>NC_072396.2:104984000-105597250 GCF_028885625.2 Pongo pygmaeus
ATTTGGGAGTTTCTAAGCACAGCAGTTAATGGTGCATCCTTGAACTCCAACCACAAAAAATTCCTCGCAGTGACCTGAGGCCAAGCTCTCCTTTCCACAACAGCAGCAGTTCATGCTGTTTCCTGGCATCTCTCACCATGTTAGTTTCCCAACTGAATCTCAATGCCCTTGTCTCAAAAATGGCAGCACTGGCTTGTCAGATTCCAGCTAGAAAGCAATATGACATCAGTGTTAAAGAGCATAGAAGGGTAAATGCTCTTTGTACCCAGCATCAATCAAACAGAACTTTCTATAGCAGTCTGTAATAGGCAGACTGTAATAACAACATGGTTTATAGTATTGCTTCTAAAATTTTCTTTTGTTTTTCTTTTTTTTCTTTTAAGACTAGGTCTCGCTCTGTCACCCAGACTGGAGTGCAGTGGTGTGAACGTGGCTCACTGCAGCCTCGACCTTCCTGGGCTCAGGTGATCCTCCTGCCTCAGCCTCCCAAGTAGCTAGGACTACAGGTTATGCACCACCATGCCTGGGTGAGATATATATATATATATATATATGTATATAGTTTATTTTGTAGAGACAGGGTTTTGCCATTTTGCCCAGGCTGGTCTCAAACTTCCGAACTCAAGTGATCTGCCTGTCTTGGCCTCCCCAAGTGCTGGGATTATGGGCATGAGCTACCGTGCCCAGCCCTGCTTCTCAAATTTTAATATGAATGTGAATCACCTAGGATCTTTCTAAAATGCAGATTCTAATTTAGTAGGCATGAGGTAAAGCCTGAGACTCTACATTTCTAACAAGCTCTCCAATGCTGCTAATCTGAAGACCACATTTTTATTTTAGAACATGAGCTATGCAGTCAGGCAGACCTGAATTTCAGTCCCAGTTCCACTGTTTTTTAGCTATGAAATGTCAGCAGGCTATTTAATCTCTCTGAGCCTTAGTTTCCTCGCCCATAAAAAGGAGATAAACAGGGAGGCTGAGGCAGGAGAATTGCTTGAACCTGGGAGGCAGAGGTTGCAGTGAGCCGAGATCGTGCCACTGCACTCCAGCCTGGCAACAGAGCGAGATTCTGTCTCAAAAAAAAAAAGAGAGAGAGAAAATTACCACTTCCTAGGGTTGCTGCGGAGATTAAGTGAAACGACACACATAAAAACATGCCTAGCAGCCAGGCACGGTGGCTCACGCCTGTAATCCCAGCACTTTGGGAGGCCTGGCGGACGAATCACCTGAGGTCAGGAGTTTGAGACCAGCCTGGCCAACATGGTGAAACCCTGTCTCTACTAAAAATACAAAAAATTAGCTGGGCATGGTGGCAGGCGCCTATAAGCCTAGCTACTCGGGAGGCTGAGGCAGGAGAATTGCTTGAACCCGGGAGGCAGAGGTTGCAGTGAGCCGAGTTGGCGCCATGCACTCCAGCCCGGGCAACAGTGTGAGACTCTGTCTAAAAACAAAGAAAAAAAAAAAAAGCCTAGCATGGTGCATGGAAAGAGTAATTAATAAATGCTACTTATTATTAATATTCCATGAACTGTCACTCTCAACACATCTATACGCTAAAGACTGCAGTTCAGAATGATTATCTGAAAGCACTGCAAGAGCCTACATTAATCAGAGACAGATTGAATCACATTTAGTCATATTTTGTTAGGCTTATTTCATTGGATTCTAATTCTTTGAAAATTGAGACCTCATCTGTATCAGTCAGGGTCCCAGCAGGAAACAGATGGCACATTCAAATTAGCATAATTGGTGGAAAGTTTAACAAAAGGACTATCTACAAAGGTGTGGGCAGGGTATAGGAAAACCAGCAGAGAGAGAGAATGCATAACTTGGGGCCATTACTACCCTATGCAGAAGAGGATGAGGGGAGAAACACATAGAAGAAAAAAGAAGAATGTGATACAGAGAGTCCCCATGAGAAAGCTGTGACCTTTAGTTAAGGGACAGTAGCTAGCCTGAGGCAATCCTGCAAGGAGGAAGCCAGAAATACACACCCTGACCTCAATTTCTTCCCTTCCTGTGATGTCCTGCCAGGGATCTCCACTGCTCAAACCCTACCAGAAGCCAAAATGGGAAAGGAACTCACTGATGTAATCCACATAGTTTGTCCTCCGGCAGCACAAAGCAGGGTATAAAAGGGTGAGGAATAGATCAGGAGGGTTAAGTAGAAGATACCTGGTACACCACCTGTGACACATATATTCAACTAAAATACATCCAAACCAGAACACTGCATTCCTCTGACCAAGCCAAGAGAGAACAGACTACTGTTTTGGACAAGGTTAAGCTCAACTAATTTATCACGAAATGGGGATCAATAATTTCCAGAGTATCTCCCCATTACATGTCCTATATCATCTAAAATCCAACACAACTAAAACTGAATTCATCTTCCACTACCAACCTAATTTAGCTTTCCCATTTCCCTACCATGGTAGCCTTTGAATATGCCAGTTTCTCAGCCAGCAACATCCTTTCATTTCCTCTGTGCGTATTTACATCTTACTTACCCTTTAAGGTCCAACTCAAATACTTCTCCCTCCTCCAACAGGTCTTTCCCCCAATTACTTTAGCCGCCACTGATTTTCCTTGTGTATGAACTCCCGTGGTGAGTAATTAGGCACTATTGTCAAGTACTGCTATTTAACTGCTTTGTGTATACATATCATCACGCTAATTAAATACTACACTTCTGAAGGGTGGGAACTATGTATTAACTTTCTTTTCCTCCTCATCAAAGGAAAGCAACTTAGACTTATTGCATATAATGAGTATACAATAAACACCTGAAGAATAAAGATAGGGAAAAAAATAGCAGGGAACCAAATTTCCAATCTCGTTTGTACATGAAAGCTTTTCAGAAAAACCCTAGCTCTCTGAGGGCCTGCCTGGCCTTATGTGGAAAGCTACAGGCACAAAGGGCAGCTCTGCTTATCATCTATCCACTTGGCATTTGAAAAAGTCTTCTAAATAACCCTTGAGTTAAACAGAGAATCAAAACAGAAATTACAAACTGTAAAAATAATCAGCAGGAAAATCAGAACCCATCAAAACCTATACTATGCAGCTACAGTGGTACTCATAAGAAAGTTGCAGCATTACATTCACTTATTTATTCCAATATATTCAAATGTATTTCAACTGATAATACATGAATTTTTTTTTTTTTTGAGACAGGGTCTGGCTCTGTTGCCCAGGCTGGAGTGCAGTGGCATGATCTTGGCTCATTGCAACCTCCTCCTCCTGGGCTCAATCCATCCTCTTACCTCAGCCTCCCAAGTAGCTGGGACTACAAGCACAAGCCACCATGCCCAGCTAATTTTTGTATTTTTTTTTGGAGGGACAGGGTTTCACCATGTTGCCCAGGCTGGTCTTCAACTCCTGAACTCAAGTAATCCAACCACCTCAGCCTACCAAAGTGTTGGGATTACAGACGTGAATGACCACGACCAGCCAATACATGAATTATTTTGATTGACAATAAATGCACTAAACAGTTACCTCAAAAATACAGGTAAGTAACAAAATAGCATAACCAAAGAAAGTAGAAAGAAAGAATTAAGTATCTTTTTAAAAAAATCAATGACCCATTTCTCACTACTCCTCCCTCTTACAATGAAACAGAAAATCTTGATGTAAAAACAATCAAGCATGGGAAGACTTTGAAAGGTGGAAAGGACGAGGTGGATTACCTAGAGACCTTAGGACCTAAACAACACTACAGTAATGAGCTGTCTACCATAAATCCCAGATGGGGCGCTGGAGAAGCCTGCAACCTGAAACTGCCAATAGGCCCAGACCCAAAAAAGAGCCCCTTTCTGTTCCCTTTAGTTAAATGACTAGGAAAAGGGTGGCCTAGCAGAAGAGAAAATCTTTTTGATAATATCCACTCTACCGTAATCAAACATCAAAGGAAAATTTCCCCCTTCCCTGTGGTGTCAGCTGTGCCAAACAGAGATACCCATGTCTGCCTCCACGTGGCAGCAGTTAGGCAGGGCAACTAAGCCTTGTGCCTCCCCCACAGGGGTGGTATCAGCAGGACCAAACAGGAGTGAACTTCCACCCTATCTCCCCAGTAGCAAAGAGGTGGAACCAGGCTATGAGAAGTGGTGCTAGATGGCCCTCCACTTTCCCCACTGGGGTAGTATTAGTGGGGCCATCCCTACCTGACAGCAATGAGTTGGTGCAAGTCATCCCTCCATTCCCCATTCCCCCACCTGGAAGGGGTCCGGCAGTGAGCTGAACTTCCCTCCTTCCCCACAGTGCCAACAAGCTAGAACAAAACAGTGTGGCAGTATTCTGCTTCTCCCTAATCCCTGTGTCAACAAGGCCCGACAGGGAGCAGAACTTACAATCTCACCCAGCAGCAACAAAGTGATGTGAGTCGGTTCTATGCTTTTGCCAGGGAGGTATCTGCAAGGCTGAGTGGGGAACTAAACTTTGACTTCCATCCATTGGCAACAAGATGGGGCAAGGTGGCTTCACTTTTGCCAGCGTTAGCAGGGTCCAGCAGAGAGCTAGATATCCACTCCAACACAGACCTGCACACCACATTTAACCCAGGGTGACTGCATGCAAAAAAGGAAAAAGAAACAGGATGTTTTTGGTTGTTTTTCTTTTGAGAGACGGACTCTCGCTCTGTCGCCCAGGCAGGAGTAGAGTGGTGCAATCTCAGCTCACTGAAACCTCTGCCTTCCTGGTTCAAGTGATTCTCCTGTCTCAGTTTCCCAAGTAGCTGGGACTATAATGCATGCACCACCATGCCCAGCTAATTTTTGTATTTTTAGTAGGACGGGGTTTCACTAGATGTTGGCCAGGCTGGTCCCAAACTCCTGACCTCAGGTGATCCGCCCACCTCGGCCTCCCAAAGTGCTGGGATTACTGGCGTGAGCCACCATGCCCAGCCAGAAATAAGATGTTTAGTCTCACAACACAATACATAAAATGTCAAAAATACAATAGAAAATCACTTATACCAAGAATCAGAAAAATCTCAACATGAATGAGAAAATAAAATCCACAGACTCCAGTGCTGAGCTGACACAGATGTTGGAATGATCTGACAAGGATTTTAAAGCAATCATTATAAAAATGCTTCAACAAGCAATTTAAAGTATGCTTGAAACAAATGAAAAGAAGTCTCAGCAAAGAAACAGAACATATAAAAAAGAACCAAATGAAAATTTTAGAATTAAAAAATAAAACAATAAAAATTTTAAAACTCACTGGATGGGCTATAGCCGAATGAATATGACAGAAGAAAAAATCAGTGAACTTGAATATAGAACAACAAAAATTACCCAATCTGAACAAGAGAGAAAATAGACTAAAAAGAAATGAACAGAGCCTCAGCGTCCTAAAGGACAATGAAGAAAAACAGAACATTCATATCACTGGAGTTCCAGCAGAAAAATAGAAAGACTAGGGGGCTGAAAAAGTTCTGAAAAAGTAATAGCTGAAAACTTCCCAAAGATTAAAATGTTGACAGTAGAAGACTGTGGTAAATTACTTATGTATAATGCAATAATTAGAACAACCACTTAAATATCCTTATAAAATATATATTCATAACCTATATAAATAAATGAAAATGGAATTATATGCACCAAACAACAGAGCTGCAAAATACATGAAGCAAAAACTAATAGATAGGAAAGTGCAAATAGATAAGTCCACAATTGTATTTAAAACTTGTAACATTTCTCTCTCAACAAATAACAAGTCAAAATCAAAAAGGATATAGAAGGACTAAACACCACCATCAACCATCAAGGTCTAATTGACATTTACAGAACATTTCACCCACCAACAGCAGAGCAGATGTTCTTTTAAAGAGCACATGCAATCTTCACCAAAACAGATCATATCCTGGGTCATAAAATAAACCTAAACAAAAGGACTGAAACCATGTTAAAAGAACTAAAGCCATAGAGTATATTTTCTGAGCACAAGTTAAACTAGAAATTAATAACTAAAAGACAATGGGAAAATCTCCAAACATTTGAAAATTAAGCAACACACATAAATATACCATAGGTCAAAGAAGAAGTCTCAAGGGAAATTTAAAAAATATATAAAACTGAATGAAAATAAAAATACAATTCTGTGAAGAAAGTCATTGGTAGCTTGATGGGGATGGCATTGAATCTGTAAATTACCTTGGGAAGGATGGCCATTTTCACGATATTGATTCTTCCTACCCATGAGCATGGAATGTTCTTCCATTTGTTTGTATCCTCTTTTATTTCCTTGAGCAGTGGTTTGTAGTTCTCCTTGAAGAGGTCCTTCACATCCCTTGTACGTTGGATTCCTAGGTATTTTATTCTCTTTGAAGCAATTGTGAATGGGAGTTCACTCATGATTTGGCTCTCTGTTTGTCTGTTATTGATGTATAAGAATGCTTGTGATTTCTGTACATTGATTTTGTATCCTGAGACTTTGCTGAAGTTGCTTACCAGCTTAAGGAGATTTTGGGCTGAGACAATGGGGTTTTCTAGATATACAATCATGTCATCTGCAAACAGGGAGAATTTGACTTCCTCTTTTCCTAATTGAATACCCTTGATTTCCTTCTCCTGCCTAATTGCCCTGGCCAGAACTTCCAACACTATGTTGAATAGAAGTGGTGAGAGAAGGCATCCCTGTCTTGTGCCAGTTTTCAAAGGAAATGCTTCCAGTTTTTACCCATTCAGTATGATATTGGCTGTGGGTTTGTCATAGATAGCTCTTATTATTTTGAGATACGTCCCATCAATACCTAATTTATTGAGAGTTTTTAGCATGAAGGGTTGTTGAATTTTGTCAAAGGCCTTTTCTGCATCTATTGAGATAATCATGTGGTTTTTGTCTTTGGTTCTGTTTATATGCTGGATTACATTCATTGATTTGCGTATATTGAACCAGCCTTGCATCCCAGGGATGAAGCCCACTTGATCATGGTGGATAAGCTTTTTGATGTGCTGCTGGATTCTGTTTGCCAGTATTTTATTGAGGATTTTTGCATCAATGTTCATCAAGGATATTGGTCTAAAATTCTCTTTTTTTGTTGTATCTCTGCCAGGCTTTGATATCAGGATGATGCTGTCCTCATAAAATGAGTTAGGGAGGATTCCCTCTTTTTCTATTGATTGGAATAGTTTCAGAAGGAATGGTACCAGTTCCTCCTTGTACCTCTGGTAGAATTCGGCTGTGAACCCATCTGGTCCTGGACTTTTTTTGGTTGGTAAGCTATTGATTATTGCCACAAAAAAGAGCGCGCATCGCCAAGTCAATCCTAAGCCAAAAGAACAAAGCTGGAGGCATCACACTACCTGACTTCAAACTATACTACAAGGCTACAGTAACCAAAACAGCATGGTACTGGTACCAAAACAGAGATATAGATCAATGGAACAGAACAGAGCCATCAGAAATAATGCCACATATCTACAACTATCTGATCTTTGTCAAACCTGAGAAAAACAAGAAATGGGGAAAGGATTCCCTATTTAATAAATGGTGCTGGGAAAACTGGCTAGCCATATGTAGAAAGCTGAAACTGGATCCCTTCCTTACACCTTATACAAAAATCAATTCAAGATGGATTAAAGACTTAAATGTTAGACCTAAAACCATAAAAACCCTAGAAGAAAACCTAGGCATTACCATTCAGGACATAGGCATGGGCAAGGACTTCATGTCTAAAACACCAAAAGCAATGGCAACAAAAGCCAAAATTGACAAATGGGATCTAATTAAACTCAAGAGCTTCTGCACAGCAAAAGAAACTACCATCAGAGTGAACAGGCAACCTACAAAATGGGAGAAAATTTTCGCAACCTACTCATCTGACAAAGGGCTAATATCCAGAATCTACAATGAACTCCAACAAATTTACAAGAAAAAAACAAACAACCCCATCAAAAAGTGGGCAAAGGACATGAACAGACACTTCTCAAAAGAAGACATTTATGCAGCCAAAAAACACATGAAAAAATGCTCACCATCACTGGCCATCAGAGAAATGCAAATCAAAACCACAATGAGATACCATCTCACACCAGTTAGAATGGCATAAATCTAATGATTTGGCAATCTAAATCATTAGAATGGCAATCTCACACCAGTTAGAAAGTCAGGAAACAACAGGTGCTGGAGAGGATGTGGAGAAATAGGAACACTTTTACACTGTTGGTGGGACTGTAAACTAGTTCAACCATTGTGGAAGTCAGTGTGGTGATTCCTCAGGGATCTAGAGCTAGAAATTCCATTCGACCCAGCCATCCCATTACTGGGTATATACCCAAAGGACTATAAATCATGCTGCTATAAAGACACATGCACACGTATGTTTATTGCGGCATTATTCACAATAGCAAAGACTTGGAACCAACCCAAATGTCCAACAATGATAGACTGGATTAAGAAAATGTGGCACATATACACCATGGAATACTATGCAGCCATAAAAAATGATGAGTTCATGTCCTTTGTAGGGACATGGATGAAATTGGAAATCATCATTCTCAGTAAACTATCGCAAGAACAAAAAACCAAACACCGCATATTCTCACTCATAGGTGGGAATTGAACAATGAGAACACATGGACACAGGAAGGGGAACATCACACTTTGGGGTCTGTTGTGGGGTGGGGGGAAGGGGGAGGGATAGCATTGGGAGATATACCTAATGCTAGATGACGAGTTAGTGGGTGCAGCGCACCAGCATGGCACATGTATACATATGTAACTTACCTGCTCATTGCGCACATGTACCATAAAACCTACAGTATAATAATAATAAAATAAAATAAAATAAAATAAAAATAAAAAAAATAAAAATACAATATATCAAAATGTACAGAATGCAGCTAAAGCAGTGGTGACAACAAAATTTATAGGACTAAACACTTACATTAGAAAAAAGGAGGACAGGGCTGGGTGCAGGGGCTCACGCCTGTAATCCCATCATTTTGGGAGGCCAAGGTGTGCGGATCACCTGAAGTCAGGAGTTCGAGAGCAGCCTGACCAACATAGTGAAACTGTGTCTCTACTAAAAATACGAAAAATTAGCCAGGCATGGTGGTGGGCGCCTGTAATCCCAACTACTAGGGAGGCTAGGGCAGGAGAATCGCTTGAACCCAGGAGGTGAAGGTTGCAGTGAGCCGAGATCGCATCATTGCACTCCAGCTTGGGCGACAAGAGCGAGGCTCCATTGCAAAAAAAAGAAAAAAGGAGGACAGAGGGAGGGAGGGGGACAAAGGTTGAAAAACTACCTATTGGGTACTACATTTGCCACTTGGGCAATAGAATCATTAGAAGCCCAAACCTCAGCATCATGCAATATGCCCATGTAACAAACCTGTACATGTACCCCTGATTCTAAAATAAAAAATTAAATTAAATTAAAGAGAATCCCCCGGGGGTGGGGGGGGGAAGCAAAAGAAAAAAAGGAAAACACTCAAACAAATAATCTAAATACCCATCTCACCTTAAGAAACTAGAACAACAATAGCAAGGCAAACAGAAGAAAGGACGTAACAATGTTAAGAGCATAAATCAAGGAAGTTGAAAACAGAAAAACCATACAGATGATGACTGAAACAAACAGGTGATTCTTTGGGGAAAAAAATCAATAAAATTGATAAACCTCTAGAAAGACTGACAAAGAAAAAACAGAGAAGACACAATTCACCAATATCAGGAATAAAAGAGGATAATAAGAGAATACTATGAACAACTCTGCGTGGATAGATTTGATAACTTAGATTAAATAGACCAATTTCTCAAAAAGCACAAACTACCACAACTCATCCAATACAAAATAGATAATTTGTGAATAGCTTTATAACCATTAAAGAAGTTAAACTTATAGTTTAAAAATTCCTAAAAGAAAAATCTCCAGGCCCAGATGGTTTCACTAAGAATTATACCAAACATTTAAAGAATTAACACAAATTCTTCATAATTTTTGCCAGAAAAAGGGAGGGAATTCCAACTGATTTTATGAGGCCAGGATTACCCTGAGACCAAAATCAGACAAAGATAGTACAAAAAATAATAATTATTATTATTATACCTCACAACTAATTGTGGTTTATTCTAGGTATACAAATCTGGTTAAATATTTGAAAATCAATGTAATCCACCTATCAACAGGCTTAAAAATAAAAACCACATGATCATATCAACCAATGTAGAAAAAGCATTTGACTAAATTCAACATCCATTCATGATAAAAGCTCTTAGCAAACTAGGAATACAAGGTAACTTCATTGACCTAGTAAAGAATATCCACCAGAAAACTAGAGCTAACATCATACTTAAGGTTAGGGGTGGCAATGGCAGTGGCACGGGGGCCGCTGGCCTCCATTAAAAAAAAAAATGTTGAAAGACAGTGCTTTCTCCTTAAGATCAGAAAAAAGGCACGGATGTGTGCTTCTCACCACGGTGATTCAACATAGTACTGGAAGTTCTAACTTGCTCAATAAGGCAAGAAAAATGAAATAAAGGAATAAATATTGGAAAGGAAGAAATAAAATCATCCCTATCCTCAGATGCATGACTGTTTATGTAGAAACTCTCAAAGAATCAACAGGAAAAAAACCCTACTGATACACACAACAAATTAGATGGATCTAAAGGGAATTACGTGGAGTGGAAAAGCCAATCTCAAAAGATTCCATTTATATAACATCCTTAATGATGAAATTACAAAGATGGAGAACAGATTAATGGTTACCAAGTTTAGGGACATGGGATGAGAAAAGGTGAGTGTGACTATACAGAGGTAGGAGGATCTTTGTGGTTACAAAAAGTCCTATATCTTTATTTTGATGGTGGTTACACAAATCTATGCACGTGTTAAAACTGCACAGAATTTTGGGACAACTGGATATCCACCTGCAAAATAACTAAGTTGGACTCTTACTTCACACCACATACAAAAATTAATTGAAAATGGATGACAGGGCTGGGCATGGTGTCTCACACCTGTAATCTCAGCACTTTGGGAGGCCAAGGGGAGGATCACTTGAGGCCAGCTGGGCAACATCGTGAGATCCTGTCTCTACAAAAAATGTTTTAAAAATCAGCCGGGTATAGTGGCACATGCTTGTAGTCCCAGCTACTCTGGAGGCTGAGGTCAGGGGATCACTTGAGCCCAGGCGTTCAAGGCTGCAGTGAGCTATGACTGCACCAGTGCACTCCAGCCTGTGCGACAAAGTGGGACACTGTCTAAAAAAACAAAAAACAAAACAAACAAACAAACAAACAAAAAACACTAAACTAAAATGGATGAAAGACTCAAGTGTAAGAGATAAAATTTTAAGACTCTAAGAAGAAACAGGCATAAATCTTCATGAACTTGAATTAAGCAGTGGTTTCTTAGATATGAGACCAAAGGCACAAGCAAAAAAAAAAAAAAAAGATAAATTGGACTTTATCAAAATTAAAAACTTTTGTGCTGCAAATAATACTATCAAGAAAGTGAAAATACAACCCACATAATGGGAGAAAATTTTTGCAAATCATATATCTGATAAGGGACTTGAATATACAGAATAAATAAATACCTCTTAAGGCCAGGCGTTGTGGCTCATGCCTGTAATCCCAGCACTTTGGGAGGCTGAGGTGGGCGGATCACCTGAGGTCAGGAGTTCAAGAACAGCCTGGCCAACATGGCAAAGCCCTGTCTCTACTAAAAATAGAAAAATTAGCTAGGCATGGTGGCATGCGCCTGTAATCCCAGCTACTCGGGAGGCTGAGACAGGAAAATCACTTGAACCCGGGAGGTGGGGGTTGCAGTGAGCCAAGATCTCACCACTGCACTCCAGTCTGGGCAACAGAGTGACTCTGTCAAAAAAAAAAAAAAAAAAAAAAAAAACCCTCTTAAAATTCAAAAATAAAAAGACAAATTACCAAATTTCAAATGAACAAAAGGCTGAAATAGACATTTCTCCAAAGAAGATATACAAATGGCCAATAAACACATGAAAAGATGTACAATATCATATTAAACATCAGAAACACGCAAATCAAAACCACAGTTAGATGCCACTTCATGCCCATTAGGATTGCTAAAATCAAAATGACAGCCGGGCGCAGTGGCTCACGCCTGTAATCCCAGCACTTTGGGAGGCCAAGGTGGGCGGATCATCTGAGGTTAGGAGTTTGAGACCAGCCTCGCCAACATGGTGAAACCCCATCTCTACTAAAAATACAAAACTTAGCCAGGTGTGGTGGCAGGCCCCTGTAATCCCAGCTACTTGGGAGTCTGAGGCAGGAGAATCGCTTGAATCTGGGAGGCAGAGGTTGCAGTGAGCCAAGATCGTGCCACTGCACTCCAGCCTGGGCAACAGAGTGAGACTCTGTCTCAAAAAAAAAAACAAAAAAAACAAACATGTGGCAAAATTGGAACCTACATACATTGCTGGTGGGATTGTAAAATAATACAGCTGCTTTGAAACTGATCTGGCAGTTCTGCAAAAGGTTAAGTATGGAGTTAACATATGACCTAGCAATTCCACTCCTAGGTATATAATAAAGAGAAATGAAAATATATGCCCATAAAAAACTTGTACATGGATATTCACCACAGCATTATTCATAATAGCCAAAAAATGAAAGCAGCCCAAATGTCCATCAACTAATAAATGAATAAACATAATGTGGTATATCTATACAATGGAACATCATTCAGCATTAAAAAAAAATTACTGAAACACGCCACAACATGGATGAATTTTCAAAACACTGGTAAGTGAAAAGTGCCTGTCACAAAAGATTACATATTGTATGATTCCATTTATATGATATATCCAAAATAGGCAATCCATAGAAACAGAAAGTAGATTCCTTTTGTCTATGGCAAGGGTAGGGAAAAAAGGCTAGTGGCTGTTAAGTGATACAGAGTTTGGGGCACGGGGGGAGTGATAAAATGTTTTTAAATTAATGGCAGCGATAGAGGCAAAATTCTTTAATATACTAAAAAACAATGAACTGCACATTTTAAATGGGAGAATTGTATGATATGTGAATTATGTCTCAATAAAACTGTTATTTTAAAAAATGCGGCCTGCGTCCTGGCCACTGGTGCGGGCGTGAACAGGAAAATAAAAAAAATTGTTTTAAAATAATAAAAATGCATAGGCCTATATACACACAAATGAGTACATGCAAAACTGGTGAAATCTGAATACAGTTTGTACATTTTATCAACACCAATTTCATAGTTCTGATATTGTACTATAGTTATACAAGTGATTACCATTAGCTAAAACTGGGTGAAGGGTACATAGGACTTCCTTATACTATTTTTACAACTTTCTGTGAATCTATAATTATTTGAGAACAAAGAGTGGCTGGGTTCAGTGGCTCATGCCTGTACTCCCAGCACTTTGGGAGGCCAAGGCGGGCGGATCATCTGAGGCCAGGAGTTCAAGACCAGCCTGGCCAACATGGTGAAACCCTGTCTCTACTAAAAATATAAAAATTAGCCAGGCATGGTGGTGGGTGCCTATAATCCCAGCTACTCAGGAGGCTGAGGCAGGAGAATAGCTTGAACCTGGGAGGCGGAGGTTGCAGGGAGCTGAGATAATGCTACTGCACTCCAGCCTGGGTGACAGAGCAAGACTCTGTCTCAAAAATAAATAAATAAAATAAATTTTTCTTTTTAAAAAAGCAAAAACAAAAATCCTCGATATGAATGTTTATAGCAGCTCTATTTATAATTGACAAACATTGGGAAACAATCCAAATGCCCTTCAAAGAACAGAATAAACTGTGGGTATATCCATACAAAGGAATACTGTTCAGCAATAAAAACAAACCATGTATACACACAACAGCTTGGATGAATTTCAAAGCCATTATGATGAATGAAAAAAGCCAGCCTCAAAAGTGATTGCACCAAGTCATGAAATCAACCTAAATGCCCATCAATAATAGACTGGATAAAGAAAATTTGGTACATATGCACCATGGAATATTATGCAGCCACAAAAAGGAATGAGATCATGTCCTTTGCAAGGACATGGATGGAGTTGGAAGGCATTATTCTCAGCAAACTAATGTAGGAACAGAAAACCAAATACCACGTGTTCTCACTTATAAGTGGGAGCTAAATGATGAGAGATGGACTCATGGTAAGGACAACATACACTGGGCACATGTGGGAGGAGGTGGGGGGAGGAGTTGCATCAGGAAGAATAGCTAATGCATGCTGGGCTTAATACCTAGGTGATGGGATGATCTGTGCAGCAAATCACCACGGCACATGTTTACCTACATAACAAACCTGCACATCCTGCATGTATACCTCTCTACTTCACATAAAAGTTTTAAAAAATTATGAATTTTTTTAAGTTATTGCCCTACTGCACTCCAGCCTGTGCAACAGAGTGAGACCCTGTCTCTAAAGCAAAAACCAAACCAAACCAAAACTAAACTAAAATGGATGGTTCCATTTATATGACAGTCTTGAAATGACAACACTGTCATTAGAGAACAGATTATTGGTTGTCAGAAGTTAGAGGTGAAGGGAGTGGATAGGAGGGTTAGACTGGAGATAAGGGCATGCAGTATGAACTCTTTTTTAAGAAAGCAGATTTTATGGAATATAGACATATGACCCTCTTCTGCCCTTTTGGACCTCTCATGAAAGTGAAGAGCGAGATGATTGACAGCATTAGATCAATTATTATTAATATCATTATGCCACTTGCTGAAAGAACTGAAGCACTTGTACAGTTTATGCAGAACTTCAGGGAGGTTTGTATTCATCAAGACAAGATTCATCTCACAGTGGTGTATTTTGGTAACGAAGGACTGTCTAAAGTCAAGTCTAGCCTAGAATCTGTCACAAGTGAGTCTAATTTTTCACAATTACACCGTGGTCTCATTGAAGGAAGAATTTAATCGTGGATGAGGACTAAATGTGGGTGCCCAAGCTTGGGACAAGGGAGAGGTCTTTATGTTTTTCTGTGATGTTGATATCTATTTCTCAGCCGAATTCCTTAACAGCTGACAGTTAAATGCTGAGCCTGGTAAGAAAGTGTTTTACCCTGTGGTGTTCAGTCTTTACAATCCTTCCATTGTTTATGCCAACCAGGAAGTGCCATCACCTGTGGAGCAGCAGCTGGTTCACAAAAAGGATTCTGGCTTTTGGAGAGATTTTGGCTTTGGAATGACTTGTCAGTATCGATCTGATTTCCTGATCATTGGTGGATTTGACATGGAAGTGAAAGGTTGGGGTGGAGAAGATGTTCATCTTTATCAAAAATACTTACATGGTGACCTCATTGTGATTTGGACTCCGATTCCTGGTCTTTTCCACCTCTGGCCTGAAAAACGCTGTGCTGATGAGCTGACCCTTGAGCAGTACCGCATGTGCATCCAGTCTAAAGCCATAATTGAGGCCTCTCACTCCCACCTGAGAATGCTGGTATTCAGGGAGGAAATAGAGACGTATCTTCATAAACAGGCATACAGGACAAACAGCAAAGCTGTTGGTTGAAATAATAATTAATGCGTTACTGTGTGAACTGCAAACCAGCACTATTTATTTAGCCTTAATTCCACTTCCGGATGCAGTGCCTCTTTTGGAGAAGACATGTTTACTTTTCCTTTCTGACATTACTTTAGCAGTTCAACTTGATGAGAGATGAAAAAAACAAATGTTTCAACACAAAGTCTCTGTTTTGTGAGAATACTGCACTATGGAATAATTGACAAATTGAAATCTGGTATTTGTCCCAAAAGTTGTTTTGAGTTAGTTCTACCTGGTGCCCATGTTCTGATTGTGTGTGGGATTGCATGGTGTCCTGATTGCATCTAGGTGGAGCGGATGGAATGTGCTGGGCCGCTGTTGGGTGGAGAGCAACACATTCTTACAGAGGAGATGAAGTGCTATGAGCATAGTGTGTGGACAGGTATCTTCATCTGCCCACCCCTGAGTCAGCATGCTTGATTTGATAGCTTGAAGAATCCTTTTCCACTGAAGCAGAGGATAATTATTTGACACATCTGAAATCCCCAATCAATCAACCAAGAGAAAGGTAGAAATAAAAACTCCTTAACTTACTGTTGCTTAGCCTCCTGAAAGTCTGTTTTTAAGCAAATGGGTAATAGTAGAAAACAGGTTAGAATCTATGGCTTGATTAAAAATATAATGTTATTACATTATCATCATGCTCAGGATTAGTAGTCAGAGTTGCTGTAGACTATTTTGCACAAACAGAAAAGAACATGGAAACCTTTTTAACAGAACATTTAATTATGTTGGAGTACAGGATCCTAGCTGTGTCTGGGAACACTAGTTTATGTGTGCTAGCTACATCAGGATCTTCCCATGGTGGTTCAGAATAGATGAGCATAGCAAGGTTTTGTTTTTGCTTTCGATTTTCTCATTTGGCATGGACCCATATGTATTTGCTTTCCTTTTTTCTAATATATTAATATATGCTACATTTGTATTTGCGTTACTATAATACTTTGAGTTGAAAAAAGAGTTTCATTGTGGGGAGAAAAAGCAAATGGTATACCACAAGATCACACTGATTTGAGAAAAGGGAGGAGGAGAGGAAGATAGTCTGAATGGAAATCTGAAATATGGAATGTTTTAGAGAAATATATCACTTGCATATAGAATGTTTTGAGGTATAAATTAATGAGACAAAGTGAAGAAGAAATTATATTCAGATAGGACTGCACTACATTATTTGTCACACATGGATCTGTTACCATCAGGTCAATTCCTAGCATGCATAAATTTTTTAACTTTTGGCTTTTAAAAGAGACCTATGTTGAATTCTATTAGTATGTAAACCCCTGAAAATTCACTGAAGAAAAATCATTACTCTTTTTCTCAGTAAATCATATCATCTGAAATATTACAAATTTCAAATTTCTAGGTGCTATATTAATTCAATATTATAATAACTCTTACCTAATTATTCTTACAAGTTTTAAGTTGTGGTAGTGTTTAGGGATTTTTTTAAAGATGTGTGAAATGTTCTCTGCAAAATCAGACCACTGTCTCCTTTTATATATTAATACAATTATGTATTATGAAGACCAGTGAATTATAATATTTAAAGTGAGATAACGTAATTATTTGCAAAGGTAAGTTACAGCTTGTTTTTTGAGAGAATCAAATGAGTTTACTTTTCCTCCTGTTGTTTTTAAACTGGCTTTTAGTTTAAAGATGGAAGCTAACCAATGGAAATGTTACTATGTTTTCGACGTTTATTAAACAGTACCAATAAAGTATTTTATTACCAGAAAAAATAAATTTTTAAAAATGGTATAGATGTGTTTTTAAAAAGTCAATTTTAATATGTGATAATTTTTAGAGAGAAAGAAAAGATAAAAGAGATAGGAAACCAGATTAAGAGAGATATTGAAATATCAAGTTTTTAAAAAATGGGCAATACTATAGTATATAGGGGAGTGACATCAGCAAAATAGCAGATTAGGTAGCTCTAAACTCCTATTCCTCCACAGAAACATAGCAAAACAAACAGAAACCGTCAAAGCCAACTTTTTCAGGACTTTGAAAAACAGTCAAATGTGAACACTGAAGCAACAACAAAAAAAGAAACTAAAATGGCAGGAGAGCTTTGTGGCATTTTTACTCATCCTTGCCCCACTCCTCTGGCTTGATGGTGGTTTAGAAGATGGCAGCCTGCATTCCCAGTTTAAGACCCTGTTCTCTGGTTCCAGAGACAGCAGAGCAAATCTTATTCACAAATTATTGTGTAGGTCTGTGTATTAGTCCATTCTCACACTGCTATTAATATAAAGAAATGACTGAGACTGGGTAATTTACAAAGAAAAGAGGTTTAGGCCAGGCACGGTGGCTCATGCCTGTAATCCCAGCACTTTGGGAGGCTGAGGTGGGCGGATCACTTGAGGTCAGGAGTTCAAGACCACCCTGGCCAATATGGTGAAACTCCGGCCCGACTAAAAATACAAAAATTAACCAGGCATAGTGGCGCAGGCCTATAATCCCAGCCACCTGAGAGGCTGAGGCAGGAGAATCACTTGAACCTGGGAGGCAGAGTTTGCAGTGAGCAGAGATCATGCCAGTGTACTTCAGCCTGGGCGACAGAGCAAGACTCCATCTCAAAAAATATAAATAAATAAAAATAAAAATAAAAATAAAAATAAAAATAAACTGCTTCAAAAGAGGCTGAGCATAGTGGTGGACACCTGTAATCCCAGGCCGAGGTGGGTGGATTGCTTGAGCTCAGGAGTTCAAAACCAGCCTGGGCAACATGGCAAAACCCTGTCTCTATTAAAAAATAAATAATAAAGTGCTGAAAGAAAACAAAATATTATCAACAAAGAATTCTATATCCAGCAAAACTGCCCTTCAAAAATGGAGTAATAAAACATTCCCAGGCAAACAAAAGTTAGGGGAGCTCGTTACCTGTAGACCTGCCCTGTGAGAAATGCTAAAGGGAAGCCTTCAAGTTGAAACAAAATGACACTAGATAGTAATTTGAAGCCATATGAAGAAATGAAGATCTCCGGTAAAAGTAACTGCATACAAATAAAAGCCAGTAATACTGCAAGTCTGGTTTGTAACTCCATTTTATTTCCTACATGATTTAAAAAGCAAATGCTTAAAAATAATTTTAAATTTATATTACTGGGCATACAACGTACAAAAATGTAAGCTGTGACAACAAAGTGGGGTGGAGCTACAAAGGAACAGAATTTTTATATGCTATTAAAACTATGCTGGTATCAATTTAAACTAGAGGGTTATAAATTCAAGATGCTGACTGTAGTCCCCATAGTAACCACTAAGAAAATATATTTTTAAAAACCCTATACTGTCTAGAAATACATACATAGATGATAAAAACCATAAAGAAACACAAGGAAATAATTAGCAAAAAAAAAAAAAAAAAAAAAAAAGTCAGAATCATGGCTACTTTTGCAGGGAAGGAGGGAGCTGTGATTTGAATGTGGCAAATGGAGGAGCCTCTGGGATGGCTCACAACATTCTATTTCTTGACCTGGGTGGTGGTTCCAAGGGTGTTCACTTTAAAATAACTCCTCAAGCTTTGTTTTGTGTAGTTTTCTCTAACTGTGCTTTATTTTATATTTAAAAACTTGTTAAAAATAGCAGAGATAGAAAGGGGAGATGAACCAAGATGAGTCAGGGAAGGCTTCTTTGAGGAGGTAACATTTAAATCGAGCACTGAAAGATAAGAAAGGGCTACTAAAGTAAAGGGTGGGGCCGGGCACGGTGGCTCACGCCTGTAATCCCAGCACTTTAGGAGGCTGAGGCAGGTGGATCACCTGAGCTCAGGAGTTCAAGACCAGCCTGGCCAACATGGTAAAGCCCTGTCTCTACTACTAATAAAAAATTAGCCGGGCATGGTGATGCACACCTGTAATCCCAGCTACTCTGGAGGCTGAGGCAGGAGAATCCCTTGAACCCAGGAGACGGAGGTTGCAGTGAGCCAAGATTGGGCCATTGCATTCCAGCCTGGGCAACAAGAATGAAACTCCGTCTCAAAAAAAAAAAAATTTTTTTAAATAAAGGGTGGGAAGAGAGTATCTGAGGCAGAGAACAGGTGGCAGAATATAAGGAGTAGGATATAAGGAGGCCCTGAGGCAAGACTATGTAGTTGTTCCTACTCCAGTAGCTAACAGTTGGGGCTGGAGTCCAGTGGGCATGGGGAAAGCTGGAACAAAGAGGAGGAACTTGAGAGGTGGGTAGGTGTAGATTGCTCAGGGCATTTTAGCATGAGAAAGGAAGTTTGAAATTTATTCAAAGTATAAGGAAAGCCATTGAAGGTATTTATTTATTTATTTGAGACAGAGTCTCACTCAGTCACCCATCCTGAAGTGCAGTGGCACAATCTTGGCTCACTGCAACCTCCACCTCCTAGGTTCAAGCAAGCACGTCCAGCTAATTTTTGTATTTTTAGTAGAGGCAGGGTTTCACCATGTTGGCCAGGCTGGTCTCGAACTCCTGATCTCAAGTGATCCACCTGCTTCGGCCTCCCAAAGTGCTGGGATTACAGGCATGAGCCACCATGCCCGGCCACTGAAGGTTTTTAACCAAGAGAGTGCCATGTTCTCATTTCGGTTTCCAAAGAATTATCTTGCCTATTAGATGGGAAAATATTTGGAAAAGGGCAAAAATAGAAATGCAATGAGGCTATTGCAGAAACGCAGGGAAGAGGTGATAGGAACTTGCAGGTAGATGAGAGCCATAGATCTGAGAGATACGGGTAGTTTCTAAATTCTCTTTTTTATAATATTACACAACAATCCACAGTTATCAACTATTAAAAATAACCACTAGAACAAAACAAAGAAAATAATAATAATCTTCCTCACTATTCCACTTTGCTTTCCCACCTCTGCCCCTCCAAGGTAACAAATGTTGTTCTGATGTTGTCAAATCATTTCTCCATGCTCATACAGACATAAACAAATATATATACATGTTTATAGATTAGAAGGGTTAATTATGTTTTGCAGAAATATAACTATCCCATAAAAATAGCCGAGCTTGCTGATGCATGCCTGTAGTCGCAGCTACTCAGGAGGTTGAGGTGGAAGGATCACTTTGAGCCCAGGAGTTTGAAGCCAACTGGTGCAACATAGCAAGACCTCATTTCTAAATAAATAAATAAATAAATGAATATTACAAAAACAAAATAAATTATGAAATAGAAAGTAAATTGTCAAAAAATCCCAGCAGAATTGATCAATAAAACTAAAAGACCAATAAATCAGAGACCTAGAGATACTGTGACAGGCAGTACTACTAGGTTGGTGGTAAATATAAGAAAATAAAATAAAAACATTTGAAAAAAGGTGCAAAAGAAAAATAGCTGGGCCAGGTGTGGTGGCTCACACCTGTAATCCCAGCACTTTGGGAGGTTGAGGCAGACGGATCACAAGGCCAGGAGATGGAGACCATCCTGGCTAACACGGTGAAACCCTGTCTCTACCAAAAAAAAAAAAAAATTAGCCGGGCGTGGTGGTGGGTGCCTGTAGTCCCAGCTACTCGGGAGGCTGAGGCAGGAGAATGGAGTGAACCCATGGGGTGGAGCTTGCAGTGAGCTGAGATCACGCCACTGCACTCCAGCCTGGGTGACAGAGCGAGACTCCATCTCAAAAAAAAAAAAAAAAAAGAAAAATAGCTTTGTTTTCTGAGTCATGAAAGAACCCTAATAGGTAACTCAGGTTGGGTTAAAAGGGAAGTGTCATACCAGGGTCAGATCAGTAGAATCCCACAACCAACAAAACTATACCCACTGGGGGAACTGCTGTATTTACTTATGCCCCTCTAATATTTCAGTTTAAAAGCTATAATTTATTCCTGATGACACATAACACTAGGCAATTCTGTTCACTCTTCGCTGATTCTATCTCTACTAATTGTCAAGATAATATTAAATAATACCATATATGCTCATCTGCTTAGATCCAATCTCGTCATAAGCCTGCTCTTCACCAATCCTCATGTTAACCAATCTAATGTTAGCCAATTAGTAACAAGAAAATGATCCCAGTTATTGCTAATATTTTACCTTGCATGAGGTCTGATATGGTTTGGATGTTATCCCCTCTAAATCGCATGTTAAAATATAATCCCCATGTTGAAGGTGGGGCCTGGTATGAGGTGTTTGGGTCATAGGGGTGGATCCCTCATGGTTCGGTGCTGTCCTTGCAATAGTGAGTGAATTCTCGTGAGATCTGGTTGTTTAAAAGTGTGTGGCATCTCCCTCCCTACTCTCACCATGTGATGTGCAAGCTCCCACTCACCTCCTGCCATGAGCAAAAGCTCCCTGAGGTCTCCTCCAGAGCCAAACAGATGTTGGTGCCATGCTTCCTGTACAGCTGGTAGAACTGTGAGCCAATTAAAACTCTTTTCTTTATAAATTACCCAGTCTTGAGTATTCCTTTATAGCAACACAAGAACGGCCTAACACAAAAAATTGGTACCGGATGTGAGGCACTGCTATAAAGAAAACGTGGAAACAACTTTGAAACTGGGTAATGGGTTGAGTTTGGAAGAGTTCAGAGGGCTCAGAAAAAAGACAGGAAAATGAAGGAAAGTTTGGAACTTCTTAGAGACCAGTTAAATTGTTGTGACCAAATCGTTGATAGTGATATGGACAGTGAAGTACAGGCTGCCAAGATTTCAGATGGAAATAAGGAACTTGTTGGGAACTGGACAAAGGTCACCCTTGTTATGCCTTAGCAAAGAACTTAGCTGTATTGTGTTCATGCCCTAGGGATCTGTGGAAGTTTGAACTTAAGAGTGATGACTTAAGGTATCTAGCAGAAGAAATTTCTAAGCAGCAAAGCATTTAAGATGTGATCTGCCTGTTTCTAATAACTTATGCTCAGAGGCAGGAGCAAACAAATAACTTACAGTTGGAATTTATAATTAAAAGGGAAGCAGAGTGTAAACATTTGGAAAATTTGCAGCCTGGCCACGTGCAAAGAAAGAAAAAGCTTTTTTGGAGGAAGGATCCAAGCAGGCGGCAGAGATCCAACCACTTGTTACAGAGTTCTGCATGACTAAAAATGAGCCAGGTGCTGATAGCCAAGACAATGGGAAAAGGACTTTGAAGGCATTTCAGAAATATTTGAGGCAGCCCTTCCCATCACCGGCCTGCAGGCCTAAGAGAAAATAACGTTCCCTGGGCCAGCCCAGGGCCCTGCTGCCCTGCACAGCCTCGGGACACTGCTCCCTGCATCCAGGCTGCTCCAGCTCCAGCCTTGGCTCAAAGGGCCCCAGATACGGTGTGGGCCACCACTCTGGAAGGTGCAAGCCATAAGCCTTGGTGGCTTCCATGTGGTGTTAAGTCTGTGGGCACATAGAGTGCAAGAGTGAAGGAGACTTGGCAACCTCTGCCAAGATTTCAGAAGATGTATGAGAAAGCCTGGGTGCCTAAGTAGAAGCCTGCTGCAGGGGCAGAGCCCTCAGACAACCTCTACTATAGTGGGCAGTGCAGAGCAGAAATGTGGGGTGGGAGGGCCCATACAGAATCCCCAATGGGGTACTGCCTAGTGGAGCTGTGGGAAGGTGGTCACTATCCTCCAGATCCTGGCATGGTAGATCCATCAGCAACTTGGACCTTGAGCCTGGAAAAGCTACAGGCACTCAACTTCAACCCGTGAGAGCAGCCACAGAGGCTGTCCCCTGCAAAGCCATGGGTATGGATTGCCCAAGGCCTTGGGAGCCCACTCCTCACACCAGAGTGCCCTGGATGTGGGCCATGGAGTCAAAGGAGACTATTTTGGAGCTTTAATATTTAATGACTGCCCTGCTGGGTTTTGGACTTGCTTAGGGCCTGTAGCCCCTTTCTTTTGGCTGATTTCTTCCTTTTGGAACAGGAATGTTTAGCCAATGCCTGTACCTCCACTGTATCTTGGAAGTAAATAACTTGTTTTAATTTTATAGGCTCATTGGTGGAAGAAACTTATCTCCAAATGAGGCTTTGGACTTGAAATTGAGACTTTTGAGTTAATACTGGGATGAGTTAAGACTTTGCAGGACTATTGAGTAGGGATGGTTGTATTTTGAAATGGGAGAAGAACATAAGAATTGAGGGGGCAGGGCAGAATTATATGGTTTGGATATATTCGTACACCCAAATCTTATGTTGAAATGTAATCCCTGGCTGGGCGCAGTGGCTCACGCCTGTAATCCCAGCACTTTGGGAGACCAAGGTGGGCGGATCACCTGAGGTCAGGAGTTTGAGACCAGCCTGGCCAACATGGTGAAACCACGTCTCTACTAAAATATAAGAATTAGCTGGGCATGGTGGCAGGTGCTGGTAATCCCAGCTACTTGGGAGGCTGAGGCGGGAGAATTGCTTGAACCCAGGAGGCGGAGGTTTCAGTGAGCTGAGATTACGCCACTGCACTCCAGCTTGGGTGACGAGAGTGAAACTCCGTTTCAAAAAAAAAAAAAGAAATGTAATCCCTAATGTTGGAAGTGTGCCTGCTGGGAGGCATTTGGGTCGTGGGGCTGGATCCCTCATGGCTTGGCCTCATGATAGTGAGTGAATTCTCCTAAGATCTGGTTTTTTAAAAGTGTGTGGCACATCCCCCCAACTCTCTTGCTCTTGCTTTCACCATGTGATGTGCCTGCTCCAGCTTCACCTTTTGCCACGAGTAAAAGCTCCCTGAGGTCTCCCCAAAAGCCGAGCAAATGTTGGTGCCATGCTTCCTGTACAGCCACTAGAATTGAGAGCCAATTAAAACTCTTTTCAGGTATTCCTTTATAGCAGTGTGAGAATGGCCTAATACAAGGTCTAATCAGAATTTAGCCTGTCTCAGTCACGTTTCCTGTCTCAGTCACATTTCCATTCACCTTCTTCAGTCAAAACTTTTCCTCCATACTTCTAAGCAGGTACCAAAGAAAATAACATGAATTCAGAGTCATCTATAAAATAAGAAAACAACTAAATCAAGATGGGGGAAAGGCACAGTAAATTATTCCTCTACCTAACACATTTCTGGGGATGACAGAAAAACAGCGGTATCAACTGGGTTACTTCCCTTGATGGCTAGCACAAGATCTCAGCTATAGACAGCTCCCCTTGGATGGCAAGTATGGAGAAAAGAAGGGGAAAACGCAACCTCCAGTTGGCCAAAAATCAATCTACATATTTAGAAAAGCCTTCAGCTGAGGCCTTTCAAAGGACTGTAAAGTGCCTCATTCAGATAAAGATAAGTGTTCATATAGAGTATCATCCAAGCCTGGACACTTTTGTGAATGAAAGGAGGCACTATTAGTAATGATTCTGGGATGGAGGTTGGCAAATTTTTCCTAAAAATGGCCAGATAGTAAATATTTTAGGTTTTAGAGGACACATACGATCTGTGTCATATATTCTTTTTCTTTTTAACCCTTTAAGAATGTAAAAACCATTCTAAGCCCAGACACCATAAGAAAACAGGCCAGGAGGCCGGGCACAGTGGCTCACGCCTGTAATCTCAGCACTTTGGGAGGCCAACGGGGGAGTCACCAGAGGTCAGGAGTTCAAGACCAGCCTGATCAACATGGCAAAACCCCATTTCTACTAAAAATACAGAAAAATTAGCCAGGCTTGGTGGCACATGCCTGTAATCCCAGCTACTCAGAAGGCTGAAGCAGGAGAATCGCTTGAACCTGGGAGGTGGAGGTTGCAGTGAGCCGAGATCGCACCATTGCACTTCAGCCTGGGCGACAAGAGCAAAACTTGGTCTAAAAAAAAAAAGAAAGAAAGAAAGAAAACAGGCTAGGATACAAGTCTGGCCATGGGCTTGGGGGAAAACACACATCAAGTCTGTTCTGGTCAAATAGATACATAAGTCACCCTAGCTGAAGGCCTGGTCTGAGATCCAATTCAAAATTTAGAATTAAGAGTAAGTATGTAGGCCAGATGTGGTGGCTAACACCTGTAATCCAAGCACTTGGGATGCCAAGTGGGTGGATCACCTGAGGTAGGAGTTCAAGACAAGCCTGGCCAACATGGTGAAACCCTATCTCTACTAAAAATACAATAATTAGCCGGGCGTGGTGGTGTGCGCCTGTAGTCCCAGCTATTCGGGAGGCTGAGACAGTAGAATTGCTTGAACCCGGGAGACAGACGTTGCAGTGGTCTGAGATCATGCCACTACACTCCAGCCTGGGTGACAGAGCAAGACTCCGTCTCAAAAAAAAATAATAATAATAATAAAAATTTTTAAAAACCTACAATGATGAGAGTATGTCAGAGGGAGGAGTCAACTGAAAGAGCTCCCCAGGCGAAAGTTGGAACAATTTGAGCAAGAAAATAAAGAGGTATTGATTATAATCAGAGGATAAAATAAATATATGTGAGCCCGTACTGTATAAATGAATGATTTAATAAACAAATGTATAAGAATAGACAGACCCCCCCCCCATACAGAAGAATTCCAAACAACTTTTGTAGATACTCCACCTCAAGGAGGTGGAGGATAACTCCCCATTCTATAAGTGTGGCCAATGCATACTGATTTCCTTCTAAAGAGTACAGGATAGAAAGTAGGGGGAGTATCTTTACAGTGGAGAAATCCGATAAACACTGCCTCGGCCAGGTGATCAAGGTTAACATCATCAGTGATAAGTCATGTTGACAGCATGTATCCTTGATATGATATGATGAGGATGGCACGTTACCTCTGTGGCCTTCCTCCCAAGAACACATAACTTCAGTCTAATCATGAGAAGAACATCAGATAAACACCAAGTGAGGGGTATTCTACAAAATACCTGATGAACACTCCTGTCAAGGTCATCAAAGACAAATACAGTGGCTGGATGTGGTATCTCATGCCTATAATTCCACCCCTTTGGGAGGCCACGGTGGGAGGATCACTTGAGGCCAGGCGTTCAAGACCAGCCTGGGCAATATAGCAAGACCCTTCTCTAAAAAGAATAAAAAATAAATCAGCCAAGGATGGTGGTGCATGCCTGCAGTCCTAGGTACTTGGGAGGCTGAGGCAGGAGGATTGCTTGAGCCCAGGAGTTTGAGGCTGCAGTTAGCTATGATCACACTACTGCACTCCAGCCTGGGCCACAGAACCAGACCTTGTCTCCAAAAAACAAAACAAAACAAAACAAAATCTGAGAAGCTTAAGTTAAAAACTAAGGAAATCTGAATGAAGTATGGACTTTAGTTAATAACAATGTATTAATACTGGTTCATTAATTGTAACAAATACAGCATCGTAAGATGTTAACAATGAGGGAAATTGGGTGTTAGGGATGGTAACTCACTGTACTGTCTTAGCAATTTTTCTGTATATCTAAAACCATTCTGAAAAATAAAGCATTTTATAAAAAGTTCACTAAGTATGATACAGTTTGGCTAGAAGAGATAGAGATACGCAGAGCAGAGGCAGTTTCTCTGGTACCTGAGGTCTGCAAGACCTTTGACCTAATACAGACCCTGAAGCCAGAATGCCTAGGTTTGAATTCTGGCTTTACCATTTATTAGCTAGGTAACCTTTGGCAAGTTATGTAACCCCTTTGTGAACAACTTCATCTCTGAAAAGTAGGAATGATAGCCCCTACTTTGTCATGCTGTAGTAAGGATTAAATGAATTAATGTGTATAAAGTGCTTTAATGAGCCCTGGCACAAAGTAAATTCTATATAAATATTTTGTAAAATTAATAAAAACTATGATGACTAAAAGTTCCTTTAGTAATTATCTATAATCATACAAGGTAAGGAGATATGAGTTTGGTTGCTATGAACCAGGTAGTGGTTGCCACAGACATGTCAGTACCTTGACAACCATTATTAGGACATTGCCATAGCTTTTATAAGTGGACAACCTGAGCTGTGTTAATCTGACAAGAAGGCTAGAAAGCTCAATGCATCTTCCTATTACTCTGCATATCTTATGTCTTCCATCCAAAAAGAATCAACTTATCAGATAAATAACCACCTCATGGTAAGCAAAATATGTCACTATCTTCATTTTACAGATAAGATAAGAAATTTGGAAATGAGGTTTAGTTGAGGTGATTTCACTTCAGGCTACCCAGAAGAGGCACTAGAAATAAAGGATCAGTCCAGCAATCCCTAATTCAATCATTTTCCCAGTTGGGTTATCATACCTACCTTTCCTTATAAAGGAAGAACTTGTCTGATGCCTATTTGACACTTCTTGGTGGCACTGACAAACACAGAGAGCCTGACATCAAGTTAGAAGGCTCTGCCAATTATTAGGAAACAGACATGAAGCGGTTACTGGCCTCTTCTCCAAGGGAGATGGCTATTAAGGAACCCAGACAATTAGGCTCTGATGTTTCAGGCTCCTGGTCATATCAGCTTCATGGCAAAACTGGAGTAAGGCTGGTTTTGATCACAGGCCATATATAAGGTTTCTCTTTTGTCTGGCATAAGCCAGAGCCATTCTCCAGGAGGTCCTTATGGGAAACCTAATGATCTCCTAGGGTCTGAGCTGTGCTATAAGAAATGCTATGAAATGTTAGTATTTTGGAATGGCAACTCTCCAAAACAGTAAATGACTGGATGACTCTGCAGAATCCTGATAAATCCATTAATAAGCTGGCACATAAACTGTGCTCATCAGATAGCTAAGCAAAGCCCATCGAAGCATTAACTGAAGTACTTTGCTAACCCAACCAGGGCTTCCTCCAGTTTTGGGCTTCAACATACAGTCGTCCCTCAGTAAACTCGGGGGAAATGGGTTCCTGAACCCCCTCATATACCAAAATCTGTGCATTCTCAAATCCTGCAGTTGGCACTGCGAAACCCATGTATATGAAAAGTTAGCCCTGCATATACGTGGGTTTCACAATCACAAATATCCTCATTTGGTTGAAAAAAAAAAGCCTGGTATAAGTAGACTCATGCAGTTCAAACCCATGTTGTTCAAGGGTCAACCATAATTAGTCATTAGGAAAATGTAAATCAAAACCACAATGAAATACCTACCTCACACCCACTAGGATAGCTGTAAACAAAAAACAAGCATTACTGGTGGGAATGTAAGATGTTGTAGCCACTTTGCAAAACAGCCTGGCAGTTCTTCAAGAGGTTAAATATAGATTTATTACATAACCCAGCAGTAATACTCCTAGGTATATACCCAAGAGAAAAGAAAACATATCCACACAAAAACTTATATACAAATGTTTATAGCAGCATTATTCATAAGAGCCAAAAAGTGGAAATAATCCACTTTCCAAGGATGAACCTTGAAGTGATTGCGTAAATTATTCTTCCAAATCCAGCTGCGCATTGACATCACCTGGGAAGCTTATGCAGCTCCCTGGCAATCTTTGGGGATGGGACACCTGGATTAATGTTTGAATCCAGACTAGACGATCTCTACGGTCCCTGACAGATCCAAAACTTGTATAAAATCTCTAATAGTGGGTCACCAATGCCCATATCTTTGAAGAAGAGACATTATTGGTACTTGGAACAGGTCTCCCAATAGGTCCTTCTAGAAGCCTAAGTTGGTTCTTCTCTTAGGCATCATCCCAACCTCCACAAGGTTGAATACAGATATTCTTAACAAGGATGAACTATGGCTGAAGGGATACGCCACATCTGATTATGTCTGTGTAGGCTGCTATACTAAGAAATCACCCCATTTTGAAGAAAGCTACTCATTAGCACAGAACTTGTCACTGCAGTTGAGAATAACCAGTTCCTCCTTCTATGACATTTATAGACACAGTTGGATAGAATGAAGTAATAGACTTCTAACAATCCCAGGCTTTCTGTTTATCAGCACCTGTTTAGTCATAAGCTGACTAAAGGCTCAGTGTTTATAATGGGACTTATTTCTTATTTTCTTTCTTCTCTTAATATTTAAGAACTAAGATGAATCATGTTCCGGCTTTTGTCCTCCTGCTGCTCTTGGCTAAAGACAACAGAAGAGAAAAGAAGGTAATATTACAATTATTTCCCTAGGCCTATTCCACTATTTCCTCCCACAAATCTGCCCATAGTCCCTCAAGGGACAAATCTTCATAATATATATTGTTAGGTGAAGTGACTAAGCAGTGTTTGTAAGATTGGGGGCAAGGTTGAGGAGGGATGGCCAATTGTACAAGGTTAAGTGAATCAGGCAAGAAAAGCATCCTTGGCGGCTTTGGTGAGGGGCTCCCATACCACCTTCTACTGCTTTGGCTGGGCCTTTTATGGTACATACATTGAGATTACTGCAGGCAGAATCCCAAACAATAAGGAAGAGTATAACTCTCTGTTTAGCCTAAAACCTACCTGTTTTAAGACTTTGGGCTCATTTTTCTTTTTCATTTACAGGAATGTGGCCATCCCTATCATTGGCTTGAACAACTCAGGCAAAACTGTTCTTGTGGAGGCATTCCAAAAATGTAAGGAACTAAGAGCATTAGATACTGGCGTGGGTCTCCCATGGACCCCAGAATCCAGTGAAATAATCATTCCTTCTTAGCATTACTTCATGGCCCTCAGTTTCCCTCTTTTTGTGCATAAACACCTCCTAACACACACACACACACACACACACACACTCTATCTCTCTCTCTCCCTCCCTCCCTTCCCCACATTACATAAACAGCCTGTTTATGTAATGTCTGTCACCTGCTTCCTTTACAAGATATCCTAATTGAAAGTCCTTTCATAGGGTCAGTAGGCATGAGTTCAAACTATGTAAAGCATTGCAGTCAATTATGAAGGATAGGATGTTTGAAATGATGTCTAGTTTCAGGGCTCAATTAAAGTGGAATTTGGTCTAGATAAGAGAGACAAGTGTGGGACGATAAAGAAGTTTAATAACATGAAATTCTGTGACAGCTAATATAGAGAGTTGGAGCTTGAGAAATGTTGTCAGTTCCGATACGTGCAAGTTTAATACCAGGTCTCTAGTTCAGTATCTTGACATTTCAAGAAGCAGTTACACAGAATTTCAGAAAGCTACTATACTACTTATTAAGGACCAATCAAAGAAGCCAGCACTGTCTGTCACAGGATGCCCTCCATCCATGTTCATTGGATAAATGAAGTAGTATGATGACGTGGTTGAGTTTTATCTAACCTGGCATCCCTGAACAAAAAAGCCTAACCTGACTCCTCTGCCACTGACCTACCTGAAGTGCTCATCAATTTCCCTGAACTACAGCAACAGCCTTCTGGCTGATCTTGTCATCTCCAGTTGTCTCCCCAGTATTCAATCCACATAGCTACCAGAAGGACTTAATACAAAAGCTGATCATGGCACTTCCCTGCTCAAAACTGTTCAATGCCATTATCTCCAAGATAAAACTTAAGTTTCTTAGCAGTACACAAAACCCTCTATGAGTTGGTCCTTGAGTCCTTCTCCAACTTCATTTCCCATGCTCTCTGCACATGCCCTCTGATACAGCCACAACAAATGACTTGCCATCCCCCTTTTCTAGTTCTGTACATGCTGTCCCACTACCTAGCATTTTACCTCCACCATTATCTACCTGCTAAATCAAAAGCCTCAAGTCACAGCCCAGCTTGACCTCAGGAATGCCTTCCCTATCAGTGCCCTCCTTCCTCAGCTCCCACTCTATTCCATGCATCGCTCTGGCATGCACTTATTACAACATCATCAGGCAATTGCAAGTCCATCCCCTAAATTGTGAGCCTCTTGAGGAGAAATAATGGATTTTTTCCTCTCTGTATCTTTAGCCTGTGGCCTTTTAGCATTTTCAGGTAGGTATTCAATAAATATTCATGGAATGGATATTCTCCCCCATTCCACCATTCACCTGAGACAACATGTTGCCATTTTCTTTGCTTTTTTTTTTTTCTCTCTGAGACAGAGTCTTGTTCTGTCACCCAGGCTGGAGTGCAGTGGTGTGATCTCAGCTCACTGCAACCTCCACCTCCCAAGTTCAAGCGATTCACATGCCTCAGCCTCCCGAGTAGCTGGGATTACAGGTGTGCACCACCACACCTGGCGATTTTTTTTTTATTTTAGTAGAGATGGGGTTTCACCATGTTGGCCAGGCTGGTCTGAAACTCCTGGGCTCAAGCAATCCTCCTGCCTCGGCCTCCCAAAGTGCTGGAATTACAGGTGTGAGCCACTGTCCCTGGCCCACTTGTTATTTTTGAGTAGTCTAATACAGATATAGCAAATGTCACATCAAAGTTTTGGCTGAAAATTATTTTATCTGAAAACTATAATTTAAAAGTTCATTGCCTAACATGAAATCAGAAGAGATGTTATAAAAATCACATTTAAACATAATAATAATATATACATATACACACATACATATGTATTCTCATTTCCAAAGACCCAAAAGCATATTACTAACTTTTCACGTTAATGACTCATTTTAGCAATGCTATGGAAAATGTCACAAGCAGATCTAAGACTTCAAATAAGAAGTTATGAATTCTAGTCTTAGTGCTCCCAGGTATGGGTGCAGAGAATGTATAAAGTCATTTTGCTACTAATGTGGGAAGAGAGCTAGGCTAGAATGGTCAGTTCAACAGACTGGAATGCATATAAAGGCTGCCGTTTTCCATTTTCCTTCTTTTTTTTGTTAGTTTTTTATTGTTTTTTTTTTTTTTTGAGATAGAGCTTCACTCTTGTCCCCCATGCTGGAGTGCAGTGGCATAATCTCAGCTCACCGCAACCTCTGTCTCCAGGGCTCAAGTGATTCTCCTGCCTCAGCCTCTCAGGTAGCTGGGATTACAGGCGTGTGCCACCGCACCCAGCTAAGTTTTTTTTTTTTTTTTTTTTTTGTATTTTTAGTAAAGATGGGGTTTTGCCATGTTGGCCAGGCTGGTCTTGAACTCCTAACCTCAGGTGATCCGCCCGCCTCAGCCTCCTAAAGTGCTGGGATTACAGGCGCAAGCCACCGTGCCCGGCCAAGACTACTGTTTTCAACTCCATTTCTATGGGAGCTGAATGAGGTATGGAATTCCCTATGAGATTTTGTGTTCTGGCTATAGCTTTTCAAAGGAAAATGTGTCTAAGTCTAGCATGGTTTCTTGGAAGAGATATGTGGGAGACAACTTCATACCCTCATCTACAGTAACAACCACCATAAACATTTATTGAACACCTACTGTGTGTAAGGTAATACAGACATCCTCCCTCATATAGCTTATGTTTTAGTTGGAGAGACAAAGCAAGCAAAAAAAGAGGTGAAGGACCAGCTCAGCAGACCATGTGCTCAACAAGAAAGAGAGAGAGAAGTGAGAAGTGGACAGGCCAGAGAAGTCTTCCTAAACAGTACTTGAGCTGGGTATTGAAGGGTGGGAGAGAAGAACCTCCTGTTCATTCATTCATTTATCAGATTAATTCAATAATGAATGTGCTTGGCATCATGAATGTAATGGTGAATAAATTTCAATAAAATTGAAAGGGTTCCTGTCCTGTTGCAGTTTATAACCTAGATAAATAAACCATAGAATTTATAACACTGTAATATGTGCTATGACAATAGTAAACTCAGAAGAAAGGTACCTTACCCAGATGGCCGGTGTGTGGGAAAACTCTAGAATAAACAAGATCAGAATTGACATTTAAAAAAATAGGCATTAACTAAGCAAAGAGTAGAAGTGTTCTAGGCAGAGAGAATGGCATCTTGTAACATCCCAGGGCAAGACAGAGCAAGACATTGATGTACAGTGGGAGAAGTAAGGGCAAAGGAACCAAGGGAAGAACAGATTGGGTATGTACTAGGGACAGTGTGGACACTCGTTAGGTTACAGCGCTAGGAGATAGGTCTGGCAGGTTAGGAGGTGAAGGAGTCTGTATTATATCAGGAAGCAGTGGACACTCACTAAAGGTTACTGAGCCAGAAGAGGATAGCATGGGTAAAGCGATGATTTAGGAAGATAGCCCCCAAGTATGGGCAGGTTGGCAGGATGCTTCAGTGGGATTTCTCAGAGCAGGCTCTAGTCAGGGTTCAACAAATTATTTGATCTAACTATATTTCCCTACTTTGTGATTGCTTTTCCTCTCTTCCCCTCTGCATAGTACTTCCCAGTAGGATAGACAACTGCATGAAATCGGAACCGACTCTACTCCTGTTAGATGAGTATGGAGTTTCGATCTAAGTGATTGCTTCTCCTCTTTTCCCCTATGCATAGTACTTCCCAGTAAGACAGACCATTGCATGAAATCGGAACTGACTACACTTTTGTTAGATGAGTATGAACTTTCCATCTATGACCTGAATGGAGACCTGAAGGGCCGGGAAGCATGGCCAAACTACTATGCACAGGCCCATGGGCTTGTTTTTGTCCTGGATTCCAGTGACATAAGACGCATGCAGGAAGTGAAGATCATCTTAACACATCTGCTGTCTGATAAAAGAGTGGCAGGGAAACCCATCTTACTGTAAGATTCTGCCTTTCTGTCCTATTTCTGCTTCCCAATTTGTACCCTTAAATGTATAGAAATGAAGGGTGGGGTGGTCCCTTTGTCACACCCAGCTAGGCCTCCTGTTCCCTTAGGCTCAATGAGGTAGAGTGGCCCAATTTTCTGGGGTCTGTTCTCAAGAGCTACTTTCTACCACACACTGCCATGGGGGACATGTTACCTGACTGTACAAACGTAATTTTGAAGGGAAGCATCAAAGGGAAATGAAAAGTGGTATCCACCACCTCCACCCCTTGACTCTTCCTGAAGACTACCTTCCTGAATTTGCTTATCATCTTTTCTGGTTTCGGTCTCTGATCCTGAAACCTCATGATAGCAAAGAACTCCTATCTTGTATAATTGATGCCAATGACCTCCTCTCTGATCAGATTGCTCAAAAGTTACATAACTAGCACTTATTCCAGGGCGATAATGCAGGTGGCCAGTCAATTCTCATCCCCGCCCCCAACTCCCTTTATGCTTCTTTCATTCCTCATTAGCAACCCCAACTAGAGCATGAACAGAGTTTGGGAAAGGATGTAAAAACTCCAAATCTGTTCATAGCCCAGTTAGCAATTCTAATTAAAGTTTGATAGCATAATGTAGGGGAAGTGAGAAATGAGCCCTGGGGGGACTATCTTGGATTCAAATGATTTGTGCTATACTTTCCATCATTGAAAGTTGGCTAGAAAAATGTCTAGCTCATCTCATTAGGTATGTCTTTAAACCTAATTCCTGGATATGTAGCAGTTATAGTAGAATTTGTTCTCCTCCTCTTTCCCTTCTTTTCTCGCCTTTTGCTTCTATTTTGGTTTCACTCTTCCACTCTTTTTTCCTCCCTCTCTCATATGCTCTGTTTTAGCTTAGCAAACAAACAAGACAAGAAGAAAGCCCTCATGCCTTGTGATATTATTGACTATCTACCTCTAAAGAAGCTAGTGAAAGAGAGTAAGTGCCCATGCCGAGTAGTAAGTGTCAACCTCTTCCTTCCCTCTTCCTCTGGAGCCCAGCTGATGCAGCCCTTGGCCCATTCTATAATCAGTCCCATATGTTGGGTTTGGGGCAAAGTCTCTCCCTGTCAGGCAACACCCACAGTGATTCCTGACTTGATGGTGATAATAAATATTGCATTCTGCCTTCAAAATAGTTCTGTAAAGTGGACACATGAATATCCCCATTTTATGGATAAAAAAGCCAAGGCTCAGAGTATCTATGTGACTTGCTCAAGGTCACACACCCAAGACACCATAACCACTTTATTAAAGGACCTCAGATTTTATGTCTGTCATTTGCCTTCTCAGATGTGAATGCTGAGTGTCTCCTAGAAGTCTCAGAGCCTCTCTAGGCATAGCAGAGTTTATGTGTTCCTTCACTCTTTGAATGAGAGTGACTGGTTCTACAGGCCCCAGGGGTCCCAGGCTCCAGGTCTGCAGCCTTCTCTTCTCTTTTGTCACAGGAGCCATGTTCAGCCATCAGAAACCTTGAGAGAAGAAACCATCAACCCATAGTTGAAGGACTGCGCTGGCTATTAGCTGTCATTGATACTTGCCAACTACCACCTACCTCGAGCATCTCAATCTCCAAGAATAACATAGGCTCTGGAGAAAGATGCTCATCACACAGGTACTGAGATGCCTCTATGAGATTTACTGATAAGAAAAGCTGCAGGGATCAGTCTTTCTTACGAGCAAGGAGTTCTGGGAGGTGTTTGGATTCTGGGTGGCATTGAGCAAGCCTCTTGATATCATTGGCTCAAATGGGGCTAGGGCAGTGCCCACCAACACTTCAACATTGTTAGGTATACCCCATCCCTGGCATAACTTGAGTGGTCATATGAGGGGAATGATTTTCATAAAGGTAAGCCAACCTATCAGCATTAGAGCTTCCCCAAAACAGGGTTTCTAATATCTGATTTGCCATGTGGAGGAGAAAAGGAACATGAGCCCCTTAAGGAGCCTACTGGCATTATTCTACGGATGAATGCCATGAACCTACTCAATATTCTCAGCCTCTAGTTCTATAATCCTCCCAATAATGAGGAATGATGGGAGAGGACAGAAATGTTGAAAAGAGGAAAAAGAAAAAGAAAATAGGAGCTGATCAGAGTTTTGAGGAGCAAAAGGCCTAAACATCCTCTTGCTCTGTTGTCACTTTCATTGCCCAAAGGCATATGGCAGGGATGGGGTAGTAGCCTGCATTAGATAAAGAAGCTTGAAGTGTGTCTGTTTCTACTACTGCTGTCCTTTCCATCTTCCCCCAGCTTCTCCACCAGAACAGGAATGTCAAAGGAGAAAAGACAGCATCTGGAACAATGCTCAATCGAAGCTAAGCCTCTAAAGTCAATCCTACAGGTAAATGGCCCTTTAAATGTTAATACTCAGTGACCAATCCCTGAACATGTGGGCACCAACTAACTTTCCCCCCACCATCTTCTTGCTGTACAGAAAGAAGGTACAAGATTACGGTCTAAAAAGAATATGTCAGTAACATTTGCTTTAGATGAACCCATGAAAGAAGGTGAATGTTCTAGGAGAACTAGAGCTCAGAATACTACAAAGCTTCGCTACAATTGAAGGAGTGGCTTATAGACTCCAGCTCCATATGTTGATGACAATATTTTTGAAGGTAATGCTGGATCAGTGGTTAGAGAAGAAAATTTACAATTTCTACAATAGTATTCCAATTTTGAGCCTGAATTTCTTTCCTCACTCTATGGTTGGTGATTAGAAGAGAAACAGAAGAAGTACAGGAAGGGTGCTTGGGTACCACCTTCTGGTAGTCCAGCATGATGCCCCAGCACTGGTTGACACAAGATCTTTAGATGGCTATAGGGTTATCTTAAAGTTTATTATTCCAGTAGTGAAAGTACGAGAACTTTATATATATACATATGAGATATATATCTCATATGTATATATATATATCAAGAACTTTAAAAACATGAATACACTATGAACCAGTAATCTCAATTCTTGAGCTGTCTCCAAGGATAATTACACAAGTACCCAAAAAACGATGCTCAAGGATATTTAATCACAGCACTCTGTACAATAACTAAAAGTGGGAAACAGCCTGTATGTCCAACAATGGAGAATGGCTAAATAAATTAGGATGCATCTATGCCATGGAATATATGCATACTTTAAAAAGGCTAATGTGGACTTATATTTACTGACATGGAAAGTTTTCCACAACCTGGCATTTTTGTTAGGGAAAACAGCAAGTTAGAGTACAGCACGTATAGCACGATACATATACAGATATAGAAATACCTGGAGGAATATCACTGAAAGATACTAGGTGGTTGTGAGATGTAAAAGGCCAAGGTGCCTTTCCTTTGGATTTTTGTTTTATTAGAAATTTTCTCTTTTTGGCCAGGCATAGTGGCTCACGCCTGTAATCCCAGCACTTTGGGAGGCTGAGGCGGGCGGTTCATGAGGTCAAGAGATCAAGACCATCCTGGCCAACATGGTGAAACCCCGTCTCTACTAAAAATACAAAAATTAGCCAGGCACGGTGGCGGATGCCTGTATTCCCAGCTACTGGGGAGGATGAGGCAGGAGAATCTCTTGAACCCAGGAGGTGGAGTTTGCAGTGAGCCGAGACAGCGCCACTGCACTCCAGCCTGGCAACACAGCACGACTCCATCTCAAAAAAAAAAAAAAAAAAAAAAAAGACATTTTCTTTTTTTATAATAAGCAGATATCATTTCTCCCAATACAAAAAAAAAGCTATGAGGGCTTAAAGGCTGTAGTTACTGGCCACTCATTCTCAGTATTCCTTAGGACCCCAGTCTCCAAGATTGTCAACTGTCAATATTATAATGTCATCTCAGCTCTGAAAGGGACATGGCCTTTTATATCCCTGGCTACCTTGGAGCTTTGGGTTGTTACACCTACATGGAGGGGCTTGGACTTGGCCTGGGCCACTAACAAGGAGACAGACACTGCTCTGGGGACAAGGGGTGAGGATGAGAGCAGAGAGTAGAGCGAAGGAAGTGGTAGAAGAGGAAGTGTTTTTTTAGATAACTACCCCTAAATCTTTGTCCAAAATTTAAATCCATTTTCCTTTCTATAACTCCAGAACTTATGGCAAAAAAGAGAATGGATACCTGGGACATAGATAAGATGTTACTGGAAAATTCCTGTGAATAAGCCTTTGGTTCCTATAGTTAATACTACTTAAATGAAGGGCAGAGGGGAGAGAGCAACAGTGAGAGAAAGTACGAGGCCAGGGCAGAGGATGGGCACCTCATGGGGTGCAGTCTATACCCTGTTGGAAACTGGCCAATACCCTCCTACCCTGAAATGGTCTGGGAAGGACAGGAAGCCTGGCACTTGGCTTCACTTACAATAACTGACCTTTTTCTCTTTTTACTTTCAACAGACTACTAAAGAGAAAAACAGAGGGAAACCAAAAGAAACAGTTGATATGCCTCCCTCAGCAAACAGGTTCATCTCCAGAACTATGAGGACTACCCGGTTTTTAAATTTCCATTTGATAATATTTCTACACTCCCCATACAACTCCACCTACTCTAATATCACATCCCTGAGAACCCCTGTTGTTCCTGTATATCTATATTCTAGCCATCAAATCAATCCTATACTCACTGAGAGGCTCAAGAAGAGTGAGATAGCATCCATTGAGAATGAAGACCACCTTGGTAAAAAAGAACAGAGACTTTACATCTTTGTACCGAGATGCTGCTGACAAAGCTTGTGGACAATAAGTCATGGGTGATCAACCAAAATTGAGCCTTAGAAATACAGGGTTCATTTAGAAATAAATATTTTTTTCTTTAAGGTTCTTGGGCAGAAAAGGATTGGCAAAAATAAATAGAACTTCTTTGCTGAGAATTATGCTCTACTGAATCATTTTCAGTCATACCTCCATAAACAACTTTGTTTTAAAGCCCCAGATACTGTCTGTGAAGCCCAGAACAATTGCTTTGCTGTCCCTTCAGGAACAGCAACTGCTGCCTCTACCAACACTTTGGTTAGCTATGCAAAAAAATGTAGGCACTTGAATGCATTGATCCCTCTATCCCAAGGGTGGCAGTGGTAGTGGTAGTAGTTATTTACCATTACTACTACTATAGGTTGAGTATCCCTTATCTGAAATGCTTGGGACCAAAAGCATTTCAGATTTCAGATTTACTTTCATTTAGGAATATTTGCATTATATGTACTTACTGGTTGAGCATCCCTAATCCAAAAATCTGAAACATTCCAATGAGCATGTCCTTTGAGTGTCATGTCAGGACTCCAAAAGTTTCTAATTTTAGAAGATTTTGGATTTTGGATTTTCAGATTAGGGATGCTCTATCTATATCACCTTCACCATGAGCAGCATAGCCACCATTTATTGAGTGCATTCTGGATGCCAGGCACAGTGCTAAGTTCTTTTTTTTTTTTTTTTTTTTTTTTTTTGAGACAGAGTCTCGCTGTCTCCCAGGCTGGAGTGCAGTGGCATGATCTCGGCTCACTGCAAGCTCCGCCTCCTGGGTTCACGCCATTCTCCTGCCTCAGCCTCCCGAGTAGCTGGGACTACAGGCGCCCGCCACCACGCCCAGCTAATTTTTTGTATTTTTAGTAGAGACGGGGTTTCACCGTGTTAGCCAGGATGGTCTCGATCTCCTGACCTCGTGATCCACCCGCCTCGGCCTCCCAAAGTGCTGGGATTACAGGCATGAGCCACCACGCCCGGCCCACAGTGCTAAGTTTTTTATTTCCATTATCTTATTCACAACAACCCTTGGGGGTAAGAACTATACCTGACTGCATTTCACAGATGAGGAAACTAAGGGGCAGAAAAGTCAAACTTGCCCAAGGTCCCACAGCCTACAAAAAGCAGAGCAGGATGTTCTCTCATATGTGGGAGCTTAAAAAAAAAGTGGATCTCATGAAGATGGAGAATAGACTGACAGTTTCCAAAGGACAGGAAAGTGCGGGGTGGTGGGGGTTGGGCGGGAGATGAAGAGAGGCTGATTAATGGATACATATATACAGTTTGACAGATTGGTAGGGTGACTACAATAATCTATTGTATACTTCAAAATAGCTTGAAGAGAATAACTCAAATGTTCTAGCATAAAGACAAATATTAAAGGTGATGGATATCCCAATTACACTGATTTGATCTTCATAAATTATACGACGTATTAAATTATCATACGTACCCACAAAATGTGTACATATATATCAATTTAGAAATTAAATTGAATTTTAAAATTTGGGGGTGAGGAAAAAAAAAAGCAGAGCAGGGAATTCAATCCCGATCTTTCTGACTCTAGAGCTACTTAAAGCCAGAAAGAAAGAGAAAGCTTTATCTAAGAAAAAATGCTGGCCGGGTGCAATGGCTCATGCCTAGCACCTTGGGAGGCCGAGGTGGGTGGATCACTTGAGGTCAGGAGTTCAAGACTAGCCTGGCCAATATGGTGAAACCCCATCTCTACTAAAAATACAAAAATTAGCCGGGCATGGTGGCACGAGCCTGTAACACCAGCTACTCGGGAGGCTGGGGCTGGAGAATCGCTTGAACCCCAGAGGTGGAGGTTGCAGTGAGCCAAGATTGCACCACTGCACTCCAGCCTGGGCAACAGAGTAAGATTCTGTCTCAAAAAAAAAAAATGCTGAAGTATATCCATGCCCATGTCAGGAGAATTATTTTAATATCAATAAGCACATCAATAGTGGTAGCACACACTGTTGATTCAGCACTTCCATCTTGCCAGGTGCTGGGCTAAGTGCTTTATATATATAATTACCTTTCATCTTCAAAAGCCTCTGAAGTTGATTCTACCACCACCATCTTACAGAGGCAGAAGATGATGTTCACAGAGGTTAAATAATGTTTCCCTGGGGACCCTGGGACAGGAGGTGGCAGAAATGGTTTTCAAACTAAGGTCCTACTCCATAACCCTTGCTCTACCCTATACCATCCCACCAAGCAGTACAAATGAACTAACTCATAACTGCTTCTGAGGGATAGAAACTTTGTACAGAAAGATCCCTCTTACAACCCCATCTGGAAGGTCTGACACTGTAGATGGCTGCATCATTTGCTCTTATCTTCAAGGAAACCATCCCAAGCACCTTATAGGTCTTTGATAGGATTCTGACTGAGGCAAAGCTTAGAATTATGAAGCTGAAAGGAACCTTACAGAGCCTCCGGTCCAACCCCTGTTGTTATAAAAATGAGGAACTTGAGGTACAGAGAGGTTAAGTGGCTTGCCCAAGATGGTACAGCTGATGGCTGGCAGAGCTGCTCCTAAAAATCCAGATCTCATGTGCCCAAGCCAGTGCTCTACTCTGTTCAAAAATACTGTATCATCCCTGGGTCTTCTTTGGCCTCTCAGCCCATCTACCTTCCTCCAATTTGCCTGATAAATATCACTGGAGAATTCTGCTGACAATCATTCTCACCTGGGGGTGCAACAAATATCTCTCCTGAATAAGAGTTTTATGAGGCAGGAGACTATGAATCAACAAACCGTAAGAAAATTGGATCATGCACATTTCTCTTTAATAACATGTGTGTTTATGAGGCAGGCATACTTTCTCAGCCGATAGAGAAGGGTAAGTGGATGGGAAAAAGGGATGGGATTGTACCCTATGAAGGTGAGCTGGGTGAAGAATCTAAGTTGAATAACAACTAACAAAACTGAATTTCAGTATATTGGCATACTTCCTTTTGTGCAATGTAGGTGTTCCTGGGTGTCAACCAAATTTTCCTACATAGAATCTATCGATCACAAAAAGTTATTTAGATACCCTCCTCCCAATACAATCAGTGTACCCTTAGTCATGTAAAGAAAAAAAAATCTCTTTTTGAGTGAATCTTAATTGTGTTGCTACGGGCTGTTAATATGCTTTCCAAACCTCTTACCAAGCTGGGTGACCAGGCAATTTCCCCCAGTGAAGGCAGGAATTAACAGTGCCTACCTCAAAGGCCTGCTGTAAAGTTTAAAAGGGATGATACACACAAAAATGTTTACAATAGTGCCTGGCACATCCTAAGTAGGATATTAAATGTTAGCTACTATTATGTTGATTTAGGGAAGGAGCTTGGTGAGATCGTTAGAAAGCTATAGTCCACCTTCTGGGATAGGTATCCACTTTTCTGTAGAAAGCAACCCAAAGAGAGATGTCTTAGACTTTCAAGTACAAAGTGAATAGAGAATCTAGGGTAATTACAACCAATGCCTCCCATATTTTTCTCTTTGAGAATCCTAAATCTGCCAAAGAGGTTTTACAAATCTCTTTCTCAGTGGGGCAGCCCAGGGACCAAGAAATGGATAGTTTCTTGAGCCTGGAGGGCAAATTTTCTTAAAGGCAAGTGGTTGCCTTCGAGTTTCTTTTCTTTAGTTGTCAATGTCTTGGTCACTCTCCAGGATGTTTAGAATGTAGCTCCCGTCAGAGGCACTTGCAGCTTATGAATGACCCTGGCCTATCATTCACTCATATGGCTCTGGGTATGTTTCTATCTTATCTTTCAGGGACAGACCTGGGCTTTCTGACTAGAGAATTCACTATGAATAGGTAGAGAGGTCCTTCTGCTCTGAATGGTTTTCAACTCCTGCACTCCAGTCCTCACTTGTCATTCATGTGTTATGTCTACCTGCCAGTAGCACTCTGTCGGCAGGGTTGTTAAGCAACCTATGACCTCTGTAGGAAAATGAGTCATATAGTTAGCACGCAGCAAAGGTTAAGAAAGAACAGTGATAATTCAGGGTTGGAGCATGGAAACCAGTGGTAGCTAAACTAGTTATAAATCCCCCAGAGATTCAAGTGTTGGGTGTTTGGGCCATACCAGTTGTGTTTTTATTTTTGTTTTAGTGGCAGGGTCTTGCTCTGTCACCCAGATTGTAGCGCAGTGCCACAATCATAGCTCGCTGCAACCTCGAACTCCTGGGCTTAAGCAATCCTCCCACCTTGGCATCCCAAAGTGCTGAGACTACAGGTGTGAGCCACTATGCCCAGCCCCAGTTGCGTTGTGAATATTGCTCTTTCCTCTCAATAACGTCTTCAAATCACTCATTTTCAAGGCAGTTGCTACTGGCAAGATGTAATAAGTGCACTCAACACAACATCACTCTTCTCAGGAGAATCCTGCCAACTAGTATTCTTAACCATAAGATGGCTATGACTGACTTAAGGGTCAAGCCTGGACTCACTGCTTTGTTACTCAACCCTGTAAACCCTTTATTGGAAGACCAAAACTTAAATTTCTGAAATGAAGGAGTATAGAGAATGAGAACTGTCACCCAACTTTCCAAGACTGAAACCATCCCCTCATCCCGCTGTATTTTTATAGCTGCAACTAAAAGAACTATAGCCATGGCACCCCTGATCTGTACCTTATTCCTTTAGCTGTAATAAAACGTTCTCCCACTCCCCTTGCCTTTTTTCTCATGTCAAGCTCTGGAGGAAACAATTGTTATCCCACGCAGGAGAAGGTGGCAGATGCTTTCTGCTATTGGCACATAGATAATATCAGCTCAGGGGGAATGTACTTCCCCCCCTGTGCCCAGTAAGTGCCAGGCTCTGGTCCAGGGAGCCTGAGGTGGCTCTACTGTTGGGTGGTGGGAGAGCAATGTTAACAAAGCACTCAGGCTGTGCTGTGCACTGATGACTCAGGAATCCCACGCGATCCCACGCTCATGCTAGTCGCCACATCCAGGAACTAAAATAGACCTCTGGTGCTATGAGACAGCAGGCCTTTAGATCTGCTCAGAAAAATAAGCCCAGTCCTAACAACTGGCTTGCTATTCAATACAATGGAATGTTACACAGCCATTAAAGATGGCAATTATGTGCACTGTGTGGGTGGAAACCAGAATGTGAAATAATGTTAAGTGAAAACAGCAGAATAGGAAAGAGCAGATATACATGCTGATCCTAACTATGTAAAGCATACATATAAGAGCACTTCTCTAAAGAACTTAAAAGAATGAAGGGTTCCACAGTTATTTTACATTCCACACCCCCTACTCCAACACATTCTTAATATACATTTTTTCTTTTTTTTAGAAAATTGTCATGCTGATCACACTAGGTTACAAAGACACCTGTCTTTTAGTGGAGTCAACTCCACTGATAATGTGGTTCAGGGACTAAAGGAGAACTGAATACTAAGGGGGCTGGTGCCCCGTCATTTGGAGCAACGTGGATGGAACTAGAGGTCATTATGTTAAATGAAATAAGCCAGGCACACAAAGACAAATATCGTATGTTCTCACTCATATTTGGGTGCTAACAAAGTTATCTCATGGAGGTAGAGAATAGAATGATAGATACCAGAGGCTGGGAAGGGTGGAGGGGGGAGCGGAGAAAGAGATGTTGGTTAATGAATACAAACATACAGTTATAATAGAAGGAATAAGTTCTAATGTCCAATAGCACAGTAGGGTGACTATAGTTAACAATAATTTATTGTATATTTCAAAACAGCTAGAAGAGTTTAAACATTCCTAACAAAGAAAAAATGTTTGAGGCAACAAATATCTCAATTACCCTGATCTGATCATTACACATTGTATGCATATATCGAAACATCACATGTATCCGAAAAAATATGTGCAACTATTATGTATCAACAAAAATGGCCTGGATCGTTCCTCTTCCTCCCCTTGCCCCCTTATGTTCAGGGAACTTGCTCAAACACAATTACCATTTCAGGTTTGGCACTACAGTGGAGTTCCTTCCTAACTCCAAGCCGACCAAATAAGTCTAAGATGGGAGATTAAGAAAATTTACATTTCCAGCCTGGGCAACATAGCAAGACCTCATCTCTACTAACAATCAAAAATTAGCCAGGTATGTTGGCACGTGCCTGTAGTCCCAGCTACTCAGGAGGCTGAAACAAAAGGGTCACTTGAGCCCAAGAGACTGAGGCTGCAGTGAGCTATAATCACAGCACTGTACCCAGCCTGGGCAACAGAGTGAGACGCTACTCAAAAAACAAAAAAACAAAAAATAACTTATATTGAACCTCTTTTAGTTGGGCCACTGTGTTTTGAACTAGCCTTGCTTATATGGAAAGAAAGGAACTAGATTTTTTTTTTTGATAGGCTTCTAGAAGTTCCATATTTGTGAAACAATTGTTACACACTACCCCTCTTGTCACCTTGTCAGGGGTTGTACTTACAGTCAGTCAAACATCTAGCACATATCTGGGTATCTGAGTGAGTAAAATTCTCTCCCTCGAGATGTGGCCTTAACACCTTTCCAGATCTGGTTTTTCTAAAATTAGCTTTCAATCAGTATATTTAGTTTTCCGAAGACTATAGTTAGTTTCTTTTAACTTTGCATTTTGAAATAATTTTACATTTACTCAAGAGTTGTAACTATAGTTCAGAAAGTTCATGTATACCCTTAACCTAGCTTCCCCTAACGATAGCATCTCATCTTCTGGTACACTGATCAAAACTATCACATTAACATTAACATTAGCATCATACTAGTTACTAGACAATAGACTTTATTTAGACTTCGGTTTTTTCACTAATGTCCTTTTTGTTGTTGTTGTTCAAGATTTAATTCAGGATCCCATACAACATTTATAGATTGGTTAGTTTACAAAAAAAAATCCTACAAACAGGTTTCCTCTTAAGGAGTTGAAAGGGCAAGCTAGTAGGTGTTCTAAGCAAGTTATGATCCTGAGCCACTCTACCCAGAAGGGAACTCCATCACTTCTGTACCAAAGCCCTTAATCCATGACGCCTCATCACAGTTATTTTCAGAAAACATGTCTTACATTAGCACTTCTCGCAGTAGTACAAAATGATTTGACAAGTAGGTTATTTTTAGCAACCAACATTATGAAGGTGACAAAATGAGAGAAATAGCCTTCCTTGTCTGCTTTCTATGCTTCGTTTTTCTTCAAACCGTATATAAATTTTTACTAAAAGCTGTAATATTTGACTAAAACATAAATGCTGAGAAACACCCACACCAACAGGGAAGGGACTCTGCGACGTGTTTGGTTTGACTTGCCTAAAATTAATTATTGAAAACACAGAAAATTGGCCTGGTGCAGTGGCTCACGCCTGTAATCCCAGCACTTTGGGAAGCTGAAGTGGGCGGATCACTTGAGGTCAGGCGTTTGAGACCAGCCTGGCCAACATGGTGAAATCCCATCCCATCTCTATTAAAAATACAAAAATTATCCGGGCGTGGTGGTACACGCCTGTAATCCCAGCTACTCAGGAGACTGAGGCAGGAGAATCACTTGAACCCGGAAGGCGGAGGTTGCAGTGAGCCAGGATCATGCCACTGCACTCCAGCCTGGGTGACAGAGTGAGACTCCATCTCAAAAAAAAAAAAAGAAAAGAAAACTTACAGGAAACAAATTATTTTTGCCAGTTAATCTCAATAATGGGAAGGGAAAGCAGGCCATGACATCCATTTATTTGTCAACAAATAATCAGATGATTAAGAATGACACCTATTACAAAATTAGCCAGGCGTGGTGGCGCATGCCTGTAATCCCAGCTACTCGGGAGGCTAAGGCAGGAGAATCACCTGAACCCAGGAGGTGGAAGTTGCAGTGAGCCAAGATGGTGCCACCACACTCCAGCCTGGGCAACAGAGCGAGATTCTGTCGCAAAAAAAAAAAAAAAGAATGACACCCATTTCATGCATGCTATGTGCCAAGCAATTTGCAAAGTGTTTTATGTATACATAGATTGTTTCACTAATTGGTCACAGCAATCTCCATGAAATAAGTGCTATTATTATCCTTATTTTACATGGAGATGGGTGATAAAAAGAGCATTGGAGAGGTCAAGTAACTTGTCCTAGATCACAGAGCATGTAAGTGATAGAGTCAGGATTTAGGCCAGGTCAGCCTGACTCCAAAACTGCTCTGCTTGGCCAGTATGCTATATCGCCTATCTAAGCACCTGCCATATTTCAGACACTGTGCTAGGTGTTACATATACAACAGTGACCAAGATATAGCTCTTGTCCTCTTAAACCTTACAGTCTAGTTGGAGGAGACAGACTACTAAACAGCTTAGTATAGCCCTCTCTTCTCTGATATTCCTTGGCTTGGTTACATATAAAGGTAATCAGTAAAGGCAAATGGTAAATACCAATATCCTGAAATGTTTCAATTCCTTTTGTAGGTCCTCAGAGCAAAGGCCTCTCCCCTCCATGTATCATGAATGTCCCTAATAGTTACGAATGGACTAGATGATATTTACCTGTTCCTCCATTGTGTGGCTCTAGGCCACATGTGGGCACTGCCACCCTGCTTAGTCTCCTTTGAAGAGAGACAATGAGAAACATAATGTGGAAATACATGTATTAATGAAATAGAATCACCTGATGGAAAATTTTTAAGTGTAAGACATAATAGCTGTATTTCATTTCAATTGTCCTTTTGCACTAACATTAATTGGCAAGTACTAAGGGAGCTTCATGACTGCACTTTATGGGCATGCCATTTTGAAATATATTCCTTAGGAAAGTGACAACGATGCCCCTGTAAGCTATACATTTCCAATGTGATTTTGAAGATAAAGGGTTGGAAGACTTACATCTCAACAAATGACAATCATCTTCTCCCTTCCAGCCCAAAAACAATCAAAGAGCATTATCTAATATCATAATACTGTGCTTCTCAATGCTGGCTGCATATGGGAATCACCGGGGAAATTTTAATATTACCAACGCCTGTGTCCCACCTCCAGTGATTGTGATGACTCAGCTGGTCTGGGCATGGTGTGCACTTGGAAGTTGGGAAAGATCCCTGGGAGATTTTAATATACATACAAATTTGGGAACCACAGCCCTAATCAGAGGATCATAACCCCGACTGACTGCAAATTAGAATCACCTTGGGGATCTTTTAAAAATTCAGATGTTTGGGCCACACCCCAGACCAATTAAATCAGAATCTCTGGAGGATCAAATCCTAGAACTAGGAAGTTTTTTAAAAAGCTCCCTCAGGTGATTCCAATGATGTGCAGCCAAGGCTGGAAACCACCGTAGTAGGTGAAACTCCAAATCTGAAAAGGCAATGACAAAATTTGCACTCATTGGTTCAGCAACTCTCAGATGAGCCTAATGAGAAGAAGCCTGTTCTAGAAGAGGAGTGGGAAGCAGGCTGAGGATAACTGTCCTGCCTTAATATTAAAATGACTTCACTTTTCTCTCACATGTATGAGAGTTAATTTTTTTTCTTTTTTCTTTTTGAGACGAAGTTTCGCTCTTGTTGCCCAGCCTGGAGTGCAATAGCGCAATCTTGGCTGACTGCAACCTCCACCTCCTGGGTTCAAGTGATTCTCCTGCCTGAGCCTCCTGAGTAGCTAGGATTACAGGTGCCCACTACCGTGCCCAACTAATTTTTTGTATTTTTAGTAGAGATGGGGTTTCACCATGTTGGCCAGGCTGGTCTGGAACTTCTGACCTCAGGTGATCCACCTGCCTTGGCCTCCCAAAGTGCTGGGATTATAGGCGCGAGCCACCGCACCCGGCCTGAGAGCTAATTTTATTAACTTAGGCTAGGAATTATAATCTTTCGCTAGAATTACTAGTAACTGATGATACCTTAGCCCTACTTTCTACCACACCCCCCAAAATAATGGCAGAAGGAATGAGAAAGGAAGTGCTTTAAAGAAATAAAAACCTTTGCAAAGGACTGCAAACCAGTGGTCAGAACACCTGGGTAAGTCTAGAAGAGTAGCAAGCAGAAAGACAAGCTATCTGGCCTATGTATTACCCAACTACTGTAGTTACATTTTATCTGCAACCTGGTGTGCACTTTTACTCATCACACCAAACACCGGGCTTAGAGACCAAAAATCCAAAGTGATTCTCATCCTTGGCTACACACGAGTCATCTGGAGAGCTTTTAAAATAATGATGCTAGGGCTACACCCAAAATGAATTAAATCAGAATGTGAAGTGATGACACTCAGGAACTTGTTTTTGACGGTCTCCAGGTGATGTGCAACCAAGGCTAAGAATAGTTGCTCTGAACCAGTGGTTCCTAAATTTGAATGCACACCAGAATCACCTGAAAGACATGCTAAATTAGATTGCCCTAGTCCCAGTGATTCTGATTCAGTTGAGGGAGAGCCCAAATGTGTGCATTTCTAACAAGTTTCCAGGTGATGCCAAAGCTGCTGGTCCAGGGATCACACTTGGACAGGTAAAACTCGACTACTGGTTCACAACCTTGACTGCATACTAGAATCACCTGGCAGGGTGGACAGTAATTTTAAAAAGACTGATGACTAAGACCCTCCCCAAACCAATTAAATTGGAATGTCTGGGGCCCAGGCATCAATATTTTTTATATATTTTTTGAGACTGGGCTGCACGCTGTTACCTAGGCTGGAGTGCAGTGGTACAATCATGGCTCACTGGAGCCTCGACCTCCCAGGCCCAAGTAATCCTCCCACCTCAGCCTCCTGAGCAGCTGGGACTACAGGCACACACCACCATGCCCGGAAAATTTTTTTGTGTGTGTGGAGATGGAGGTCTCACTATGTTGCCCAGGCTGGTCTCAAACTCCTGGATGCAAACAGTCCTCCCACCTCAGCCTTCCAATGTGCTGGGATTACAGGCATGAGTCACTGCACCCAGCCCGGATCTTGGTTTCTAAACACCATTCTACACTGAAAGGAACCAGGGCTCATTGGAAATGGCTGGTTCCGGGACTGGGGCAAGGAAAATGTAAAGTGATCCTGGGAATCTTGTGCCAGAATCTAAGGAAGTGCTCAAATACTAATGGAGGCATGTTAAGTAACATGAGAGCCAGCTGAAGGGACTCTCACTGGCCAAACTGTAGAAAATTTGAGCATCAAAAGGAAAATACTTGAACTGAACTTAAAACACAGAATTCAAATAAGAAAATCACTGAATCAAGTGATATTCAAAAAAAAAAAAAAAAGTGGGGGGAAACAACTTTGCCACTACTGTGCCAGACCACTGTCAACTCCAATTTGGACAGAACCAGATTCAAGAGGCCGAAGAACAGATCCAGAGACGGCAAACAAGACATGGTGTTTTTTTGTTTGCTTTTTTGTTTTAACTGGGGGCTTACATTCAGGGGAGAGTCCAGTGGTGATGGGCTGGACGGAACTGCAACCACTTGCAAAAGCATGGGGTTTATATAGCATTTTCACCTAACACCCTCCTCCTAACAACCTGCAGCTGGCAACCTTCATTTAAACCAAAACAAAGGACCTCAATTCCCTGTATGGCCTGCATTTCACCGGACAGGCCAGGAGCTCAGATGTTCCCCATAGATCAGAAATGGATCTCTGGGTTCCCGAGCTGGAAACTCCCTATCGCATTCAGGTGCATCTGCCATACAGGGCCATTCTCAGGCTATTGCTATCTTCAGTTATTGCTATCAGGTGCATTTACCATACAGTCACCATAGTAATTATTAGGAAGCAATTATTATACTAACTTCTTGCTCTAAAAATTGGTATTGAAAGGGAAAGACTTAGGTCTTTACCTGGCTTTTTTGGAGGAACTCTAGTTCATACCCTCTAGATAGGGAAAAGCTCATTTTTATAAAAGAGTGACAGCTGGCTGGGTACAGTGGCTCACGCCTGTAATCCCAGCACTTTGGGAGGCCGAGGTGGGTGGATAACCTGTGGTCAGGAGTTCGAAACCAGCCTGGCCAACATGGCGAAATCTCATCTCCACTAAAAACACAAAATTAGCTGGGCCTGGTGGCAGGTGCATGTAATCTCAGCTACTTGGGAGGCTGAGGCAGGAGAACTGCTTGAACCCGAGAGGCAGAAGTTGCAGTAAGCCGAGATCGCGCCATTGCACTCCAGCCCGGGAAACAAGAGCAAAACTCCGTCTCAAAAAAAAAAAAAAAAAAAAAAAAGTGACAGCTAATAAACACAGACCGATTGACAGAATTAGGAAATCATGGCTTTTCAATCCCCAATTAAATTATTAATTTACCATCAGTGGGTATACGAAAATAAACAAAAAAGTTAGAAAGTAATTATTTGTTGTTGAGACAGGGTCTTGCTCTGCCACCCAGGCTGGAGTTCAGTGACACGATCTGGTCATGGCTTACTGCAGCCTCTACCGCTCAGGCTCAAGCTAATCTCCTACCTCAGACCCCCAAGTAGTTGAAAATACAAGTGCGTGCCACCATGCCAAGCTTTTTTTTTTTTTGGTAGAGACATGGTCTCACCATATTCCCCGGGCTGTTCTCAAACTCCTGTACTCAAGAAATCCTTCCGCTTCAGTCTCCCAAAGTGCTGGGATTACAGGTGTGAGCCACCGCATCTGACCAAAATAAATTAAAAAATTAAAAAATATTAAATGACTGAGTCAGGAAACAGTAATCAACGGATGCTAAAATCTTTAGGGAAGAGGTTGTTGGGAAACAGGATAGTCACATGGCATTAGAGTGACATCCAATAGCTTTTTTTTTTTTTTTTTTCTGAGATGGAGTTTCGCTCTTGTTGCCCAGGCTGGAGTGCAATGGCACAATCTCAGCTCACTGCAACCGCCGCCTCCTGAGTTCAAGCGATTCTCCTGCCTCAGCCTCCCAAGTAGCTGGGATTACAGGTGTGTGCCACCATGCCCAGCTAATTTTTGTATTTTTAGTAGAGACGAGGTTTCACCACGTTGGTCCAGGCTGGTCTTGAACTCCTGACATCAGGTGATCCACCTGCCTCAGCCTCCCAGAGTGCTGGGATTACAGGCATGAGCCACTGCACCCAGCCAACATCCCACAGATTTCTTATTAATTACAAAGAGGAAAATTACATAGAGAGTTCTGACGGCCATCAACCTAAACATCACCTTTACTACAAGTGAGCAACTGAAATAATGTACCTCCTAATGGGATGCAACATGAAGTACATACCATCACTTTAAGTTTCTGGCGTTTTTTTGTTTTTGTTTTGTTTTGTTTTTTGAGACAGGATCTTGCTGTGTCACCCAGGCTGGAGTGCAGTGGCACCATCACGGCTCACTGCAGCCTCAACCTCCTGGGCTCAAGCAATCCTCCCACCTCAGCCTCCTAAGTACCTGGGACTACAGACATGCACCACCACATCCAGCTAATTGTTAAATTTTGGATTTTTTTGAGACAAGGTCTTGCTCTGTCATGCAGGCTGAAATACAGTGGTAAAACCATGGCTCACTGCAGCCTCCACCTCCCAGGCTCAAGCAATCCTTCTGCCTCAGCCTCCAAAAGTATCTGGAACTACATGTGTGCACCACAGTGCCTGGATAATTTTTTTATTTTTTGTGGAGATAGGGTTTTGCCATATTGCCCAAGTTGGAGAAAAAGATTTTAAAACTTTCCTTCATGACACTGTTTTTGGGAAAACAACAACAACAACAATAAAAAACAAAAAACAACAAAAAAAAAAACGTTTAAAACTGATATAAAACCCTATCACACAGAAAAAAAAAAACATATTTTGGTTCTCAAGATTTGGTTCTCTATGTTACCCAGGCTGGGTCTGGTCTTGAACTCATGGGCTTAAGTGATCCTCCTGCCTCCACCTGAGCCACTGCCCACAGACCACTTAAGTATTCTTGTCAAAAATGTGTTTTGTTTTGTTTTTGTTTTTGTGGTTTTTTTTGAGATGGAGTTTCGCTCTTGTTGCCCAGGCTACAGTGCAATGGCACAATCTCAGCTCAGTGCAATCTCCGCCTCCCGGGTTCAAGCAATTCTCCTGCCTCAGCCTCCCAAGTAGCTGGGATCATAGGCATGCGCCACCACGCCCAGCTAATTTTGTATTTTTAGTAGAGATGGGGTTTCTCCATGTTGGTCAGGCTGGTCTCAAACTCCCGATCTCAGGTGATCTGCCCGCCTCGGCCTCCCAAAGTGCTGGGATTACAGACGTGAGCAACCGTGCCCGGCCATCAAAAATGTTTTAATGTGAGTCTAATCAAGCCACTAGACCTAACTTCAAGTTTATAAGAAATTTACGTCAAGAAAAAGTTAAACATGAACACACGTAAACAAAACATCCTGGTTTACCCAGGACTGAGGGGTTTCTCAGGATGTAAGATCAGTGTTCAAACTAGGAGAACCCTAGGCAAACCAGGACAGTTGGTCACCTTAAAATCAGACAAATCCATAATGTGGAACAGACCTGGTTTCTAAAAAGTCAGTGCCTTAGGTAAAAAGAAAAAGTGAGGAGATCATTCTAGATTAAGAGAGACTAAAGAGGCCATACACGGAGGCTCATGCCTGTAATCCCAGCACTCTGGGAGGCCGAGGTGGGTGCATCACTTGAGGTCAGGAGTTCAAGACCAGCCTAGCCGACATGGTGAAACCCCATCTCTACCAAAAATACAAAAATTAGCCAGGTGTGGTGGCACACACCTGTAATCCCAGCTACTCGGGAGGCTGAGGCAGGAGAATCACTTGAACTCAGGAGGTGGAGGTTGCAGTGAGCTGAGATCGTGTCACCGCACTCCAGCCTGGGCTGTGACAGAGCAAGACCATCTCCCAAAAAAAAGAGATACTAAAGAGACACAGACAAAACCACCAAATGTAACATGTGAATTGGCCATAAAAAACATTTTGGGGACAGTTGGGGAAATTGAATATAAAGCAGTGCTACCCTGCCAGTCCACAGATGTAAATGAACAATGTCGCTAAGTCAGTACACTGTGTAATTCAGCTGCCTTTTTTTTTGTTGTTTGTTTTTTTTTGAAAGACTTTTTTGATAAAGAATGTGGTACTCTGGCACTCTGGGAGGCCGAGGCGGGCAGATCACTTGAGGTCAGTAGTTCAAGACCAGCCTGGCTAACATGGTGAGACCCCATCTCTACTAAAAATACAAAAAAAATTAGCCAGGCATGATGGCACATGCCTATAATCCCAGCTAAGTGGGAGGCTGAGGCACAAGAATTGCTTGAGCCCAGGAGGCAGAGGTTGCAGTGAGCCAAGATTGTGCCACTGCACTCCAGCCTGGGTGACAGAGCAAGACTTCCACTCAAAAAAAAAAAAAAAAAGAAAAGAAAGAGAGAAAAGAAAAAAAGAAAAAGAAAAAGAATGTGGGCCAGGTGCGGTGGCTCACACCTGTAATCCCAGCATTCTGGGAGGCCGAGGTGGGTGGATCACCTGAGGTCAGGAGTTCAAGACCAGCCTGGCCAACATGGTGAAACCCCGTCTCTACTAAAAATACAAAAATCAGCCGGGTGTGGTAGCACACACCTGTAATCCCAGCTTCTCAGGAGGCTGAGGCAGGAGAAACGACTTGAACCCAGGAGGCGGAGAGGCGGAGGTTGCAGTGAGCCGATATCGCGCTGCTGCACTCCAGCCTGGGTGACAGAGTGAGACTCCATGTCAAAAAAAAAAAAAAGAAAAAGAAAAAGAATGTGGTACTATGATACACACTTTGGTATAAACTCCTTATCTCTTTGTGAAACATCAGGTAGTCTCCAGACCACACCTCAAGAAGCACTGAACTACATTACACGACATTAGTGAAGATTAGTGAGGTACTGCTAATTTTCTTAGTTGAACTCATAATATTATGGTTATGTAGAAAAATGTCCTTATGCTTAGAAGATAGATGTATAAGGTATACACGTATCTGTATACCTTATACAGATAGATGAGGTATCTAAAGATGAAGAGTTGGCCGGGCGCAGTGGCTCATGCCTGTAATCCCAGCACTTTGGGAGGCTAAGGTGGGAGGATTGCTTGAGCCCAGGAGTTTGAGACCAGCCTTAGCAAGATGGTGAGATCTTCTCACTACAAAAAAATTAAAAAATAGCCAGGCATGGTAGCAAACACATGTAGTCCCACCTACTTGGGAGGCTGATATAGGAGGATCCCTTGAGCCCAGGAGTTCAAGGTGGCAGTGAGCCATGATGGCGCTACTGCACTACAGCCTGGGTAACAAAGCAAGACCCTGTCTTAAAAAAAAAATTATGACTCACTGAAGACTCAGATGATTTTTAGCATTTTTAAAGCAATAAAGTACATTTTAATTAAGGTACATACACTGGTTTTTTAGATGTAATGATACTGCACACTTAATAGACTATAGTATAAGCAATGTTTATATGCACTGGGAAACCATAAAATTCATGTTACTTGCTTTATTGAGATATTCACTTTGTTGTGGCAATCTGGAACCAAACCCGCAATATCTCTGAGGGCATAACTATAAACAAATAACAAAATTATGAGGAAGTTGATTTTCCATAGCCAATCCTGTATTTATTCATTAAATATTCCTTGAAAGAGGAATATTTAAGTTAAAAACAGAAAGGTAAATAGAGTTAAGCCAGAAGAGGTAGGGAAAAGAATATTCCAAGCTGAGGAAACAGAATGTAAATAGGACCAAAAGGGAAGAACTTTCTCCTTTTCAGGGAAAGGAATCTAATATATCTAGAGAAATGGAGTTCTTCAGATTATGAAGTGGCTTTTGAGCTTCATCAATAATGTTGGACTTTATTTTAAAAGCAATAGGAAGTTGGCTGGGTGCAGTGGCTCATGCCTGTAATCCCAGCACTTTGGGAGGCCAAGGTGGGTGGATCATTTGAGGTCAGCAGTTCGAGACCAGCCTGGTCAACAAGATGAAACCCTGCCTCTACTAAAAATACAAAAAAAAAAAAAAAAAAAAAAAAGATCCAGGCATGATGGCACACGCCTGTTATCCCAGCTACTTGGGAGACTGAGGCACGAGAATCGCTTGAACCCAGGAGGCAGAGGTTGCAGTGAGCTGAGATTGCACCACTGCACTCCAGCCTGGGTGACAGAGTGAGACCGTGTCCCAAAATTACTAACTAAATAAAATAAAATAAAAGCAACAAGAAGCCAATGACAGATTTTAAGTAATGGAGAAACATGAAATTTGCATTTTTTCTTAAGAGATAGGGTCTTGCTATATTGTCCAGGTTGGTCTTGAACTCCTGGGTTCAAGCAATCCTCCAGCCTCAGCCTCCCCACTAGCTGGTATTTCAGGTGTGTGCCATGGTGCTAGAATGAACTGGGGCAAGAGTGAATACAAGCAGCAACAGTTGTGAAGATGACTACTGCAGCAATAACCTGGAGAGAGATGATGGAAGCCTGCAGGGATGGCGACTTTGTGAAAAATTGGATGAGGCCAATAGTACAGGAGAAGGACTCAAAAATCATTCCCAGACTCTGGCTTGGGTGACTGAGTAAATTGTTATATTCATTAAGACTGAGAATAGAGGAGGAAGAACATGTTTAAGGGAAAGATGGAAAGCATTCAACATTAGATATATTGAGTTTGAAGAATCTAGAAGATATCCAAGAGGAAGTTACCTTATAGGTAGTTGGATACAGGAATGAAGAGGAACTCTGTTTTCTGGCTTAAGTGATTGATATAGATGGTATTGCCATTTGCTGATATAGGGAATAAATGGAAAAAAAATTGCTTTTTTGAAAATTTCAGTTATAAAAATAATATAACCCATCACATAAAATTTAAAAATAAGGAAATAAATTTATGCAACTACCATAAACCAACACTTTCGGAGGCTGAGGCAGGTGGATCACCTGAGGTCAAGAGTTCGAGACCAGTCTGGCCAACATGGTAAAACCCCGTCTCTACTAAAAATACAAAAATTAGCTGGGCGTGGTGGCAGGCACCTGTAATCCCAGCTACTCAGGAGGCTGAGGCAGGGGAATCGCCTGAACTGGGAGGCGGAGGTTGCAGTGAGCTGAGATCACGCCACTGTACTCCACCCTGGGTGACAGAGCGAGGCTCCATCTCAAAAAAAATAAAAATAAAATAAATCTTTCTGGCTGCTCCTCCTTGGGCTAGATAATTCTTATACATAGCAAGGGTTCAGCTGGAAGATTTCTTTGATACACAAACTAACCAATTCAGAGCTATATTCCCTCTATCTGGCATGGACACCCCAAGAGACAACATTCCAGTGTCCTAATCACCCCATGGCCAGGTACCAGACAACTAGGGAGCACCCCTATACCTTATTCAAAGTAGCCAATTCTAAACTGTTCACTCTGCCCTGCATTGCCTTTCCCAAGGAAACTCAAGTAACGGCAGTGGCCTAAACCTTCCCCTCTTCTGTCTTCTGCCTCGTGCCCACCCTGGTGTCTTTCCCATGTAGCTCTATGTGGCATAATATGTCTCCTGTCTCTAGGACCTGTGAGCATAATAGACTTTGTTTTCCTGAGCCTCTCCTGTGTCTCCTCTTGTGGCTATACCTGACCCACCATCTAAAAAAAGAATAGAAAACATTATATAGTAGCTTTAACAGCCATATTTTTCTAAGAAGGAGGCTTCTCTAGAATGTTTGATTGAGAAGAATTAAAAATACCAGTTAACCTGATATCACTTTGTGAATCAGACAACGCTTACTAAGTTACACATCCTTAGGCCTTTAGATTATCAAAACATAACCTAAATTGTTGGGCAAGTACCCAAGAACAACTCCAGAGTTGATGAAATCATGGACTAGAGAACGTTAAATACCATCAGTTTTCAATATCCAGTTTATTATGTTATATTAGATTTTGGAGCTTTTTGCCTCCACACTACCCAGCACAATTATAGGTATTCAGTCTCTCTGAAAATCTCCTTTCCCTTAGGGTCTCTCCAATAACCAATTCTTCCTCCACGGGTGAGAGTTAATTGGTGCTATTGCTCCTAGGGATAACTACATTTTCTTTTTTTTCTTTTTTTTTTTTTTTGAGATGGTGTCTCGCTCTGTCACCCAGGCTGGCGCAATTTCAGCTCACTGCAACCTCCACCTCCCAGGTTCAAGCAATTATCCTGCCTCAGCCTCCCGAGTAGCTGGGATTACAGGTGCCCACCACCAGGGAAAACTACATTTTCAAGGGGCATTCGAGATGCCTTAAAACCAAGAAAACCCAAAAGAATTAATCTCATCTGATGATCACTCAGTAACCCTGTATTCACTTCATGGCTTACTCTGCTTTTAAAAAACCTCGACTGTTTCTGGTTTTAACCCTTAACTACCTCATGAATCCAGAAGTCTTAGAAATATCTAAAAATTGTAGCATCTCTGAGCAAATGCACAGGCTCCAGTCAATGTAAAATTATTACCAACTGCTTAAAAAAGGTCATTTGTCCACACCATAAGCAGAAACAGATGGAGGAGACAAGACTATAAACTAGAACCAAGGCTGACAGCTATAGGAAGAAACAGTCCAGATCCAGGAGTGGGGAGTGGTCAAACCCAAGCAAACGGGCATGATTGAAAGGGAATCTGAAAACTAAGGTTAAGTCGGCCTTGGCGGGGTGTGGTGGCTCACGCCTATAATCCCAGCACTTTGGGAGGCCGAGGCGGGTGGATCACTTGAGGTCAGGAGTTTGAGACCAGCCTGGCCAACATGGTGAAACCCTGTCTCTACTAAAAATACAAAAATTAGCCGGGCATGGTGGCACGCACCTTTAATCCTAGCTACTGGGGAAGCTGAGGCACGAGAATCACTTGAACCCGGGAGGCAGAGGTTGCAGTGAGCCGAGATCACGCCACGACACTCCAGCCTGGGCAAGAGTGAGACTCTATCTCAAAAAAACATCTGCCTCAGACCAGAGGCCTAATACATTCTTCCTATTCACAAACCAAAGGTTGGTTTCCACTGTAATGCTCCCAGGGTCTGCAATGTAGCAATATGCCAAACCTGAAAGTTTCTGAAACTTCAGCCTTAACAAATAGCCTGCAGTCTTCTAGGAGGCTGCTTATCGAGTAAAGAGGAGCACCAGCTCACAATGTGGGGTGTGAGGGAACAAATCCACAGGTACAACTTGCTGCAGGACAAAGGGCTCGCCTAAGAGCTTCTTAGCAGGGTCTGGAGGACAGCACAGCCTGTAGAAACAGAACATCGCATCAGTTCCCAGGAATAAAAGGAAGAACCCACAGGAATACAATTGCCTAAAATAGAGGCCCTTCCACTGTGTTCCCACAGGCCCCCTGTGTTTCTCTTATACAGCATTTATCTTATTTAATATAACTGTTTTTCTTCACCATCTTCCTTACTGAATTATAATCTTTTTAAGGGTAGAAATGAAGTAAACACTGCTTGGTATTCATCTCTGGGTTCCCAGTATGTGGCACAGAATAAGGGTTCAATACATATTTGGTAAATGGAGCTGAAGGGCCTGTATGTTTATAAGGCCTTAAGATACATAACCACCAAACTGTTCTAAAAAGGGTTGTACCAATTTACATCCCAACCAGCAAAGTAGAAGAGTATTTGTTTGCCTGGGTAATATTCAATACAGTCATGCATCACTTAACGATGGGGGTACATTCTGAAAATTGCATTGTTAGGCAATTTCTTCATTGTGTGAACATAATAGAGCATACTTACAAATATCTAGATGACAGAGCCTACTATACATCTAGGCTATATGCTATAGCCTATTTCTCCTCAGCTACAAATCTGTATAGCATGTTACTGTACTGAATACTGTAGACAACTGTAACACAGTGGTAAGTATTTATATATCTAAACATTAAAAAGTACTGTAAAAATATAGTAGAAAAACTGGTCAACCTGGACAGCATAGTGAGACACCATCTCTACAAAATTCTAATTTTAATTTTTAACTGATTTTAAAATTAGTTGGGTGTGGTAGTACATGCCTGTACTTCTAGCTACTCTGGGGGCTGAGGCCAGAGAATCACTTGAAACCAGGAGTTCAATACCAGCCTCGGCAGCATAGCGAGACTCTGTCGTTAACAAAAAATAAAAAATAAATAAAATAAGGTCCGGGCATGGTGGCTCATGCCTGAAATCCCAGCACTTTGGGAGGCTGAGGTGAGAGGATTGCTTGAGCTCAGGAGTTCGAGACCAGCCGGGGCCACATGACAAAACCCTGTCTCTACAAAAAACACAAAAATTAGCCGGGCATGGTAGCTCGCACCTGTAGTGCCAGCTACTCAGGAGGCTGAGGCAGGAGGATGTCTTGAGCCCAGGAGATAAAGGTTGCAGTGAGCTGAGATCACACCACTGTACTCTAGCCTGGGACAGGATCATCAATATCACTGTTTTGCACCTCCAAATCTTGTCCCACTAGAAGGTCTTCAGGGGCAATAACATACATGGAGCTGTCATCTCCTATGATAACAATGCCTTCTTCTGGAATACCTCCTGAAGGATCTGCCTGAGGCTGTTTTACAGTTAACTTTTAAAACATAAGTAGAAGGAGTATCTGCTAAAATAATACAAGTATAGTATAGAAAGTATATAAACCAGTAACACAGTCGTTTTATTATCCAGTATTATGTACTATAGATAACTATATGTACTTAATTTTATAAGTGGTGATGCTGGTGTAAACAAACCTACTGACAGCACAATAAGTTTGTTTATACCAGCATGACCACAAACATGTAAGTAACCCATGTGCTGAAATGTTACAACAGCTATGATGTCACTAGGCCATAGGAATTTTTCAGCTCCATTATAATTTTTTTTTTTTTTTTTTTTTGAGACGGAGTCTCGCTCTGTCGCCCAGACTGGAGTGCAGTGGCACAGTCTTGTCTCACTGCAACCTCCGCCTCCCGGATTCAAGCGATTTTCCTGCCTCAGTCTCCCAAATAGCTGGGATTACAGGCACACGCCACCACCACACCCGGCTAATTTTTCTATTTTAGTAGAGACGGGGTTTCATCACGTTGGCCAGGCTGGTCTCAAACTCCTGACCTCAAGTGATCCGCCCGCCTCAGCCTCCCGAAGTGCTGGGATTACAGGCGTGAGCCACCGCGCCCTGTCAGCTCCATTATAATCTTATGGCACCAACATCATATATTCAGTCCATTGTTGACTGAAATGTTATTACGTGACACAAGACTGTAGTTTAAATAGCATTATCCCATTATAATCAAATACATGACAAAAATATTCACTATCGCATCTACAATGGAACATTTTCTTATCCAATATAATAAGCAAAAGGAATAAATGAGTATTAGAAGGAGAGGGACAGAATTATTTTTACATGGTGATCATATATATGGTCAGCTACCACAACAATGTGAGAATCAACGAAAAAATAATAAAACTAATAATAGAGTAAGGTAGCTGTATACCAGATTGGCAATAACTAATTAGAAAATGTCATGAAGACTGGGTGCGGTGGCTCACACCTGTAATCCTAATACTTTGGGAGGCCAAGGCAGGTGGATCACCTGAGGTCAGGAGTTCAAGACCAGCCTGGCCAACATGGTGAAACCCTGTCTGTACTAAGAAAACAAAAGTTGGCTGGGCGTGGTGGTGCATACCTGTAATACCAGCTACTCAGGAGGCTGAGGCAGGAGAATCACTTGAACCCGGGAGGTGGAGGCTGTAGTGAGCCAAGACCATGCCACTACACTCCAGCAAGATGAGACTCCATCTCAAAAAAAAAAAAAAAAAAAAAGAAAAGAAAAAAAAAAGAAAATGTCATGAAAAGATCCCATTCATAATAAAAAGCTCGCCAGGCACAATGGCTCACGCCTGTAAGCCCAACACTTTGGGAGGCTGAAGTGGGAGGATAGTTTGAGCCCCAGAGTTTAAGACCAGCTGGAATAACATAGTAAGACTCTGACTCTACAAAATTTTAAAAATTAGCCTGGTGTGGTGACTCACGCCTATAGTCCCAGCTACTTAGGAGGCTGAGGTGGAAGGATGGCTTGAGCCCAGGAGGTCGAGGCTGCAGGGAACTGTGATTGCACCACTGTACTCCAGCCTGGGCAACAGAGCAAGACTCCATCCCAAAAAAAAAAGCATCATGTAGAATAGTGCTTATAGTATGCTTCTACTTGTCCGATAAAAAAGGAGAGCTAGTATGTACACACATACGTGTGCACACACATGCACTCATGCTTGTAGTGTCACAGAATATCTCTGGTAGTCCACACAAGAAACTGCTCAGAGTGGTGACATCTGAAAGACTAGGGGTCAGGAGTAAGAAACTCATTTTTACCCTATATTCTTTTGTATTATTTGAATTTTCTCTCTCTCTCTTTTTTTTACTGTTTTAGAGATGGGGTCTCACTCTATCACCAAGGCTGGAGTGCAGTGGCACAATCATAGCTCACTGCAGCCTTGAACTACTGGACTCAAGTGATCTTCTCAACTCACCCTCCTGAGTAGCTGGGATTACAAGCATAAGCCACTGTGTCTGGTTTATTTGAATTTTTTCTACCATATGCACATACTGACTTTTTTTTTAATTGAAATAGGATTTCCCTCTATTGCCCAGGCTGGAGTGAAGTTGAGTGATCACAGCTCACTGCATGCAGCCTTGACCCCCCCAGGCTCAAGCAATCCGCCTATCTCAGCCTCCCAAGTAGCTGGGACTATAGGCACGTTACCACGCCCAGGTAATTTTTGTATTTTTACTAGAGACAGGGTTTCACCATGTTGCCCAGGCTGTTCTCAAACTCCTGGGCTCAAGGAATCTGCCCGCCTCAGCCTCCCAAAGTGCTGGGATTACAGGTGTGAGCCACTGCGCCCAGCCAAATTCTATACTTTAAGTGGGTGAAGTACGCGGGGGCAGTGATACATGCCTATAGTCCCAGCTACTAGGAGGTTGACACGGGAGGACTGCTTGATCCTAAGGGTTCAAGGCCAGCCTGAGCAACACAGCAAAACCTCATCTCTTTAGAAAAAAAAAAGTTGAATTGTATGATATATGAGTTGTATCTCAATAAAGCTATTATTTTAAAAAAATACCTTAGCGATCTCTTATTATCAGAACATAGAGAACATCTGCATTTTTTATAGCAGTGTAGTGTTTCATTGAATGGATGTGGCATAGTTGATTTAACCAGTTCCCCACTAATGGACTTTCGGAGTATTTCAACTTTTCCTGTTAAATATTGCAATGAGTAACTTTGTAGATATGTCATTTTATGTGTGTGAGAGTATCTACAGGATAAAACCTCAGGAATGGAATTACCATGTGAAAGGGTATATATACATTTGTAATTTTAATCTATATTACTAAATTTCCCTCCATAGGGATAGTACCAACTTACATAGGGTTAGTACTCAATTTACACAGCTCATTTTTTAGAATTATTTTCCCATATTATTACCAATAGTGCATTATCAAGCTTTTGTACTTTTGCCAATCTGAGGTATAAAAAGAAGTACCTCAGGGTACTTCTAATTTGCATTTCTATCATTATGAGAGAGACAGCATCCTCTCATATTTTGTAAATACCTTTATAATACTGCCTTTTCATATCCTCGGTTCATTTTTCTATTGGCTGCTGGAATACAGTGGTGCAGTCTCGGCTTACCAATTTCTAGGAGTTTCTTAGATTAAGGAAAAAAGTCTTTGTGATGTGAACTGCAAATTATTTCCCAGTTTGTATGCTGTCTCCTGTCTTTGCTTACAGTGCTTTTCATCATGCATAAATTAATGATTTTTTTCAATAGTCTTATTGAGATAATTTGCATACCATGCCGGGCACAGTGGCTCACGCCTGTAATCCCAACACTATGGGAGGCCAAGGTGGGCAGATCATCTGAGGTCAGGAGTTTGAGACCAGCCTGGCCAACATGGTGAAACCCTGTCTCTACTAAAAACACAAAAATTAGCCAGGCGTGGTGGCAGGTGCCTGTAATCCCAGCTACGTGGGAGGCTGAGGCAGAAGAATTGCTTGAACCAGGGAGGTGGAGGTTGCAGTGAGCCAAGATCATGCCATTGCACTCCAACCTGGGTGACGGAGTGAGATTCAGTCTCAAAAAAACAAAACAAAACAAAACAAAAAAACAATTCGCACACCATACAGCTCACCCATTTATACAGTTCACTGGTTTTTAGTATATTCACAGAGTTATGCATCTATCACTACAATCAATTTCAGAACATTTCATTAGTGAAGAAGATACCAAACACCCACTAGCAATCACGCCCCATTTAATCTCCAAAGTCCCACCCCCAGACCAAGGCAACAACCTATCTACTTTCTGTGTCTACAGATTTGCCTATTCTAGATAGTTCCTATAAATGGAATGATATAATATATGATCTTTTGTGCCTGGCTTCTGAATACCAGTCCCTTATGAATGATTTGCAAATAGTTTCTCCTATTCTGTGGCTTGTCTTTCACCTTTCTCAATGGTATTCGTAGCACAAAACATCTTTTTAAATTTTGATTTTTTTTTTTTGAGACAGGGTCTCACTCTGTCACCCAGGCTGGAGTACAGTGGCGTGATTTCAGTTTACTGCAGCCTTGACCTCCTGGATTCAAGCGATTCTCATGCCAAGTAGCTGGGGTTACAGGCATGCGCCACTATGCCCAGGTAATTTTCGTCGGTTTTTTTTTTTTTTTTTTTTTGAGATGGAGTTTCACTCTTGTTGCCCAGGCTGGAGTGCCATGGCGCAGTCTCAGCTCACTGCAGCCTCCACCTCCTGGGTTCAAGCAGTTCTCCTGCCTCAGCCTCCCGAGCAGCTGGGATTACTCAGGTGATCCACCCACCACCTCTTCCCAAAGTGCTGGGATTACAGGCCTGAGCCACTGTGCCCAGAAACATTTTCTTTTAATTTTAAAAAATTTCTTCCTATTGGGCCGGGCATGGTGGCTCACGCCTATAATCCCAGCACTTTGGGAGTCCAAGGTGGGCGGGTTACGAAGTCAAAAGTTCAAGACCAGCCTGACCAACATGGTGAAACCCTGTCTCTACTAAGAATACAAAAATTAGCCAGGTATGTGGCACGTGCCTGTAATTCCAGCTACTCAGGAGGCTGAGGTAGGAGAATTGCTTGAACTCGGGAGGTGGAGGTTGCAGTGAGCCATGATCATGCCACTGCACTCCAGCTTGGGTGACAGAGCAAGACTCCGTCTCAGGAAAAAAAAAAAATTTCTTCCTATCTGTAGTTATGCTCTCTTTCTCATTTAAGACTATATTTTTGTGTTTTGCCCCTTAATATTGTTGATTAGGCTTATTTATTTAATTTTTTTCTTCCAATAACACCTTCTTGCTTTCTCATCAAATCTACAGGTTTTTTTGTTTTGTAAGTCATTAATTGATGGATTTTTAAAATCATTATTGAGTTCTTCCTTCAGTTTCCTTTGGGTTTATTGTTCTTTTTCTAGCTCATGACTTGAAAGCTCAAATCACTTAGTTTTTTATACGTTGACATATAATGATTACATAATTTTTAATTCTCATTTGTTTCATTCAAATATATAATCTGTACTTTATACCTGTCTATGTTGTTTCAATGCTACAAATAAATTATATTACTTACAGTAAAAAGTGAGAGAGAAAAAGATTACAAAATATAAAGATTTCAAAAATCAAAATAGCTGACCAGGGTCAGAACTAGAGTGAAGTGAAAGGCACTTGCATGGGGTGCAAAATTTAATGGGGTGCCAAAAAACTCAGTAATCGAATGTTTTGATGCAATATTTTAGAATATCAAATTGGAAAACTGCAGCCTACAGGCTAGCCACTTGCTTTTATAAGGTTTTATTGGAACCAAAGCCAGAATTCAGGTAAGGCAGTAAGGCGGGGTTCAACAAGCACAAGGGCAGATCCCACCTTTCCCACCTTTTAAAAAAAATGTAATATTTTGTTCATCATGAATTATTTTGGATTAATTTTGATATTTGAAAATATTGGGCCAGACATGGTGGCTCACGCCTGTAATCTCAGCACTTTGGGAGGCCAAGACAGGAGGATCACTTGAGCGCAGGAGCTCAAGACCAGCCTGGGCAACATAGTGAGACTTCGTCTCTATAAAAAAATCAAAAAAATTAGCCAGGCACTTTGGTAGGCCGACGCAGGAGGATCACCGGCACCCAGGAGTTTGAGACAAGCCTGGCAACATAGTGAGACCTTGTCTCTACAAAAAAAATTAAAAATTAGCCAGGTGTGGTAGTGTGCACCTGTAGTCTCAGCTACTTGGGAGGCTGAGGCAGGAGGATCTCATGAGCCCCAGGAGGTCAAGACTTCAGTGAGCCGTGATTGTGCCACTGTGCTCAACCTGGGTGACAGAGTGAGACTCTGTCTCAAAAGAAAAGAAAATATTGCATTAAAAATTTAGCCATTAAAAAAAGCTGTAGTGGAATAGAAACAAACAAACAAAAAATATCTTGATTGCTGAGATTTTTAACACATTTTTTTTTTTTTGAGACGAAGTCTCTCTCTGTCGCCCAGGCTGGAGTGCAATGGCACGATCTTGGCTCTTGGCTCACTGCAACCTCTGCCTCCCGGGTTCAAGCGATTCTCCTGTCTCAACCTCCCGAGTAGCTGGGATTACAGGCGCACACCACCATGCCCAGCTAATTTTCTGTATTTTTTTAGTAGACATGGGGTTTCACTGTGTTCCCCAAAGTGGTCTTGAACTCCTGAGCTCAGGCAATCCACCCACCTCGGCCTCCCAAAGTGCTAGGATTACTGGCATGAGCCACCACACCCGGCTGACACATTCTTAAATTTTGCACCCAAACTAAGTACCTGACTTGCCTCATCCTTGACCCTGCCCTGTAATTGAGTCTTAAAGGTGGTATTTTTTTGGTTTCAGTTTATTTACACTTCTAATGACTTGAAAGCTCAAATCACTTTCCAATTGTGTGTACAATAAGCATGAATGACTTTGATAATCAGAACAAAAAATTTTAAACAGAAGTCAAGACTTACTCAATGACATTCCTAGTGGATTCACCATGGAGCTTGCAGGAAACAAAAACTAGCGTGTGGATGGCCCTGAAGTTTCGAATGGCTTGAATCACCTTGTAATCTGAAGGAAGAAACACCTTGCTATTAGTATAATTAACTACCATGGTCTCTGTTATCACAAACTTCCAACTGACCAGAACTCAGAATTGATTAGAAATAGAGGGGAAACAGGTTCAGAGCCAGCCCACTGGGAGCACCCGTTGCACGGTGTGGAAAAGAAGAACCAAAGTTGGTGGACAATACTGGGAACATCAAAATAGCTGTTCATCCTTACGCAGTCCGGCACGGGCTGGGTTCACCACAGCAACAATTGACTGTCCATCTTCCTTTGACTTTAGCAGCCCTGGCAAAATCTTCTCTGCTCGACCAGTATGAAATTCAGAGTTGGTGATGCCTATGGAAGACAGGCCCACAGGACATAACTCAAGCCCAGCAGTAGGGGAAAGCTTCAGCTTCACAGAAATGCACAGGAGCAAAGGGCTCTGCCATCTTCCCTTTGGATCTAGCATCACTCCAAGTAACAAGGAAAGAAGTGCTTTTGGACAGACCCACTTCATTTTTTCCAAAGTACTTTCCCTTGGAATATCTCAGTAAGCCTTTCAGCTTGAGCAACTAGTGTTTACACTTTTTTTTTCTTTTCTCTTGCGACGGAGTCTCACTCTGTCGCCCAGACCGGAATGCAGTGGCGCCATCTCGGCACACTGCAACCTCCACCTCCCGGGTTCAAGCAATTCTCTGCCTCAGCCTCCCGAGCAGCTTGGATTACAGGCGCCTGCCACCACGACCGGATAATTTTGTATTTTTAGTAGAGACGGGGTTTTACCATCTTGGCCAGGCTGGTCTTGAACTCCTGACCTCATGATCCACCCGCCTCAGCCTCCCAAAGTGCTGGAATTACAGGCATGAGCCACCATGCCCGGCTATTTTACAACTTCACAACTCACATAGCATGCAAGGACCTATACCAAGACGAGAACCTTGACTTTTGCTCAAGTGCTCTTCCTGCTATATCAGACATTTTCGCCAAATGCCTCAGGAGTTTTCTGTAGGTGAAGTAGTGAGGGCAAGATGATCTATTTTCTACATTGCAGTTTGACAGAAGACTGTGTTTGAAGAAAAGATTTTGTTGCTGAAAATATAGGTTTGAAACCTATTGTATTATGCTATAAGGCCTCGTGAGTCTAATGCCAAGGAGATTCTTCTTCAATTCTGTCCAAAGTTTTGCAACTTTTCTTCCTATCAGCTAGACATGTACCTTCCCTTAGGCTCCTCTTCTAGATAGGAAAAAAGTTAGATACTGGTACCTATTCCAGAAAACCATGAGGATCTATTTCAGAAAACCATTCTGACCACTCCAGAATTCCCTCCCTTCCTCCCTGTGGGTCAGGGATACAGTAGCTGCCTTTTCCCACACAACTCTTTCCATAGCACAGAAACAACTGCATCCCTTAATTTCTACACAGACTGTAAGCTGTGTACCATTGAAGGCTGCAGTCCATCTTGCATCCTCCACTGCCTGCTCCACCAATTCAATCCCAAGGACCCGAGATGTATGCTGAGACAGAGAGAGGCCAATCACACCTGAAGAAGTAAAAGAGAATAAGAAGAAGGCATTTTAGGGTTTGGGTGTGGTAGTTTGCTTGTTTTTTGTTTTGTTTAGTTTTTTGTTTGTTTGTTTGTTTGTTTTAAACAAGGTCTCACTCTGTAGCCTAGGCTGGAGTGCAATGGCACAATCACAGTTCACTGCAGCCTCGACCTCCCAGGCTAAAGCAATCCTCCTGTCTCCGCCCCCTGAGTAGCTAAGACTACAGGTTCACGCCACTATGCCCAGCTAATTTTTAAATTTTTTGTAGAGACAGGGTCTCACTATTTTGCCCAGGCTAGTCTCCAACTCCTGGGCTCAACCAATCCTCCTGCCTTGCTTCACAAAGTGTTGGGATAACAGGCATGAGCAACCACACTTGGCTGCAGTTTTAGGGTTTTAGACCAACAAGGTTATGCCTGCACCACTACCACTACCTCTCCCCGACCACCTCCGCAAGCTACAAGGGCCTTGGGAGCTAAGCAGCAGGCAGATTCTGCCCTGGGCTTCCACTTGCCAGTTCCACAGCAGATGTCAAGAAGGATGGTGTCAGAGTTCACTCCAGTCAGCTCCCCCACAGTCCGATACAGCATCTCTGCACCAGCAGTGTTAATCTGGAAAAAGGCATCTGGAGAGATGCGGATCTTCAAGCTCAGAAGTTCTTCAAAGATGTAGGGTTCCCCAAACAGAAGCTGATAGGGAGACTGCTGATGGCTGCAACGGGTCATGGTACTGGAAAGGAATAAAAGAAGAAAGCATCTTGAGCTGTGAGCAGTGGCTCATGCCTGTAATCCCAGCACTTTGGGAGGCCGAGGCGGGCGGATCACCTAAGATCAGGAGTTCGAGACCAGCCTGGCCAACATGGTGAAATCCCGTCTCTACTGAAAATACAAAAATTAGCCAGGTGTGGTGGCACATGCCTGTAATCCAAGCTACTCAGGAGACTGAGGTAGGAGAGTCACTTGAACTCGGGAGGCAGAGGTTGCGGTGAGCCAAGATTGTGCTACTGCCCTCCAGCCTGGGTAACAGAGCGAGATTCGGTCTCAAAAAAAAAAAAAAGAAAAAAAAAGCATCTTGAAATGGCAGACCATCACATCCCTAGTGGTTGGGTAGAAAGGGAGGCCCCAGCATCTCAGCTAGGAGAGACAGTCCTTGCCATGGCCCTGAGAGCTCTGCAAGGGTTTCCCCCTCAGGGGATGAAAGTCCATGTGGACACTCTCACATCTATATTCTGGCCTGTGTTCTCAGACCCAGCTGGTGTACAAGGACCAGAACCATTTAGCCAATATCCTCCACCATCAATCAGCAACCCTGCATCAGCAATCCATAAACCAAGAGTCTGGCAAGCCATCAGCCTATTTGGCTGTCCCAGGTTTACCTTTCCTGGAAGTAAAGTGAGGTCAAGTCACAGGCTGCTCCAGGACCTCTGATGAAAAATTCCTTTACAATCTCCTTCTGAACATGGAGCTCCTCCTGCCCAGACCACAAAATTAGCAGTTAAACAAAGACTCATCCCTGACAAATTTTCTCTCTAAGCTCTATAGTAATCAGCCCTGCAGTAGTCAGATGCGAAGACATTTCACAAATCTTATTAGAAATAACACTTAACATAAAGCAGGCCAGACATGATGGTTCATGCCTGTAATCCCAGCACTTTGAGAGGCTGAGGTAGGAGGACTGCTTGAGCCCAGGAGTGTAAGACAAGCCTAGGCAACATAGCAAGATCCTGTCTACAAGAAATCGAAAAGTCTGGGAGCGGCGGTTCACACCTGTAATCCCAGCACTTTGGAAGGCCAAGGCAGGCAGATCAGCTGAGGTCAGGAGTTCGAGACCAGTCTGGCCAACATGGTGAAACCCCATCTCTACTAAAAATACAAAAATTAGCCGGGCATGCTGGCACGTGCCTGTAATCCCAGCTACTTGGGAGGCTGAGTCAGGAGAATTGCTTGAACCCAAGAGGCAGAGGTTGCAGTGAACTGAGATCATGCCATTGCGCTCCAGCCTGAGTGAAGAAGCGAGTCTCTGTCTCAAAAAAAAAAAAAAAAAAAAAAATCAAAAAAATTAGCCAGGTGTGGTGACGTATGCCTGTAGTCCCAGTTACTTGAGAGGCTGAGGTGGGAAGATTGCTTGAGCCCAGCAGTTTGAGGCTACAGTGAGCTTTGATTGCACCACTGCACTCCAATCTGGGCAAAAGAGTGAGACACTGTCTCAAAATACAAAAAATAAAATTCTTACATAACTACAGAGAGCCTAAGTATTAGCTTGATACCAATATATATTGCAATAAACCATGTAGGAACAATAGGGTTAAAAATATCAGACATCAAAGGACCTGGGTTCAAATCCTACCTTTGCTATTTACTGATTCTTTAACCTTAGGTATTTCTATGCCTCCATTTCCTCAGGTGTAAAATGAGGGTGACAATATCTTTCCTTCTGCCTACAAGTTTGTTGAGATGATCACATAAGTATACGAATGTTTTAACACAGGTATGTTTGAAAGCACCAAGTGCATGACAAATGCAAAGTACTATTTGGGTTATGAAATTCTGACACTGCAGTCTCTATTGAAGTGGCATTTGGATTTGGAAGAGCAACTACTACCATGGGCAAAGTTCTTGTGAAATTACTTGGGAGTTCTCACATGATAATTAACTTGGCAGCCTAGCCACAGTCTCTGTGGTTTGATTATGCAAGCAGTATGGTTAAATAGTATCCTTGCCATCTTCTCCTCATCCCTAACCCCTCTCCCCAATCGACACAAATATTCTGTGGATGTACTGTTTCTGCTATACGCCCTGAAACTTGCAAAAAACCAATTACAGTTATAGTTAGTAGTAGTAAAACTTAAGGTTGCTTAACATCTTGTGAGGCTCACCTGACTTAAATTCTGGGGATGGAAAGTGATGATAGCCATTGTGTGCCCTTGGCTATTGGTGCGGACTGTGAGCTCACGCCAGTATCCACCTTCATGAAATACAAGGCAGGGCTCCAATGGAGACTGTCGAAGGAATACTTCATAGTACTAGGAAGAGAACCAAATTATTACACAAGCAAAACTAGCAAGTTTCACAGCTGTTTACTCATGCTAGGTGATTGTTTGTGGTTACATTTTGTCCCCCAAAAATTCCTATGTTGAAGCCTTAACCACCAGTACTCAAAATGTGTCTATATTTTGAGACAGGCGATTTACTTAAAATGAGGCAGTTAAGGCAGGCCTTAATCCAATCTCACTGATGTCCTTTTTTTTTTTTTTTTTTGAGACGGAGTCTCACTCTATCACCTAGGCTGGAGTGCAGTGGCACGGTCTCGGCTCACTGCAACCTCTGCCACCCGGGTTCAAGCAATTCTCCTGCCTCAGCCTCCTGAGTAGCTGGAATCACAGACACCCACCACCAAGTCTGGCTAATTTTTGTATTTTTAGTAGACACGAGGTTTCACCATGTTGGCCAGGCTGGTCACGAACTCCTGACTTCAGGTGATCCTCATGCCTGGGCCTCCTAAAGTGCTGGGATTACAGCTGTGAGCCACCACACCATGCCTGCTGTCCTTATAAGAGAAAATGTGGACACACAGAGACACCAAGGTTGGGTGCACAAAGAAAAAGACCATGTGTGGACACAGCAAGAAGGTGTCTATGCAAGCCGAGGAGGGAGGTCTCAGCAGAAACCAAATCAGTGGAGACTCTGATCTTAGACTTCTAGCTTCCAGACAAGGAGGAAATAAACTTCTGTTAAGCCACTCAGTCTGCAGTATTTTGTAATGGCAGCCCTTGCAGACAAATACAGTGATATAAGAAACATGATTGACTGGGCACAGTGGCTCAAACCTGTAATCCTAGCACTTTGGGAGGCCAACGTGGGAAGATTGCTTATGTCCAGGAGTTCAAGACCACCTGGGCAACATGGCCTGTCTACAAAAAATAAAAAAATTAGGCCGGGTGCAGTGGCTCAAGCCTATATTTCCAGCACTTTGGGAGGCCAGGGCAGGTGGATCACTTTGAGGTCAGGAGTTCGAGACCAGCTGGACCAACATGGCAAAACCCCGTCTCTACTAAAAATACAAAATTTAGCCGGGCGTCAGGGCAGGCACCTGTAATCTCAGCTACTTGGGAGGCTGAGGCAGGAGAATTGCTTGAACCCAGGAGGCGGGTTGCAGTGAGCCGAGATCGCGCCACTGCACTCCAGCCTGGGCAACAGAGCGAGACTCCATCTCAAAAAAACGGCAACAACAACAACAAAATTAGCCAGACATGGTGACACACGCCTGTAGCCCCAGCTACTCGGGAAGCTGGGGTGGGAGGATCGCCTGAGCCCAGGTGGTCAAGTTTGCAGTGAGCCGAGATCTTACTCCAACCTGGGCAACCTGTGTCTCAGAAAAAAAAAAAAAAGAATCATGATCCCTGCCCTGTGACTTTACAGATGATGCTATCAATTATATTCTGAACTGTAAGCTCCATGAAGCTAGAGTTGTTTCCTTAGTCTGACATATGTGTTCAATAAATATTATTGAAAAATTGTATGAATGACTGAACAGGAAAGGTATTCTTATTTAAAACTTCAGTTTATTTATGGAAAATAATCTTCCCTTTCTGTGAATTCCTAATGTATTACTAAGCTGCTATGATTCCACTCTTACTTTTAATGTCCTGATATAAGCACATCATTTCTATATTTTTTCATATAACCTGGTACCAACTACATTATGGCTTAGTCAGATCCTCAATTTCCTCCTGGTATATACAAGTCAAATGCAATCCTGATTTAGTTGTTGTGATCTCAAAAATCCTTAAAGCCAATTGCTGCCATAACAGGAAACACCATCTGATTTACTAGGTCCTTTTGTTCTCATAATGCATGTGTTCTGGGTCCACTGTGTTCTCAAACAAACCACAAATTACGTAGTAAAGGGGGGAATTATACAAAAAAAACAGTGCTACCTGAGAGGTAAGATCAATTAAGGTTGTACTTGATCACTTTTGCTATAATTTCATATAAGATGTCCTTGATTTTTACTCAACATAGTTTTCAAATTTTAAGGTTGGTGATTTAAAGAAAGCCTAGTTCCACTGGGCATGATGCCTCCCGCCTGTAATTCCAGCACTTTGAGAGGCTGAGGTGGGCAGATCATTTGAGGTCAGGGGTTCAAGACCAGCCTGACCAACATGGCAAAACCCCGTCTCTACTAAAAATACAAAATTTAGCCAGGCATGGTGGCGGGCACCTGTAATCCCAGCTACTTGGGAGGCTGAGGCAGAAGAATCACTTGAACCTGGAGGTTGTAGTGAGCTGAGATTGTGCCACTGCACTCCAGCCTAGGCAAGAGTGAGACTCCATCAAAAGAGAAAGAAAAGAAAGAAAGAAAGAGGAAGAAAGGAAGGGAGGGAAAGAAACAGAGAGAGAGAGAGAAGGACGGAAGGGAGGGAGGAAGGAAGGAAGGGAGGGAGGGAGGAAGGAAGGAAGGAAAGAAAGAAAAAAAGAGAGAGGAAGGAAGAAAGAAATTCCGACTAGTTCAACTGTTGTTTACTGGCTGGTTAGAAAGAAATGCTTTTTGGAAGCAAGATTCAAATATCATATAAAGCCTGGTGCAGTGTCTCTCGCCTATAATCCCAGCATTCTGGGAGGCCAAGGCGGGTGGGTGGATCACTTGAGGTCAGGAGTTTGAGACCAGCCCGGACAACATGGTAAAACTCCATCTCTACTAAAAGTACAAAAATTAGCCAGGCGTGGTGGCACACACCTGTAATCTCAGCTACTTAGGAGGCTGAGCAGGAGAATCGCTGGAACCCAGGGGGCAGAAGTTGCAGTGAGCCGAGATCACACCACCGCACTCCAGCCTGGGTGACAGAGCAAAACTCCGTCTCAAAAAAAAAAAAAAAAAAAAAAAAAAGTCATATAGGTTCTGGAAGGACGGTAATTGAAAAACTGAGCTTGACCTAAAAGATAATGGGTAAATATGAAATGCAGCTTCCCCACTGTATGACCTAGGGTCTTGGTTTCTTCACTGTAAGATGGAAACTGAAACTCCTATTCTTATACGGGAATGCTTAAGTAAGTATTAAGATTAAAGGGAACTTCTGGTTAAAGTAACAGACTATTCCACCTAAAATAACAGAATATTCCACCTAAAAATCCTACTAAATGAAAATCCTACTAAAATGAAACAAAGGAATTAAAAAGGCATAAGCTTATTTAGGTTCATTGTTTCCAACAATTCTCCCTTCTCTTTACTGCACCATCATTGCCTTCACTCAGTACTGGATCATTCCCATCAATATACTATCAGATTGCTTTTACTCTCCCATTTTAAGCAGAATAAAAAAGGAATCTTCTTGACCCTATATTCCCCAACTCTGCTCCTCTTTGTCGTAAAACTAATCACAAGAACTGAACCTATTCACTGCCTCCCATTCTTCTCCTTCTACTCACCCACCTGAATCAGGTCACCACTACTCCGCGAAAACAGTTCACATTAAGGTCACCCCCGACCTCCTTGTTTTGAAGTCCAATGGTCCACTCTAAGTCCTCACTTCCTTGACCTATCGGCAAGCATTGGGCACAGGTGATAAGCCACTCCTTCTCTGTTTACTTTCTTCCTCTGGCTCCCAGGGAAATCTTACTCCTCTTTCTTTTTTTTTTTTTTTTTGAGATGGAGTCTCACTCTGTCGCCAGGTTGGAGTGCAGTGGCGCGATCTCGGCTCACTGCAACCTCTGCCTCCCGGGTTCAAGCGATTCTTCTGCCTCAGCCTTCTGAGTAGCTGGGACTACAGGCGCATGCCAACAAGCCCGGCTGATTTTTGAATTTTTTTTTTTTTTTTTAGTAGAGACAGGGTTTAACCATATCGGTCAGGCTGGTCTTGATCTCCTGACCTTGTGATCCACCCACCTTGGCCTCTCAAAGTGCTGGAATTACAGGCATGAGCCATGGACTCCTGTTTCTTACAACTTCACTGACCGTTCCTTCAGTCTCCTTTACTGGTTCTTCCTCTTCTTCCAAACCTCTTAAAATGAGAGTGCCCCAGGGATTGGTCCCTGTTCCTCTTCACTTTTCTATCTACTCTCACTCCCTTGGTGATCTCTTGCCAGCCTCATAATTTTAAATGACATCTACATGCTAACAACTCCTGGATTTCTCTCTCTTGAACCCCAGTCTAATATATCCAACTACTTAACATATCCATTCAGATGTTTAATAGGCACCTCAAATACAACATGACCCAAACTGAACTACTCATCTCCTCCAACCCAAATCTGCTCTACCAGTCTTTCCAGTCTGTTGACAGTAACGTCATCCCTCCACTTGCTCTACACAAAACACCTGGGGCCATTTTTTCATATTAAGGTATAATTGATATATAAAATTTGCACCTGTTTTTATGTATACATTTTGATGAGCCTGGACATATACATGTACTTGGGATACCAACCCCCACCAGCCAAGGGTACTAAACACATTCATTACCTCCAAAAAATCTCCTTGTTGGAGCCATTTTTTACTTCTTGCTCTTTTTTTTTTTTTTTTTTTTTTTTGAGACGGAGTGTCGCTCTTGTCACCCAGGCTGTAGTGCAATGGCGTGGTCTAGGCTCACTGCAACCTCCACCTCCTGGATTCAAGCGATTCTCCTGCCTCAGCCTCCCCAGTAGCTGGGATTACAGGTGCCCACCACCACATCCGGCTAATTTTTTTATTTTTAGTAGAGATGGGGTTTCACTATGTTGGCCAGGCTAGTCTCAAACTCCTGACCTCAGGTGATCTGCCCACCTCAGTCTCCCAAAGTGCTGGAATTACAGGCATGAGCCACTGCGCCCAGCCACTTCTCTCTGTCTCTTATACCTCTCATTCAATCCATCAGGAAATCCTGTTGTTCTACCCTCAATGTATATCCATCTCCACTGTTACCACTGATCGATCTACATCATCTCTCACCTGGATTACTGCTGCTGCACAGCTTCTCTCAATTGGTCTCCCTGCTTCTATCCAACCACGCCCCCACCAATAATCCATTCTCAACACAACAACCAGAGTGATCATTAAATCATATCATGACATTCTTCCCTCACCCCATCAAAACCTCTGATGGTTCCCCATTTCATTCAGAATGATGTGGTTTGGCTCTATGTCCCCACCTAAATCTTATCTCAAATTGTAATCCCCACGTGTTGGGGGAGTGGCCTGGTGGGAGGTGATTGAGTTATGGGGGTGGACTTTCCCTTGCTGTTCTGGTGATGGAATTCTCACAGGATATGGTTGTTTGTTAAGTGTGTGGCACTTCCCCCTTCTTCTCTCTCTCTCATGCTTCACCATAGTAAAATGTGCTTGTTTCACCCTCCACCATGATAGTGTGTACTGAGGCTTCCCAGGCATGTGGAACTGTGAGTCAATTAAACCTCTTTTCTTCATAAATTACCCAGTCTCAGGAAGTTCCTTATAGCAATGTGAGAACAGACTAATACACAGAATAAAAGCCAAAGTCACTACCATTAACTCTCACCTCATCTCCTACTATTCTTCCTCTCATTTGCCTGGGTCTACTGTCAGTTCCTCCAAAAAGCCAGCCACACTCTCATCTCGAGGTCTTTGCAATAGCTCTTTCTTTTGCCTAAAATGTTTTTCCCTCAGACCTTTGCATGGCTAACACCCTCACTTAAGTCCTTATTCCAGGGTTCTCAACATCAGCACTACTGACATTTGGGGGCAGAAAATGCTTTATTGTAGGGGGCTGATCCATGCATTGTAGGATCTTTCATTTCATTTCATTTTCATTCATTTCCGCTCAGAAAGAACAGAGCAAGATTCTTTCTCATAAATAAATAATAATTAAAAATAAAATAAAATTACAACCCATACTTCCTCCAGCCCCCAAAACTTCTTATCCTCCTTACTCTATTTTTTCCCATGGCACTTATCACCTTTCAACATATCATATGATTTACTTATTTTTTAAAAAATCTGTCTCCCCCACAACTAAAATTTAAATTACACAAGGGAAGGGAACTTATTTTCTTCATTACTGTAACCTAAGCATCTAGAATAGTGCCTTGAACTTATAGGGGTGCAAAAGTACTTATTGAATAAATAAATGAAAGAACAAAGATAATGGGAGAGAAGACAACAGAAAAGCAAACTCAGTAAAATCTCAGAAGATGGGATGGCCGAATAGGAACAGCTCCGGTCTACAGCTCCCAGCGCGAGCGACGCAGAAGACGGGTGATTTCTGCATTTCCATCTGAGGTACCGTGTTCATCTCACTAGGGAGTGCCAGACAGTGGGCGCAGGTCAGTGGGTGAGCGCACCGTGCGCCAGCCGAAGCAGGGGCGAGGCATTGCCTCACTCGGGAAGCGCAAGGGGTCAGGGAGCTCCCCTTCCAGGGGTGACAGACGGCACCTGGAAAATCGGGCCACTCCCACCCGAATACTGTGCTTTTCCGACGGGCTTAGGAAACGGTGCCCCAGGAGAGTATAGCCCGCACCTGGCTCAGAGGGTCCTACGCCCACGGAGTCTCGCTGATTGCTAGCACAGCAGTCTGAGATCAAACAGCAAGTCGGCAGCGAGGCTGGGGGAGGGGCGCCCGCCATTGCCCAGGCTCGCTTAGGTAAACAAAGCAGCCTGGAAGCTTGAACTGGGTGGAGCCCACCACAGCTCAAGGAGGCCTGCCTGCCTCTGTAGGCTCCACCTCTGGGGGCAGGGCACAGACAAACAAAAAGACAGCAGTAACCTCTGCAGACTTAAATGTCCCTGTCTGACAGCTGTGAGGAGAGCAGTGGTTCTCCCAGCACGCAGCTGGAGATCTGAGAATGGGCTGACTGCCTCCTCAAGTGGGTCCCTGACCCCTGACCCCCGAGCAGCCTAACTGGGAGGCACCCCCCAGCAGGGGCAGACTGACACCTCACACGGCCAGCCAGGTACTCCAACAGACCTGCAGCTGAGGGTTCTGTCTGTTAGAAGGAAAACTAACAGAAAGGACATCCACACCAAAAACCCATCTGTACATCACCATCATCAAAGACCAAAAGTAGATAAAACCACAAAGATGGGGAAAAAACAGAGCAGAAAAACTGGAAACTCTAAAAACCAGAGTACCTCTCCTCCTCCAAAGGAACGCAGTTCCTCACCAGCAACGGAACAAAGCTGGACGGAGAATGACTTTGACGAGCTGAGAGAAGAAGGCTTCAGACGATCAAATTACTCCGAGCTACGGGAGGATATTCAAACCAAAGGCAAAGAAGTTGAAAACTTTGAAAAAAATTTAGAAGAATGTATAACTAGAATAACCAATACAGAAAAGTGCTTAAAGGAGCTGATGGAGCTGAAAACCAAGGCTCGAGAACTACGTGAAGAATGCAGAAGCCTCAGGAGCCAATGCGATCAAATGGAAGAAAGGGTATCAGCCCTAGAAGATGAAATGAATGAAATGAAGCAAAAAGGGAAGTTTAGAGAAAAAAGAATAAAAAGAAACGAGCAAAGCCTCCAAGAAATGTGGGACTATGTGAAAAGACCAAATCTACGTCTGATTGGTGTACCTGAAAGTGACGGGGAGAATGGAAACAAGTTGGAAAACACTCTGCAGGATATTATCCAGGAGAACTTCCCCAATCTAGCAAGGCAGGCCAACATTCAGATTCAGGAAATACAGAGAACGCCACAAAGATACTCCTCGAGAAGAACAACTCCAAGACACATAATTGTCAGATTCACCAAAGTTGAAATGAAGGAAAAAATGTTAAGGGCAGCCAGAGAGAAAGGTCGGGTTACCATCAAAGGGAAGCCCATCAGACTAACAGCGGATCTCTCGGCAGAAACCCTACAAGCCAGAAGAGAGTGGGGGCCAATATTCAACATTCTTAAAGAAAAGAATTTTCAACCCAGAATTTCATATCCTGCCAAACTAAGCTTCATAAGTGAAGGAGAAATAAAATACTTTACAGACAAGCAAATGCTGAGAGATTTTGTCACCACCAGGCCTGCCCTAAAAGAGCTCCTGAAGGAAGTGCTAAACATGGAAAGGCACAACCGGTACCAGCCACTGCAAAATCATACCGAATTGTAAAGACCATCGAGACTAGGAAGAGACTGCATCAACTAACGAGCAAAATATCCAGCTAACATCATAATGACAGGATCAAATGCACACATAACAATATTAACTTTAAATGTAAATGGACTAAATGCTCCAATTAAAAGACACAGACTGGCAAATTGGATAAAGAGTCAAGACCCATCAGTGTGCTGTATTCAGGAAACCCATCTCACGTGCAGAGACACACATAGGCTCAAAATAAAAGGATGGAGGAAGATCTACCAAGCAAATGGAAAACAAAAAAAGGCAGGGGTTGCAATCCTAGTCTCTGATAAAACAGACTTTAAACCAACAAAGATCAAAAGAGACAAAGAAGGCCATTACATAATGGTAAAGAGATTAATTCAACAAGAAGAGCTAACTATTCTAAATACATATGCACCCAATACAGGAGCACCCAGATTCATAAAGCAAGTCCTGAGTGACCTACAAAGAGACTTAGACTCCCACACATTAATAATGGGAGACTTTAACACCCCACTGTCAACATTAGACAGATCAACGAGACAGAAAGTCAACAAGGATACCCAGGAATTGAACTCAGCTCTGCACCAAGCGGACCTAATAGACATCTACAGAACTCTCCACCCCAAATCAACAGAATATACATTTTTTTCAGCACCACACCACACCTATTCCAAAATTGACCATATACTTGGAAGTAAAGCTCTCCTCAATAAATGTAAAAGAACAGAAATTGTAACAAACTGTCTCTCAGATCACAGTGCAATCAAGCTAGAACTCAGGATTAAAAATCTCACTCAAAACCGCTCAACTACGTGGAAACTGAACAACCTGCTCCTGAATGACTACTGGGTACATAATGAAATGAAGGCAGAAATAAAGATGTTCTTTGAAACCAACGAGAACCAAGACACAACATACCAGAATCTCTGGGATGCATTCAAAGCAGTGTGTAGAGGGAAATTTATAGCACTAAATGCCCACAAGAGAAAGCAGGAAAGATCCAAAATTGACACCCTAACATCACAATTAAAAGAACTAGAAAAGCAAGAGCAAACACATTCAAAAGCTAGCAGAAGGCAAGAAATAACTAAAATCAGAGCAGAACTGAAGAAAATACAGACACAAAAAACCCTTCAAAAAATTAATGAATCCAGGAGCTGGTTTTTTGAAAGGATCAACAAAATTGATAGACCGCTAGCAAGATTAATAAAGAAAAAAAGAGAGAAGAATCAAATAGATGCAATAAAAAATGATAAAGGGGATATCACCACCGATCCCACAGAAATACAAACTACCATCAGAGAATATTACAAACACCTCTATGCAAATAAACTAGAAAATCTAGAAGAAATGGATAAATTCCTCAACACATACACCCTCCCAAGACTAAACCAGGAAGAAGTTGAATCTCTGAATAGACCAATAACAGGAGCTGAAATTGTGGCAATAATCAATAGCTTACCAACCAAAAAAAGTCCAGGACCAGATGGGTTCACAGCCGAATTCTACCAGAGGTACAAGGAGGAGCTGGTACCATTCCTTCTGAAACTATTCCAATCAATAGAAAAAGAGGGAATCCTCCCTAACTCATTTTATGAGGCCAGCATCATCCTGATACCAAAGCCTGGCAGAGACACAACAAAAAAAGAGAATTTTAGACCAATATCCTTGATGAACATTGATGCAAAAATCCTCAATAAAATACTGGCAAACAGAATCCAGCAGCACATCAAAAAGCTTATCCACCATGATCAAGTGGGCTTCATCCCTGGGATGCAAGGCTGGTTCAATATACGCAAATCAATAAATGTAATCCAGCATATAAACAGAACCAAAGACAAAAACCATATGATTATCTCAATAGATGCAGAAAAGGCCTTTGACAAAATTCAACAACCCTTCATGCTAAAAACTCTCAATAAATTAGGAATTGATGGGACATATCTCAAAATAATAAGAGCTATTTATGACAAACCCACAGCCAATATCATACTGAATGGGCAAAAACTGGAAGCATTCCCTTTGAAAACTGGCACAAGACAGGGATGCCCTCTCTCACCACTTCTATTCAACACAGTGTTGGAAGTTCTGGCCAGGGCAATTAGGCAGGAGAAGGAAATCAAGGGTATTCAATTAGGAAAAGAGGAAGTCAAATTGTCCCTGTTTGCAGATGACATGATAGTATATTTAGAAAACCCCATTGTCTCAGCCCAAAATCTCCTTAAGCTGATAAGCAACTTCAGCAAAGTCTCAGGATACAAAATCAATGTGCAAAAATCACAAGCATTCTTATACATCAATAACAGACAAACAGAGAGCCAAATCATGAGTGAACTCCCATTCACAATTGCTTCAAAGAGAATAAAATACCTAGGAATCCAACTTACAAGGGATGTGAAAGACCTCTTCAAGGAGAACTACAAACCACTGCTCAAGGAAATAAAAGAGGATACAAATAAATGGAAGAACATTCCATGCTCATGGGTAGGAAGAATCAATATCATGAAAATGGCCATCCTTCCCAAGGTAATTTACAGATTCAATGCCATCCCCATCAAGCTACCAATGACTTTCTTCACAGAATTGGAAAAAACTACTTTAAAGTTCATATGGAACCAAAAAAGAGCCCGCATCGCCAAGTCAATCCTAAGCCAAAAGAACAAAGGTGGAGGCATCACACTACCTGACTTCAAACTATACTACAAGGCTACAGTAACCAAAACAGCGTGGTACTGGTACCAAAACAGAGATATAGATCAATGGAACAGAACAGAGCCGTCAGAAATAATGCCACATATCTACAAGTATCTGATCTTTGACAAACCTGACAAAAACAAGAAATGGGGAAAGGATTCCCTATTTAATAAATGGTGCTGGGAAAACTGGCTAGCCATATGTAGAAAGCTGAAACTGGATCCCTTCCTTACACCTTATACAAAAATCAATTCAAGATGGATTAAAGACTTAAATGTTAGACCTAAAACCATAAAAACCCTAGAAGAAAACCTAGGCATTACCATTCAGGACATAGGCATGGGCAAGGACTTCATGTCTAAAACACCAAAAGCAATGGCAACAAAAGCCAAAATTGACAAATGGGATCTAATTAAACTCAAGAGCTTCTGCACAGCAAAAGAAACTACCATCAGAGTGAACAGGCAACCTACAAAATGGGAGAAAATTTTCGCAACCTACTCATCTGACAAAGGGCTAATATCCAGAATCTACAATGAACTCCAACAAATTTACAAGAAAAAAACAAACAACCCCATCAAAAAGTGGGCGAAGGACATGAACAGACACTTCTCAAAAGAAGACATTTATGCAGCCAAAAGACACATGAAAAAATGCTCACCATCACTGGCCATCAGAGAAATGCAAATCAAAACCACAATGAGATACCATCTCACACCAGTTAGAATGGCAATCATTAAAAAGTCAGGAAACAACAGGTGCTGGACAGGATGTGGAGAAATAGGAACACTTTTACACTGTTGGTGGGATTGTAAACTAGTTCAACCCTTGTGGAAGTCAGTGTGGCGATTCCTCAGGGATCTAGAACTAGAAATTCCATTCGACCCAGCCATCCCATTACTGGGTATATACCCAAAGGACTATAAATCATGCTGCTATAAAGACACATGCACACGTATGTTTATTGCGGCATTATTCACAATAGCAAAGACTTGGAACCAACCCAAATGTCCAACAATGATAGACTGGATTAAGAAAATGTGGCACATATACACCATGGAATACTATGCAGCCATAAAAAATGATGAGTTCACGTCCTTTGTAGGGACATGGATGAAATTGGAAATCATCATTCTCAGTAAACTATCGCAAGAACAAAAAACCAAACACCGCATATTCTCACTCATAGGTGGGAATTGAACAATGAGAACACATGGACACAGGAAGGGGAACATCACACTTCGGGGACTGTTGTGGGTTGGGGGGAGGGGGGAGGGATAGCATTGGGAGATATACCTAATGCTAGATGACGAGTTGGTGGGTGCAGCGCACCAGCATGGCACATGTATACATATGTAACTTACCTGCACATTGCGCACATGTACCATAAAACCTAAAGTATAATAATAATAATAATAATAATAATAATAATAAAAGAAAAAAAAAACGAAAAAAAAAAAAAATCTCAGAAGATGGACAGCAGAGTGAAGTGACAAGTGACTTAGCAAGGTGAAGGAAGCCACATCTGGAGTGACCACAGAGGGGGACCTGATAAATCAAAAGGCTTATCTGCTCTACACAATCCTGGTAAGGCTCACACCTAAAGGTGCAAAATACTGCAGGAAGCTGAGATGGGGTAAGATGCATGACTAAACTCAGGGTTTGGCTAAAAAGTCTAGATGCAAAACTGGCAAATGTTGGCCAGGTGCGGTGGCTCACACCTGTAATCCCATCACTTTGGGAGGCTGAGGAGGGTAGATCATTTGAGGTCAGGAGTTTGAGAACAGCCTGGCCAACATGGTGAAACCCCGTCCCTACTAAAAATACAAAAGTTAGCTAGGCACAGTGGCACGTGCCTATAGTCCCAGCTACTTGGGAGGCTGAGGCACGAGAATCGCTTGAACCCAGGACGTGGAGGTTGCAGTGAGCCAAGATCACACCAGTACACTCCATCCAGCCTGGGCGACAGAGTGAGACTTTGTCTCAAACAAACAAACAAAAACTGGCAAATGTCTTCATCCTACCAAAAACTTCCATCTTCCTCTACCAGGAGACTGAAGATGTTTTTCTCAGGAGAAACTGAACCCATCAAAGTTCAGAACTTGGAGATACCAGGCACATTGATGGTGGCAGAGAGATGGAAGCAGGAAAAGCCTATATAGATCTGTATTCTTTTTTTTTTTTTTTTTTCAGATGGAGTCTCGCTGTGTCGCCCAGGCTGGAGTGCAGTGGTGCGAACTCGGCTCATTGCAACCTCCACCTCCCGGGTTCAAGCGATTCTGCCTCAGCCTCCCAAGAATCTGGGACTATAGGTGCCTGCCATTGTGCCTGGCTATTTTTTGTAGTTTTAGTAGAGATGGGGTTTCACCATGTTGGTCAGGCTAGTCTCAAACTCCTGACCTTGTGATCTGCCCGCCTCGGGCTCCCAAAGTGCTGGGATTACAGGCGTGAGCCACCACATCGAGCATAAATCTGCATTCTTAATGCTGTGAGATCTGGGCCCCTTTCTATACCTCATTCCAGAAGGCCAGCAGCCAGGCAGGAGATTTGGATATAATTCTTTGTAGGAACTGAATAACCCCAGAGAAAATAACTCAAGAGACAGAGACATGGAAGACTTGTCCGCAATCACCAGCAGTAAATCCAAGAATCAGTAAACCCACTCAAGATGAACTATTAACTGGTCAAAGCCCATTTTTTTTTTTTTTTTGACACAGGGTCTTGCTCTATCGCCCAGTTTGGAGTGCAGTGGCACCATCTAAGCTCACTGAAGCCTTGACCTGCTGGGTTCAAGCAATCCCCCTGTCTCAGCCCTGCAAGGAGCTGGGACTACAGGTGAGTGCCACCACCCTCATCTAATTTTTTTTGTATTTTTAGTAAAGACAGGGTTTTGCCATGTTGCCCAGGCTGGTCTTGAACTCTTAAACTCAAGTGATCCACCCACTTCGCACGCCCAAACTGCTAGGATTACAGGCATGAGCCACCACACTGGTCCTAAGGCCTCACTCTTAAATATGAACAGCCAGCCAAGTATTACCAGCTATTTGGTTAACACCTCCATTATAAAAGACAATGCCCAAAACAAATACACAGGAAAAAAATCCAGAAGAAAACAGACAGTTCAAACAGGAAAAAAAGCAAATAGAGGCTGGGCACGGTGGCTCACGCCTGTAATGCTAACACTTTGGGAAGCAAAGGTGGGCAGATCACCTGAGGTCAGCAGTTCGAGACCAGTCTGGCCAACGTGGCAAAAACCCATCTCTATTAAAAACAAAAAAATTAGCTGGGCGTGGTGGCACGTGCCTGTAATCTCAGCTACTTGGGAGGCTGAGGCAGGAGAATTGCCTGAACTTGGGAGGCAGAGGTTGCAGTGAGCCAAGATTGCACCATTGCACTCCAGCCTGGGCAACAGGAGCAAAACTCTGTCGTAGGAAAAAAAAAAAGCAAATAGAAATATAAGTTAATGTTACATTACTAAAAAAGAACAGAATGCTATATGAAAGGAGCAATTAGAGAACAAGAAAAACCTTTTGAAAATTAAAGACACAATGATAGAGACAAATTCAATAAAGCTGTTGGTATGTAGGTCAATAAAATTTCACAAAAAGAACAAAAAGGCAAAGAGATGAAAAACAGGAAAGAAATGAGCGGAAGATGACAGAAGCAATCCATAAGGTCCCCAAATCTAATAGGAAGAATAGAGAGCACATAGAAAATGAGGGAGAGGGGGCCGGGGGTGCCTATAATCCCAGCACTTTGAGAGGACAAGGTGGGTAGATCATTTGAGGTCAGGAGTTCGAGACCACTCATGCCAACCTGGTGAAATCCCGTCTCTGCTAAAAATACAAAAATTAGCCAAGCGTGGTGGCAGGCACCTGTAATCTGAGCTACTCAGGAGGCTGAGGCAGGAGAATCACTTGAACACAGGAGGCAGAGGTTGCAGTGAGCTGAGATCACGCCATTGCACTCCAGCCTGGGCAACAGAGAGACCCCTCTCAAAAAAAAAAAAAAAATCAGGGAGAGGGGCTGGGCGCAGTGGCTCACACCTGTAATCCCAGCACTTTGGGAGGCCGAGGTGGGCAGATCACGAGGTCAGGAGATCGAGACCATCCTGGCTAACACTGTGAAATCCCGTCTCTACTAAAAATACAAAAAATTAGCTAGGCATGGTGGCACGCGCCTGTAATTCCAGCTACTCGGGAAGCTGAGGCAGGAGAATTGCTTGAACCCGGGAGGCAGAGGTAGCAGTGAGCCAAGTTCACACTACTGTACTCCAGCCTGGGCAACAGAGTGAGACTCTGTCTCAAATAAATAAATAAATAAATAAAATAAAATACAAAAAAAATTAGCTGGGCGTGGTGGCTGGTGCCTGTAATCCCAGCTACTCAAGAGGCTGAGGCAGGAGAATCACTTGAACCCGGGAGGTGGAGGTTGCAGTGAGCCAAGATCACACCATTACACTCCAGCCTGGGCAAAAAGACTGAAACTCCATCTCAAAAAAAAAAAAAAAAAAAGACTAGAGACCAGCAAAAGAAGCCCCAGGATAACAGCCATGCAGAAGACAGGCTGGACCTAGGATGGCAGACTCCAGGAAAAAGGTCTTCAGGGAAAAACTTCAACTGAAGCTTTTGAGATATGGAAAATATTGATGAATATCTGACAGATCTTATAAAGCACTTGGGAAGAAATTGGCGGCCAGGCACGGTGGCTCACGCCTGTAGAACCAACACTTTGGGAGGCCAAGGTAGACGAATCACCTGAGGTCAGGAGTTCAAGACCAGCCTGGCCAACATGGTGAAACCCCATCTCTACTAAAATTACAAAAATTAGCTGGGAGTGGTGGCGGGCCCCTATAATCCCAGCTACTTGGGAGGCTGAGGCAGGAGAATTGCTTGAACCCAGGGGGCGGAGATTGCAGTGAGCCAAGACCGCACCATTGTAATCCAGCCTGGGCGACAAGAGCAAAACTCCAGGTCAAAAAAAAAAAAAAAGAAAAGAAATTAGCAATCGGCTTACAGAAAATGAAGGAGGCTGGGTACGGTGGCTCACACCTGTAATCCCAGCACTTTGGGAGGGCGAGGCGGGTGGATCACCTGAGGTCAGAAGTTTGAGACCAGCCTGGCTAACATGGCAAAACCTTGTCTCTACTAAAAATACAAAAATGGGCCAGGTGTGGTGGCGTGTGCCTGTAATCCCAGCTACCGGGGAGGCTGAGGCAGGAGAATCACTGGAACTTGGGGGTGGAGGCTGCAGTGATCCAAGATCTCGCCACTGCACTACAGCCGGGGCAACAGAGCGAGACTCCATATACAAAAAAATAAAGAAAGAGAAGAAAGAAAACAAAGCAAATGGGAAAATGAGGTAATTATTCATGCCAATAAAAACAAAAAGATACAGAATACATTATACTATTAATATGTAGGACTATGCAACTATTAAAAAGTCAAGTATACTATTCTGTGAAAAAAAAATCAAGATGCAGAACAATGTCTATAGTAGGCAGCCTTTTAACTATGAAAGTGGGGAAGATACAAATATCTATTAACATTTTCTTTTTTTTTTTTTGAGACAGAGTTTCACTCTTGTTGCCCAGGCTGGAGTACAACGGCATGATCTTGGCTCACCGCAACCTCCGCCTCCCGGGTTCAAGCGATTCTCCTGCCTCAACCTCCCAAGTAGCTGGGATTACAGGTATGTACCACCACATCCGGCTAATTTTGTATTTTTAGTAGAGACAGGGTTTCTCCATGTTGGTCAGGCTGGTCTCGAACTCCTGCCCTCAGGTGATCTGGCCGCCTCGGCCTCCCAAAATGCTGAGATTACAGGCGTGAGCCACTGTGCCTGGCCTACATTTTTTTTTTTTTTTTTTGAGACATGGTCTCGCTCTGTCACCCAGGCTGGAGTGCAATGGTGCGATCTCGGCTCACTGCAACCTCTGCCTCCCAGGTTCTAGCGATTCTCATACCTCAGCCTCCTGAGTAGCTAGGACTACAGGCGTGTGCCACTACGCTCGGCTAATTTTTATACTTTTAGTAGAGATGGGGTTTAGCCATGTTGGCCAGGCTGGTCTCGAACTCCTGACCTCAAGTGATCCACCTGCCTTAACCTCCCAAAGTGCTGGGATTACAGGCATGAGCCACCATGCCTGGCCTACATTTTCTGAAATCAGCAAAAATAAAAAAAAAAATCTTACCCATGACAGGGAGGGAACTGGGTAGAGGGGTCAGAGGTGAAAGCTAGACCTCCCTGAATATACCTTTATTTTGTAGACTTGATTTTGGAACCTAGTAAATATTTTTTAAAAGTATAAAACAAAATTTAAATTTAAAAAAATCTGTAAAATTTGAAAGCAAAATGGAAAAAAAAAGAACCTGTGTATCAAGTATCCAGTTAGTGGCTTAACTACAAAGAGTGGAATTATTTCAAGGGACACAGTAATTTGACATAAAGAACTAGAAAGAGACCAGGCGCAGTGGCTCACACCTGTAATCCCAGCACTTTGGGAGGCCGAGGTGGGTGGATCACTTGAGGTCAGGAGTTCAAGACCAGACTGGCCAACATGGTGAAAACCCACCTCTACTAAAAATTCAAAAAGTAGCTGGGTGTGGTGGCATGGGCCGGTAGTCCCAGCTACTTGGGAGGCTGAGGCATGAGAATTGCTCAAACCCAGGAGACGGAGGTTGCAGTGAGCTGAGATCATGCCTCTGCACTCCAGCCTGGGCAACAGAATGAGACTGTCTCAAAAAATAAAAAATAAAAAATAAGTGTCTCAGAGGTCAGGCATGGTAGCTCATGCCTATAATCCCAGCATACTCTGGGATACAGAAGGTGGCAGAATTGCTTGAGGCCAGGAATTCGAGACCAGCCTGCACAACATGGCAAGACCTCATCCAAGAAAGAAAGAAAGAAAAAAATGTATCAGAGGCCAAGCTCATGATGTACTACCTTATCACCACTTCACCTCATATTCCTCAATTCTGTTCTGCTGAAAACATTAGCCTTCCAAATACTTCAGACACCTGACACTTGCTATAGTACCCTCATCAGCACTTCCTCCTAATACATCCCTACTATGAAAAAGTCCTTAGATGCCTGACCTTTACAAAAATGGACACAGTTCTCGCTTCCCTCTCCACTCTCTCTGAAATGAAAACCTAGCAATGTTTTCTCCATAGTTAGAAGGTATGCTTTCAGTACAGAGCCCCTCCTTCCCTCTAGCACTAGAATTGGCTCTATTATCAAAATGTCAGGGATGTTGCTGTTGTAGACTACAATGCCCCAGGTCATTCTCAACCAGCTCTTGTTCCATTTTACCTGTGCCACTTGACTGTGCTTCTCAGGGATGTTTTTCAGATGATTAGACTGCACGCAGACCATGTTCCCATCTATGGAAAGAAAAATAATTTACATGGTTTTATTCTTAAAAGATTATTTAAAAGAAAATGCCTGGCAACTCAAACTTCTATCGTCAAAGTGGGATATGTAGACATGAAGAAGCAAATACAATCTCATGGCCACTTTTCAGAGAAAACCTAATTATTTCCTGGTCTAGCCATTAAGCAGCTAATTATTTATGAAGCTACTCCTCAATATTTTCTCTCACGCCACAAATGCGCTATATGACAACGTCTGTTTTCTGTTCAGATTTTAAGAGGGAAATAAAATGTAATGGGTTTTATTTTTCTATTACTGAATAACAGAACACTGACGTCACATAGTCATTTAATTCAGCACACAGGAGGGAAAAAAGCCAAGTGCATGCCCTAACAAACTGTAGTTTAAGGCATATGGATATTAAACTGTGTGACTAATATCAAATGATGATATTTCAAGTGGATTTATTGAAAATGGGCAAACACAAAGCTCAGGAATGGGCCAAGCACAGTGGCTCATGCCTGTAATCCCAGTACTTGGGGAGGCTAAGGCGAGTGGATCACCTGAGGTCAGGAGTTCAAGACCAGCCTGGCCAACATAGCGAAACCCCGTCTTTACCAAAAATACAAAAATTAGCTGGGTGTGGTGGTGCATGCCTGTAATCCCAGCTACTCAGAGGCTGAGACAGAAGAATCACTTGAACCCGGGAGGCGGAGGTTGCAGTGAGCCGAGATCACGCCACTGCACTCCAGCCTGGGTGACAGTGCGAGACTCCATCTCAAAAAAAAAAGAAAGCTCAGGAATGGAATCTGGGAACGGATAACTGAAAGTAAGTCTCAGAAATATGCCACCATGATTCCCCTCACCGATACACACCTCCCCTACCAATTCTTTTAAGGTAGATTTACCACAGAAATAATTTTCAGAGATATGGGGATGTGAAATAGGAAGACAACTAACAAGGAGATTGCTCCCACTGCAGAAAGCAGCATAAAATGATGATGACAACAATGATGATGAGACAGCAGCAGCAACAACACCAGCATTTACTAAGTGTTTACTAGGTATCAGGCATATATAGCTTTTAGAGGAAGAAAGGGCGAGGGTTGCGTTTTCTATCACTGTGTTACAATGACTACCCATCAGAAGTATCCATAATCAACCTTGTGATCACGTTCTGCATCAAAGACTTCCAATTTAATTTTCTTCTTTAAGGCCACCGTATTTTCCACTTCTACTGACACTTCTCTGCGCCCTTTCATTCCTCTTCAGTCTTTGGTTTATACGACCTTCAACTGACCTCTCCAAGTTCCCAGGTAGAACCCCACAGTCTTTGGATTGCCATCTGGACCTCGGTTCACAGAGAAGGTGGACTTATTTCGGTAACCATTGATGACAGGCTGGAGAGGGCAGAAGGACAGGAGGGGGATGAGAGGTCAAATGAAACCAAGGAAGATAACAATAAAGGGAAAGCAGGAATGTTCTCTGGATGAGGACAAATAAGGTTTGCTTGGAGGGTATGGCATATGTGAAATTCTATGGCTAAGAAGATCAAGACAGTCCATAGAAGGCGAGTTCCAATCTTGCCATAAAGCAGGAGTCAACAAACTACTTATGTCAAGAGCCAAAGAGTAAATAATTTAGGGCTTTGCAGGCCATATGGTCGCTGTTGCAACTACTCAACTCTGCCATCATAGTGCAAAAGCAGCCATAGGCAATACATAAACAAGTGAGCTTGGCTGTGTTCCAATAAAACTTTATTTACAAAAATCAGGCAGCAAGACAGAATTGGCCTAAAAGCTGTAGTCTGCTAACCCCTGCCATAAATTAAATTCCACTCCTCTGTGGCCACATTAGAAAGGTTTCCAATGTTACATGGGAAAATTGTGTGGGGATGGCAGGGAGAAAGGTTTCCAAAGTTTGGAACGTTTCTAAGGAGGTAATAGTGGAGTTGTTGATACAACGGACTCTCTATCAGATAGACCTGAGCGTGAATCTCAGCTCTGGCCCTTTCTAAATGTGTGTCCTGGGCAAATTACTAAATCTCTCTGGGCCTCAAGGTCTTCATCTATAAAATGATAGTATCTACCCCTCCAGGTTATTATAAACAGTAAAATGTGACAATGATGCATGATAATCATTTAGCATAGGGCCTGGTCCCTAGCAAGTACCCAGTAAATATCAGCTAATGTTATTAGCACTAAGGGGCCTTAATAGATAAGGAATAGGGAGATGGGGGCTTACAGAGGGTATAATAGGATGGAGAAGACAAGAGAGCCTCTCAGATTTGGGTACAGCCGTTGTCACACTGACTCCATTGAGCATTTGGATATAAGACTCTAGTCTTTGTAAAATTTTCTTCTGAGCTGCAAATTTCACCTGCAATAGAATATAAGCAATGAAACGAAATACTGGCTGGGCATGGTGGCTCACGCCTGTAATCCCAGCACTTTGGGAGGTCGAGGTGGACGGATCACCTGAGGTTAGGAGTTTGAGAGCAGCCTGACCAACATGAAGAAATCCCATCTCTATTAAAAATACAAAAATTAGAGGGGCGTGGTTGTGCATGCCTGTAATCCCAGCTACTCGGGAGGCTGAGGCAGGAGATTCGCTTGAACCCAGGAGGCAGAGGTTGTGGTGAGCTGAGATCACACCATTGCACTACTCCAGCCTGGCCAACAAGAGCGAAACTCCGTCTCAAAAAAAAAAAAAAAAAAAAAGACATGAAATACTTTTGTAGCTTCACCGCAAAGAATGAAAAACAAACAGGACAAAAGAAGAGTGTCCCACAGATTCTTGGCTCATGGTCTTAACAGATGAGGAACCCAGAATGAAGTAACAAAAACAGACCTAAAAAGGTAATGAGGAAAGGTCAAGAATGAGCTCTTGTGTAAGCTCATCATTTTATCTGACCTTTCAGACTGAACACTCAAGGTATATGTCAGTTCTGCCCAGCAGAGCTTTCCACAATGGAAATGTTCTATTTGCACTGTGTTCTACGTATACAGTAGCCACTAGCCATATGTGGTTACTGAGCAATTGAAATGTGGTCAGTGGGAATGAAGAACTAAATTTTAAAAAAATTTTTTTTAGAGAGAGTGTCTCACTCCCGTCACCCAATCTGGAATGCAGTAGTAAGATCTTGGTTCATTGCAGCCTTGATTTCCCAAGCTCAGGTGATCCTCCCACTTCAGCCTCCCAAGTAGCTGGGACTACAGGTACACACCACCATACCTGGCTAATTTTTTGTATTTTTAGTAGAGATGGGGTTTCGTTATGTTGCCCAGGCTGGTCTCAAACTCCTGGGCTTAAGCGATCCACCTGCCTCAGCCTCCCAAAGTGATAGGATTACAGGGGTGAGCCACCATGCCTGGCCTAAATTTTTTGTTTTTTTGTTTTTTTGAGACGGAGTCTCACTTTGTCACCCAGGCTGGAGTGCAGTGGTGAGATCTCCACTCACCTGGAACCTCCGCCTCCCAGGTTCAAACGATTCTCCTGCCTCAGCCCCTCGAGTAGCTGGGATTACAGGTGCATGCCACCACACCTGGCTAATTTTTTTGTATTTTTAGTAGAGATGGGGTTTCACCATGTTAGCCAGGATGGTCTCGGATCTCCTGACCTCATGATCCGCCCGCCTCAGCCTTCCAAAGTGCTGGGATTACAGGCATGAGCCACCGCGCCTGGCCCTAAATTTTTAATCTTAATTTTAATTAACTTACAGAGTCAGCCCTGCTATAACATGACATAAGTGTTCCTATAGCACACTATGCAAAATCACTCACAAAAAGATCTCAAGGCTCATGGGAAAAACAGGATTAGGCATACAACATTCCAAAACTTTATCAATAACACCCACAGAAAAGATTAAGAACCTAATAAAAACAGCAGCACTGTTTTGTACATGGCAAGTGGTTAAGAAATATGAATAGTAAGCTAGGCACGGTGGCTCACGCCTACAATCTCAACATTTTGGGAGTCTGAAGCAGGCGGATCACTTGCATCTAGGAGTTCAAGACCAGCCTGGGCAACATGGCAAAACTCTGTCTGTACAACAAATACAAAAAATTAGCCAGGCATAGTGGTAAATGCCTATAGTCCCAGCTACTAGGGAGGCTGAGGTGAGAGGATCCCTTGAGCCCTGGAGGCAGAGGTTGCAGTGAGCCATAATCACACCTCTGCATTCCAGCCAGGCAACAGAGTGAGACACTATCTAAAAAAAAAAAAAAAAAAAAGAAAGAAAAAAGAAACATGACTACTACAATAAGGATAACACTTTACCCTGACAATGACCTGAAGTTTGCTTATGGAAGTGGGTATCAGAAGAACTGCAGCTTGGGCCGGGTGCAGTGACTCACACCTGTAATCCCAGCATTTGGGGAGGCCAAGGCAGACAGATCACCTGAGGTCGGGAGTTCAAGACCAGCCTGGCCAACATGGTGAAACCCTGTTTCTACTAAAAATATAAAAATTAGCCTGGCATGGTGGCATGTACCTGTGGTCCCAGCTACTGGGGAGGCTGAGGCAGGAGAATCACTTGAACCCGGGAGGCAGAGGTTGCAGTGAGCTGAGATCACACCACTGCACTCCAGCCTGGGCAACAGAGCCAGACTGTATTTAAAAAAAAAAAAAAAAAAAAGAATTGTAGCTTGGAGTTATCATGAAGTCATAAAAAGAGGGCTATGTGAGTCAGATGGAAAGTTCTAACACCAGATGTGGATGGGTATGGCTCATAACAAACACACTGGGGGAACTGAGGGAGCTGGTAGATGTTTGAGGTGTGTGCATGCATTCATTTTTATATGTTCTTAAATAGTTCGGTTCAGCTGAGTATGGTCTCCTTTCATCTAGCGTTTCTTATGGACAAAATTATTTCTAAGTAAACATGAAATTTGCATTATGCTCAAATTTTCCCTAATATGTCAATTAGTTAGAACAAATTTCTCTTTTCTAAATAAGCAGTAGAGCTTATTTAGAATTAAGCAGTAGAATTGGCTGTATTCAAATTTAAATTGCCACATATGGCCACTGGCTACCATGTTGGAAAGCACAGCTACATGTGAAACAGCAAGAGCACTGCCACTCACATACACAGAGCTATAAGTATAACAAAAACGCAAGGAAGAGAGGAAACAGACATTTGGATCTATGGGTCTAGAGTGAGGAAGATATAATTGGCCTAAAGTTCCAATTTTGGAGTCAATAGCATAATGAGTTTAAGAAGCTGCTTGGGATTCTGCGTAGAACTGTCCAGTCAAGGCCCGGCATGGTGGCTCACACCTGTAATCCCAGCACTTTGGGAGGCCAAGGCGGGCAGATCACCTGAGGTCAGGAGTTCAAGACCAGCCTGGCCAACATGGCCTATCTCTACTAAAAACAGAAAAATTAGCTGGGCATGGTGGCGCACGCTTGTAATCTCAGCCACTCAGAAGGCTGAGGCAGGAGAATTGCTTGAACCTGGGAGGTGGAGGTTGTAGTGAGCCGAGATTGCACCACTGAACTGCAGCCTGGGTGACAGAGTGAGACTCCATCTCAAAAAAACTTAAAATTAAAAATAAATAAATAAATAACTGCCCAATCAATCTTCCTACGAGTCCAGCACCATTCTCCTGGAAAGGAGGGGTAAAGACTTAGGCTGGGCACCTACCTTGAGCTGTTCTTCATAGCTCAACCTCCAGAGTGGTGTCACAACATCAGCCAGCCTTGAATACAATAATTCAAGCAATTCTTTAATTATATAAATATGTACTGAGTGCCTACTATGCATAAGTACTTTCAGAAAACCTAACTCTCATGCTCTCTAGGGAGATGGAGTCTGGGAGAAGATCCCATTTTGATGTTGTCTACTAACAAAGCAGAACAGATGAGGCAAACCTAATATAAGAAAAATCCAGATTTATCAGGAGGTAATTAATCATATTACAAAAGGCTTCACTGTTGGGTTTCTTTAAATAGCTTACCTTCCCAATGCTTTTAAAATATAATTTGATTTAGAAAATACATTTGTTGCATAAATGAGGTATATTTGTGCTTATATGGCTGCAATGGGACTACTCATCTCTAATCCATCTAATATCATTCTGGGTTCCTGGTTTTCAGCAAACCTGTCCTGGACTTATTAAAGACAAGGTCCCAGATTAGCATCTTCTTTCTGATAAAAACACACTCAAAGACAAAGAGAACGGTTTCTGCAACCCCAAAGCATTTCCACCAATATTCTTCAGACGTCCTCAAATTTGCCCTGGGTATCCTACCTCAGGTGGCCCCTCAAATCCTTGTAATGCTACATTAGTTACATTAGGAATACAGAATTTCAGTAGATGCACAGATTGAGACTTGCTAAGGAGAGAGGACATCAGCCTGGCCTTTACCTTTCCTGCCAGGAACCATCTAGTGGTCCAAGATGGCTTGGTTTCTTCTGACTTTTTTGTCCTTTCTGACACTTCGTGGCTATCACACGGGTGAAATCTCCCTTACATACTGTGCCCAGAAAGAGCTGTGACCATCCTGGTGGATTTCTGGCATACCAGGGAAGCAGTCCTGGTTTGGAGAAGAGACCCGCCATGGAGATGAAGTATCTGAGGCTGTGCAGTGGGACTCTTCTCTTAAGGCCTGCCATCCAAAGAACACACTGAAATCCACCTGCATGAAAGGTACACATACAGGGGTCGGGAAATGGAAGCACAACTATCAAACCCATTCATCCATTTATAAACCCTTATGGAACTCAAGCGCCTAGCAGAATGCTGGCACACAGCAGACAGTAAAAAGCAAGCCTGTTGAGCAGAACTGAATCACTGTATGCAAGGTATGTTTTGGTTCCTAAAATAAAGAGATGAGGAAAATATAGTCTCTGTCCTCCAGGAAAGAGTTCAAATCTCTGGATATATTTCTATGACAAATCTCTTTCCCTATTCCACCTTCCTAACCAACAGCCAATCAAGCAGCTAATATTTAGTAAGTGCTTACTATGTACAAGACATCATGCCACACTAGACACCAGAGGGGTTACAAAGGTTAAATCTAATTAAGGAGATTAAATGCTGACACAGGAAAAGACATTAGGAAATAACACAGTATGCTTGGTTCCTGATGAGTGCTCAGAAAAGGCTTCCCAGAGCAGGGAGGCATGGCGCTGAGTCTTTGTTTTTTAAGACAGTCTCATTCTGTCGCCCAGGCTGGGGTGCAGTGGCATGATCATGGCTCACTGCAGCCTTGACTTTCTAGGCTCAAGCAACCCTTCCACCTGAGCCATGCAAGTAGCTGAAACTACAGGTGTGCACTACCACACCATTCTTTTAATTTATAGTAGAGACAGCCAGGAGCAGTGGCTCACGCCTGTGATCCTAGCAGTTAGGGAGGCCGAGGCAGGTGAATCACCTGAGGTCAGGAGTTCGAGACCAGCCTGGCCAACATGGCAAAACCCCATCTCCACTAAAAATACAAAATTAGCTGGGTGTGGTGGTGCATGCCTGTGATCCCAGCTACTTGGGAGGCTGAGGCAGGAGAACTGCTTGAACCTGGGAGGCAGAGGTTGCAGTCAGCCGAGATTGTGCCATTGCACTCCAGCCTGGGCAACAGAAGCAGAAACTCTGTCTCAAAAAAAATAAATAAATAAGGTGGGGCGCGGTGGCTCACGCCTGTAATCCCAACACTTTGGAAGGCTGAGGCGGGCAGATCACGAGGTCAGGAGTTCGAGACCAGCCTGGCCAACATGGTGAAACCCCGTCTCTACTAAAAATACAAAAATTAGCCGGGGATGGTGGCACGTGCCTGTAGTCCCAGGTACTCAGGAGGCTGAGGCAGGAGAATCACTTGAACCTGGGAGGCAGAGGTTGCAGTGAGCCAAAATCGTGCCACTGCACTCCAGCCTGGACGTCAGAGTGAAACTCCACCTCAAATAACAAACAAACAAACATAGTAGAGACAAGGTCTTGCTATGTTGCCTAGACTGGCCTCAAACTCCTGGGCTTAAGTGATCCTCCCACCTAGGCCTCCCAAAGTGCTGGGATTACAGGTGTGAGCTGCCACGCCGAGCCAGAAACTGCGTCTTAAAGGATGGTGGAGAGATGAATTAGATGTTTGAAGGACAGCAGGGAGACCAGTCTGACTAAAACAGTAGTTCATTTTAAGGAATAGAGGCAATAGGCTGAAAAGTTAAGTCAAAGTGAGATTTAAAAGAATGTTCATGCCTGAATAAAACATGGACTTTATTGTGAAGGTAATAGTGAGATGACGGAGGCTTTATGTAGAGAATTAAAGATGAAATAAGGAGGCTAATAAAAAGCAAGTTTGGCTGGGTGCAGTAGCTCACACCTGTAATCCCAACACTTTGGGAGGCCAGGGTGGGCAGATCACAAGGTCAGGAATTCGAGACCAGACTGGCCAATATGGTGAAACCCTGTCTCTACTAAAAATACAATAATTAGCCAGGCGTGGCGGCAGGCACCTATAGTCCCAGCTACTCGGGAGGCTGAGGCAGGAGAGTCGCTTGAACCCAGGAGGCAGAGGTTGCAGTGAGCCAAGATCATGCCACTGCACTCCAGACTGAGTGACAGAGCGAGACTCCGTCTCAAAAAGAGAAAAAAAAAAAAAAAAAAGCAAGTTCATGTTTGAGACATATTGTGTTTAGAATGGTGGGGAAATATCCAAATGGAAATGTCTAGCAAGTAAGTAGAGAAGCAGTAGGATAAGTCGAGAGAGATGGCAGGGATACAGATTTCATTGAGTGTCTATAAGAAATACAAGCTGTAAGATGAAAAAGGGCTTTGAGGCCAAGCATGGTGGCTCATGCCTGTAATCCCAACACTTTGGGAGGCCAGGGCAGGCAGATCACAAGGTCAGGAGTTCCAGACCAGCCTGGCCAACATGGTGAAACCCCGTCTCTACTAAAAATACAAAAATTAGGACCGGGAGCGGTGGCTCATGCCTGTAATCCCAACACTTTGGGAGGCCGAGGCAGGTGGATCACGAGGTCAGGAGTTCGAGACCAGCCTGGCCAATATGGTGAAACCCCGTCTCTACCAAAAATACAAAAATTAGCTGGGCGTGGTGGCATGCACCTGTAGGCCCAGCTACTCGGTAGGCTGAGTTAGGAGAATTGCTTGAACCCAGGAGGCGGAGGTTGCAGTGAGCCGAGATCACGCCACTGCACTCCAGCCTGGGCGATAGAGTGAGACTCAATCTCAAAAAAAAAAAACCCTACAAAAATACAAAAATTAGCCAGGCATGTTGGCAAGTGCCTGTAACCCCAGCTACTTGGGAGGCTGAGGCAGGAGAATTGCTTGAACCTGGGAGGTGGAGGTTGCAATGAGCCAAGACTGTGCCATTGCACTCCAGCCTGGGCAACAAGAGCAAAACTCTGTCTCAAAAAAAAAAAAGGGGGGGTGGAGTGCTCATGTCTGTAATCCCAGCACTTTGAGTGGCTGAGGCAGGAGGATCAATTGAGCTCAGGAGTTTGAAACAAGCCTGAGCAATATAGTGAGACCCATCTCTTAAAAATAAAAAAGGGGGCTGGGCGCAGTGGCTCACGCCTGTAATCCCAGCACTTTGGGAGGCCAAGGCAGGCGAATCACCTGAGGTCGGGAGTTCAAGACCAGCCTAACCAACATGGAGAAACCCCGTCTCTACTAAAAATACAAAATTAGCTGGGCATGGTGGCACATGCTGAGGCAGGAGAATCGCTTGAACTCAGGAGGCGGAGGTTGTGGTGAGCCGAGATCACACCATTGCACCCCAGCCTGGGCAACAAGAAGGAAACTTCATCTCAAAAAAAAAAAAACAAAAAACAAAAAAACAGGCTGGGTGTGGTGGCTCACGCTTGTAATCCCAGCACTTTGGGAGACCGAGGCAGGCAGATCACCTGAGGTCAGGAGTTCGAGACCAGCCTGAGCAACGTGGTAAAACCTTGTCTCTACTAAAAATACAAAACAAACAAACAAACAAACAAAAACATTAGCCAGGCATGGTGGTGGGCACCTGTAATCCCAGCTACTCAGGAGGTTAAGGCAGGAGAATCACTTGAACCCAGTAAGCAGAAGCTGCAGTGAGCCTAGATAACGCCACTGCATTCCAGCCTAGGTGACAGAGCGAGACTCCATCTCAAAAAATAATAATATTAATAATATAACAAAAATTTTAAAAACTAAGAAAATAAAAATAAAAAAACAGGCCAGGCGTAGTGGCTCACACCTGTAATCCCAGCACTTTGGGAAGCTGAGCGGGCAGATCACTTGAGGTCAGCAGTTTGAGACCAGGCTGGCCAACATGGTGAAACCCCGCCTCTACTAAAAATACAAAAATTAGCTGGGCATGGTGGCATGTACCTGTAGTCCCAGCTACTCGGGAGGCTGAGGCATGAGAATTGCTTCAACCTAGGAGGTGGAAGTTGCAATGAGCTGAGATCACACCACTGCACTCCAGCCTGGGCGATATAGTGAGACTCAGTCTCAAAAAAAAAAAAAAAAAAAAAAATCAATCAATCAATCAAAACAAAATTTTTTCTAAAGTGCTTTGAGTAAAGGCAAGAGCAAAAGACCAATGACTATATCTGGGAGAAAGGTAATATTTGGAGAGCAAGAAAAGATGCTGGTGTCTCAGAAGGAGAGTCAAGAGAGCCTGGAGGCCTGGAGGCCAAGGCAGATACCTCTGAGGAAGGCAGAATCACATCCATTAAGTTTGGGACAAAAGAAAGAAGGGAAAGAAGGCAATGGGAAGTGGCAGGCAGTGGGAACATATGAAGGCTTTGAGATTTTAGGAGTACAGATCCTAGTCAGACAGCCAGACCTGTCCTGGGTGGTCCACTGGCCCCACCACTCACTACCTAGGTGGCCGTTGCCAAGTTAATCATTCTCTCTGACATTCCTTTTTTTCACTTGTAAAATGGAGACAATGGTATCTACCTTATATAGTGGTTGTAAGAGTTGAAGATAATTAATAAAAAGTACCTAGGCTGCTGGGCACAGTGGCTCACACCTATAATCCCAGCACTTTGGGAGGCCGAGGCAGGTGGATCACCTGAGGTCAGGAGTTCGAGACCAGCCTGACCAACATGGAGAAACCCTGTCTCTACTAAAAATACAAAATTAGCCAGATGTGGTGGTGCATGCCTGTAATCCCACCTACTCAGGAGGCTGAGGCAGGAGAATCACTTGAACCCGGGAGGTGGAGGTTGCAGTGAGCCGAGATCACGCCATTGCACTCCAGCCTGGGCAACAAGAGCGAAACTCCGTCCCCCCCGCAAAAAAAAGTACTTAGGCCAGGTACAGTGTGGCTCACGCCTATAATCCCAGCACTTTGGGAGGCCAAGACAAGAGGACTACTTGAGCCCAGGAGTTTGAGACCAGCCTGGACAACACAGTGAGACCCCGTCTCTACAAAAATTAAAATATTAGCCAGGCATGGTGGCATGCGCCTGTAGTCCCAGCTACTCGGGAGGCTGAGGTGGTAGCATCACTTGTGCCCAGGCAGCCATGATCATGCTCCAGCCTGGGTGACAAAGCAAGACCCTGTCTCGAAAAAAAAAAAAAAAAAGTACTTAGCAGAAGATTAGACAGGTATGTTTGTGAAACTCTGAGCAGAGTCCAACACCTGGCAAAATATCTTCAGTAAGCATTACTAGTAACTGTCATGATGTGTTTAAAGATAGTATTTAACTGAGTAGAGATGGCAACACTGAAAGAGGGGAGTGGGAGAAGGAACAATGGGAGTAACTATGAGACAAAAGCTGGAAGAGTTAACATGGGTGACAATGAGAACACAAGTAGAGGGCTTCCCTTTGCAACACAGGACTCTATGGTATGTCTACATTGCTGTGAAAGCATCTGGTTTTTGTTTGTTTGTTTTAAAAATGAGATGGGGTTGGTCGGGTATAGTGGCTCACACCTGTAATCCCAGCACTTTGGGAGGCCGAGATGGGTGGATCACCTGAGGTCAGGAGTTCGAGACCAGCCTAGCCAACATGGTGAAACCCTGTCTCTACTAAAAATACTAAAATTAGCCGGGCATGGTGGCAGGCACCTGTAATCCCGCTACTCAGGAAGCTGAGGCAAGAGAATTGCTTGAACCTGGGAGGCAGAGATTGCAATAGGCCAAGATTGCAACAGAGCAGAACTGGGCGACAGAGCGAGACTCCATCTTAAAAAAAAAAAGAGATGGGGTCTCGCTATGTTTTCCAAGCTGGTCTCAAACTCCTGGACTCAACCAATCCTCCTGTCTCAGCCTCCCAAAGTGCTGGAATTATAGGCATGAGCCACCATGCCCAGCCATAAGCACCTATTTTAAGTACTTGGGACACTTGAATGGACTTGGCCTGACATTCTGTTAACCTGCTGTGAAATTTGTATTTTGCCCTTAAGCTCTACCTTGGATTTCATCCCAATGTTAAGTCATAGCCTAATTCAGAATTTTACATTTATATATATATACACACACACACACAGAAAATTATTGCTAAATTAACATTCCATGATCAATAAGTAACATAGAGGATGACGACACAGGTGCTGCAATATTTAGCCCATACACCATTTTGTATGATTACAAAGTACTAAAGAAAGTGACTGTCATAGCATGTGACATTTGGGGGATTTCAAATTTTTTACAAAATATACTTAAGCTGGCCCAGAGTTCAGGTGTTAATGATAGCATCCTCCACTCAACACCCTCCCCCCCATCAAGAAGCAACAAGACAGTACAGTTAAGAACACAGGCTTTGGAGCCATGTTCTTTGTTACCAAAGAAAAAAAAAACAACAGTCTTACTTTGTCACCCAGGCTGGAGTGCAGTGGCACATTCTTGGCTCACCGCAACCTCCGCTGCCTGTGTCAAGCCATTCTCCTGCTTCAGCCTCCCGAGTAGCTGGGATTACAGGCACCCCCCATCGCACCCAACTAATTTTTGTATTTTTAGTAGAGACGGGGGGGCATCTCATCATGTTGGCCACCCTGGTCTCGAACTCCCGACCTCAAGTGATCCACCTGCCTCAGCCTCCCAAAGTGCTGGCATTACAGGCATGAGCCACCACATTCGGCTGGAGCCATGTTCTAATCCCAGCTCTACTTCTCACTAGCTATGCGGTTTTAGGTAAGATATTAATACTTAAGCGCTATGAATCTCAGTGTCACCATCTATACAAATAGGACTGAGAACACCTATCTTTCACAGTTTTGGTGAGAATTAAAAGCATTCAAATATATGACATGTTCAGGACTGTGCTTAAGACAGCCAGTGCTCAACATGTGTCACTGCTCTTTCTTAGGCTCTGATTCAAAGCATATCACTTGGTTTCTTCATGCCTCAACATCTCCAACCTGCAAAACTGACAAGATGTAATAATGCATGCAAGTGCTGTGAGGATGAGTACAGTTATGTGGGAAATTTAAAAAACAACGTACACACACATAGACACATAAATTTTCTGACCCTCTACATGAGTGCCTGCTGCAGTGTAGTGAGGTTATGGCCTGTGCTGGACTACCTGTTAATATTCTCAAAAGTGTGTGAGAGCCGGGTGCAGTGGCTTACAACTGTAACTCCCAGCACTTTGGGAGACCAAGGCAGGAGGATTGCTTAAGGCCAAGAGTTTGAGACCAGTCTGGGCAACATAGCGAGATCCGGTCTCTACAAAAAGTTTTAAAAATTAGCCAGGTGTGGTGGCACACACCTGTAGTCCTAGCTACTTAGGAGGCTGAGACAGAAGGATCACAAGTCCAGCAGTTCAAGGCTGCAGTGAGCTATGATTGTGCCATTGCATTCCAGCCCAGGAGGGAGACCCTGTCTCAAAAAAAAAAAAAAAAAAGCCAGGCGAGGTGGCTCACGCCTGTAATCCCAGCACTTTGGGAGGCCAAGGCGGGTGGATCACTTGAGGTTAGGAGTTCGAGACCAGCCTGGCCAACGTGGTGAAACCCTGTCTACCAAAAATATACAAAATTAGCTGGGTGTGGTGGCGCACGCCTATAATCCCAGCTACTCAGCAGGCTGAGGCAGGAGAATTGCTTGAACCCGGGCAGAGGTTAAAGTGAACCCAGATCATGCCACTGCACTCCAGCCTGGGCAAGAGACTCCTTCTCAAAAAAAAAAAAAGTGTGTGGCCTGTGAGAATGTACGTATTCGATACGGAGGATGGCAAAACCCAGAGAAAGGAAATGAATGAAGAGGCAAGAGACATAAAGAATGACTTGGTGGGTCTGAGGAGGCCAGTGGCCTTGAAGCCCAGACTACAGGGGAAGGGAGTAGAGCTGATCCAGGAGAGGGGTCCTGTCCCTCCAGTCAGCAGGAAAGTCAGGAGGAAGGAAACTGCAGGCCCATTTGAGGATTTGCAGAGGAGGGACAAGGGAGCTGGGGAATTTGAAGATAGCTATTCCCACCCCAATGACATTTAGACTTTTTTGTGAGAGTGTGGGTCCTCTCACTGGTGACTCTGCCATGACTGTAGTTCATTTGCCCTATACCCCAGCAGGAGGGTCCCTGTCCATCTAGGTCTCTTCCAAATTATCAAGTATGGTCTAAAACAGGACCTTATTATTTCCAGGTGCCAACCAGCCATCATTCTAGGTAAAGAGCCTATCATATTTAGTAACTTCTGTGGTGAAATTTCTTTTTCAAGGCAGCACACTCATACTAGTCAAGGTGAGTTCTGTTTCTTTCTTTCTTAATGTCAGGGGAGGCATTTGTTCACAGAAGAGACTATTTTCTTTTTATATTTTGTCCTGTTTTAAATAAATGCTTGGGGCCAGGTGCGGTGGCTCACGCCAGTAATCCCAGCACTTTGGGAGGCTGAGGCGGATGGGTCACCTGAGCTGAGGAGTTCAAGACCAGCCTGACCAACATGGAGAAACCCTGTCTCTACTAAAGGTACAAAATTAGCCAGGTGTGGTGGCACATGCCTGTAATCCCAGCTACTCGGGAGGCTGAGGCAGGAAAATCGCTTGAACCTGGGAGGCAGAGGTTTCGGTGAGGCGAGATCGCACCATTGCACTCCAGCCTGGGCAACAAGAGTGAAACTCTGTCTCAAAAAAAAATAAAAAATAAAAAATAAATGCTTGGGGGCCAGGCGCGGTGGCTCACACTTGTAAACCCAGCACTTTGGGAGGCCGAGGCGGCCGGATCACCAGGTCAGGAGTTCGAGACCAGCCTGACCAACAGAGTGAAACCCACTCTTTACTAAAAATACAAAAATTAGCTGGGCGTGGTGGCGGGCGCCTGTAATCCCAGCTACTCCAGAGGCTGAGGCAGGAGAATCACTTGAACCCGGGAGGTGGAGGTTGCAGTGAGCCGAGATCGCACCACTGCACTCCAGCCTGGGTGACAAAGCTATACTCCGTCTCAAAAAAATAAAAAATAAAATAAATAAATAAATGCTTGGGAGTTTTTTCCTTAGCAAAAGAAAAAAAAGTGTGTGAGCGGTCGTGCTCGACTGTTCTATACCTGCCTCAGGAATTGATCAGGAAGAGCCCTGGAGTCCAGAGTAGCCCAAATAGGAAGGCAGGCTAACTCTCCTGTGCTCAGGGAGGTTCAAATCAAAGAGACTATGTGGTAGGTCTGACCTGCACAGGGCCAAGGATCCCTTTTGGAGCAAAATGTTCACCCACCGACAAGGGTCCTGCTTGCACTCTCTGCTCACCCTTCCTTCAGCTGGACCGGCCCCAGACACTATTCCTTGCTAAACCAAACAAGCAAATGGGTTGACTGCTGTGTCATGCCCCGACTGCAGCCCACAGGCAGTCAGGTCCTTGTCTCCCCAACAAGACTCCACTAGCCCTTCCATTCCCTTCTTCTTTAGGCAAGTTCTGCCCACTGTGTCTGCAGGAAGGGTTAACAAAGAGGAGACACTAGAAAAGGCTACCACTAAACTTGACCGGGCTGCAGGGCCCGGAAGGACGGAAAGTAAGGGAGTGGGAGGAGTTAGGGCACAGGCCCACGCTGGGCTGGACACGACCTTGCGCAGTCACCGTCGGGTCCCGTCCCCAGCCCCGCCTGCCTCCTCCATTCCCCGCCCCGCGGACAGTTCGGCATAGTAGGGAGTTTTCTGTAAAGCAAGGATTAAATCAGGTTTTCCGGGCTATTTATCCACCTTACCTTCCTTCGTAACCAATAAATCCTCTTACAAACCTGAGGCGGCAAACTAAAAGGCCAGCGGATGGCCTGGTTTGCTGCGGCGAGGAAACAGTCACTTCCTGGTGCGCAAGGCGCCTCTACTCCCGCCGCAAGCGCAGCCAACCCTTGGCAAGCGCGGCGGGACGCGGGGCTCCTCCCAGCGTCGGCGAGGCAGCAGGCCCCGGCACCTCGACTCCTCTCGGGGAGTACCCCTCCCTACTTTGCTGGGGGAACCTTCTATGGAGACCTTCCTTAAAAAGCACTCATAGCCCTAATACCCACCGCCTTCCTTCTCTAAGTTCTCCTCTCCTCCCCTCCCCGCGGCCCCGCCCACCACCTGCTCTTTCCTCACCGTCCCATTGGTGGATCTACATAAGAGACTCACGAAGACACACTGCGGTGTTAACTGCATTAGCCATCCCAGGGATGCTTGCAGTTTAAGTCTTCCAACTCAAGGAATAGTTTTCTCATGATAGAATTGCAGACATCAGATCCATAACGGGTTGGAAGATTGGGAGATGAGAAGCAGGGCGGTTCCGTGAAATGGCATCCTTTGGTAAAAGCCAGATCTATTCTGGGCCGTGGGGTTTCTCAAGCATTCATTCTCTTTTTACACTGCATCAGAAAAATACTTTATAGTTTCTTCACTGGATCCCACTCAAGACTATTAAATCCTAAACCCTCAGAAATAATCTTTTTCTTCAACTACAGAACTCAAAAAGAGGACAGATGTCTCTTTTTGGTTGATTCACTACCTCCTGGACTACATTCAGTAATACCTCTAATTTTTAGAGGAGTCATTAGCCCAGCCACATGAGTAAGAAAACTTGAAGTATACACACATCTGTGTGCTGTAAAATATTGTTGCTTTAATAGAGTAAAATTTACAGCAAAGTGAACCTACCGAGGTGGGTGCGGTGGCTCACGCCTGTAATCCCAGCAGTTTGGGAGACCGAGGCAGAAGGCTCACCTGAGGTCAGGGGTTCGAGACCAGCCTGACCAACATGGTAAAAGCCCATCTCTACTAAAAATACAAAAATTAGCTAGGCGTGGTGGCACACACCTGTAATCCCAGCTGCTCAGGAGGCTGAGGCAGGAGAGTCACTTGAACCCAGGTGGTGGAGGTTGCAGTGAGCCGAGATCACGCCATTGCACTCCAGCCTGGGCAAAAAGAGTGAAACTCCGTATCAAAAAAAAAAAAAAATAGTGAACATACATTTAATGATATTTAATTTTTATGCTTAATAGTAATTGTGCTTAAGTGGAAAACACTTTGTAGTCAACATTTCATGTATTAATATTTATTCAAAGCATAACATGCCTATTATGTGTAAGGCAATGCATTAGCCTTAGTGAGTACAGTAGTAAATTAAACAAGGCCCAATACTTCAAATAGCAGCAAACATTGAATCAGTCAGAATAGGATTCAAAGCCCAGATCTGCCACTTATTTTTTATTTTTCTGTTTTTCGAGATGGAGTTTTGCTCTTGTTGCCCAGGCTAGAGTGCAATGGCGTGATCTCGGCTCACCGCAACCTCCACTTCCCAGTTTCAAGCGATTCTCCTGCCTCAGCCTCCCGAGTATCTGGGATTACAGGAGTGCACCACACCCAGCTAATTTTTGTATTTTTAGTAGAGATGGAGTTTCACCACGTCAGTCAGGCTGGTCTCTATCTCCTGACCTCAGGTGATTGGCCTGCCTCGGCCTCCCAAAGTGCTGGGATTACGGGCATAAGCCACCACCCCCAGCAGATCTGCCACTGATAAGCTGTGTCCACTTGAGCAAGTTATTTCATTACTCAGTGCCTCAGTTTCATCATCTGAAAAAAAAGTCCACAATAATTGTACCTACCTCATAAGGTTGTGACAACAATTAAATGAGTTAATACACACGAAGTGCTTAGAATACAGTAAGTACACAAAGTTAGCTATTATCATTCAAAATAAGTTGATATACTGTGTGTTCATACATTCTGAAGAAAATCAAAATATTTTACCCCAAAATAAATGTATTTGCCATATGTTTGAAATGGCTGCCTCAGGACCAGAGGACTGAGATGGGGGAAATTTGCATCTGTAGAGAACCTCCTTGAATACAGCCAAGCTTCCCATTTCTATGCCTTACCTGGATCCAGGAGAGATTGAGAATCTGACATCTTTAAAAGTTTGAAAAGAAGCATTTACCACCTATTCTTTCTGAAGGAGGCTTCCTCTACATAACAAGGCCACCTTCACAAACCAAGTCTCTTCCTTTCTTCCATAACCTATCTTGCCACTAAAACCTGTTTTTGTATATAGTCTGAGTCTGTCCACATTCTTTCTGTAATTTCTTACTTTTTTTTTTTTTTTTTGAGATGGAGTCTCGCTCTGTCACCCAGGCTGGAGTGCAGTGGCACGATCTCGGCTCACTGCAAGCTCCACCTCCCGGGTTCATGCCATTCTTCTGCCTCAGCCTCCCGAGTAGCTGGGACTACAGGCGCCCGCCACCACACCCGGCTAATTTTTTGTATTTTTAGTGGTGACGGGGTTTCACCGTGTTAGCCAGGATGGTCTTGATCTCCCGACCTCGTGATCCACCCGCCTCAGCTTCCAAAAGTCCTGGGATTACAGGCGTGAGCCACCACGCCTGGCCTTTTTTTTTTTTTTTGAGATGGAGTCTTGCTCTGTTGCCAGGCTGGAGTGCAGTGGCGCGATCTCGGCTCACTGCAACCTCTGCCTCCCGGGTTCAAGCAATTCTCCTGCCTCAGTCTCCCTAGTAGCTGGACTACAGGCTTGCACCACCACGCTCAGCTAATTTTTGTATTTTTAGTAGAGACAGGGTTTCAACATGTTGGCCAGGATGGTCTCGATCTCTTGACCTCGTGATCTGCCCGCCTCGGCCTCCCAAAGTGCTGGGATTACAGGCATGAGCCACCGCCTGGCCTCTTTCTGTAATTTCAAGATGATATATAAGCTTCTGTTAATTATTGGGAGGTTGGGTCTCCATGATGAAGGCTCCCATGTGTACATGTTAAATAAATTTGTATGCCTTTTCTCCTATGAATCAGCCTCATATCAGTGATATCTTAGTGAAACTTCAGGGGCCAACGACTTTGGCCCCCACAACACACACACACACACACACACACACACGTGTATATTTCTTGTTTTTTAAAGAGAGATTTTACTTCCATCCTAAACCCTTGAGGAGGTAAATGTTTGACTCAAATTGCCGCTATCCTAACTGCTCTCATGGCTCATAAGCAAAATTTGAACTCAAACCACTGCTTCAGCTTTCTAGGCCCATGCAGGGCTATCAAGTGAGACCAGGCCAGAGAATTTACCTTTGGCTCTATTTTCCCTTTCTCATCTTTTAATCCCCTCTTATATGGCTAGACAGCTCTACACCTTTTATCACCTCCTCTTCCCCTTTCTTCCCCTTCCCAAGCCTTTCTGCTCCTTTATCACTTCTCATTTTGGCCTTCCATGTTGTGCCTAGCACAGAGTCAGGTGTCCCATATGAGCTCAATAAATATTAATATTTGATTAATTAAACTGAATTCCATCTTGTCTGCTGAAAGAGAGAAGGTATTTCCTCCCTCACCCCCACCTATTTTGAGCATCCAGGTAAATTCATTTAAAGCAGGCCTGTCATTCAAGGAGGCAAAACCCTGAGGGGTAGAGAGAGAAAAGAGATTAAAGCAGCTATAATGTAATTATTTAGCCATTAACCCCTTTGTAGTTATTTAATCTGGTAAAGCATGTTCTACTATAAAAGCGAAATCATTACATTTGTAAGAGGGGAAAGAAATACCCCGTATTATAGGAAAGGTTAGACCCTTCAACCAGAAAGTCAGTAAGTGGATATGTCATAGATGATAAGGAATATTGTTAACTCAAATAAGAGCTGGAACCAAGATAACCTTTTATCTTAATTTTGTTATTAGCAAACCAAATCACAACAAAGTGAAATCCCTAGGAATTTGTCAAACATTCTCATTTTGGTGCAAGGAAAAGATAGCTGAGAGGCTACAGCATTCGCTCTCAGAAATAACATATATTAAAATTGACCAAGCAGGAGCATCACCATCTTGGACAAGCACCACCATTCTAAAGTTCCCCTTGATCAAAAACCACCTAAGGCTGGGTAAGGAGGCTTACGCCTGTAATCCCAGCACTTTGGGAGGCTGAGGCGGGCAGATCACCTGAGGTCAAGAGTTCAAGACCAGCCTGGCCAACATGGTGAAACTCCGTCTCTACTAAAAATACAAAAAGTAGCTGGGCGTGGTGGTGCATGCCTGTAATCCCCACTATTGGAGGCTGAAACAGGAGAATTGCTTTTTTTTCTTCTTTTTTTTATTTTCTTTTCCTTTTTTTTTTGAGATGGAGTTTCACTCTTGTTGCCCAGGCCGGAGTGCAATGGTGCGAATTCAGCTCACTGCAACCTCCGCCTCCTGGGTTCAAGCAATTCTCCTGCTTCATCCTCCCAAGTAGCTGGGATTACAGGGACCTGCCACCACGCCTGGCTAATTTTTTGTATTTTTAGTAGAGACGGGGTTTTGCCATGTTGGCCAGGCTGGTCTTGAACTTCTGACCTCAGGCGATCCACCTGCCTCGGCCTCCCAAAGTGCTAGGATTACAGGCATGATCCACCGTGCCTGGCCAAGAATTGCTTGAACCCAGGAGGCAGAGGTTGCAGTAGGCTGAGATCGCGTCACTGCAGTCCTGCCTGGGCAACAATAATGAAAGTCCCTCTCAAAACAAAAACAAAAACAAACAAACAAACAAAAAAAGACCTAAATGCAAAGGGCATCAGCCTAATGGCTAAGGTCAGCATGACCATAAACCGTAAATGACATCTCCAACCAGAAACATTCCAACCATAAGATAAACCCCTCCCCAACCAGAGACATGCCAGCCCCACGTAACCTCCCCTCCAACCAGAGACATTCCAACCCTGCAATAAACTTCTCCCCTCGACAGTAACATTCCAAGCCTGTAATAAGCTTCCTCACCCTAAAACAAATAAATACTCTTAGTCTGTAAGAGACAGCACTCCTGACCAAAATCGGCCAGAAGACCCTCTCCGGTTGATTATCCAAAATAAACCTGTCTTTGACTGTTGAGCCACTTTTCATGTTTCTTTCCTCTTTCTTTAACTCTTACAAAAATTAGTTGGCATTTAGGGCTGGTTTGGTTCCATTAAACAAGTTCTTCAGTGCACTTAGGACCGTGCTATATGCTATGAGGGATAGATTCACAGACCACACCCTCAAAGATTGTATGACCTGATAGGAAGATAATACTCAGTGTGAGAATACACAACAATTGGGGCTTTGGTAAGTCTCAGAAAACAGCCATCATCTTGGTACCAAAGGAAGGAAAAGAATGTGATAATTGAGTTGAATGCATAGGATATGAATAATCTGAGAGGAACTGGGGCTGCAGCATGAAAAGAGGAAATGAGTAATAATTGTCCAAGGCCCATGAGGAGGCAGACCTGGCTAGATGAGAGTTTGATCCTTAAGCCATTGGCCATTGGCTGATCAGATAGACAGGTCAGGGAAAATAACAAAGGGTCTGGAGGGCTGGGATGAGGAGTTTGAGCTAGTTCTTGTAACAATAGGAAGCTAGTGAAGAATTTTTGGGTTTTTTTTCATAAGATGTTTCTGCAAGATAACTCTAGGAGCTGTATATAGATGGATTTTAGGATGTAGTGATGCAGTCACCTGACCGGTTCTTCCTGCTGACTGCATAGACAAAATCAATTCACTGAGACCACAGCATTGCAGTAAAGAAAGAGTTTAGGCCGGGCACGGTGGCTCATGCCTGTAATCCCAGCACTTTGGGAGGCCGAGGTGGGCGGATCACCTGAGGTTGGGAGTTCAAGACCAGACTGGCTAACATGGGGAAACCCCATCTCTACTAAAAATACAAAAATTAGCTGGGTATAGTGGCGGGTGCCTGTAATCCCAGCTGCTTGGGAGGCTGAGGCAGGAGAATCACTTGAATCCAGGAGGCGGAGGTTGCAGTGAGCCAAGATCACGCCACTGCACTCCAGCCTGGGTGACAGAGCAAAACTCCATCTCAAAAAAAAAAAAAAAAAAAAAAAAGAGTTTAATTGATGAGAGCTCGGCCACAACATGTGGGAGATGGAGTTATTACTCACATCAATCTCCCTGAAAATTTGGAGGCTAGAAATTTTCAAAGATAGTTTGGTAGGCAGTTATAGTTATATGCATACACAGCTGTACAACTTTCATCACCTTCTCTTCCCCTTTGGTTGGGGATGCAATCATAGGGATATGGAAAATGGCCCTCTTGGACTGAGTCTGCTCCTGGGTCGGGACCACAGTAGGTGTGGGGTGGGACAATTCAGTAAGTGTGGGGTGGAACTCAGAATCCATATGTGTTACAATCATCCAAGCTGATTATGTTGCAGATGTGCCCTGACCATATTTTGAGAAACTTTTGCAGTATGCAGTATAGCTTGCCTTAGCACAGAAACTTATGACCTCCCATCTGAATGTATGCAACAGTCTCCCTCAGCTTCCAGGTCACTGAAACTGCCTTTGCAAAATGATGACATTAAGAGAAATCTGACATAGTTGACTCCATCTTGCCTTCAACTTTCAAGCTGTCCTTGGCTATTCATGGGCATGGGCCACACTAAGTTTGAGAGAAAATTAGTTTATAGTTTAAATGATAACAGCCTTTCCCAAAAACTAAACCACCCTTGTAAAACTAATGAAAGGCCACCAACCAGGTTAGGAGGATGAGAGGGGCCTGCATTCTACTAAGATGTAGGCATAGTTAAATGATTACCAGCCATTATTCCAGAGGTCACAAAATATGCAACTATTCCAATTACTCCTGCAGATAACATGACTATTGTAGAACCTAAGATTGGCCTTTTGAGATGTCTCCAGGTCTTTTGGATGTCTGACACCCATGGCTCCACCTGTACCCACCAACCACTCCTGTGGTCCCACCCAGAAGTGACTCAGTGCAAAAGGAGAGCTTCCAATCCCTATGATTTCATTTTCAACCCAAGCAATCAGCACCCATTGCCAAGCCACCCCCACCCCTTCCCCCAAACTACCTTTGAAAAACCCCTAACCTTTGATACTTTGATACTTTGAGGAGATGGTTTGGCCGGCCTTGTGTCAATTAAACTCTTTCTCTACTGCAATGCCATGGTCTATTTTGTTTGTGCAGTGGGCAGGAAGAACCCATAGGGCAGTTATAGGGTTCAGGAATATCTAGGTTTGTAACAAGCATACCAGGTGATGCCCATTAAAATCTGAGCTCCGACTACCACACACCAACTGAAATCTCAGATGAATTAATTGGAGATCAAAAAAATCAAACCATAGGCCAGGTGCAATGGCTCACGCCTGTAATCCCAGCACCTTGGGAGGCCGAGGCGGGCAGATCACCTGAGGTCAGGAGTTCAAGACCAGCCTGGCCAACATGGTGAAACCCTGTCTCTAATAAAAAAAGAAAAAAAAAAAATTAGCCAGGCATGGTGGCACATGCCTGTAATCCCAGCTACTCAGGAGGTTGAGGCACGAGAATTGCTTAAACCTAGGAAGCAGAGGTTGCAGTGAGCTGAGATGGCACCACTGCACTCCAGCCTGGGCAACAATCAAATCAAACCAAAAAGCCCTAGAATAAGACGTAGATGATTATGCATCTGAAATTTGGATGGGAGAAGACATCATAAACTTAAAAGCAGCAGAAAAAAAACCACTAAGTAGGTAGACTTTACTACTTAACCTTAAGAACTTGACATGACAAAAATATAATTAACAAAATGAAATCATAAAAAACAAGCAGAAAAATATATACAAGTATAGCAAAGAGTCATTATCTTTCTTGATAAAAAGCTTACATAAACTTACAAGAAGAACACGATGTCCTCAATAAAGACTTTGACAAAAGCATGGAGAGAGAATTTCCAGGAAAAGAAATCTGATTGCTCAGTAAGCTGTTTTGTTCTAACTCACTAGTAATCACAGAACATGCAAAGTATACAAACTAGATAATACTCTTTTACCTGTGAAGTTAATTAAGATTTAAAAAGAACTGTGCCAGGCACAGTGGCTCACGCCTATAATCCCAGCACTTTGGGAGGCAGAGGCAAGAGGATCACTTGAGCCCAGGAGTTTGAGACCAGCTCGGGCAATATCAAGAGACCACGACTCTACAAAAAATTAAAAAATTAGCCAGGCATGGTGGCGCATGCATGTGGTCCCAGCTAGCAGGAGGCTGGGGTGGGAGGATTGCTTGAGCCCAGGAGGTCAAGGCAACAGTGAGCCATGACAGTGCTGTGCTAGTGCACTCCCTGGGTGACAGACAGTGAGACTGTGTCACAAAAAAAAAAAAAAAAAAAAAAAAAGGAACACATATTTCTCAAAGTAGACCATGAGAAGTGAGGCAGAAACCTTCACACACTGCCTGTGGGATTGTAAATTGATGCTTCCTAGAAAGCAAATAGAATCACAAGTCTTAAAAAATTTCATAGCATTTGCCCCAGAAATTCTCCCTGTAGGAATCTATTCTACGAAAATAGAGATATGGGCCAGGTGCAGTGGCTCACTCCTGTAATCCCCACACTTTGGGAGGCTGAGGTGGGCGGATCACTCGAGGTCAGTAGTTCCACACGAGCCTGGCCAACATGGCGAAACCTCTTCTCTACTAAAAATTAAAAAAAAAAATTAGCCGGGGGTGACGGCACACACCTGTAATCCTAGCTACTCTGGAAGCTGAGGTGGGAGAATTGCTTGAACCCCGGAGGTGGAGGTTGCAATGAGCCGAGATCACACCACTGCACTCCAGCCTGGGTGACAGAGTGACTCCATCTCGATAAAAAATAATAATAATAAAAGGCCCAGGCACAGTGGCTCACGCCTGTAATCCTAGCACTTTGGAAGGCCAAGGCAGGTGGATCACCTGAGGTTGGGAGTTCAAGACCAGCCTGACCAACATGGTGAAACCCCATCTCTACTAAAAATACAAAATTAGCCGGGCATGGTGGCGCATGCCTGTAATCCCAGGTACTCGGGAGGCTGAGACAGGAGAATCTCTTGAACCCAGGAGGCAGAGGTTTCGGTGAGCTGAGATAGCGCCATTGCACTCCAGCCTGGGCAACAAGAGTGAAACTCCGTCTCAAAAAAATAATAATAATAATGGTAATAAAAATAAGATATTGGCTTACAAGTCAAATAAATGCCAGTGACAAATATAGTTTCTAGTGACAGGGATTGTCTTATCTATTATTTAGGGTCATACCTACCAGCTATTAATATACCCTTGAAACCAAACTAGTAATCAGATGGTCATTTGTAACTTGAACAAATGGAGCTGAATGGGTTTTTTGTTTGTTTGTTTGTTTGTTTTTTAGGTTTCGCTCTTGTTGCCTAGGTTGTAGTGCAATGGTGCAATCTAGTCTCACTGCAACCTCCACCTCCCAGGTTCAAGCGAGTCTCCTGCCTCAGCCTCCCAAGTAGCTGGGATTACAGGCATGTGCCACCATGCCTGGCTAATTTTTGTATTTTTAGTAGAGATGGGGTTTCGCCATAGTGGCCAGGCTGGTCTCAAACTCCTGACCTCATGTGATCCGCCCATCTCGGCCTCCCAAAGTGCTGGGATTACAGGCGTGAGCCACGGTGCCTGGCCGGCTGAATGGTTTTAAGGGAGGTCTTTGACTGAGTTATTTGTGTACCAGACCAGTGTTCCTGTCACTTGAATAGTAGTGCATAAACACTGACTCTCCAGTGTTCTTTTTTTCACCATCTGTAACAAGTTATCAGAATCTTCTGTCATTACAATATTACCTGCCTCCTGTTCTCATTATATGTCACAGTTTCCAAGGTAACAGCTGTCTTACGTGAATTACATTCTAGGTTGGTAGCTCCCAGGTGAGATATTGGGAAGCATCTTAATCTTATTTGCATATATCTACAAATTATATTTACCAGAAGTCGCTTCTGGGAAGAGTCACAGCTGGCTAGTTTCATGAACTGTGAGCCTTTTTTTTTAAAATTTTTTCAGTTGAAGAGTTTATCATTTCCCAAATTATGTGTCTGATTTTCCTCTAAACTGTGTCTCTTAAGTTTGGAGACACATATTACTTTGGGGGCCCTTCAGTTCACTGATAAACATCTAGGGTTTCTGACGATAGTACTTGGGAGAATGGCACTGCCACTAACAAAAATAGGGAAATCAGAGAGGGAGTCTTTTGGGAGAGGGAGGAAATAGCGGAATTGAGTGAAGGTCCAGTGGGCATGTAGAGAAAAAGTTAACATAACAGGAAAGCTCTTACGTTGTCTGTGGCAGGAATTACCTTGGAAACTGTCACCAAACTACCTAGCTACCTTTATACTTCTAGTTTCTAGGGTAACACAGATATTTACTACCTTACATTTACATGGCTGGTGCAGATGTTCATTTTCTCACTTTTTACAGTCCCAACCCTTTGCTTTTTATAGTGTTGAAATTTGCAATTCAATGTTAATAGCATTCCAATACTGGTGGCTCATTCCTCAAAGCTAGATGTAGACAAATAGCATAGGAACTTCTATCCTGGGTCCTGCTCCACACTGGAATGTCATCAGTACATGAACCTGGGCTTCATGCCTGAGACTCAACACCAAGGGCACAAATTCTACAACTCCCCAGAGGCTATAATTTCCATCCTCTCCAAATCATCATCAGTAAATTCTTAATAAAGACACTACTTTCTACTTTTCTTCCTTTTTTTCTCCCTCCTTAGACTAGTCAAGCGAAGCAGTGGGAGTGGAGAAGTCTACTTACTTTTTTTTTTCTGAAACAGGATCTCCTTCTGTCACCCAGGCTGGAGTGCAGTGGTGTGATCACAGTTAATTGCAGCCTCGACCTCATGGGCTCAAGTGGTCCTCTCACCTCGGCCTCCCAAGCAGCTGGGACCACAGGCACGCACCACCACACCCAGTTAATTTTTTTTTTTTTTTTTTTTTTTTTGAGACGGACTCTCACTCTGTCACTTAGGCTGGAATGCAGTGGCACGATCTTGGCTCACTGCAACCTCCGCCTCCAAGGATCAAGCAATTCTCCCTGGCTCAGCCTCCCGAGTAGCTGGGTTTATAGGCGTGCACTACCACGCCTGGCTAATTTTTGTATTTTTAGTAGAGACGGGGTTTCACCATGTTGGCCAGGCTGGTCTTGAACTCCTGACCTCAGGTGATCTGCCCACCTCGGCCCCACAAAGTGCTGGGATTACAGGCGTGAGCCACTGTGCCCAGCCCCAGCTAATTTTTAAAAAATTTTTGGTAGAGACATCAAATTCGCCATGTTGCCCAGATTGGTCTCGAACTCCAGGGCTCAAGTGGTCCTCCCAGCTCGGCCTCCCAAAGTGTTGGGATTACAGGCGTGAACCACTACACCTGGCCTTTAAAATTTTTTTTTTAACATTTATTTTAGGTTCAGGGGTACATGTGCAGGTTTGTTATATAGATAAATTGCATGTCTCAGGGGTTTGGTGTACAGATTATTTCATCATCCAGGTAGTAAGCATAGTACCTGATAGGTAGTCTTTCTTTTTTCTTTCTTTCTTTTTTTCTTTTTCTTTTTCTTTTTTTTTAAACAGGATATCCCTCTGTCGCCCAAGCTGGAGTGCAGTGGCACAATCTCGGCTCACTACAACCTCCGCCTCCCAGGTTCAAGAGATTCTCCTGCCTCAGCCTCCTGAGTAGCTGGGACTACAGGCACATGCTACCACGCCTGACTATTTTTTCTATTTTTGGTGGAGATGCGGTTTCACCATGTTGGCCAGGCTGGTCTCGAACTCCTGACATCAAGGGATCTGCCTGCCTCAGCCTCCCAGAGTGCTGGGATTACAGGCATGAGCCACCGCGTCCAGCCCCAATAGGAAATTTTTCAATCCTCCTCCTACCTTCCACCCTCCACCACCAGACCCTGGTGTTTATTGTTCCCCTCTTTGTGTCCATGTGTACTCAACGTTTAGCTCCCACTTGTAAGTAAGAACACATGGTATTTGGTTTCCTGCATTAATTCACTTAGGACATATCTTGTTCTTTTTTATGGCTGCACAGAATTTCATGGTGTATATGTACCACATTTTCTTCATCCAGTCTATCGTTGATGGCCATTTAGGTTGACTCTATATCTTTGCTATTATCCTCACTTTTATGTTCCATGATTCTGTAAAGAAACTGGTAGATGAAGCCGGGCTCAATGGCTTACGCTTGTAATCCCAACACTTTGGGAGGCCGAGGTGGGCGGATCATTTGAGATCGGGAGTTCAAGACCAGCCTAACCAACGTGGAGAAACCCTGTCTCTACTAAAAATACAAAATTACCCAGGCGTGGTAGCGCATGTCTGTAATCCCAGCTATTCAGGAGGCTGAGGCAGGAGAATTGCTTGAACCCAGGAGGTGGAGGTTGTGGTGAGCCAAGATCGCGCCCAGGCTAGGCAACAAGAGTGAAACTCTATCAAAAGAAAGAAAGAAAGAAAGAAAGAAAGAAAGAAAGAAAGAAAGAAAGAAAGAAAGAAAGAAAGAAAGAAAGAAAGAAAGGAAGGAAGGAAGGAAGGAAGGAAGGAAGGAAGGAAGGAAGGAAGGAAGGAAGGAAGGAAGGGAAAGAAAGAAAGCAAGAAAAAGAAAGAAAGAAAGAAAGAAAGAAAGAAACTGGTAGATGAAATACTTTCTGCCCCATCCCCATTGCATTATCAAGATGTGTTATTTGGTTTCTGAACTTTTTTTTTTTTTTTTTTTTGAGACAGAGTCTCATTGTGTTGCTCAGGCTGGAGTGCAGTGGTGTGATCTCAGCTCACTGCAACCTCCGACTCCTGAGTTCAAGTGATTCTCCTTCCTCAGCCTCCCAAGTAGCTGAGATTACAGGCATGTGCTACCATGCCCGGCTAATTTTTGTATTTTTAGTAGAGATGGGGTTTTGCCATGGTGGCCAGGCTGGTCTCAAACTCCTGACCTCATGTGATCCGCCCATCTCGGCCTCCCAAAGTGCTCGATTACAGGCGTGAGCCACCACGCCTGCCCAGTTTCTGAACTTATCATTTTTATTTTGCCAAAGAAAAACAATTATTTGGAAATGAAAATGATTATCCAGAACTACACATGCAATAACGAATATTCAATATGTATTGAATCCTTACTCTGTGCCTCACACTGTGCTAAGTGCACAACGTGCATTATCTCATGTGGGTCCTTATTTTACACGTGAGAAAAGTGGTACCTGTATTTTACAGAGGAGGTAGCTGAGACTTAGAGAGGGGTAACTAACTTGTTCAAGGCCACACAGTAAGTGGTGGAACCAAAACTTGAATTCAGCTATCTGATGCCCATATCTCCACTTCTTTTCTTTTTTTTTTTTTCCGAGACAGAGTCTTGCTCTGTTGCCCAGGATGGAGTGCAGTGGCACAATCTCGGCTCACTGCAACCTCCGCCTCCCGGGTTCAAGTCATTCTCCTGCCTCAGCCTCCCAAGTAGCTGGGATTACAGGCACACACCACCATGCCTGGCTAATTTTTGCATTCTTAGTAGAGATGGAGTTTCACCATGTTGGCCAGGCTGGTCCCGAACACTTGACCTTGTGATCTGCCCTCCTCAGCCTCCCAAAGTGCTGGGATTACAGGCGTGAGCCACCGTGCCCGGCCCCATGTCTCCACTTTTTATCTTTCAACTTTTAACCAGTGATTCTCAAGCATTAGTGTGCATCAGAATTCTCTGGAAGTATTGTTAAAACACAGATTGCTGGGTCCCATCTCCAGAGTTTCCTGATTCAGTAGACCTGAGAATATGCATTTCTAAAAAATTCCCAAGTGATGCTGATGTTGCTGGACTGGAGAGTACACTCAGAGGACCTCTGCTTTGTACTCCAGTGCTTCCCATAACGGGCAGAAGAGCCTATCACTGTAATGAAGCTAAGAAGGAACTTGTGTGCAATAGGGAGCTTGCGCTTTTCTTAGGGCTCAATGTTCAGAGATCCTGGGGGATGTTCAGGTCTGTCCCTATCTCTCCAGAAAGACCAGACAATAGGCAAGAGATTCCACTCTGGAGGAGAACACAGTACAGAGGCTGTGCTCACAGAACACAGTATTTCTGCAAAGAGCTGGGCATATCCCGGGTTCGGCTCAGTTTCTTAGTCTTGACTGCTACCAAAAGCTAATGCATGTACAATGTTATCTTAGTTCTCTTTTGGAAGAAACTCAAAGAGTTAAAATCGAAGAGCAGTATTTGCCAAGTATAGCTACCTGTCAGCTGAGATTTTTGATATATCTGACACATTCAGCCTGATCCTGTGGAGGGTCTCGATTAGCACTATCTTGTGAAGCTGAGGAAAGAGCCATTACCGTGCAAGCTCAACTCAGAGCTGCTATTCACACCTACCTCATAAAGAACATATATTGCCTACAGTAGACAGACAGAGAGGCATACGTTGAAGATAATACACTACCATAACCTTGTTTCTCTTTTTATTTCAATTTTTCCACCTTATGCCTTGTATTTCCCAGAGGTACAGCTGAGGTCACTGAGTTTTTAGGCAATGAAGCAAAGATCAGTGTTCATTAGGGTGACTGCACATCAGGTCATTGGGAAGCTTTTTTTTTTTTTTTGAGACGGAGTTTCATTCTTATTGCCCAGGGTGGAGTGCAGTGGCACAATCTCAGCTCACTGCAACCTCTGCCTTCCGGGTTCAAGTGATTCTCCTGCCTCAGGCCTCCCGAGTAGCTGGGAGTACAGGCACCTGCCACCACGCCTGGCTATTTTTTGTATTTTTAGTAGACATGGGGTTTCATATGTTGGCCAGGTTGGTCTCGAACTCCTGACCTCAGGTGATCTGCCCACCTCAGCCTCCCAAAGTACAGGGATTACAGGTGTGAGCCACCGCATCCGGCAGGGAAGCTTTTTCAAAATACCTGTACCAGGGACCCTACTTTAGACCAATTAAACACAAATCTTTGTGGGCAGGCCTCAGATATATGCATTAAAAAACAAATTTCCAGGTGATACTAATGCCAGAGAAGGTTAAGAACCTATTCAAGAAAATAGGCTCTGCTCCATAAAAAAGGATGAGTTCAATGTCCTTTGCAGGGACATGGATGTAGCTGGAAACCATCATTCTCAGCAAACTATCACAAGGACAGAAAACCAAACACCACATGTTCTGACTCCTAGGTGGGAATTGAACAATTAGATCACATGGACACAGGGTGGGGAACATCACACCCTGGGGTCTGTCATGGGGTGGAGGGCAGGGGGAGGGATAGCATTAGGAGAAATACCTAATTTAAATGATGAGTTAATGGGTGCAGCAAACCAACATGGCACATGTATACCTATGTAACAAACCTGCACATTGTGCACATGTACCCTAGAACTTAAAGTATAGTAAAAAAAATAGGCTCTGCTGTTGTTCAGATTTCATTTCTAGCTCTGCTACTTATGAGAAGATGACCTTGGACAAATGGTCGAACCGCTCTGAGCCCCAATTTTTCCATCTATAAAAATTGGCATACTGATAGAACCCACTGGGTTTTGTTTCATGGGCTGTCATGAAGGATTGAATGTACTGGTGTATGTAATGGACTGTAATTGTACAATGTCTAGCACAGAGTGATTACTCCCTAGATGATAGCTAGTGATAAAATTAAGGCATCCCAGCCAGGCGCTGTGGCTCATGCCTGTAATCCCAACACTTTGGGAGGCCAAGGCAGGTTGATCACCTGAGATCAGGAGTTCAAAACCAGCCTGGCCAACATGGTGAAACCCTATCTCTACTAAAAATACAAAAACTAACCAGGCATGGTGGCGTGTGCCTGTAATCCCAGCTACTTGGGAAGCTGAGGCAGGAGAATCGCTTGAACCCAGGAGGCAGAGGTTGCAGTGAGCCGAGATCGTGCCACTGCACTCCAGCCTGGGCAACAGAGAGAGACTCCACCTCAAAAAGGAAAAAAAAAAAAAAAATTAAGGCATCCCCTTTCATCCTGCAGAGCAAGTCATGAAGTTGTGACCCTATGGGAGGTGTGGTTATGTTATTCTGCTATGGATTTCATGGTCTTTCAATAGGGACCACCTGTGAGAAGGTAAAGGCTATGCAGACCACCTACCTGGTACATGTCATAGGAAACCTATTTCATAACAAATGGGGAAAGCCGGGCACGGTGGCTCACGCCTGTAATCCCAGCACTTTGGGAGGCCGAGACGGGCGGATCACCTGAGGTCGAGAGTTTGAGACCAGCCTGACCAACATGGAGAAACCCCATCTCTACTGAAAATACAAAATGAGCCGGGCATGGTGGTGCATGCCTGTAATCCCAGCTACTCGGGAAGGCTGAGGCAGGAGAATCGCTTGAACCTGGGAGGCGGAGGTTGCGGTGAGCCGAGATTGCGCCATTGCACTCCAGCCTGGGCAACAAGAGCGAAACTCCGTCTCAAAAAAAAAAAAAAAAAAAAAAGGGAAAATGATGCTTCTTTGGATAAGACACCAAGTAAAAGCAAAACAGAAACAAAATAACACTAATATTCTTAGAGACCAGCCCATTAATTACCTTGAGGAAAGAATAGACCGCTTGGGGTTCTCAGACCACATCCTGAGAACCACTGAAGAGAGTACATGATGGTCTGCACTATAACTGGTGGCCTAATTAGTGGTCAACCCAGAATTTCCAGAGTATTCAGGAGTCACAATCCAAAAAACTTAATATCTATTGCCCAATATCTCACCAGGTTTATGCATTTATTCCTCACCCCTTGTAGGCATGTGAATTGGTGACCCCTGGTGCACTCACCACCCAGAGACCTTTATAGTTTAAGCAAAAAACTACAAGAATCTACACATTAGGATGTAAGGAATGAGACAGAAAACAGCAGAATTTCTTAGGCCTTAACAGACAATAAAGAAGGCCGCCCCTTTGTGGGAATCAAGTATTGGATCTCAGCTCAGTTCCAAGATAAAGTAAAAAATCCAGTATTCTGGCGGGGCACAGTGTCTCACACCTGTAATCCCAGCACTTTGGGAGGCCGAGGTGGGTGGATCACCTGAGGTCAGGAGTTCAAGACCAGCCTGGCCAACATGGTGAAACCCCATCTCTACTAAAAATGCAAAAATTAGCCAGGCACGGTGGTGGGTGCCTGTAATCCCAGCTACTTGGGAGGCTGAGGCAAGAGAACTGGTTGAACCCGGGAGGTAGAGGTTGCAGTGGGACGAGATCGTGCCACTACATTCCAGCCTGGGCAACAGAGCAAGACTCCATCTGGAAAAAAATAAAAATAAAAAATCCAGTATTCTACACTTGATCTTAACCAAAAGGCCGAGAAGCGATAAAAAAAAAAATCCAGTATTCTATTTTGCCTCTAGAGCCAAGTAAAGATAAAGCATATCCATCTCAAACCAACAGCCAACATTATGATAAATGAGAAAAAGGAAGTTAGTAAAAATATGGTAGTTAATAAAATGGGCTTTTGGTTTCAGACCAACCTGGGTTTAAAATCTCAGTTTATGTGTGGGTGAGGTGGCTCACACCTATAATCCCGGCAGTTTGGCAGGCCCAGGTGGGAGGATCCTCTGAGCCCAGGAGTTCAAGACCAGCCTGAGCAACATGGTGAGACCCTGTCCCTATTTTTATTAAAAAAATATAAAAATCCCAGCTCAGGAATATATAGGCATGTGACTTTGAGCAAATTACATAATAAATCAAAACCTAATAATAATAGTTCCTACTTTTAGGGGTTGCTGTATTGAATGAATGAGATTATGTAGGCAAAACACTTAGAATGGCACTTGATACATGATAAACCCTCCATAATTTTTTTTTTTTTTTTTTTTGAGACAGAGCCTCACTCTGTCGCCCAGGCTGGAGTATGGGTGGTGTGATCTTGGCTCACTGCAACCTCTGCCTCCCGGGTTCGAGTGATTCTTCTTCCTGAGCCTCCCAAGTAGTTGGGATTACAGAAGCCCACCACCATGCCCAGTTAATTTGTGTGTGTGTGTGTGTGTGTGTGTGTGTGTGTGTATTTTTAGTAGAGATGGAGTTTTACCATGTTGGACAGGGTGGTCTCAAACTCCTGACCTCAGGTGATCCGCCTGCCTCGGCCTCCCAAAGTGCTGGGATTAAAGGCGTGAACCACTGCGCCTGGCCAAACCCTCTGTAAATTATAGCTTTCTTCTACCTAAAAGCATTCTCACTGGAGTCAAGGACAAAGCTAGGCTGCTGCCATTTACAAGTGCTTAATAGTGTTCTGAATAACCAGTATCATCCTTAGACCTGGGCAAGAGGGGCTTCTGCCCTAGGGCTCATGCTTTAAAAGATATCTCATATTGTAAATACTCAAATTTATTAAAAAAGACACAGGCACTTGTGTCACTTGGGATCTAGTACTTAGTGTTAGTACAGCACACCACATAATCCTAAACCTCCACTCTCATGATTAACATCATTCAAACTTAAGGGGAATACTTCCTATCTCTCAATCTATATACTTAGAACAAAAGGCAAATCCATCTACAAGCCGTGAAGTTTTGTGAGTTGTGCTGCTGCTGATATCAGACACTGCTTAGAAGTACAAGGAAAATCTGAGTAGCAGATGTGCTTAGTGAGAGAAAAGACAAATTAACTTGTCAAATCCTTTCTGTCTCAAGAGCAATAGATTCTTCCATGACAATGATTGTTTCCCAATAGTAACAAGCATAGGTTTTCTTGCTTCTCTTTGTGTTCCAATTCATGGTTCCTTGATGTGTGGTAAGTAGGCCTCCAATCATACTCTTGGCCCAGGCCAAGTAAATGTTAAAAGCTGACTTGTAGCTAATACTGTAAGATTTGAAAAAGAAATTAGGACTAACTATTGGAAAAGATACAGAAATTACCATTATTTCCAGTTAATTTGTTTGTCTATCAAGAGAACACCCAAGGGAATCAATTGAAACACTCATAAATTTAAGAAGAGAGTTCAAAAAAGTGGCCAAATAACAATCAATAGTTTTCCTATAAGCCAGCAACAACCAGCTAGAAGATATAATGGAATAAAAATGCATTAATGATGACAAAAATAGCATAAAACTCCTAAGAATAACTCTTTTGAACTCTTGGGCTCAAGAGATCCTCCCGCCTCCACCTCCCAAGTAGCTGGGACTATGAGCACATGCCCACACATACAGCTAATTTTTTTTTAATTTCATTGTAGAGACGGGGGTCTCACTATGTTGCCAGGCTGACATAGTGCCTGGGCAACACTATGTTGCCCAGGAGGGCTCAAGTGGTCCTCCTGCCTTGGCCTCCTAAAGTGTTGGAATTACAGGTGTGAGCCACCACGCCCAGCCAGGAATAACTCTTTAAAAAATGCATAGAGACTGGGTGCGGTGGCTCTTACAAGTGCCGAATCTTCTGTCTGTCTGTATTTGTATATATTTTGTGTGTGTGTGTGTGTGATGTTTATATATAAAAGAGCTCTGATTGCCGGGCGTGGTGGCTCATGCCTGTAATCCCTGCACTTTGGGAGGCCGAGGTGGGGGGGAATCACCTGAGGTCAGGAGTTTGAGACCAGGCTGGCCAACGTGGTGAAACCCATCTCTACTAAAAATACAAAAATTAGCCGGGCATGGTGGCACACGCTTGTAATCCCAGCTACTCAGGAGGCTGAGGCAGGAGAATCGCTTGAACCAGGGAGGTGGAGGTTGCAGTGAGCCAAGATCGTGCCACTGCACTCCAGCCTGGGCGACAAGAGTGAAACTCTGTCTCAAAAAACAAACAAACAACAACAAAAACAAACAAAAAACCCTTTGATTAATTGGTTTAGAAAAATAAGCACTTAAATCAAATATTTTGTCAGAAAAATAGAAACTTTAATGCTTTTTTGTTCACACGACTTTAGTAATCTTTTGGAAATAAAAACAGTTTTAAAGATTATTATTAAAATAAAATGTCTTGAAAATGTAGACATTTGTTCTAAATTAAGGTCAGATATCAGATTTGCTAAATGCTTTAAGGTCAAACTTTCTTTGACTTTTGAAAATTGTTCGATTTACCTACTTTGGAGCATTGGTTTATAGATAAGGCCTGGGGACATATGGAGAGCTATGCCAGCTAGCTATGCTAAAAAGAGTCAGACCTTATCTTCATTTCCGTCTGTCCTAGGCTCCACCCCTAGTACCTAATTAAAATTACTTGCTTATGAGGTTTTTCACTAAAAATAAAAGTTGCTAAGAGTTAACATTGTAACATGTAATTGAGAACACTGGAGAAACAGTTTTACATACATGTAAAAGCATTGGGAATGTGGCTTTTGTTAAAGGGAATGTAATTTTGTCTCGTTCAGAGGGTTTTAAAGATTGTCTTTTTTGTTTTCTTTTTTTTGAGACGGAGTCTCCCTCTGTCGCCAGGCTGGAGTGCAGTGGCATGATCTCGGCTCACTGCAACCTCCGCCCCCGGGTTCAAGCGATTTTCCTGCCTCAGCCTCCCGAGTAGCTGGGACGACAGGCATGTGCCGCCATGCCCAGCTAATTTTTGTATTTTTAGTAGAGACGGGGTTTCACCATGTTGGCCAGGATGGTCTAGATCTCTTGACCTTGTGATCCACCCACCTCGGCCTCCCAAAGTGCTGGGATTACAGGCCTGAGCCACCGCACCTGGCCTTAAGGATTGTTTTAACCTAAAAGAGTAACAGAACAAAACCGAAGTTTTAAGCAAAGTAAAAAGGGTTTGTAAAGGGTCAGTCTTATAAAAAAAATTCTGTGGATATAAACAAGTTGGCTAAGATTTAAAAGAAATTATTTAGCTTTTTCCATAGGTTAAAACGTTGAAATGATACTGTTGTGGGGCCAGAATCCAGGCCCATCAATTTTCTAAGAAAACCCTGTTTCTTAGAGGATTTTCTTAGAAAATGCATCTCTTTGATGGAAAATTGTACAGCGTTCTAAAAAGTTCATGAAAACCTTACCTTACGGTCCAACTAATTAAAACTGGATAGAGATATAAAATGTTATTTAAAAAACTAGCCTTAACATTAAAGATGCACTAATGCAAACATGAAATTTGGTTTTCTCCTTTGAAGACGATTTTTATGTAATGTTAAAAGATAATAAAAGGGTTTTATTTCTTTCTTTGAGTAAATTGCAGGGAAAAAAGGGAGGAGAGAGAAGAGACAAATTTAGTTAGCCTCATGCTATCTTTATTGGGTCTTGTTTGGAAAGCTAAGTCTCCTTCATCAGAGCAAAGGTTTTCTTTTTTTTTTTTTTTTTGAGATGGAGTCTCCCTCTGTCGCCCAGGCTGGAGTGTGGTGGCACGATCTCGGCTCACTGCAACCTCCACCTCCCGAGTTCAAGCAATTCTCCTGCCTCATCCTCCTGAGTAGCTGGGATTACAGGCGTGCACCACCACGCCCGGCTAATTTTTTGTATTTTTAGTAGAGACAGGGTTTCGCCATGTTGGCCAGGCTGGTCTCGAACTCCCGACCACAGGTGATCCACCTGCCTCGGCCACCCAAAGTGCTGGGATTACAGGTGTGAGCCACCATGCCAGGCCAAAGTTTTTTTTTTTAAACAATTTTTTGGAGTTATCATTTTGGTCAAATGAATGACTTATAGTAACCTGGGATTCTATTTTGTGATATCCAGTGCTTTAAATCTTTGCTATTTAAAGGCCAGGCACGGTGGCTCATGCCTATAATCCCAGCACTTTGGGAGGCCAAGGTGGGCGGATCACCTGAGGTCAGGAGTTCGAGACCAGCCTCAACATGGAGAAACCCCATCTCTACTAAAAATACAAAATTAGCCAGGCGTGGTGGTACATGCCTGTAATCCCAACTACTCGGGAGGCTGAGGTAGGAGAATTGCTTGAATCTGGGAGGTGGAGGTTGCGGTGAGCCGAGATCGTGCCGTTGCACTCCAGCCTGGGCAACAAGAGCGAAACTCTGTCTCAAAAAAAAAAAAAAAATTTGATATTTGACAAACTTTCCAAAATCAAATTATAAATTATGTCTCTTTCTAACCTAATATTTTAGATATTAGGTCCTCTAAAGTCCAAAAATGACATTTGGCTTACTTGGTACAAAAACCGTACAGGAAGCATTGTCAAATATGAAATGGTGTTTGGCTTTCTTTGGTCTGTATTTGTGTAAATGTGTCATTGGTATATGTTCCAAAATTATGTAAAACTGCTATAATTCATTCTTTCTTTCTTTTTTTCTTTCTTTCTTTCTTTCTTTTTTTTTTTTGAGACAGAGTCTGGCTCTGTCACCAGGCTGGAGTGCAGTGGCGCAATCTCGGCTCACTGCAACCTCTGCTTCCCGGGTTCAAGCAATTCTCCTGCCTCAGCCTCCCAAGTAGCTGGGACTACAGGCACGTGCCGCCATGCCCAGCTAATTTTTGTATTTTTAGTAGAGACAGGGTTTCACCATGTTGGCCAAGATGATCTCAATCTCCTGACCTCGTGATCTGCCCACCTCGGCCTCCCAAAGTGTTGGAATTAACGGTGTGAGCCACCACACCCGGCCAAAAACTGCTATAATTCTAATATGACTTAGTATATGTTATCAGTAATAATTATAATTATTACGTTAAACGACTGTGTGCCACAGAGGTAAATTTCCTTGTCAATTGTGCCTTTAACTGTGGCTGCCCTAAAATGTTTTTGTCATCCACAGACAATTGTTGTCTCACTTTGGTCCTCTTTAAAAGATGATTTTATAATCAGCTATAAAATTTAACAGGTGCTCCTAAATGTGAGTTTCTGATTAATTACTCTGGGAGATTGTAAAATTAGAATTGAAAAATACTTTCAAATAGAAGAGTGAATGGTGTTTGGTTTTCTTTGGACTGTATTTTTATAAATATGTTATTGGTATGTGTTCCAAAATTACGGGAAACTTCTATAGTGTTGATATAATTTAGTGTACATTATCAATAACCATAATTGTTATGTAAAATTGTTGTATGCCACAGAAGTAACCAAAATTCCTAGTCAATTGTAGCTTTAATAGTGGCTATAGACTTTTGTCATCCACAGACATTTTGTCTTCCTTTGGTCCTTTTCAAAAGGCAGTTTATAATCAGATATAGGACTCTGCAGGTCTCAGATAACTTTAAAAATTGAGCTATTGGAATAGAGGAAAAACCAATCTTCTAGGACTCTCATAGAGAGCTAATGTATTAAACATTGCTAGACCCTTTGTTTTCAGAGTCAAGAGAACTTATTTCTTTAGAGCTATTTGCAACTGTTAAAAAGTGAGTAAAATATACTGCTGTGGACAAAATTTGGAGCATATTTGTTCCTCTCTACCTGATTTCTCCAGAATTTGGAAACTATTTGTGAGTATTCTCAATTTATGGCAGTATAGTTAATTGCATAAATTCAATAAGAATTTGTTTTCTTTTGTAACAGGACACAATTGGAGAAATTGGTTATTTTACCAAGGCTTTGACTGGAATGGTATGCTTCCTTTAAATAATCAAAGTTGACTTATAGAGCAAATTAAAGCCCATTGAGGTATCTTGCCTCATACCTTATCCACACAGAGTCCCTGTGAAAGGTTCCTGTCCTGTGGTAAGTAAAGAATGTCACTTTCTAACAGGCCCAGGAACCCCAAGTTATCTTGGGACCTCAAGAGGAGAGGAATTTGCCCAACTCATAGGTATTTGAGGGTGCAAATCCATGGCTGGGCTCGGCTTTTAAAATGTCTTATCTGATATTCTTCATGGAACAGAGTTCTAGCAAAGCCAATTTAAAAAGCCTAAGTGAAAAATATTCTTGCTGCACTTTTTGCAAATAATCAGGCCACATACAGTAAGACTAAAGCTTATTTTGTAAACAAATCAGTTCTATCACATTGTTTTTAATAAAAATGGGGACTGGAGAGAGAAAAATTATGCTTCAAAAGAAAAACTATAGTACACTGTTGTTAGCTGTTCTTGAGTTTTTTTCTGCAGTTTAGACTAAATTCTAAATTGTTTGTGGGTTAGAAGTCCCCAAACTAATGCTTTCAAATTTTTGCTTTTAAAATTGGGAATTGTACTTCTCATCCTAGGACTCATTATTTACCTTATAAGGTAAAATAGGCTGTTCACTTAAACACTGTAGTAAAACTATAGATGAGAGCACTAATGTTTTTGCCATACAAGCCTTGGAAGCTCAACCAGGCCTGCATGAGTATGCTCAGACAATTAATTGTAAAGCAGTTCCACTCTTCTCACCTTGGGGTTCACTCCCATTCCCACTACATCCCCTGTCAGCAGGAAGAAGCCAGAGTGATTGATGGCCTTTTCCCATCTTCATAGCCTACACCTTAAGATTAAGGTATTATAAAACCCAAAGGGAGGGATTGAGACCGCCTTTGTAAAATTATGACTGAGAGAGTGAAAGAGATCTAACTTAGCTGACTCCATCTTGCTTCTAACCTCCAAGCTGTTCTTGTTCATTCCTGGGCGTAGGCTGGACTAACTTCGGGAGAAACGTAGTTTATAGTTTATAGTTTAAACAAATATGGTAACAGCCCTTTCCCAAAGCAGACCTCCTTCCCGCCTGGCGACTAGATTGCCTTTGTAGGACTAACATTAGCCACAAGATTAGAAATTATGGTTTAGGAGTCATGCAGCTGGAGGCTACAAGATTCTGAGCCTCCCTAAACTGCTCCAAAGATCAGTGTTTGAGATATTTTGCAGACCCTGCACTTGATAAATCAGCTGGCACCACCCAGATCAATAAACTGGCTCATGTGATCTTGTGGCCCCCACCCAGGAACTGACTCAGCACAAGAAAACAGCTTTGACTCCCTATGATTTCATCCTTGACCAATCAGCACTCCTGGCTCACTGGCTTTCCCCGACCTACCAAGTTATCCTTAAAAACTCTGCTCCCCGGCCAGGCATGGTGGCTCACACCTGTAATCCCAGCACTTTCAGAGGCCGAGGCAGGCAAATCACCTGAGGTCAGGAGTTCGAGACCAGCCTGGCCAATATGGTGAAACCCTGTCTCTACTCAAAATACAAAAATTATCCAGGTGTGGTGGCATATGCCTGTAATCCCAGCTACTGGGGAGGCTGAGGCAGGAAAATCACTTGAACCCAGGAGGTGGAGGTTGCAGCGAGCCTAGATTGCACCACTGCACTCCAGCCTGGGTGACAGAGCAAGACTTTGTCTCAAAAAAACACAAACAAAACAAGCAAACAAAAATCTTTGCTCCCCGAATGGTCAGGGAGGCTGCTTTGAGTAATAAAACTCTGGTCTCCCACATGTGGGCTCTGCGTGAATTACTCTTTCTCTGTTGCAATTCCCCTGTCTTGATGAATGGGCTCTGTCTAGGCAGCGGGCAAGGTGAACCCCTTGGGAGGTTACAGTTTCACCATGTTGGTCAGGCTGGTCTTGAACTCCTGACTTCAGGTGATCTGCCTGCCTCGGCCTCCCAAAGTGCTGAGATTACAGGTATGAGCCACCACGCCTGGCCATGCATCACATTTTTATTTGTAAAAGTAAAAACCATGGAAACAACATCAATATCTAGCAATAAGATGCAAAATGAATGAGAACTATAGTACATTCAAGTGATGCTAAAGTTTTATACAATCATTAAAAATGATTGTTTAGGGCTGGGCATGGTGGCTCATGCCTGTAATCCCAATGCTTTGGCAGGCCGAGGCAGAAGGATCGCTGGAGCCCAGGAGTTCAAGACCAGCCTGGTTGACATAAGGTACTCCTATGTCTACAGAAAATAAAAAATAAATTACCCGGGTGTGGTGACACGTGCCTGTAGTCCCAGCTACTTGAGAGATTTGTAGTCCCAGCTACAAGAGAGAGCCTCTCACTTGAGCCCACGAGGTTAAGGCTGCAGAGGGAGACCCTCTGCAGGGTCTCAAAAAAAAAATCGTGTAGGGCTGGGCTCCATGGCTCATGCCTGTAATCTCAAAACTTTGGGAGGCCGAGGCGGAAGGAACCCTTGAATCCAGGAGTTAGAGATCAGCCTGGACAACATCAAAAGGCTCTGACTCCACAAAAAAATAAAAAAATTAGCCGGGCATGACAGCATGTGCCTGTGATCCCAGCTACTCCAGAGGCTGAGATGGAGGATCACTTGAGTGAGACCTTGTCTCTAAACAAAACAAAACTCTGTGTGTGTGTGCGTGAGCACTTATAGTGCTAAACAACTTTAAGTACCACACTAATAGTGAAAAATATTACAGGAGAGGCAGCAGAGCAATTGTTAAGAGCCTGGGCTCTAGAAACGACTGCCTAGGTTTGAGGCCTGGCTCTCCACTTACTAGCTGTATACTCTTGGGCAAGTTACCTACCTTCCCAGCCCCTCAATGTGCCCATTCATAGCATGGGGACTCATACTTAGTCCATAGTGTTGCTGTAAAGATTAAATTAGTTAATACAAGTAGAGGGCAGCGTCTAGCATCTAGTAAACAGTTGACAATTATTGGTTATTGTTATAGAAAATTGGAGGAGGGAGAAATCATATCTAACTGAGAATGGATCAGGAAAGGCTTTATGGAGGAGGTGACATTAAACAAAAGGTTTAATGCTAATGAAGAGTGATGGTGGGGGGCGGGGTCAAAAGATAGGGAGTTAAAGGTAGAGGAGGTGGTAAGGCGTAGGTTGTGTGAGGCCATGAGTAGATAGATGAGTGGTGGCGTGTGGCAGTGGGAGCCATTGAAAACTAAATCTCCAAAGAGAGACAGGGGTCAAAATGTGGAGGGCCTTGAATTCCAAATTTAAAACTGGAGTTAACCACTGGCTATGAGAGTCATTAAAGATTTCTGAGCAAGAGAAAGAGAAAGCCTTCTTTGGCAGCATTGAAGACTGACAAATTTGCAGTTTTATCCTTGAGTGTTACGAACTTCAGAAACAACTCTCTGAGGACTAATATTTTTATTTAGGGAAAGGAAAGGGGGACAGAAAGGAAGAGATGGAAAAAGGGAGTGAATAACTGAAGGATGATAAGTGGGAGGGGGAGATGAAAAGTGAGCCCGGTGGGAAGGTGGCAGCAAAGCCTGTCTTCCCTAATTCCTCATTCCTGGGGTCACTTGGTGACTGAACTCATACATAACCTCCCTTCTCCCCATTTAAGATTTGAAGTTTCCGTCTTTCGTTTAGGGCTTCATTTAACTTCGAGACTGTCCTTTTGGCCTGTGAGCACACGTAGGGCATTAGGACCCAGCGATTGTTGTAGTGAGAGTGGTTGAATCTCGATCTCTCAATTTTTCTCTCGAGCTCCCTCCTCTCCCTTTGTCATTCTAGCTGCCTGCTGCCTCCGCAGCGTCCCCCCAGCTCTCCCTGTGCTAACTGCCTGCGCCTTGGACAGAGCGGGTGCCAAATCAGAAGGATTAGTTGGGACCTGCCTTGGCGACCCCATGGCATCCCCCAGAACCGTAACTATTGTGGCCCTCTCAGTGGCCCTGGGACTCTTCTTTGTTTTCATGGGGACTATCAAGTTGACCCCCAGGCTCAGCAAGGATGCCTACAGTGAGATGGTAAGTGAAGCAAACGGGTGATGAGGAGCGCACTCCCATGGGAATGCGAGGACCTCTCCCCTTTTTTCCTTCTCAGTTTCCGGTCCCACCCGCTTAGCCCCTATCCCCACCTGGACCCTCCCTTCTCAACAACTTTGCAGCTCGGAAGGAGCAGCTGGGCAAGAGCGATTTCTTTTGTGGGCTATGCTGTTCTGGAGCCACTGAATGCCAGTTGGGGGAGGGGTTGCGCAGCGAATACCCCCCATCCCAAGTAAACCAGAAGGCTGAGACCCGAGTAGCACCTGTCATTGGCAGGAGCCCTTCCCTCCTTCCAGCACACACCCAAAGTCCGGGCAACCAGTCTACAAGTCTGATTCCCTACCTGTGAGCTAAGAGTTTAGCAAGCGGAGAGTTTATTTATTTTAGAGCAGAACAAAGGGGAAAGAGGGAAAGAGCTGGGAAAAATGGGCTACTAAAACAAGCAATTTTTAGGGGCTGGCTGGTATTCCTCATCCCAGGCAGACAGCTGATAGTATTCCTCCAGCCACCGGGGTGTGTATCTGGATCCTTGAGACAAAGCATTGGCCCAAATAAAGGCCACTAAGCTCTTGTTTCTTCCCCTTCTCTCAAGGGAGAGCTAGATGTTTTGTTTTATTTTGTTTTGTGTGCGGGGTAATCTACAAAATCTGCAAAGTCTGCTTTTTCTCTCCTGCAAAACAGTCCGTAATCCCCACCTTGCCTTCTGTGGATGACCAGAGCCAGGCCCTCTGCAGATTTTCCCCTCTGCAGAGTTGGAATCACAGAAAGTGACTGGCCAAAACATCTCCTCTGCAACCTGGGGGCTGGGCTGCTTTCCCCAGTAGGGCGTGATGAGGACTTGCTCTTATGCTGTGGAGTACTAGGAGATGGCAGGGAATGTTTCCAGCACTTTCGGGTCTGTCCCTTCTTCCCCTGTCACTTTGCCTCTTCTTTTCCCCACCCCAGCTGAAGGGACCCTGCTTCTGGTCGCCTTTGCCAGACTTCCAGTAATGGGAGGGAGCACATTATTGGGCTCTCAAGGTCAAGAGAGAAAGGAGCTTAGGGGAGGAACAGAAGGGGAAAGAGAAAAGAGGCAAGCCCTGTTAGGGCTGAGGCAGGGAGGAACAGCCTTACACATTGCGAGGAATTCATAGCTCTCCTGAACCCACTGCAAAGCTTCCCAGGGCCCCTTAACGTGAGCTGCAAATGGATGGAGACTGGCAAATTATATTAATAGATGTTCAGAAAATGTTTGCAGGCAGCTCTGGCTTCTGTCTCAGGGTTTAAGCTGGAGCTTTCCATTTCTTCCTCACCGCAGGATCACCCTAGGGTGGGGGAGGGTGGCAAGGGCTTAGGTCTGGCCCCAATGGCAAATCCTTACATGCTTCTCCTTCTCCCTTCCCCTCCTCCCAGCATGTTTGACCAGATGGAATTGAAATCAGGTCAAAATGAGTACCTGAGGCAGCCTGCACTGGGAGAAGAGGGACAGGGTGGGGTAGCAGAAGCCACCAAATGGCTTGAAGAGGTTGGGACAGAGGGACAGGGTGGAGGGGAAATGCCACTATATTTCTGTCTTGGTGGTAGCAGTTTGGTATTAGATTATGAATAAATGAACATGCTCTTGCTTTACTTTTCATATGTACATATATTTATATATTTGTGTGTGTGCATCATAGGTATTTGTAAGCTTTCCCTAGCCTTAGGGACACACTACCTTTCTTCAGTATACTCCCTGCCCTCCAGACCCTAGTCAGCTGCTTCAGAGGCCCCCCCAAGCTGCACCCTAAGTACAGTGTTAGGCTCTGCAGGAAATCCAACTAAGATGGAGTCACTGGGAAGCTTCCTACCAGCTTGGCAGGCTCTCACAAGGAGGACCAGCCACAAATGGGTTTACAGTATGTTTCTTCCTAGAAATGGAGCTGTCTAGTGCAGCCTAATGAAAGGCAGAAGAAACAAATATGAAGATTTCATATCATACATAGGAACATATTTAAATAGATATAGTGTAACACAGCAATATAGAACCATTGTGTGTGGGTGTGTATGCACACTTCTGCACTTCTGTGCTAGGGGCATCTAGAGGGAATGGAAAGATTGTATCTAACTGAGAAGTAGACGTCACAATAGTTTGAAGAGGATTTTCAGACTGCCCTTTTCCAGGGTTCTCTCCTGCATTGAGCATCGGGCCATAGACTGGAGATTGCTCTCTGGCATAAAGCCTACTGCATAGTGCCTGGGCTTGGCAGAGCTTTATTCTCGTTCCCATAGGAAAGGGAGGGAAATTCAGTTCTAGTACAGAGAAGGTGCTCAATATGTATTTGTGGAGTGGATGGGTGAATGAATGAGTCATTGTAGCATTGCCTTGGCTTGTTACCACCCTTCAGATTTCTCTGTCTGGCTCTTGATTATGCGGTTCAGGAGCCATTTCTTGCCTCTTAGAGGGACTCTCTAAGAAGCCCCTGTCTCTCAGAGGGAAAGTCTCTCAGAACCCCAACCCTAGATCAGTTGGGATGATTATCTGGGATTTTTTGTTTCCCATTAAGGAGTGATTCCTCTGCATCGAGGAGGTTAGTCATGTATTGACTGCAGTGGCATTTCTTATAAGATCTCAAAGCGTTGTTGCTGCTGTTGTTGTTTTAAGATTATTTGTTCTTTAGAACATGTCTGTGAGGTAGATTTAGTGTATTCGTTATTTTTATTTTACTGATGGATAAACTAAAGCAGAACAAGTTTAATGACATATCCAAGGCCAGAAAGGTAAGCTGTTGTTGGAGCAGAGATGAGAAACCAAGTCCATGACTCAATACTCCCAATAGAAGGATCATTAATGGTTAAAACTGTTGGGTTTTTATGGATGCCAGAACTGACAACTGATTCTTGAGAACACCTGGCACAGTCTTCCTCCTTTTACTGTACCAGTTTAACTGCCCAATCCATATTTTCAATTTTGTGTTACTACAAAATCAATTTTTAAAATTTAGATTTTTGATTTGATTTCTTTCTTTTTTCTTTTTCTTTTTTTTCTTTTTTTTTTTTTTTTTTTTTTTTGCTTTTCTGCCAACTATTTTTTTTTCTTGTTTTAAAATCATTTGTGTAATTCTTAGGTGTTATCTTCTCCAGGGAGAATCATTGCTAAAAAACAAACAAATGACTATGAACTTTTCTCCTGTTTCTACTGGAGAAGCCAGCAAGGATTAGTGGAAAGAGTGCAGGCTTTATAGTCACACAGGCTTGGGTTCAGGTCCTGCTACTCTTAGTGTCTCAGTTTCTTTATTCTTAAAATGGGGATAAGAATGCCTACCACTTAAGAAACAAACCATCTTAAGGGGGGCGGGGAAGGAATGCCTACCTTAGAAGGCTGTAAATATTAACTGAGATTATGTATAAAAGTGTCTGGTACAGTGTTTGCTATAGTATGTGTTCGAGAAATGCTTTGGGTGAGGTGATTATGATAAGTAATTCTGTTTTATGCAGTGGTTTCCTAACTGATTTAAATAGCCAGTTTAAGGGACTGAAATCAAGCATTTATATATTTATTTATTTATTTATTTATTTATTTATTTATTTATGAGACGGAGTTTTGCTCTTGTTGCCCAGGCTGGAGTGCAATGGTACGATCTTGGCTCACTGCAACCTCTGCCTCCCGGGTTCAAGTGATTCTCCTGCCTCAGCCTCCGGAGTAGCTGGGATTACAGGTGCGTGCCACCATGCCTGGCTAATTTTTGTATTTTCTGTAGAGATGGGGTTTCACTGTGTTGGCCAGTCTGGTTGCGAACTCCTGACCTCAGGTGATCCACCCATCTCAGCCTCCCAAAGTGCTGGGATTACAGGCGTGAGCCACCACCCCCAGCCTGAAATCAAGCATTTAGAAGAACAAGATGCTATTTTCATGTGCCTTTGTGGACAGACCTTTATGCAATCAATTAATATTGAAAAATCCACACTTGCCGCTGTGTAATGTACAGTGGATCTCATGCAGAACTTCCAGATGCATCTCTGAATAGCCCATTTGGCATGTGTTGTCCCATACCTCCTCCAGATTTAGCAAGTATCATTATAGAGTACTCTAAATCCCACGTGAATTCAACATGACTGGCCACTCCCTTGACTAAATGCCTTTATTAGTTCACTTGAAAATGGGAGACAGCCCTTAAAAGTGCTGGGACACAGTTTCCTGTGCAGTGACTGGGAACATATAAATAGTTGGCTTGCTTTAAATCTGGTGTTCAGCTTTTTGTAGTAGTGGCTTCATCCTGTAAGCACAGGGGACCACATATGAAAAGGTAAGAAAACACCAAAATCCTGGTGACAATAAAGCCAAGAGATTTTGGTCCTGAGGATGACTGGGCAAGTCCCTGATTCTTTGCATCCCCTCATAGTAAAGGTTTGTTGATTTGATTTATTTGTTTATGTGTAGTTAAGTGCCCTTCTGTTTATGTAATCCTGAGGAAACACTCACAATATGTTTGGGCAGTTTATTTAATGTCCATAGGTAATCTTTTAAGCTTCCAATCACTGCTATTAATTGCTTTCCAACTAGGTAATAAGATAGTAATTTACTGATGTTTACACTGCTCTCTGAGGTGGTACAGTACGTTTATTTTCAGAGAGGAAACCGAGACCCTGAGATGTGAAGCAGCTTTGCTTAATTCACACAGCCTGCCATCGCAAGCTAAACTACATATTAGAGTTTATGTTGGGGAGCTTGTAGCCTCTCAGTATGGACAAAAGCTGAGTTTGTTTCAGACAGATCTTTGACTGACAGTAGGAGTCAGTCTTCTGCCCTAAGATGCATTCTGGGAAGGGTCCACTTTGACTGGTAGGATCAAGCATGCCAGCTTCCTCTTTAGGTGGGCATTATATGACAGTGGAAAGTAGAATAGGTCGGGAGTTCAAGACCAGACTGACCAACATGGAGAAGCCCCGTCTCTACTAAAAATACAAAATTAGCCGGGTGTGATGGCGCATGCCTGTAATCCCAGCTACTCTGGTGGCTGAGGCAAGAGAATCACTTGAACCTGGGAGGCGGAGGTTGTGGTGAACCGAGATCGCACCATTGCACTCCAGCCTGGGCAACAAGAGGGAAACTCCATCTCAAAAAAAAAAAAAAGAAGGTGTTTAGCATTCATGTGGCAATTTGGCAATTAAATATGTAATGGCTTTTTATTACATTTAAACAATGATCTATGATTCACACGGGCTTTATTTCTTACAGAGATTCAGAAAAATCACACATGAGTCAGTACATTTTGCAGCACTTATGTAGGCTTTATGGTTTAAGATAGCAACCAGGCTGAGATTTTTTGCCAAAATATATTTTTATCAGTGCTTTCTTCTGCTTTCATATAATTTTTTTCCTTGTAAATCTTATTGAAGTATAACATATATACTGAAACATGCACATAACATAAGTATGCAGCTCAAGGAATTTTCAGAACATTCCCGTGTAACCCAGCACTCATATTAAGAAAAAGCACATTGCCAGGTGCTGTGGCTCACGCCTGTAATCCCAGCACTTTGGGAGGCCAAGGTGGGTGGATCACCTGAGATCAGGAGTTCGAGACCAGCCTGGGCGACATGGCAAAACCCCGTTTCTACTAAAAATACAAAAATTAGCTGGGCTTAGTGGCGGGTACCTGTAATCCCAGCTACTTGGGAGGCTGAAGCAGGAGAATTGCTTGAACTCAGGAGGCAGAGGTTGCAGTGAGCCAAGATTGCACTACTGCACTACAGCCTGGATGACAGAGTTAGACTCCATCTCAAAAAACAAACAAACAAACAACACAAAACAAAAAGAAAAAAACAAAAAAACCCACATGACCAGCACCCCAGAAACCTTCCTCATGGCCCCTTCCAGTTACTACCCCCCTCAAGGGTAAGTACTATCCTGATTTCTAACAACATAAGTCAATTGTACCTGATTTTGAATTTTATATAAATGGAATTCTACAGTATATTAGCCAATTTATCTTTTCCTTTTACCTAATTGGCATGAATGAACTGAAGTGGACACTGTTTGCCCTGTGTTCTCATTTTGTATTTTGTCCTGTTAGCTGGCTTGGGCTGGTTATTAATTGTAATCAAAGATTAATATTATTTGACAGTTTTGAGCAGTTCAAATTTAATATCATTAATATGAGATCATGGATCCTGCTGTGTGGTGAAGAATAAATGACAAAAAGGAAAAAAAAAGATATGACTAAAGAAAGGCTCTGGCTGGGCGCAGTCGCTCACGCCTGTAATCCCAGCACTTAGGGAAGCCAAGTTGGGCTGATCACCTGAGGCCAGGAGTTCTAGACCAGCCTGGCCAACATGGTGAAACCCCATCTCTACTAAAAATACAAAAATTAGTTGGGTGCGTTAGCGGGCGTCTGTAGTCCCAGCTGTTTGGGAGGCTGAGGCAGGAGAACTGCTTGAACCCCGGAGGTGGAGGCTGCAGTGAGCTGAGATCGTGCAGCTGCACTCTAGCATGGGCGACAGAGTAAGAATCCATCTCAAAAAAAGAAAATAATAATAAATTAAAAAAATTAAAAGTCTCCATAGGCTGGGCGCATTGGCTCACACCTGTAATCCCAGCACTTTGGGAGGCTGAGGCGGGCGGATCACGAGGTCAAGAGATCGAGACCATTCTGGACAACATGGTGAAACCCCGTCTCTACTAAAAATACAAAAAAAAAAAAAAAAAAAAATTAGCTGGGCATGGTGGCACATGCCTGTAATCCCAGCTACTCAGGAGGCTGAAGCTGGAGAATTGCTCGAACCCGGGAGGTAGAGGTTGCAGTGAGCCAAGATCGCGCCACTGCACTCCAGCCTGGCGATGGAGCGAGACTCTGTCTCAAAAATAAAAATAAAAATAAATAAAATTTAAAAATAACAAAAAATAAAAGGCTCCATATGCTTTTGACTCATGTCTGAATCATAATGTCCTCATACCACAAGAATGGACCTGCTTGATTCATCAATGATTTTGTTATTAAAATAATTACTGTGGCTTGCAAAAATATGGATTTCTAATTGTGTGGGTTTTTGTTTTTGTTTGTGAGATAGCGTCTGGCTCTATCACCCAGGCTGGAGTGAAGTGGCATGGTCTTGGCTCACCACAACCTCTGCCTCCCGGGTTCAAGTGATTCTCCTGCCTCAGCCTCCCAAGTAGTTGGGACTACAGACGTGTGCCACCACGCTTGGCTAATTTTTGTATTTTTAGTAGAGATGGGGTTTTGCCATGTTGGCCGGGCTGGTCTCGAACTCCTGACCTCAAGTCATCCACCCATCTTGGCCTCCCAAAGTGCTGGGGTTATAGGCGTGAGCCACTGCACCCGGCCTAATTTTGTGGTTCGTTAATGATCAAGTGTGTGTGTGTTGCCCTCAGCTGATGCTATGACACTTTGATTATTTACCTAAATCTCCAAAATGCTCATTTGATTTATTGAATCTGAGGGGAAACTGAGGTAATAAAATACTTAGTAATTTTCTCCAAGCAATTTAGTGGAAAAACTAAAATTGGAATTCAGCTTAAGAATCCCGGTTCAAGGATATTGCTAGATGATTGCCTTTGATTGCAGGGGTCTGAAACATTTAACTAAACCCGTCCTTTTCCTGTTTTTCTTCCCCCTATATGGAAACTATGGTTTCAGAGCCTGGGTTATTGCAATGGAAAGAACACAGACCTAACAAAGTGAATTGCAAGAGCCTTTTAAGAAAGTGAATCTGTCAACTCTCTTTATTCTTACTATCCATACAATTAAAGTCTTTAGAGACCTAGTTACTATAGACTGAAGACATGTGACCCTTCTATTGTTTAACTTGAGGTGGCCTGGACCAAGCATAATGAGGGGGTTCGCAATAATAGGATTCTTCTTTTTTTTTTGAGAAGGAGTTTCGCTCTTGTTGCACAGGCTAGAGTGCCATGGTGTGGCCTCGGCTCACTGCAACCTCTGCCTCCCGGGTTCAAGCAATTCTCCTGCCTCAGCCTCCCGAGTAGCTGGGATTACAGGCATGCGCCACTACACCCGGCTAATGTTGTATTTTTAGTAGAGATGGGGTTTCTTCATGTTTGAGGCAGGAGAATCGCTTGAACCTGGGAGGCGGAGGTTGTGGTGAGCCGAGATTGTGCCACTGCACTCCAGCCTGGGCGACAGAGTGAGACTCCGTCTAAAAATAAATAAATAAAATAAAAATAAAAATAAAAATAAAAATAAAAATACAAAAATTAGCCAGGCATGGTGGTGCGTGCCTGTAGTCGCAGCTACTAGGGAGGCTGAGGTAGAAGAATCACTTGAATCCGGGAGACAGAGGTTTCAGTGAGCTGAGATCATGCCACTGCACTCCAGCCTGGGTGACAGAGCCAGACTCCGTCTCAAAAAAACAAAACAAAACAAAACAAAAAACTCATCCTGTCTTTTGTGTTTATCACATCAGAAGTTTACACTTAGGATTTAGGAATTGCCTCTTGAGAACCTTTGTGTTGCTAATTAGAAATGGCCCTTACTGGCCAAGTGTGGTGGTTCACGCCTGTAATCCCAACACTTTGGGAGGCTGAGGCAGGAGGATCACTTGAGCCCAGGAGTTTGAGACAGGCCTAGGCAACATAGTGAGACCCAGTCTCTACAAAAAAATTTAAAAGAGATTAGCCAGGCATGGTGGCACAAGCCTGTAGGCCCAGCTAGCTCGGGAGGCTGAGGCGGGAGGATCACTTGAGCCTGGGAGGTCAAGGCTGCAGTGAGCCCTGATGGTGCCACTGTACTCCCGCCTGGGTGACAGCGAGACCCTCAGAAGTGTTAAGAGGCCGGGCGTGGTGGCTGACGCCTGTAATCCTAAGACTTTGGGAGACCGAGACAGGTGGATCACCTGAAGTCAGGAGTTCGAGAAGAGCCTGGCCAACATGGTGAAAACCAGTCTCTACTAAAAATACAAAAATTAGCTGGATGTGGGGGTGCATGCCTGTAAACACAGCTACTCGGGAGGCTGAGGCAGGAGAATCGCTTGAGCTAGAGAAGCATAATTTGCAGCGAGCCGAGCCACTGCACTCCAGTGTGGGTGACAGAGTGGGACTCTGCCTCAAAAAAAAAAAAAGTGTTATGGAAGCCTCTGGGGTCTACATTTTTTCCCCGTAATGTCCCCCTGCTACCATCACCAGGATGCAAAGGGAGAAGGATAAGGCAAGTGGCATGTATTCAGGTTAATGAGAGGAAAGGAGTAGGCTTCTCACCACCACCAGGTACCCTAAACCTCAGCTCAGCTCTGCCCCACATGGGTCTGGCTCCTTTCAGCCCAAGGTTTTACTCGCCTACTGGTCAACCTCTCTCCTAATTTCTCTATGAAAAGTCCTTGATTTAATCTAAGATGGGAAGAGAGAGGAAGAATGACTAACACTTTGTATTTCCATATAGGCTCGAATAGGGTAGGAACTAGGGTGAGGTGGAATTTTAAATAAGGACAGTCTCTGACAAGGCAGGTTTAGGGAGAAGTGAGTGAAGCAGGGTCGTGCAAGTGTAGCGTCGGAGCCTACCTTTATTTAAAAGTTTCATATTTTGTTCATCATGGATATTATTTACCTAATCAGTGAGTGTTTTTAGTGCCCTCTTAAATTTTCCACCCAAGGTAAGTAGCCTTGCTGACTTTACCTTAGTTCAGGCTTGTTCAGGACCTTTCAAATAATTTGCTCAGAGACACCCAACTAGAAAGTGGCAGGAGCACTTTGGAAAGTTAAGGCAGGCCACATAGCCAGGTGCTTTCTCTAAAAAAAAAAAAAAATTAGCCGGGCATGATGGTGCATACCCTGTAGTCCCAGCAACTTAGGAGGCTGAGGTAAGGTGGGAGAATTGCTTTTGAGCCCCGGAGGTAGAGGCTGCAGTGAGCTCTGATCCCACCACTGCACTCCAGCCTCAGTGACAGAATGACAGTCCATATCAAAAAAAAAAAAAAAAAAAAAAGGCTAGAAAGAGGTAGAGATGGGATTTGACGCCAAGTCTGTTTGCATCCAAACCATGCTTTTTTCTAAACCATTAGTCTTTTAAGAGTCCTCATAGACAATTATCTTGGGCCACTCATGATAATTAATCCATTAAGTAAAGGTGCATTCGCTTGTTAATATTTGTTCCAAATCTAGAGTGTGTGAACACTATTTTAAGTGCCAGATGCTTCCGAGAGGTCAAGTTGGCTTTCTGCTTCATTCTTACACTTGTCTAGCATTTGGCACTTTTGACTATTCTCTTCTTAAAACTTATCTTGGTGTCCATGACCTGGTCTCTCCTGGTTTTCCTCCTGCTTTTCTAACCATACTTTCTTCTATCTGCTTTGTGGGCTCTCTCTTTCCATTTCTTTCTTTTTTTTTTTGAGACAGAGTCTTGCTCTGTTGCCCGGGCTGGCGCCATCTTGACTCACTGAAACCTCTGCCTCCTGGACTCAAGTGATTCTCGTGCCTCAGCCTCCCGGGTAGCTGGGATTACAGGTGCGTGCCACCACGCCCGGCTAATTTTTGTATTTTTTTTTTTTAGTAGAGACAGGGTTTCGCCATATTGGCCAGGCTGGTCTCGAACTCCTAGCCTCAAGTGATCTGCCCGCCTCGGCCTCCCAAACTGCTGGGATTACAGGTTTGTGCCATCACGCCAGGCCTCTCTTTCCATTTTTTAAATGTCTGTCATGCATTTTTTTCCCATTGTATATACCCTCCCTGGGCATACTAATGACTATCCATTCTCTATCTTTAGTCCAGACTTCTCTTACTGAGCTGCCTTACCAGTCATCTACACTTGGATGCCTTAGAGGTACTTCAACTCAAAACCCCCAAATTGAGTTCCTCATTCTTTCCTGATCCCTGACCCCCACATTCTGTTCCTCCTGATTATCTGATATATACCCATACTTAGAGAATGGTAACACCTATCTATCTCTCCAGCACCCAGCCAGAGACCTGAGAATCATTCTTGACTCTTCCCTTTCCCTCAGTGCCCGCATCCAGTGAGACACCAAGTTCTGTAGATTTTTTTTTTTTTGAGACGGAGTCTTGTTCTGTTGCCCGGGCTGGAGTGCAATGGCATGATCTCAGGTAACTGCAACCTCTGCCTCCTGGGTTCAAGCAATTCTCTCCTGCCTCAGACTCCAGAGTAGCTGGGACTATAGGCGTGTGCCACCACACCTGGGTAATTTTTTTTGTATTTTTAGTAGAGATGGGGTTTCATCATGTTGGCCAGACTGGTCTCGAACTCCTGACCTCAGGCGATCCACCCACCTTGGCCTCCCAAAGTGCTGGGATTACAGGCGTGAGACACGGCACCCGGCCAGATTTTGCTTTCAAAGCATTGCTCTGCTCTGTCCCCTTCCCATGTCCTCACTGTCATTATGCTAGTCCACATCTCTTACCTGATCTCTTTGTTTCCAGGCATACTTCCCCCAATTCATCCTCTACACTATTTCTACACAGATCATCTTTTCTCTCTCTCTCTCTTTTTTTTCTTTTTTTTTTTTTTTTTCCAGACAGGGTCTTGGTCTGCCGCCCAGGCTGCAGTACGTTGGCACGATCACAGCTCACTGAAGCCTTGAACTCCTGGGCTCAGGCAATCCTACTACCTCAGCCTCCCAAATAGCTGGGACTACAGGCACACACCGCCATGCCCAGCTAATTTTTTAAAAACTTTTTGTAGAGACAGGGTCTCACTATCTTGTCCAGGCTGGTTTGCACTCCTGGGCTCAATCGATCCTCCTGCCTTGGCCTCCCAAAGTGTTGGGATTACAAGCGTGAGCCACCATGCCCGGCCTATTTCCAGAGGGAATTTCTTTAAAAGTTCCTCCTGGCTTATAAGACAAAGTCCAGCTCCACAGCAGAACAGATATTGTTCTCCATGATCTAATTCATATTTATCCCTCCTATTTCATGTCTTACCTCCTTCCCTTCCCTCTATCACCCTATGCTGAACTGAAGTGGTATTTGGCCATATTTGGTGTGTCAGGGTCTTTGCTCATCCAGCTTCCTCTGCCTGCAGTGCCCTTTCCTTTTTTATCTTGCAAACACCTGCTCTACTTTTTTTTTTGAGACGGAGTTTCAGGCTGGAGTGCAATGGTGCGATCTCGGCTCACTGCAACCTCCGCCTCCCGGGTTCAAGTGATTCTCCTGCCTCAGCCTCCCGAGTAGCTGGGATTACTGGGATGCGCCACCAAGCCTGGCTAATTTTGTATTGTTAGTAGAGACGGGATTTCTCCATGTTGGTCAGGCTGGTCTTGAACTCCTGACCTCAGGTGATCTGCCTGCCTCGGCCTCCCAAAGTGCTGGGATTACAGGTGTGAGCCACTGCACCCGGCCTCACCTACTCTACTTTTAAGATTCCACTCCAAATTTTCTGTCACCATCTAGAGAGATTTGACCACTCCCTCCGGTGTGCCTATACTGTTCCTGCTACATAATTGTATCCAGCACTTGTAACACTTTATTGCACTTGTGTATTTACATATCCGCTCTTCCCCTTATAAACCTCAAGCTTCAGGAAGACAGGACCTTTGAATAATTGACACTTATATCCAGAGTATCCAGTACAGTGCTTATCACAAGGAGGCACTTAATAAATATTGAACTCAGATGAGAGCACCTCCTGGAAAGCAAAAAAAAAAAAAGAAAAAGAAAAAGAAAATAAACATTGAATGAATGAATGGATACTAAAAGAAAACAAAGCAGTGGACCAACCCAATAAGACACTTGATAAAATCTCATCAATTTACTTCAAAATGAGGAACAGGCCAAAATGGATAGTGACAAATATGAATGATCTGTAACTCTAAGGTCAATATAATTCTGTTACTTTGTGATCTTATATAGATCTCTATTTATGTACCACTAACTGTGCTGCTTTATGTTGTTTACATATCTGTTTCCCCCTATTAGTCTGAAAGCTTCATGACCCTGTCTAATTTACCTCTGTATCACTGATGCAAAACCCATAATAGGTGTACAATAAATATTTCTTGAATCAAAATTAAGGAATGAGGCCGGGCGCAATGGCTCACACCTGTAATTCCACACTTTGGGAGGCCGAGGTGGGTGGATCACCTGAGGTCAGGAGTTTGAGACCAGCCTGGCCAACATGGCAAAACCCCATCTCTACTAAAAATACCAAAAAAAAAAAAAAAAAAAAAAATCAGCCAGGCGTGGTAGTGCACGCCTGTAAACCCAGCTATGCAGGAGGCTGAGGCAGGAGAATTGCTTGAACCCGGGAGGCGGAGGTTGCAGTGAACCAAGATTCCACCACTGCATTCCAGCCTGGGCAACAGAGTGAGACTCCATCTCAAAAGAATAAAAAATAAAATAAAATAAAATAAAAATTAAGGAATGAAGCTAGCCAAAGTAGCTTCTTATAAAGGTTTGGGGATTTATCTCAATGAAATGAGAATGATTTTGTCTTACTATATTTTAAAGATATATAAAGGGCTGACATTTGCATACATTTTTATTTTTCTATTTTCTCAGCAAACACTTTCATTTTTATAGGTTCTACAAATATAAACTCCAGCTTCACTCTTTTCTGAAATATAACAGATTCCAATTTAGGGAAGTTCAAATTAGTGAATCTTTACCATACCGTGCCTTACCTTGTTTCATTTTGCTTAGTATTCATATGCATCTGGGTTTTGACAAAGCAGGCACTAGAAAATATGGATGTGACTAACATGTACCAGTTTTTATGGGCCTAGTGAATTTTAAAAAAATTCTTATTTATTTATTTATTTATTTATTTATTTATTTTGAGATGGAGTCTTGCTCTGTTGACCAGGCTGGAGCGCAGTGGCATGATCTTGGCTCACTGCAACCTCTGCCTCCCAGGTTCAAGTGATTCTCCTGCCTCGGCCTCCCGAGTAGCTGGGATTACAGGTATGCCCCACCACACCCGGCTAATTTTTGTATTTTTAGTAGAGATGGGGTTTCACCATGTTGGCCAGGCTGTTCTAGACCTCCTGACCTCAGGTGATCTGCCCACCTCGGCCTCCCAAAATGCTGGGATTACAGGCGTGAGCCACTGCGCCCGGCTAAAAAAATTCTTAATGCTATTTATGATTAATAATCATAAATGTTTTTAAACTATAAAATCAAATTATTCACCTTATTACCTTTGGTGCTTGTCTTAGTCCATTCAGACTGGTATAATAAAATAGCATAAACTGGGTAGCTTATAAACAACAGAAATTTATTTCTCACAGTTCTGTAGGCTGAGAAGTCCAAGATCAAGGTGGGAGCAGTTTGGTGTCTATTGAGGGCCCACTTTCTCTTCACAGATGGTGCCTTCTAACTGTGTCCTCACATGGCAGAAGGGGCAAGTCAGCTCTCTGAGGCCTCTGTTATAAAGGAATTAATCTCATTTAGGAACAATCCACCCTCATGGACATAATCATTTCCCAAAGCCCCACCTACTAATACCATCATCTTGGGGGTTATGATTTCAGCTTATGGTTTTTGTTGGGGACACAAACATTCAGACCATAGCAAAGATGCTACTAAAGTTTAAATCACAGGGATTCCAGCAGATTGCTTGTGTTTGGATTTTTTTTTTTGATGAATTCTCACTCTGTCGCCCAGGCTGGAGTGCAGTGGTGCAATCTTGGCTCACTGCAATCTCCACCTCCTGAGTTCAAACCATTCTTGTGCCTCAGACTCCCAAGTAGCTGGGATTATAGGTGCCGCCACCACTCCTGGCTAATTTTTGTATTTTTAGTAGAGATGGGGTTTCACCATGTTGGCCAGGCTGTCTCCAATTCCCGGCCTCAGGTGATCTGCCCGCCTCGGCCTCCCAAAGTGCTGAGATTACAGGTGTGAGCCACTGTGCCTGGCCTCTTAGTTTAATTACATATAATTAAGATATAAAAAATTATATATAATGGGACACCAGTGGCTGGTGTGAAAGGGGAATGGAGGGAGGGAAGGAGGACTCTGCTTGTGTTTTCTTCATTCTAATGTTAAAATCATGGTTAATGCAGTAATTTCCTTACAATATTCCCACTCTAGAAACGTGCTTACAAGAGCTATGTTCGAGCCCTCCCTCTGCTGAAGAAAATGGGGATCAATTCCATTCTCCTCCGAAAAAGCATTGGTGCCCTTGAAGTGGCCTGTGGCATCGTCATGACCCTTGTGCCCGGGCGTCCCAAAGATGTGGCCAACTTCTTCCTACTCTTGCTGGTGTTGGCTGTGCTCTTCTTCCACCAGCTGGTCGGTGATCCTCTCAAACGCTACGCCCATGCTCTGGTATTTGGAATCCTGCTCACCTGCCGCCTGCTGATTGCTCGCAAGCCTGAAGACCGGTCTTCTGAGAAGAAGCCTTTGCCAGGAAATGCTGAGGAGCAACCCTCCTTATATGAGAAGGCCCCTCAGGGCAAAGTGAAGGTGTCATAGAAAAATGGAAGTGCAAAGAGTGGACCTTCCAGGCAGTTGCGTCCAAGACACCAGGAAGATGTCAGTGTGTGTTTTTCATTTGATTTATTTATCTTGGGGAAAGTGAAAAATGTAATCTGCAAGTTAATGACCCTATTGGCTTGTGTACATCTATATGCTAAAATGACTTCCCCACATTGACATTTGTGCACCACCTTTAATCACTCTGGGGCAACTCTCACATCTTGCTGCATGTACATGTATACGGCTACTGTTGAAGTGTAATTGTGAGATGGACTCCAACAAGCATGTGACTGTGAGATTGTGTGTGGGAAAATGTATTTAACTACTCCGTGTGTGTGTGTGTGTGCATGCGCGTGCGTGCGCGCGCATGCACGCACACACAAGCAGAGAAGGCTCTGATCTTGAACTAATCCTGCACAGGCATCCTTCCCTTTATAGATTGATTCCAGCAAAGGCAGAATAAAACAAATTTCCTATAAAGAGAATCCTGATATAAGACAAGTCATATAGTCCCATGGCCGGGGATCTCTCCATGGATGCTGAAAACTTAAACTTACTACTTTAGGAAAAAAAAAAAAAATTCAATTTCAGACACTGAGTTATATATGAAATTAATTAGGCTCTATTCCAACAGTTGTTTACATTTTAAATAGTCCATATTGAGTTTAATTAAAACAAGGGATTCATGCAGTCAAATTGATAGTTTAATTCTTCAAGTGATAATATAGGAAGTTTCACCTTGCCTTTGTCCAAGCCCCACCTATTAAAACCCTTTACTCACAGTTTGAAACTGAAGCAGTAAACTTGTTTCCAGACATCTTTTTCAGATTGTCTTAAGCCCGAAGTTGCCTCACTTCCACTATTCTCAGCAGCCAACCAGGATTTGGCAGCTGCTCCACTGTTAGGGTTGAGGGAACAGGGATCAGTCCTGTTAGAAGTCTGTGAGCCTCAAACTCTACCTGTTCTCTGCAATCATCCAAAATTTGAAAAAGAAGCTATATCCAGTGTTTCATTGCCAAACAGATTCACTACTCTTACTGATTCTTCACTGAGCTTTGCTAGTATAAGCAGAGTTCCAAGTCCCCCCTAGGGTTGTCTCTACACTTCTTTTTCATTCCAGTGGGTGGGGTTTAGCTGGGGGAAGGACATTTCATAAGGGTTAGTTGGACTGAGCAGTATGGACATTTGCTTTTTTTATTACGTACTGTTGTTTTTCCTTGTTAGGTGTGCTTTGGTGGTTTTAATATTATTGTGCCAGGGATGGGGAAATGCGTGGGGGGGGTGTGTGGGAAGAGTACTTATTATTGTGTTTTCTTCAGTGTAATTGTTCTTGGTAATTGATACCTCTCTGTTTTATTTCTCTCATTCTTTCAAAATAAAACTTTTTGAAATTTGGAGGAAATTGTCTGGACAAATACTGAAAATCTGGAAAGTAAGGATCATATCAAAGGATTTAGCCTCTCTTTTTCTGAGTCTGGCTGAAGGAGGAGAGGAAAGAGAAGAGGGAGTTTAATCACTTAATATGCTAATGAGGTTGCCAACTTTCCAATTTCTTTTTTTTCTTTTTCTTATTTTTTTTGAGACATGGTCTTGCTCTGTTGCCCAGGCTGTAGGGCAGTGGTGTGATCACAGCTCACTGCAGTCTCAATCTACCAGGTTCAAATGATCCTCCCACCTCAGCCTCCTGAATAGCTGGGACTACAGGCATACGCCACCATGCCCGGCTAATTTTTTATTTTTTGTAGAGACGGGATTTTGCCATGGTGCCCAGTCTGGCCTCGGACCCCTGGGCTCAAGCAGTCTGCTTGGCCCAGCCTTCCAAAGTGCTGGGATTACAGGTGTGAGCCACCTCGCCTGGCCCAACTTTCCAATTTTATTTACGTTCCCCCACACTTTTGTGATGTTAGCACACAAGACAGAAAGCCACATAATTAGGATCTCAATACAATTTCCAGGTTTTAGGAGTTTTGCTTAATTAGGTGATGCCAAGGGAAGTTAGAAAAATGATTTTGGAGAAAATTGAAGGTGTATCAAAGATGAATCCTATCTTTCACTATATATATGTATATATTTCCACAAAGTGGTACAAGTTGCACTGCCACAGACTTGTCACATTAGGCAAGATATTTCACCACTCAGGGCTCCAGTTTCATCATCTACAAAAAGAAGGATGTTGAAACCTTAAATTTACTTCCAATTTACATTTCTTTGAGCCTATGAAACATGATTAAAAACATGAAAAATGATTCAAGAAATTTTCCATTTTATTAAAGAACACATCTATCAGAAAAAATTGAAGAGCCTCAGTTGTTATGCATGATTAAATAAGAGTTGGTGAAACTATTCTGAAAACCATATATGATGTGGTAAAGTTATTTTTGCTGTATCCTTTCCCAACTGCATAAACTTTGATTATTCATCTCTAAGATTGCAGTCCTCCCCGCCCCCCGCCAAGTTTGCCTAAAGTTTATAGGTATGTTTTGGTCTCAACAACTCAGTGAGAGTCATTAAATTTATCTTTTCTCTCTTATTCCTACTCTAATAAGAGATTAAATTAGGGACTAAGCTGAGAGCTCAGACTAAACCCTTGCTGTTTTTAAGGTCAATTAACTCCTCATGGTTAGGAATAGTTACATGTTGACAGCCGGTTTCTAGAAAACCTTGGAGGATATCCATACCCATTCTCGGTAAAAGGAGGGCAGATCCAGCCTTTCTTTCTTCCCACGCCCTGGGTTCACAAGGGGAAAGCGACAGGCCCTTTAACTGAAGTCTCGGTCAGGGAGAAGCCACCTTTATTGTGAAATTTGCGGTTTCACATTTTCCTACAAAGTCCCGACATCTGGGGTCAGCCTAGGCAAAATAATCACTATAATTGATCATGTTAAATTCAAGAACCGAGACACGAATTGTCCCGTTATACGCAAAATGACGAATGCGAATATTATATTCTTAGCACAGTGGGAACGCCAGCCAATCAGCTGATTCCAGCAGCAACGGCCCACTCGCTGCGCTCCTCACAGGCCCAGGTGGGTGGCGCAAGCCGCTCTCCGTAATTGGGTCTACGTCAGCGTCGTCGCGCGCGCCACCTCCCGCCACCGAGCCACCCGCCACCTCTAGCCAATCAGGCTTCAGCTGAGTGCATTGCTCCGCCCAGCCGCCCCCCCTGGGTCTGCGCGGAAGCGCATGCGTGGGGTGGAGTCACCTTCTTTGAATTCCGGAGGCGGCATTCGGTGGTCAGAGGCCTGTGGGGCTGCAGGTAGAGTGTCTTAGGTGAGGAGGTACTTTTAAGCACCGCGCGAAATGGGGGCGAAGAGAATTTTTTAACTTTTGAGGGTGGGACTATCCTGCAAGGTGTGACTGCGGTCGGGTTTTCCCTAGCCAGTTTCGTTCCAGGGATCCTTGGGAAGCGCTGGGATGGTTCAACTGGGTGGGGTCAGAAGCTGCTCCCCTGCCCTTCTTTCCTAGGAACCTAGGAAATAACTCGGAACCTGTAACGTCCCACTGGTTTGGACATATTCCTCTCCTGATCTGGCCTCATCTGTTCCAGGGAGGTGGGATTGAGTAAGTGTCATTCCGACCATTCCTTTAGTTTTTCCTATTTGCAGTCAAAAACTTAGAAGTCATTTTTGGTTCCTCTTCCCTTTTCCCTACATCCAATTCTTTTATCACGGCCTGCTCTGTCTAACTCCAAAACATTGCATGAATCCAATCATTTTCCACCTCTACACCCTAGGCCTAGTGCAGGCTAGAGTCATCCCTCTTCTGGACTTCTGCAACAGCGTTTTATTTGGTTTCTTGCCGCTCCTTGACCTCTAACATTCTCTTCTCTGCACTGCAGCTAGCATGATCGTCAAACACAAATCAGGTGGTATTGCTCCCCTCTCTAACCTTTCCCCCTTCCCCTGTGTTTTCCCATGACACTTAAAATCCAAACTCCTTACTGTGGCCTGCAAATCCCAATATGATCTTAGTCCCTGGCTACGTTCTGACTTCATCGCTTATTACCTTTTACCTCTTTCATTCCACTCCCTCCAGACTGATGTTACTACTCTTTCTTTTCTTTTCTCTTTTCTTTTCTTTCTCTCTCTCTCCTTCCCTCCCTCCCTTTCTTTCTTTCCTTTCTTTCTTCTTTCTTTTGACAGAGTTGGGCCAGGCGTGGTGGCTCACGCCTGTAATCCCAGCACTTTAGGAGGCTGAGACAGGTGTGGATCACTTGAGGTCAGGAGTTCGAGACCAACCTGGCTAACATGGTGAAACCCAGTCTCTACTAAAATACAACAAATAGCCAGGTGTGGTGGTGTGCGCCTGTAATTCCACCTACTTGGGAGGCAGAGACAGGAGAATTGCTTGAACCCGGGAGGCGGAGGTTGTGGTGAGCCAAGATAGAGATCGCACCACTGCACTCCAGCCTGGGTGACAGAGTGAGACTGTCTCAAAAAAAAAAAAAAGAAACAATGTCTCACTATGTTGCCCTCAGCTTCCCAAAGTGCTGGGATTATAGGTGTGACCCACCTTGCCCAGCCAAGCTGCTGTTTCTTTAACACATAAAGCTCTTTTTGCTTTAAGGTCTTAGTCTTAGCATGTCTTCCTCTTCTCTCTCCATGAAATACTCTTCCACCAGATCTTCACAGGGCTGGTTCCTTCTTGGCATTCAAATCTCGGTTTAAAGGTCACCTCAGAGAGGTTTTCTCTGAACACTTATTGCAAAGTTACAATGTAGCTTCCCATCTTCATTTCTATCACATCACTGTGTATTATATTCATTATTGTTTACTTTTTTTCCTTTTTTTTAGACAAAGTCTTGCTCTGTCACCCAGGCTGGAGTGCAGTGGCGCAATCACAGCTCTCTGCAGCCTCGACCTCCCGGGCTCAAGTTATTCTCCTGCCTCACCCTCCTGAGTAGATAGGACTACAGGCACGTGCTGCTACGCCTAGCTAATTTTTTAAATCTTAAGTAGAGACATTGTCTCACTGTGTTGCCCAGACTGGTCTTGAACTCCTAGGTTGAAGGGATCTTCCAGCCTCTGCCTCCCGAAGTGCTGTATTACAGGTGTGAACTACCATGCCCAGTCTTAGTTGTATACTTATTTATTGACTCTCTCCTCCCCCTTCAGTGTAAGTGTGATGAGAGCAGAGATCTTGATTGTTTTATTATTTTATCCCTGGTAACTAGACTTGTGCTTGGCAAATAGATGACATTTAGTAATTATTTATTAAGCGAATAAATGGGAATATTTGTCTCCTGAAAATGCTTAGTCTGGCCACCAGTTTGGCTTTTGAACTATGCAGCTTTAACTTAGCACTGACAAATTAAGGAGCATAAAGATTAAAAGCAAAATCAAGGAGAAGTGGGGAAAATAGGAGTGGAGAAAGTAAGATTGAGTTATTGAGATGGATTAGTTTTTTTGTTTGTTGTTTGTTTTGAGTCAGGATCTCGCTGTGTCACTCAGACTGGAGTGCAGTAGTGCAATCTCTGCTCACTGCAGCCTTCACCTCCTGGGTTCAAGTGATTCTCCTGCCTCAGCCTCCCAAGTAGCTGGGATTACAGGTGTGTGCCACCATGCCCAACTAGTTTTTGTATTTTTTAGCAGAGACAGGGTTTCCTCATATTGGCCAGGCTGGTCTCAAACTCCTGTACGCCTGACCTCAAGTCAGGCCCACCTTGGCCTCCCAGAGTGCTGGGATTACAGGCATGAGCCACCATGCCCGGCCGAGATGGATTAGTTTTGGACCCACTTATATGACATAGCCATTCTAAGAGAGAACTTGCTTATGTTACCTGTATTCTTACTGGTTTTTTCCACTAGAAAGCTAGTTCAGCTGATGAATGTTACCTTGTCAGGTTGTTTCTATTTCTATTTAGGGCAAGGACTTTCTGAGAAAGTCAACCTCTAGATTTTGTTTCCTGGATTGTTGTCAACTTATTTATTGCATGCCTGTTGTATGCTAGCTATTGTATACTAAATACTGGAAACACACCCTGTCTCTGGAGAAAAAAGGACTATTTGGCTGATTAATGATAACTTAACACTTGTTTCTGTGTAGAACATATGCAGTAATGTCACCTCAAAAGAGAGTTAAGAACGTCCAGGCACAAAAGAGGACTTCACAAGGTAGTAGTAGTTTTCAGACCACGCTTTCAGCCTGGAAAGTAAAACAGGATCCAAGCAACTCAAAGAATATCTCAAAACATGGACAAAACAATCCAGTGGGAGATTATGAACATGCTGATGATCAAGCTGAAGAAGATGCTTTGCAAATGGCAGTGGGATATTTTGAGAAAGGTAAAGGTGGATTGTTTTCCTTATGGAACTCCTATTTCTGTAAAAATATTCTAGTCTTTTTTTCTTAATTTTTAAAGGAAAGCATAATTTTGCTCATTCGTGCTTTTGTTTATTTAATAGACATTGAGCAATTACTACATATCAGTATGCTAGGCACTAGGGACACAACAAAACTTTTTTTTTTCTTTTTTTTTTCTTTCTTTCTTTCTTTATTATTATTATACTTTAGGTTTTAGGGTACATGTGCGCAATGTGCAGGTTAGTTACATATGTATACATGTGCCATGCTGGTGCGCTGTACCCACTAACTGGTCATCTAGCATTAGGTATATCTCCCAATGCTATCCCTCCCCCCACCCCACAACAGTCCCCGAAGTGTGATTCCCCTTCCTGTGTCCATGTGTTCTCATTGTTCAATTCCCACCTATGAGTGAGAATATGCGGTGTTTGGTTTTTTGTTCTTGCAATAGTTTACTGAGAATGATGATTTCCAATTTCATCCATGTCCCTACAAAGGACATGAACTCATCATTTTTTATGGCTGCATAGTATTCCATGGTGTATATGTGCCACATTTTCTTGATCCAGTCTATCATTGTTGGACATTTGGGTTGGTTCCAAGTCTTTGCTATTGTGAATAATGCCGCAATAAACATACGTGTGCATGTGTCTTTATAGCAGCATGATTTATAGTCCTTTGGATATATACCCAGTAATGGGATGGCTGGGTCAAATGGAATTTCTAGTTCTAGATCCCTGAGGAATCGCCACGCTGAGTTCCACAGGGTTGAACTAGTTTACAGTCCCACCAACAGTGTAAAAGTGTTCCTATTTCTCCACATCCTCTCCAGCACCTGTTGTTTCCTGACTTTTTAATGATTGCCATTCTAACTGGTGTGAGATGGTATCTCATTGTGGTTTTGATTTGCATTTCTCTGATGGCCAGTGATGATGAGCATTTTTTCATGTGTTTTTTGGCTGCATAAATGTCTTCTTTTGAGAAGTGTCTGTTCATGTCCTTCACCCACTTTTTGATGGGGTTGTTTGTTTTTTTCTTGTAAATTTGTTGGAGTTCATTGTAGATTCTGGATATTGGCCCTGTGTCAGATGAGTAGGTTGCGAAAATTTTCTCCCATTCTGTAGGTTACCTGTTCACTCTGATGGTAGTTTCTTTTGCTGTGCAGAAGCTCTTGAGTTTAATTAGATCCCATTTGTCAATTTTGGCTTTTGTTGCCGTTGCTTTTGGTGTTTTAGACATGAAGTCCTTGCCCATGCCTATGTCCTGAATGGTAATGCCTAGGTTTTCTTCTAGAGTTTTTATGGTTTTAGGTCTAACGTTTAAGTCTTTAATCCATCTTGAATTGATTTTTGTATAAGGTGTAAGGAAGGGATCCAGTTTCAGCTTTCTACATATGGCTAGCCAGTTTTCCCAGCACCATTTATTAAATAGGGAATCCTTTCCCCATTTCTTGTTTTTGTCAGGTTTGTCAAAGATCAGATAGTTGTAGATATGCAGCGTTATTTCTGAGGGCTCTGTTCTGTTCCATTGATCTATATCTCTGTTTTGGTACCAGTACCATGCTGTTTTTGTTACTGTAGCCTTGTAGTATAGTTTGAAGTCAGGTAGTGTGATGCCTCCAGCTTTGTTCTTTTGGCTTAGGATTGACTTGGCGATGCGGGCTCTTTTTTGGTTCCATATGAACTTTAAAGTAGTTTTTTCCAATTCTGTGAAGAAAGTCATTGGTAGCTTGATGGGGATGGCATTGAATCTGTAAATTACCTTGGGCAGTATGGCCATTTTCACGATATTGATTCTTTCTACCCATGAGCATGAAATGTTCTTCCATTTGTTTGTATCCTCTTTTATTTCCTTGAGCAGTGGTTTGTAGTTCTCCTTGAAGAGGTCCTTCACATCCCTTGTAAGTTGGATTCCTAGGTATTTTATTCTCTTTGAAGCAATTGTGAATGGGAGTTCACTCATGATTTGGCTCTCTGTCTGTTATTGATGTATAAGAATGCTTGTGATTTTTGTACATTGATTTTGTATCCTGAGATTTTGCTGAAGTTGCTTATCAGCTTAAGGAGATTTTGGGCTGAGACGATGGGGTTTTCTAGATATACAATCATGTCATCTGCAAACAGGGACAATTTGACTTCCTCTTTTCCTAATTGAATACCCTTTATTTCCTTCTCCTGCCTAATTGCCCTGGCCAGAACTTCCAACACTATGTTGAATAGAAGTGGTGAGAGAGGGCATCCCTGTTTTGTGCCAGTTTTCAAAGGGAATGCTTCCAGTTTTTGCCCATTCAGTATGATATTGGCTGTGGGTTTGTCATAGATAGCTCTTATTATTTTGAGATACGTCCCATCAATACCTAATTTATTGAGAGTTTTTAGCATGAAGGGTTGACTTACTAGCAGAGTGGTTCCCAAACGGCTGCATATTGGGATCACTTGAGAATCTTTTTTTCTTTTTTTTTTTTCTTCCCTCTCTACCCCTTTGGCTCTGAGAATCTTTAACAAACAAACTGATGTCAGGCATCTACTCTTAGACTTTCTGATTTTATTGGTATGGGATGCAACCTGGCATAGGGATTTTTTTAAAGGCTTCCTAGGTGGTTCCAATGTATGGCAAAGTTTGGGAACCACTGTCCTAGTATTGAAACAGGTTGTAGTCTAAGTTCAATGCTTTTAGTTAGTTTAGAATAGGAATGTCAGGGCATAATCCAGCTTTCCTCACTGAAGTTGCTATCGCTGTTAAATATTCTTTAGTTAAAAACATCTTTGAACAGTTTTTGGGAAGACACTTCTTACATAAACTCCTTTATTTATTTTTGGAGATGGGGTCTTGCTCTGTTGCCCAGGCTGGAGTGCAGTGGCATGATCATTGTACGTTTAACCTTTTGGGCACAAGTGATCCTCCCATCTCAGCCTCCTGAGGAGCTGGGACCACAGGTGTGTGCCAGCATGCCCAGCTAGTTTTTAATTTTTTTGTAGAGATGGAGTCTTGTCATGTTGCCCAGGCTGGTCTCAAACTCCTGGCCTCAAGTGATCCTCTTACTTTGACCTCCCAAAATGCTGGAATTACAGATGTGGGTCACCACGCCTGGTTATTAAGCTATTCCTTTAAAGAGTTCCAAATTGTTATTATTGAGGCCAAAGACTGAAATAATTTTAAAGGTCTCACTATTTAATATTGTTTCTTTTTTCAGGTCCCATTAAAGCTTCACAGAATAAAGATAAAACCTTGGAAAAACACTTGAAAACTGTGGAAAATGTGGCTTGGAAGAATGGGTTAGCTTCAGAAGAAATTGATGTTCTATTAAATATTGCACTCAGTGGCAAATTTGGTATGTTGAGGAGATGCTTTTTTTTTCTTTTAACTCACCTAGCACCTATATTTTTTTCTTTTAAAAATAAGTCTTATATATATATATACATACACACACACACACACACACACACACATATATATATATACATTTTTTTATAATAGAGACAGCATCTCACTATATTGCCCAGGCTGGTCTCGAACTCCTAGACTCAAGTGATCCTCCCGCCTTGGCCTTCCAAAGTGCTGGGATTATAGGCTTGAGCCACCGCACCTGGCTCGAGGGGGATGTTGTTTTGTTTTTTGTTTTTTGTTTTGAGATGGAGTCTTGCTCTGTCACCCAGGCTGGAGTGCAGTGGCACCATCTCAGCTCACTGCTACCTTTGCCTCTCGGGTTCAAGCAATTCTCCTGCCTCAGCCTCCCGAGTAGCTGGGACTACAGGCGCGTGCCACCACACCTGGCTAATTTTTTGTATTTTTTTTTTTTTTTTTTTTTAGTAGGGACAGGTTTTCGCTGTGTTAGCCAAGATGGTCTCCATCTCCTGACTTCGTGATCCACCTGCCTCGGCCTCCCAAAGTGCTGGGATTACAGGTGTGAGCCACCGTGCCTGGCCGAGGGGATTTTTTTTTCTTTTGGGAGACTGGGTCTTACTCCGTCGCCCAGGCTGGAGTGCAGTGGCGCAATCTCAGCTCACTGCAGCCTCCACCTCCCGGTTTCAAGCAATTCTCTGCCTCAGCCTCCCGAGTAGCTCGGATTACAGGTGCCTGCCACCACGCCCGGCTAATGTTTTTGTATTTTTAGTAGAGACAGGGTTTCACCATCTTGGGCAGACTGGTTTTGAACTCCTGACCTCGTGATCCACCCGCCTCGGCCTCCCAAAGTGCTGGGATTACAGGTGTGAGCCACTGCGCCCAGCCTGGGATGCTTTTGTCATCACTTTGCTGTTAGTTTTTCCTTTTAGACTTTGTTTATTTATTTTTTTGAGACTGAGTTTTGCACTTGTTGCCCAGGCTGGAGTGCAGTGGTGCGATCTTGGCTCACTGCAACCTCTGCCTCCCAGGTTCAAGCGATTCTCCTGCCTCAGCCTCCTGAGTAGCTGGGATTACAGGCATGTGCCACCACGCGCGATTAATTTTGTATTTTTAGTAGAGATGGGGTTTCTCCATGTTGGTCAGGTTGGTCTTGAACTCCTGACCTCAGGTGATCCGCCCGCCTCGGCCTTCCAAAGTGCTGGGATTACAGGCGTGACCCACTGCGTCCGACCTTCCTTTTAGACTTTGAATTACATTGTTCATTGGAATTAGTTGCAGTTTTTTATGTTTACTGTACTCTTCATAAGACCAATCTGTTAAGATTATAAAATGTTTTTTTGTGTGTGTGTGTTTGGGCCAAAAGTTTCTGTGTGCATATGTCGAAAATAACCAGTTACCATATATCATCACAAATAAAATGCAAAATACATACTTTTGTCACCAAATACATGAGAACCATTTTTTAGTATTTATCTTAAGACGCATACATAGTAATTTAAACAATGTTACTGGAAGGCATCTTAAAAGATCACTTAGTCTACTTCATTACCTTCATTTTCTTTCTCTTTTTTTTTTTTTTTTTTGAGATGAGTTTCACTCTTTCACCCAGGCTGGAATGCAATGGCATGATCTTGTCTCACTGCAACCTCTGCCTCCTGGGTTCAAGCGATTCTACTGCCTCAGCTTCCTGAGTAGCTGGGCTTATGGGCATGCACCACCACACTCGGCTAATTTTTGTATTTTTAGTAGAGACGGGGTTTCGCCATGTTGGCCAAGCTGGTCTCAAACTTCTGACCTCAGGTGATCCACCCGCCTCGGCCTCCCAAAGTGCTAGGATTACAGGCGTGAGCCAGTGTGCCCAGCTAAGATGCTTTTTCTTTTGTGCAAATGCATCTTTTCCTGTTCTAAATTCATTGATGGTGGTTGGGATGGTTGGAAGAGGTTCTTAGAAATAACACCTGGTCAATATTTTATTTACTTGAACCTTTTAACTTTTTCTCATTTAAATTCAGAGTCGGAAGATATTTTAGACTCTGAACACTCTCATTTAAAGGTGAGGAAGAAGAGGCTCAGAGTCGTTAAAGAGACTTGCTTAAAGATGTCCAAACTCCCATTCTAGTGCTTATACTGTACCACATTGCTGCTTTTTTTTCTACTTAAAAAAAAGTTAAGGCTGGGTATAGTGGCTCATGTCTATAATCCCAGCACTTTGAGGGGCCAAGGCAGGATGATTGCTTGAAGCCAGATTTGAGACCAGCCTGGGCAACAAAGCGAAACCTTGTCTACAAAGTGTTAAAAAAAAAATTAGATAGGTGCAGTGGCATGTGCCTGTAGTCCCAGCTACTTGGGAGTCTGAGGCAAGAGAATCACTTGAGCCCAGGAGTTTGAGGCTGCAGTGAGCTATGATGGTGCCACTATACTCCACTGTGGGCCACAGAGCAAGACCCTGTCTCTAGGAAAAAAAAGAAAAATTAAGACAGCTCTCAAAACCAAATGCTTTATATATTAAGTATTTCCTGGCTGTTGCATGTTAGATTCCTTTGTTTATATTCCTAGCAGCATACTTGCAGGGGTGTGTGTGTATTTATTTTAAAGTAACAACGCATTACTAACTGAATTCAACATATGACTGTCAAGTATTTTGTTTCTCCATTTTTATCTGATTAGTTCTCTGTGTTTACCTAGAAAGTTAAATTAGACCTAATAAAATTGGCTTTTTTCTTGTAGATGGTTTTAGATTGTTTGGTTCTAATATCTTTCCAGGAATCCATGTTTAACTGAACAATGTCTGTCAAGATCAATTCTCCCATTCCCATCTCACCTTAAAACATATATGGAGTAGGGGCCGGGTGCAGTGGCTCACGCTTGTAACCCCAACACTTTGGGAGGCCGAGGTGGGCGGATCATGAGATCAGGAGATCGAGACTATCCTGGCTAACATGGTGAAACCCCGTCTCTACTAAAAATACAAAAAATTAGCCGGGCGTGGTGTCGGGCGCCTGTAGTCCCAGCTACTTGGGAGGCTGAGGCAGGAGAATGGCGTGAACCCAGGAGGCGGAGCTTGCAGTAAGCCGAGGTCATGCCACTGCACTCAAGCCTGGGTGAAGAGCGAGACTCCATCTCAAAAAAAGAAAACAAAAAAAACAACATATATGGAGTATACAGATGTTTTCTATTTTAGAAATTTTTTTTTCGTGATAGAGTCTCGCTGTGTTGTCCAGACTGCACTGCAGTGGTATGATCACGGTTCACTGCAGCCTTGACCTTCTGGACTCAAGCAATCCTCCCATCTCAGACTCCCAAGTAGATGGGACTACAGGTGTGTGCCACTGCACCCAGCCTCCTTTTGATAGCTCAGAAATTAATGATTAGGTTATCTTGATGTCGGCCAGGACTTGAGGTGTCTCAAAATGCATGCCTCAGACTCGGGAAACTTTTATATAGCAATTTAAAAAATAATCTCTGGCTTTCTATTGTTACTTTTCATTTTTTTTTCTGTTAAGCTGGAATTTGCTGAGGTCAAATGTGGCCTCCTTAATTCCTTTTCTCCCTTTTATTATAGTTATTTCTGTGATGTCCCCCATCCCTACTAGATCTTTACATGCAGCTCTTTTGGTAAGTTGAGATGCATATTTAGAGGCAGGTATGGTAGAAATGTCATCATAATTAGGTACGAAGGGACTTTAGACTCTTTAAAAAGTAAGTCACTTGGAAGTAAAAATAGAATTAATATTGAATTCTCCCTTTGAATTTGGTGCACATGTAATGTGTTGGTGGTGAGACTATTTTAAATTTTGAAGAGTTAGTGGATGGGAGTGAGAAAGAAAACAAGAAAAACAAGAAACCATAAGAGTGGAAAGCAGAGATTTTTATTTTTGTGATTCATTACCTATCATCACTGCTTCCTTTCTTCTCCACAGAATGGTAGTGTAGAAAGTGATGAGATATATTCTAATTCTTGAAGCTTTAATTAACAGAAATTGAGATAGGATGTATTCAAAGCCAGCCTCTATAACATCTTTTTTTTTTTTTTTTTGAGACGGAGTTTTGCTCTTGTCACCCAGGCTGGAGTACAATGGCGTGATCTCGGCTAACTGCAACCTCCGCCTCCTGGGTTCAAGCGATTCTCCTGCCTCAGCCTCCTGAGTAGCTGGGATTACAGGTGCCCGCCACCATGCCCAGCTAAGTTTTGGATTTTTAGTAGAGATGGGGTTTCACCACATTGGCCAGGCTGGTCTCGAACTCCTGACCTCAGGTGATCTCTGTGACATCATTTCTATTACCAGATGGGAGAACACCATAGAGGCCTGAGATCAAGTGGAAAGATTGGACTAGTGTAGAATGGTATTACTGCCAGCCAGTTCCAAGAATATCTTGTTCTAGGCCAGTCACGGTGGCTCATGCCTGTAATCCCAGCACTTTGGGAGGCCAACGTGGGCAAATCCCTTGAGCCCAGGAGTGTGAGACCAGCCTGGGCAACATAGTGAGACCTTGTCTTTGCTAAAAATAAAAAACTTAAGCAGGTATGGTGGCACGTGCCTGTAGTCCCAGCTACTCTGGAGGCTGAGGTGGGAGGATTGCTTGAGCCCAGGAATTTGAGGTTGTTATGAGCTATGATTGCACCACTGCACTCCAGCCTGGGTGACAGAGTCAGACCCTGTCTCAAAAAAAAAAAAGAATATCTGTTCTCTTCTGCTACTATCCCCAGTTTTTTGGGGCAAGTGGATGGTACAAATATATATATTTTTAATTTTATATTTATGTTTTTATTTCTGGTTCACATTCTCTCATGAACAAATACATTCTTAAATGTAACACCTCATGCAAAGTGTCCATCAGTAGCTTTAAATAAATCAGTCTATTAGGCCATTAAATAAAAAAATCTTTGAAATTTCCCTGTGCTTGAAAGCTTTTTTGGAGATGTAATTCACATACCATAAAATTCATTTTTTTCTTTTCTTTTTTTTGTGAGATGGAGTTTCACTCTTATTGCCCAGGCTGGAGTGCAATGGTGTGATCTTGGCTCACTGCAACCTCTGCCTCCTGGGTTCAAGCGATTCTCCTGCCTCAGCCTCCCGAGTAGCTGGGATTACAGGCTCCCACCACCACACCCAGCTAATTTTTGTATTTTTAGTAGAGATGGGGTTTCACCATGTTGGCCATGCTGGTCTTGAACTCCTGACCTCAGATGATCTGCCTGCTTCGGCCTTCCAAAGTGCTGGGATTACAGTTGTGAGCCACTGTGCCCTCATAAAATTCATTTTTTTTTTTTATTTTTTATTTTTTTATTTTTGAGATGGAGTTTCACTCTTGTAGCCCAGGGTGCAGTGCGATGGCACGATTTCGGCTCACTGCAACCTCCGCCTCCTGGGTTCAAGTGATTCTCCTGCCTCAGCCTCCCGAGTGGCTGGGATTACAGGCGCCTACCACGACACTTGGCGAATTCTTTTTTTTTTTTTTTTGAGACGGAGTTTCGCTCTTGTCGCCCAGGCTGGATTACAGGCGTGAGCCACCACACCTGGCCTAATTTTGTATTTTTTTTATTAGAGATGGGGTTTCATCACCTTGGCCAGGCTGGTCTTGAACTCCTGACCTCAGGTGATCTGCCCGCCTCGGCCTCCCAAAGTGCTGGAATTACAGGTGTGAGCTACCGTGTCCGGCAAAATTCATTGTTTTAAAAATTCAACATTTTTGTTTTTGGAGACAGAGTCTCACTCTGTCACCCAGGCTGGAGTCTAGTGGTGTGATCTCAGTTCACTGCAACCTCCACCTTCCAGGCTCAAGTGATCCTCCCACGTCAGCCTCCCAAGTAGCTGGGACTATAGGCATGTGCTACCACATCTGGCTAATTTTTATATTCTTTGTAGAGATTGGGGTCTCACTATATTGCCTAGGCTAATCTCAAACTCCTAGGCTCAAGCAGTCCTCCGGCCTTAGCCTCCCAGGAGGCACCACCATACATAGAGACGGGGTCCTGATATGTTGCCCAGGCTGGTCTCAAACTCCTGGGCTCAAGCGATCCATCTGCTTCAGCCTCCCAAAGTGCTTAGATTATAGGCATGTGTCACCACGCTCGGCCCCAAATTCAGCATTTTTTTAAAGCATAGTCACAGAGTTGTGTAATAATCATCACCACTATCTAATTCTTGAACATTTTCATCACCCCGAGAAGAAACCCTGTACTCATTTATATTTTTTAAATAGAAATATTTGGGCCAAATAATTTGCCTTATAGTTTTTTTTTTCTTTTTTCTTTTCTTTTTTTTTTTTTTTGAGAGAGGGTCTCACTCTGTCACCCAGGCTGGAGTGCAGTGGCACGATCACAGCTCACTGCAGCCTCGACCTCCCTGGGCTCAGGTGTTCCCCCCACATCAGCCTCCCGAGTTGCTGTGACTACAGGCTTGCCCCACCACCCCTGGCTAATTTTTGTATTTTTAGTAGATAACGGGGTTTTGTCATGTTGCCCAGGCTAGTCTTGACCTCCTGGGCTCAAGTGATCCGCTTGCCTCGGCCTCCCAAAGTGTTAGGATTATAGGCATGAACCACTGTGCCTAACTATTGCCTTATTGTATATTAGTAGTTAAAGGTACATTTTTGTTTTGAACAGTTTATTAATGATAAGAGATACTGAATTTTACATACTGTTGGTTTTTATTGCCTTCAATATAATGTGAGTTTTTTGTTTGTTTGTTTGTTTGTTTGTTTGAGATGGAGTTTTGGTCTTGTTGCCCAGGCTGGAGTGCATGGCGTGATCTCGGCTCACCGCAACCTCTGCCTCCTGGGTTCAAGCGATTCTCCTGCCTCAGCCTCCCGAGTAGCTGGGATTACCGGCATGCTCCACCACGCCCGGCTAATTTTTATATTTTTAGTAGAGATAGGGTTTCTCCATGTTGGTCAGGCTGGTCTTGAACTCCCAACCTCAGGTGATCCGCCCACCATGGCCTCCCAAAGTGCTGGGATTACAGGTGTGAGCCACCGCGCCCAGCCTAATGTGAGATTTTTAGATCCAAGAGTGAATAATAGTAAAAGAACAATCGAGACACTGAAATGTAGTTTAATTTAGCTTGTCTCCTTTCCAGGAAATGCTGTAAACACACGGATATTGAAGTGCATGATCCCAGCAACAGTAATATCAGAAGATTCTGTGGTTAAGGCAGTCTCCTGGCTTTGTGTTGGCAAGTGTTCTGGTAGCACCAAGGTAATCTTTTTAAACACTTTGATGATAAGTCCTTCAGAACCACTTAAGGGCTGGCAAGGAAGAGCCACTTATGAAGTAATGGCATTGGCCTTTTGTGCAAAGCCTGTAGTTTTGGAACAGTATATCTTGATGCAAGGACTATGTTCAAACAGAAATTTTTACTGAGAAATAAAATCTATTATTCTACTTTGTGCCTGAAGCTTCTAAAATAGCCCTGGCGGCGGGGGACGGGGGGCGGAATTAAACTCTTCTGTACCAGTTATATGTCTTTAAAGATAAGTATTTTGTCTCTTCAATAGATACTTTTTTATCGTTGGCTGGTTGCAATGTTTGACTTCATTGATCATAAGGAGCAAATTAACTTGCTCTATGGCTTCTTTTTTGCTTCATTGCAAGATGATGCACTGGTAAGTAAAAATTGGACAGCATTAGGCATCAATCAAATAGTACATGCGTGTATATTGATGCACCATATATGCTTCAGTGTGCTACACAATGTGTTTTTCCTTATTTTAAAAATATATCAAACATACAGAAATGTACCAAGATAACATAGACATATCAAATATACAGAAAAGGGCAAATAATAACATTCTATTTTGCACCTGTCTCTCAGATTAACAAATAGAAAATTTTTATCACATTTACTTTATGTCTTCTTTTAAGGAAATAAAAATGTTACAGATAAAGTTGATTCTACGTTGGAGTCTTGTTTGCTGATCTAGAGCACTCGTTGCCATCTTTTCCCTTTTAAACCACTTCAACAGAGTCCTTTGAGTCATTTACTCTACATTTTCTTGATTAACACTGCAAAAGCCTCATCAGAATTAATGAGAAGGAGAGGTTTACTTTTCATGAGTGCCAATGGAGTGATTTTGATTAAATAGCATAATTATTTCTCTTAAAAACATTAATAACTTTAAGAAATCAATCTACTGTCCACCTGGAAGACTTTCAAGGACCATCAGTAGTTCACAGACCATGTGCATCACTCATCTAACTGTATTGCTCTTGCCTTTGGGAAGGGAATTCATTTATTGATTTTATTTTTTAAAAATGATGTTTCCAGTGTGTTCATTGCATTGTCCTAGCCACTGTAGAAGATTCAAAGTTTAGCATAGGGTTTCTATACTCCAGGAACTTGAAATCTCGTTGGGGAATTAAGGAAATCACATAAATTATCAAAAACAGTATATAATAGTTTGAGGATAATGATTGCTGTGATATTTCCAGGAAGGAAGAAAGCACTGTAAATCAAAATGATTAGTTAAAACACCATAAAGTATGTGGGTGTTGAGCTGGGCCTTACAGGTTGAATAGGATTTGGGATTTGATGACAGAAAGTGATATTTGATATGATGGGAATATTTCAAGCAAAGTTGTGAGGTGTGTAAATTGTGTTTTAGGAGACCTTAAATAGACCAGCCTGACTTAATTAGAGGTGGTGTTAGGTGGTAAGCCTGAAAAAGTTGGGTGAGGACAGATTGTACAGGTCTTCCAATGTGATGCTAAGGAATTTGAACTTTATTCAGTGGGGAAATCACTGAAAATTTTTGGCTAGAATATGTTGAAAGCAGCTTTGTAGGAAGCTATATCTAGTAGTGCCCAACAATGTGAATTAAGAGAGAGGCTGAAGGCAGGAATACTAGTTAGGAAGCTGACATGATAATCTAGGTATAACATGATGTCCTAGACAAGAAATTCTCAAATATGGTCTGTGGACCCCCTGGGGCTTCCTGAGACCCTTTCAGGAAGTCCAAGAGGTCAAAATTATTTTCATAATAATACCAAGGTATTATTTGCCATTTTCACTTTGTTCACCTTAGCGCTGATGGTGCTAAAGCAATGGTGGGTAAAACTGCTGGCCATTTAACAGGAATCAAGGCAGTGGCACCAAACTATACTAGCATATTCTTCATTATGTTCTTCATTGTGGTAAAAAAAAAAAAAAAATGCTAATTTCACTTAAGAATGTCAAATGAAGCAGTAAAAATTAACTCGTTAGTTTTATTAAATCTCTACATCTTTAATATTCTGTGTGATGAAATGGCAAGTACAAACAAAGTCCTCCTGCATGCTAAAGTACAATGGTTATTCTGAGGAAAAGCATTTGTGTGATTGAGTTGTGAGCCAAACTAGCTCCATTTTTATTTGAAAGAATGACTGATGGCCGAGCGCGGTGGCTCATGCCTGTAATCCCAGCACTTTGGGAGGCCGAGGCAGGTGGATCACAAGGTCAAGAGATTGAGACCATCCTGGCCAACATGGTGAAACCCCATCTCTGCTAAAAATACAAAAATTAGCTGGGCATGGTGGCACGTGCCTGTAGTCCCAGCTACTCGGGAGGCTGAGGCAGGAGAATCGCTTGAACCCAGTAGGCAGAGGTTGCAGTGAGCCAAGATTGCCCCACTGCACTCCAGCCTGGCGACAGAGTGAGACTCTGTCTCAAAAAAAAAGAATGACTGACATACAAACCATAGTTATACAGACTTGGGTACTTGGAAGATGTTTTCTTGAAAATGAACAAAACAATCCTGTTATTTCAAAGAAAACAACTGGCCATATCTGTTGCCAGTGATAAAATTTGAGCATTCAAGTGAAAAATCAAAGTTTGGAAAATTTGTATCTGCCACTATGAACCTGACAGCTTTTAGATAACTGAAAGACTTTTCTAATAATTGGTGATGGTATTAATGTTGTGATTTTTAGTTATCATGTAATGAGATGTGTCAGCATTTGGAAGCTCAGTATAACTCAGTGAGCCAATATTTTCCAGATGAACAAGTACGATATTCTAAATTCATACATGGGTAAAAGATCCATTTAAAATACAAGATACATCAATGAATTTTAATGGAACAGAGTACAGAGCTTTTATTGAGAGTGTTTCAGATTCCACATTGCAGCTAACCCTTAAGAAACTACCACTTGTCAAGTTTTGGTGTAGTATCAAAGACTAATATCCACAATTTTCTGAAAAGGCTTTTAAAATATTCCTACCTTTTCCAACTATGTATCTGTGTGAGGCTGGATTTTCTTCATGCAATTCAATCAAAACATAACAGAATTAATATAGAAGCACAGATTCCAACTGTGTTCTCTTAAGCCAGAGACATTAAAAAGATTTGTAGAAATGGGCTGGGCGTGGTGGCTCATGCCTGTAATTCCAGCACTTTGAGGAGGCCAAGGCGGGCGGATCACTTGAGCTCAGGAGTTCGAGACCAACTTGGACAACGTGGTGAAACCCCATCTCTACAAAATATACAAAAATTAGCTAGATGTGGTGGTATGTGCCTATAGTCCCAGCTACTTAGGAGGCTGAGGCAGGAGGATCGCTTGAGCCCAGGAGGCAGAGGTTGCAGTGAGTTGAGATCATGCCATTGCATTCCAGCCTAGTGAGACCTCGTCTTTACTGGAAAAAAAAAAAAAAAAATAGCTGGGTTTTGTGGCATGCACCGTAGTCCCAACTACTTGGGAGGCTGGGGTGGGAAGATCATTTGAGCCTGTGAGTTGGAGGCAGCAGTGAGCCTCAGGTGATCCACCCGCCTCGGGCTCCCAACGTGCTGGGATTACAGGTGTGAGCTACCACACCGGCCAAGGGGTCCTCTAATTTTTTTTTTTTTTGAGACGGAGTCTCACTCTGTTGCCGTACCCGGCTGAGAATTAGTTTATTTACCTTGGTGTAGTGATTATTGATATAGTAGAAATAAATTCAGATATCTTATTTTGAGATATTCTAAATAAGCTTTTTTTTTTTTTTTCTTAGTGTTCTCTATCCTCCTTTTTTTGGATTGACCCTAGTTTCTTTTCTATTCTTGTTTGGAAGTCACCTAAGTGTTTTCGTATCTACTTAACATGCATACTTTAAGTCTAAAGGTGACTGGCATCTGTACCTTTATCTTATAGGATACAAAAACCTTAGGATGCTTTAACTCTCTTTTTCTTTTTCTTTTTTTTCTCTTCCTGTCATATGGTGCCGAAGAATGCTTTAACTCTCATCACACTGCTCCTGGCTTATATGCTGTTGTTGTCTGGTTTTAGTTTTACCTTGTTTTTCTCCATCCCTTTACACACACACACACACACACACACACACACACACAGAGTAGATTTTTTTTTTTTTGAGATGGAGTTTCACTCTTGTTGCCCAGGCTGTAGTACAATGGTGTGATCTTGGCTTACCACAGCCTCTGTCTCCTGGGTTCAAGCCTCAGCCTCCCAAGTAGCTGGGATTACAGGTATGTGCTACCACGCCCAGCTAATTTTTTGTATTTTTAGTAGAGACAGGGTTTCTCCATGTTGGTCAGGCTGGCCTCAAACTCAGGTGATCCGCCTGCCTTGGCCTCCCAAAGTGCTGGGATTACAGGCATGAGCCACCACGCCTGGCCAACACTATTTTTACAGTTGATAATTGTTTAGATTTGCCCACATATCTCCCAGTATCTTTGCTCATCATTTGTTTTTGCATCTCACACCTTCAAGATGAGATTATTTTCCTTTGGCTAAAAGTGTATTTTTTATTCTTTCATTGAAAATCTTTTGATGGCAAACTCTTTGTCTGAAAATGTCTCTACTTTGCCCTTGTTCTCGAAAACTGGTATTAGTGTATGTAGAATTCTAGAGTGACAGTTAAATTTTTTCGGGATATTGACAATATTATTCCACTGGCTCCTTGCTTCCATCATGTTATTGAATCAGTCTAATTGTAATCCTTTTTTTCTTTTCTCTTTGGCTACTTTTAAAAAACAGCTTTAGGCCAGGCGTGGTGGCTCACCTCTGTAATCCCAGCACTTCGGGAGGCCGAGGGGGGCAGATCACCTGAGGTCAGGAGTTTGAGAACAGCCTGGCCAACATGGCGAAACCCCGTCTCTACTAAAAATACAAAAATTAGCCGGGCATGGTGACAGGCACCTCTAATCCCAGCTACTTGGGAGGCTGAGACAGGAGAATCGCTTGAACTGGGGAGGCAGATATTGCAGTGAGCCAAGATTGCATCACTGCACTTTCCAGCCTGGGTGATGAGCGAGACTCTGTCTCAAAAAAAAAAAAAAAAAAACCACACAGCTTTATTGATATTTAATTCACATACCATACAATTCACCCATTTATTCAATTTGCTGATTTTAAGTATAGTCACAGATATGTACAACCATTTCAGCATAGTCAATTTTAGAACATTTTCATCACCTCAAAAAGAAAAAAAGAAACCCCATACCCTTTGCTATCACTCCCATCTCTCTATTACCCCCCTAGCTCTAAGCAACCCCTAATCTAATTTTCTGTCTTTATAGGTTTGCCTATTTTGGACATTTTATATAAATGAACTCATGTAATAATGTGGTCTTTTATGACTTGCCTCTTAGCAAAATGTTTTCAAGTTTCATCTGTGTTATAGTATGTATTAGTACTTTATTTTTTTTTTCCCTGAGACGGAGTTTCACTCTTGTTGCCCAGGCTGGAGTGCAGTGGTGCAATCTCGGCTCAATGCAACCTCCGCCTCCCAGGTTCAAGCGATTCTCCTGCCTCAGCCTCCTGAGTAGCTGGGATTACAGGCATGTGCCACCACGCCCGGCTAATTTTTGGTATTTTTAGTAGAAACAAGGTTTCTCCATGTTGGTCAGGCTGGTCTTGAACTCCTGACCTCAGGTGATTCGCCTGCCTTGGCCTCCCAAAGTGCTGGGGTTATAGGCATGAGCCACTGCGGCTGGTGTATTAGTACTTAAAAATTTTTTTTTTTAATTTCTTTTTTGAGACAGAGTTTCACTCTTGTCGCCCAGGCTGGAGTGCAGTGACACGATCTCAGCTCACTGCAATGTCCGCCTCCCGGGTTCAAGTGATTCTCCTGCCTCAGCCTCCCGAGTAGCTGTGATTACAGGCCTGCACCACCACGCCTGGCTAATTTTTGTATTTTTAGTAGAGATGGGGTTTCGCCATGTTGGCCAGGCTGGTCTCAAATCCCTGACCTCAGGTGATCCGCCCTCCTTGGCCTCCCAAAGTGTTAGTATTATAGGCTTGAGCCACCGAGCCCGGCCATTTATTTTTTTCATTATTTCTATTTTTTTTTTTTTTAAATTTGAGATGGGGTCTCACTCTTGTGCAGGCTGGTGTGCAGTGGCACTGTCATGGCTCACTGCAGCCTCGATTGATCAGCCTGGGTGACGAGCGAGACTGTCTCAAAAAAAAAAACAAAGACAAACACAGCTTTATTGAGATTTATTTCGCATATCATACAATGAGTCATCCACTTCATCCTTCAGAGTAGCTGGTACCACAGGCATGCGCTGCCATGCCCGGCTAATTTTTAAAGTTTTTCTAGAGGCAGAGTCTCACTATGTTGCCCAGGCTGGCCTTGATTTTCTGGCCTTAAGCAATCCTCCTGCCTCGGCCTCCCAAAGTGCTGGGATTATAGATGTGAGGCACTGTGCCTGACCCTCACCATTTTAAAACATTTTTTTGGTGTATAATTCATTGACATGAATTACATTCACAGTGTCGTGCAAGCATCACCACTATCTATTTACAAAACTTTTTCATTACCCTAAACTGAAATTTTCTAACCATTACGTAGTAACTCCCTATTCCCTCTTTCCCCTGCTCCTGGTGGCCTCTAATCTACTATCTGTCTCTATGAATTTGCCTATTCTAGGTACCTCATATAAGTGGAATCATACAGTGTTTATGATTCTTTCGCTTAATGGCTTCTTTCGCTTAATGTCTTCAAGGTTCATCCATTTGTACCATGTATCGGAACTTCATTCCTTTTTATGGGTGAATAATATTCTACTTCATATATATGCAGTCAGCCCTCTGTGTCTGAGGGTTCTGCATCCATGGATTCATCCAATTATTGATTGAAAATATTAAAAGATACATATAACAATAAAAAATAATACAAATAAAAAATACAGTGTAATAACTATTTACATGGCATTTACATTATGTTAAGTATTATAACTAATCCAGTGATGATTTAAAGCAAGCTTGTCCAACCCACAGCCCAGGATTGCTCTGAATGAAGCCCAACGCAAATTCATAAGCTTTCTTAAAACATTATGAGATTTTTGGGGGGATTTTTTTTTTTTAAGCTCATCAGCTATCATTAGTGTTAGTGTATTTTATGTGTGGCTCAAGACAATTCTTCCAATGTGGTCCAGATAACAAAAGACTGGGCACCCCCTGATTAAAGTATACAGGAGTATGTGCATAGATTATATGCAAGTACTACACAATTTTATGTAAGGAACTTGAGAATCCGCAGAGTTTGATATGGTGGCGGGGAAGGGAAGTCCTGGAACCAATCCCCTGCTAATAACAAGGGATGACTATATCTCATTTTGTTTATCCATTCATCTGATGTTGGACATTTGAGTTGTTCTCACCTTTTGGCTATTGTGAATGGTGCTGTGTTGAGTATTGGTATATAAATATCTGTTCAGGTTCCTGCTTTTTCAGTTCCTTTGAGTATATACCTAGGAAAAAAATTACTGTATCATATGGCAATTCTATGTTTAGCTTTTTGAGGAATCGCCAAACTCTTTTTCCACAGTGGCTGTACCATTTTTCATTCCTGCCAGCAATCTATAACAGGGTTCAAATTTCATCACATCCTCACCAATAACTGGCTATTTTATCTGACTTGATTATAGCCATGCTAGTAGGTGTGAAGTGGTCTTTCATTGTGGTTTTGATTTGCATTTCCCTGATAACTAATGATATTGAGCATCTTTTCATGTGCTTATTGGCCATTTGTATTGTCTGTTAGGATCCTTTGCCCACTTTTAAATTGGGTTGTTCATTATCTTATAGGGTTGTAAGAGTTCTTTCTGTATTCTAGATACAAGTCCCTAGATACAAGATATATGATTTACCTGGGAGTTACAACTAAGTCAGAGCCACTTTAAGTTATTCTCTTTAGGTTTTCCAGGCCATCCCACTAGCATAAATTCAAACTGCAGACATATATATATATATATATATATATATATATTTTTTTTTTTTTTTTTTTTTTTGACAGAGTTTTTTGCTCTTGTTGCCCAGGCTGGAGTGCGATGGCACAATCTTGGCTCACCGCAACCTCTGCTTCCTGGGTTTAAGCGATTCTCCTGCCTCAGCCTCCCGAGTAGCTGGGATTACAGGCATGCACCACCATGCCTGGCTAATTTTGTATTTTTAGTAGAGACGGGGTTTCTCCATGTTGGTCAGGCTGGTCTCAAACTCTTGACCTCAGGTAATCTGCCTGCTCTCCCAAAGTGTTAGGATTACAGGCATGAGCCACCACGCCTGGCCAAACTGCAGACATTTTTTGAGCTGGCTTGTGGTTACAAATTCTTGGGAAAGGTTTTATTTTCCTTTGACCCATTTCCAAGGTCAAGACAAGCAAGTTTACTTGCTGTCCTGTTCAACACAGTGGAGTTTTAATTTCTCAACCATACACTTAGTGTGTAGCTCTTGGGGATTCCAGTTTTTTATTATAATAGATCCTCTGCATAATCTACACATTGGGTGGGTCCTAAGCTTTATCCCCTGCCTAACCTACCCCTGCCTCCCTTTGTAGCTATTAAAGTCATAAGTTCAAAGTTTCTAAGGTTTGGCAAAAAATCTTGGTGAGAAAGCTTGTTCAGTATTTAGTGTTTCTACTTTCACTTTGTTTTTGGGAACTGCAGATTTTTGTTTTCATGCCAGCTCTGAAACATGCTTCAACAGCTGGATATGATGTCAAAAACATTGCTGAGCTGGCAGGAAACCAGTCAGGGTCATTCAGAGTATCTAATACACAATATTTCTATAGATGGTTATCAGGTCATTGGAATTGAGGTCAGTAAACTATAAGACCACGGTGATTTGTTGATATGGACATTAAAGTCATCTGGCATGATATTGGGATTAGAGTTAGAGCTGAAAACTGAGTGAGATGCCCAAATCCTAATGGAATTTTGGGGAAGGTACTAGGTTAGTAGTGAGCTGACAGGGTATAGGTAAGGTAGAGGTAGTAAAGTTGGGTGAACTAAGTCTCAGAGGAGGTCTTTTTCTATACAAGGGTGAAAGAGTGGTAACCTTGGAAGTGTCGATAGAAAGTAAGGATGCAGGATGCTCATTCCTGCTGCATGTCCTGTGGTGCACAGATGTGGTTGAATGACAAGTGGTACGTCATCGTCTCTCTCTTACCTTTGACATCTCTCTTAACCTCATATTGTTTCTGTTCATAAACAGACCAAATTGCAATACAAATGAATTCTGTGTTTAAACATACTTTGTAAAGAATAGGAAATAAGAAGATATGCTTTCTCCTTTCTTCTAATAGCTCAATAGACTGAATTCTTCCAGTCAGGGACTGAGCCTTTTGTAACCCAAGTACTTATTAAAGTACTTGCCATTGAAATGGCAAAAATTGCAATTACTTTTGCACCAACCTAAATATTTGCCAGAAAGGCAATCGTAAAATGATTAAAATATATGAGTTTTTCCTTTCTAGATGTGATTAAAGGAGAATGTCAGATTTCCTATAATGCTGGAGTCTAGGGCAAGTGATTGTGTAACACTCATTTCATATTCAACATGACAGTGTTGCTAATAGTTCATATCCTTAAGCATATGAGGTAACACATTTTTTATACTGAAAATTGCTATTCTCTGTGTAGTATATGGCAGATGTGGTCATAACATGTATTCTTTCTTTTAAAAAAAGATTCCGGCCAGGTGTGGTGGCTCACACCTGTAATCCCAGCACTTTGGGAGGCCAAGGCGGGCAGATCACCTGAGGTCGGGAGTTTGAGACCACCCTGAACAACATGGAGAAACCCTGTCTCTACTAAAAATACAAAATTAGCCGGGCGTGGTGGTGCATGCCTGTAATCTCAGCTACTTGGGAGGCTGAGGTAGGAGAATCGCTTGAACCCAGGAGGCGGAGGTTGCAGTGAGCCGAGATCATGCCATTGTGCTCTAGCCTGGGCAACAAGAGTGAAACTCCGTCTCAAAAAAAAAAAAAAAAAATTCCATATCTAAATTCATGCTTCTTAAAAGTATGTTTAGATTCTTTCTCAAACCATTTCTAAGTACAGAAGAGGCAGTATGGAATATGCTGTAGTTTAGACTGTAAAGTTTAGAGTCATGACTACAAAAATACAAATTTGTTTAAAGAAAGTCTTTGCTCTTGTTGCTTTCTCTAGTACTATTAAATACTTTATTTTTTCACTTTCCTATTATTTAGAGAAGGTGTTGGCAAACTTTTTCTTAAAGGGATAGGTAGTAAATATTCTGAGCATGAAGGCCATATTGTCTCTGTCACAACTATTCAACTCTGCTGGTGTGGTGTGCAAGCAGCTGTAGACAATAAATAAATGAATGATGTGGCTGTGTCCCAATAAAACTTTATTTACAAAAACAGGTAGACCATAGTTTCCTGACCCCTGATCTAGAGTAAGACCTCAACAGATGGACACTGAAAATGAAATGGTAGAAGGGAATCAGTCATACAATAATTTAATTAGCAAATTGAGTGCATACTATTTGCCAAACTGAAGACTAAGCTGTTAACTAAATTCTTGTATATATACTGACTGGAATATGAAGCATCATTGAAAATGATAATTTTGAAGACTAAACAACATGGGAAAATGGTTTTAAATAGGAAATCAGGATAAAAGTTTCAAGTTTATGTCTTAATAAGTATGGGCCAGGTGCAGTGGCTCATGCCTGTAATCCTAGTACTTTAGGAGGCTGAGTCAGGAGGATCACTTGAGGCCAGGAGTTAGAGACCAGCCTGGGCAACATAGTGAGACCTTGTCTCCACCAATTAACAATACACATACGTAAAAATATTGAAAGGAATAACAAAAATTCATGCATTCCTTTCAATATTTGTATGAATTTAGTAACTAAATATATACATGCAAATATTGAAAGAAATACATTAATTTTTGTTAGGAGGATGATAGATAATTCTGTTTTTCAAATTCTCTGCAATATCTTTACATTCCAAAAATAACTAAAAAATGACCTAATGAAATGCTGATTAAAACTATTGTTTTTTTTATCACTATACAGTAGGAAAAAGAGACTTTTTGTAAAACTATTGTTCAGTGAAGTCCTGAAGGTTTTTTACTTAATCAGCGTAAGATTGACATTTGAGGAAAATGTGTTGCCCCTCTGTTCAAGACATATTATCATTTCTCTTATTTTTTTTTTTATGTTTTAACAGTGCCCTTATGTTTGCCATTTGTTATATTTACTTACCAAAAAAGAGAATGGTGAGTATTTTCATTACAGTTGTATTATACTTTGTGGAATTAGCATTTGTATTGGCCTTTATAAAGTTAAAATAACTATTAGCATTAGTTATATGACAGAAATCATTTTGTGGAAATTGCTTTTTAGTACTTTAAGAGCATCTGCTTAATGGCTTAATTGAACAGGGTATTTATTTTCTTGATATGTTACAAGAAGAAACTGTATGAATTGCATGGTGGTTAAATATAACCAATTTCTTTTTATTCTGAATCCAAATGCATAGTACCTCTTTCCTTTATGTTTTCTAGTCAAACCATTTCGTGTGAGAAAACTGCTTGATCTTCAGGCCAAAATAGTGAGTACCAAAAAGACCTAAGACCTGCCAATGTACTATGTGCCAGGTACTGAGCCAGGCATTGGGAATACAAAATCAAATAACTCTTGATCTTTTTTTTTTTTTTTTTTTGAGACGGGGTCTCACTCTGTTGCCCAGACTGGAGTGCAGTGGCATGATCTCGGCTCACTGCAACCTCCGCCTCCCAGGTTCAAGCGATTCTCCTGCCTTACCCTCCCGAGTAGCTGGGATTATAGGCACCCGTCACCACACCCGGCTAACTTTTGTGTTTTTTGGTAGAGACAGGGTTTCAGCATGTTGGCCAGGCTGGTCTGGAACTCCTGGCCTCGGTGATCCACCCGCCTCGGCCTCCCAAGATTCTGGGATTACAGGCGTAAGCCACCATGCCTGGCCTATAACTCATTATCTTTAAGGAACTTATTTTTTGGGGAGCTCAGTGAACAAAATAAAAAATCAGAATCAGACTTGGGGTCAAGGAGGAGTGGTGATGCTTGAGAGAATTATTTTATTTTTATTTTTATTTTATAGATGGAGTTTCACTCTTTTTGCCCAGGCTGGAGTGCAGTGGGGTATAATCTCAGCTCACTGCAACCTCCGCCTCCTGGGTTCAAGCAATTCTCCTGCCTAAGCCTCCTGAGTAGCTGGGATTACAGGCGCCCGCCACCGTGCCCGGCTAATTTTTTGTATTTTTAGTAGAGACGGGGTTTCATGTTGGCCAGGCTGGTCTCGAACTCTTGACCTCAGGTGATCTGCCTGCTTCAGCCTCCCAAAGTGCGGGGATGACAGGCGTGAACCACTGCACCCGGCCTGCTTGAGAGAATTTTTAAGGGATGAATAGGATTTAAGTAGGCAAAAAAGGGAGAGAAGGGCATTCCTCCCAGAGGGAACAGCATGAGCAAAGACATGGAGATGTCAAACAGCAAACATTGTTTAGGGAGCTGGGTTGGTATGGCTGGAACAGTAAGTGTTAGGGAGTGGTCATAAATGAATTTATATTTTGTATGGATGTGATCTAGGAAAGCTTTTTTTTTTTTTTTTTTGAGATGGAGTTTCGCTCTGTTGCCTAGACTGGAGCACAGTGGTGCGATCTCAGCTCACTGCAACCTCTGTCTTCCGGGTTCAAGCGATTCTCCTGCCTCAGCCTCCCGAGTAGCTGGGACTACAGGCGCACACCACCATGCCAGGCTAATTTTTATATTTTTAGTAGAGATGGTGATCTCATCATATTGGCCAGGCTGGTCTCGAACTCCTGACCTCAGGTTATCCATCTGCCTTGGCCTCCCAAAGTGCTGGGATTACAGGTGTGAGCCACTGAGTCTGGCCTAGGAAAGCATTTTAAGACATTATCTTCTGGATGCTTAAACTTCAGTATATTCTCTGACTGTTATCTCTGGTCCTTACAGCTCTCTGCATTGTTATTTCCACTTTACCTGCCAGGTAACAGAAGTCTGTGAAGCTTTGGATATGAAACAATAGGAAGTAATAGTGGTCATGCCTAACTGGAGCTTTCATGGCCTACCTATAGGCATTTATTGAATGAAAGACACAAACACAGAACACATTTGTGCTTCTCCAATGTGAGGTCTCCTCTTAGTGCAGTTCAATGATTATTCTTTTTTTGTAGCCTTCTGTTTTAGTTCCATGGGTACGATTATTTTTTCTTAGTTCTCTGAAGATATTAATGGTAATATTTTTGTCCAATTTGAATTTTATTTCACATTAATAGAAATTATGAAAAAAATGTACCTTTTCCCATGCTACAGCAAAACATTTCAGTGGAATAAGACAATTCTTACCATAATAAAAGATCTTAGTACCCAGGTGCAGTGGCTCACACCTGTAATCCCAGCACTTTGGGAGGCTGAGGCGGGCAGATCACGAGGTCAGGAGTTCGAGACCATCTTGGTCAACATGGTGAAACCCCGTCTCTACTAAAAATACAAAAAATAGCTGGGCGTGATGGTGGGCACCTGTAATCCCAGCTACTTGGGAGGCTGAGGCAGGAGAATTGTTTGAAACCGGGAGGCGGAGGTTGCAGGGAGCTGAGATCACGCCCGCCTGGGCGACAGGGCAAGACTCTGTCTCCAAAAAAACAAACAAACAAACAAAAGATCTTGCTGATTTGTTTTGTATTAGCTGAAACACAGTGTATGTTCAAGTTAAAAATGATTTATGAGATGATTGTCTAAAAATTTATAACGGAGACACTAAATGTCTGGCTTCATTACTACCACTCTATACAGTACATCACTAAATTATTCCATTGTCAATAAGTACCCATTTATAAAGATGCATACATAACATTGTTTTGATTAGCTGAATTTTGATGAATATGGGTAAGTCCAACAATATCAAACAAAGAAGGCATAGCCATGTTCATATGTAACCTAACATGCATGATAGTAACAGGCATAGTCAACATATGTGAGAAATACATTGGATGTGTGAATTTCTGATACCTGCAAAGGCATATATCCCGTCTATCCCCATCCATGCCCCATAGCTCCCAATCTATGAAGGAAACAAAACCACAAAAATTATATTTCTGGTGGCAGGCATGAATAGTAGGAAGTGGGGCATTTTCCTACATACACTAGGCCCTGTCCAGAGCAATCTTTAGAACAAGAAGGGGGAATTAGGTCTCATTCTAAGGGTTGGTTCTCCCTCTACCGGGCATGATCCTGTGTGTATGCACTTTGGGCTGTGATTTTTTTCTGTTTCAAGCTTTGTCTCTGTTTCCTTATAGTTTCTGTTTTTAGATTGTTTGGTCTTTCATGGTACTTTTTAAATTTAAATTTTATTTTAATTTTTTTTAAGAGACGGGGGTCTCACTTTGTCACCCAGGCTGGAGTGCAGTGGCATGATCATGGTTCACTGCCACCATGAATTCCTGGGCTCAAGTGATCCTCCTTCCTCAGCCTCTGGAGTAGCTAGGACTACAGGCATGCACCACCAGGCCTGGCTGATTTTTAAATTTTTTGTAGAGACAGGGTCTCTCTATGTCACCCATGCTGGTCTCAAACTCTTGGGCTCAAGCAATCCTCCCGCCTTGGCCTCCCAAAGTGCTGGGATTACAGGTGTGAGCCAATGCTCACCAATGCTTGGTAAAGCTTGTTTGTTCATATTTAAAAGTAAAACAGTAACATGATGATTGGAAATGTGTGTATGAGCAGGACTTGTTCATTGTAGGATCTTGGTGTTTTGTTGAGGATCCTCCCAGATGACTATGTTAATATTCTCAAAACAGAATTCTCCTGTTTCCTGTCTTATGGGGTTGCACTGTTGTACATAGAGAATCGTGTGTGTGTGTGTGTGTGTGTGTGTGTATTTATAATATTATAGGGAATTGGCTCATTTGATTATGGTAGCTGGTAAGTCCAAAATCTACAGGATGGGCCAGCAGGCTGGAGACCCAGGAGAGCCGATGTTCCAGTTTGAGTTAAGTGGCAGTCTACTATAGAACCAGGAAGAACTGCTGTTGCAAATAAAGTCTGAAGGCAGTCTGTTGGACATTTTCTTCTTCTGGGACCTCTTCTATTCAGGTGTCAACTGATTGGATGAGACCTATCCACATTGCGGAGGGCAGTCAATTTGCTTTACGCAAAGTCTCCTGATTTAAATGTTAATCATATCTAAAAAACCCTCACAGAAACACCCAAAATAATGTTTCTCCAAATATCTGGGCAGCCTGTGGACCAGCCAAATCAACACTTAAAATTAACCATCTGATATGGTTTGGCTGTGTCTCCACCCAAATCTCATCTTGAATTATAATTCCCATAATCCCCACATGTCGTGGGAGGGACCCAATGGAAGGTAATTGAATCATGGGGGCGGTTTCTCCCATGCCATTCTTGTGATAGTGAGTAAGTTCTCATGAGATCTGATGGTTTTATAAGGGGCTTCCCCTTCGCCCGGCTCTAATTCTTTTCCTTCCTGCCATCGTGTGATGAAGGATGTGTTTGCTTCCCCTTCCGCCATGTTTGTAAGTTTCCTGAGGCCACCCTAGCCACATGGAACTGTGAGTCAGTTAAACCTCTTTCCTTTATAAATGACCCAGTCTTGGGCAGTTCTTCATAGCGGTGTTAGAGTGGGCTAATACATCATCACAGGGTGTAAACCTGGCTACTGGCACTCTGAGACCTGAGCACTAGAAAGGGGTGAGAAATGGTCTTGGTATCCTCCCTTGGCTGTGCCTGGTATCCGAGTCCAGCTTCATTTTCAGAGTAAAGCCCTAATGTTTTGCCAGTATAGTGAAGGAATTTGGGGTTCTAACTGCTTCTTATGTAGCCTTTCATGCAATACTCCTGTTTTCTGTCCCTCTTGCATCCCCACTTTTTAGAGATATCTGGTCCCTCAACTCTTGATCCTTTCTGGGAGTTGTCAAGCATGAATCTGATTTTTTTGAGGCTTTTTCTGTTGATACCTTAGATTTCATTTTATCTATTCTGCTAACTTGGTTACTATTTGACCATCTTCATTCTAGGTTCCAAAATCTTATTTAGATTTTTCATATGCTGTTGTCTCCTCTCTTGTTCTCTTTGAACTTGTGCTTTGCTTTATCCTTTTTCATTCTTCTTTTATTTATTTATTGGAGATGGAGTCTCACTCTGTCACCTAGGCTGGAGTGCAGTGATGCGATCTCAGCTCACTGCTACCTCTGCCTCCCAGGTTCAAGCCATTCTCCTGCCTCAGCTTCCTGAGTAGCTGGGACTACAGGTGTGCACCATCACAGCCGGCCTAATTTTTGTATTTTTAGTAGAGATGGGATTTCACCATGTTGGCCAGGCTGGTCTCAAACTTCTGACCTCAAGTGATACACCCACTTCGGCCTTCCAAAGTGCTGGGATTACAGGCATGAGCTACCGTGCCCAGCCACCTTTTTCATTCTTTTACTGTCTTTTAAATGGGGCTTTGGGAGAACCCAGAATTAATCATATGTTCAATATGCCATTTTTAACTGGAAATCTCCCCCTTCCCTTTTTTAGTATTAACTTTTTAACAAAAAAGATAGTTTTAATTAACTAGACTACAAGTTCTAAAGGCCTTAGCACAACTAAGTATTCTCTAAAAAGCATTCTAGCTCAAAACAAACGCTCTGATACTCATTAATAATGGGTGTACAGAGGCTAGGAGATATTTTCAACATAGATAAACTGGGTCATTTTGGTTTTGTTTTAATAAGTTTAATTTCAAGAAGCTGTTATAAAATGAAAATATTGTATTTCTAAGCCTCATTTGCTGCCTTACTTTGTACAGTATTCGATTCAATAAAATTTTAGTATAATAAAACAATTTGGTTACTTCCTTAGAATTCATTTTAGTGGTATGTTTTCTCTGGATAGCCAGATGTATAAAACAGGTATCTAGCAGTAATCACGTCTTTCGTTGTGAAATTAGTGCTTTTGTTAAGACTTGTTTCAGTTATATCAAAGCTGCTTGATTATGGCATACCAATTGTAATTTCCTAGATAATTTTCCAAGAATTATAATAATCAGGTATTAGCTTCTCTTTTGGTCCTATCTCCTTGAGGTCTAAATCAAGGGTGAGTAAACTTTGAGTCCTGAGTATGCTACCAGTGAGAATAAGCTATGCTATGCTAGTAAGTATGACTGGTCAGCCTAAGGTATAGGAAGAGAAGAGAAAAATACAAGGAAGAAGTAAAGTTGGAAAAGATCGTAAGAGAGAAGATCACAGTTTGGAGAGGGTTGTTTTATGGTGGTTGACTTAAATGTCTGGTTACTCATTCCTTGATTTTTAATAGCATCTTCCTATAGCTATATCTCAGCGAAATTATGGTCTGAATATACTTTTTTCCTTCTTATTGGTATTTGTTTCCTCAGTTTCTTAATAGCCACAGAATTGAAAATGGAAAACTTATTTTATTTCAGGGAATGCAGCCTCATCTCCAGGCTTTGTTGTCACTGTATAAGTTCTTTGCTCCTGCTCTGATTTCAGTATCTTTGCCTGTAAGGAAGAAGGTAAGGGATTAAGGAGAGAGAAATCATATTGAGATTGAAATATGTTATTTTTGGTAAAGTTAACTTACAGATTTCAACTAAAATGTTTACAGCCTACTGTTTTACTATCTAGTATTGTGGTACTGTTTTGGGAAAGTTTTGTTTTAGGAATTGGTACTTCGTGTTGATCCCATTTGGTATATTTAATAGATTACTAATCAGAAAAAAAATACTTTAAGTGCATTTGTATGGGTGTAAAGGATTTCATAATATATTTTCAATTAATGAGGCATTTTAGACTTTATGTTGCTTCAGTTTATGGGTACCTACTCTCTTGTACTTTTTATCCAAATTTATAGATATATTTTAAGAATTCAGAGAATCTATGGAAGACGGCTCTGCTTGCCGTGAAGCAAAGAAACCGGGGACCTTCTCCAGAACCTCTGAAGTTGATGTTAGGTCCAGCTAATGTTCGTCCTCTAAAAAGAGTAAGTATCTAAAGCTCAAACAACTTGCATGGCTTTCTTTTATTAAATCCAAATAATAACCATTCGGATCTTAGAGGAGATTATAGATATTTAAGTATATGTCAGTTACCCAGGATTCTGTGTAAGCCATATTCAGATTCCTTTAATTGAAACACCTTAACAACTGCTTTTATATTTATGGTTTGTAGTCTGTTTAGTCCATTGATAGATTGTTTTATTATCTTTCTTCAGAAGTGGAATTCTCTCTCAGTTATACCAGTGCTCAATTCCAGTAGCTACACTAAAGAATGTGGAAAAAAAGAGATGAGTCTTTCTGATTGTCTGAATAGAAGTGGATCATTTCCACTTGAACAACTTCAAAGCTTCCCCCAACTTTTACAGAACATCCATTGCTTAGAGGTATGTGACTGGACCGTGTGCTTCTTTGCATTTTCTATTTGAATTTCATGACCTTTGTTTTTTTTGTTTGTTTGTTTGTTTTGTTAGATAGGGTCTTATCTGTCACCTAGGCAGTGGCGTGGTCATGGCTTACTGCTGCCTTGAACTCCTGGGCTTATGTGATCCTCCCACCTCAACCTTCTAAGTAGCTGGGACTATAGATGTGCATCACCATGCCTGGCTAATTTTTAAAACAATTTATATCAGGCTGGGCGCGGTGGCTCATGCCGGTAATCCCAGGACTTTGGGAGGCCGAGGTGGGCGGATCACTTGAGGTCAGGAGTTCAAGACCAGCCTGGCCAAAATGGTGAAACCCCATCTCTATTAAAAAATACAAAAATTGGGCTGGGTGCGGTGGCTCACACCTGTAATCCCAGCACTATGGGATGCTGAGGCGGGCAGATCACCTGAGGTTGGGAGTTCGAGACCAGCCTGACCAACATGGAGAAACCCCACCTCTACTAAAAATCTAAATTTAGCTGGGCGTGGTGGTGCATGCCTGTAATCCCAGCCATTCGGGAGGCTGAGCAGGAGAATCGCTTGAACCCGGGAGGCAGAGGTTGCAGTGAGCCTAGATCGCGCCATTGCACTCCAGCCTGGGCAACAAGAGCGAAACTCCGTTTCAAAAAAAAAAAAAAAAAAAATTCACCAGGCTTGGTGGTGCATGCCTGTGGTTCCAGCTACTCAGGAGGCTGAGGCACGAGAATCGCTTGAACCTGGGAGGCAGAGGTTGCAGTGAGCTGAGATGGAGCAACTGCTCTCCAGCCTGGGTGACAGAGCGAGACTCCATCTCAAAACAAAACAAAAAAAAATTATTCTAAAAATATGTTGCTCAGTCTGGCCTCAAACTCCTGGGCTCAAGTGATCCTCCTGCCTCGGCTTCCCAAAGTGTTGGGATTATAGGCACGAGCCACCATGCCCAGCCTATTTTTGTTATATATTTTCTATATGACGATTCCCTTATCCACTTTTCAGATACTTAACTGTTGATCGGTTGTTCTGTCATTGCAGCTGCCTTCTCAGATGGGCTCAGTGCTAAACAACTCTCTGCTGCTTCACTATATTAACTGTGTCAGAGATGAGCCAGTCTTGCTGAGGTTTTATTACTGGTTGAGTCAAACATTACAAGAAGGTAAGAATTGAGTGAGGATGGACCAAGATAGTTAACAAATGGGTTTCTTTTATAAGAGTGCCAAATTCTAGAGAACAGGAGCCTTCATATGCTGTAATTATGTCTGTGGTAATCTTATATTTAGAGCATGAATGTTTCTGTTGTAATTTTAAGGCAGTAAGAAGGTAGAGGGATTTTGTTAAGGAAACACTGCTGGATGGCCACCAAAACTCACTGGGTGGCTCCACTTTGATGACTATCACCCAAGGATTCTTCATCTTTGTATGTTCAGAAACTTGCTGTTAGGGCCCCAGAATCATCCTGTTAATGGTAACGAAACTCAGAAGAGACAAATGTACAAGCCAGAATGTCAGCTTATTATAAAATTAATTATTTCTGGTAAGCAAAATGCTCATATCTGCCAACTAGAATATCCCCTCTGCTATCAGCATATATGGGAGCCAAATTTGTCATTAGAAGATTTCTTAATTATAGAATTAAATGAAAGGGCAGTGAGAAGTCTTTCATCCAAGCCGTAGTAAAGCCTGAGCATTTCATTCCTCCAATGGTGGGGGGCGGTGGGGAGGGGCGGGTATATTTCTCTAGAGATAATATTTCTTTTGACCAAATTTGAGTCTTTCTTTACTGGATACTGGATAAGCAACTCCTGATTCTTCTGGTGGTTAAAGTTGCTTTTAGTTGGTTCCAGGCCAATTCTCCTTCTTCTTCTCTGAATCTTTTAAACAGAATATGATACAGTTTATTAGATTTCCACGTGCTAAATTTGTATCACTCTTACATTATACCCAGCATACTCTAATTGAAATTTAGGGTATTCTAAAACTTTCAATTCATATGTTTATACTTTCTTGGATTGCTATGTGATATAAAGCTTATCATATTCATTATATGTGAATTCTCTCCATTTCTATAAGCTTTTCCCTATATTTACACTATAAGCTTTTCCCTATATTACCAAGTTGAGGAATATCTCACTATCATCTCCATGTGTCTGTTCCAGTCTACATCATGAGTTAGCTAGGATGTATGAGACTTATGGCTTTTTTACTTTGTCACTTGTCACTTTAGTGATAATTATGTTTTGTGCACTTTTTTGTTGTGGTACAACTAGATGCTTATATTTACTGTTTCTGCTCTAGAATGTATTTGGTACAAGGTGAATAATTATGAACATGGAAAAGAATTTACCAACTTCCTGGATACTATCATCAGGGCAGAGTGCTTCTTACAAGTAAGATTTCACTTGCTTCTTCCACTCTCCACCACTCTTTACTAAAATTTATTTAGATATCCATTGAAAACCTTTTCTTGCCTGGCTGCGGTGGCTCACACCTGTAATCTCAGCACTTTGGAGGCCAAGGCGGGTGGATCACTTGAGCCCAGGAGTTCAAGACCAGCTTGGGCAACACAGCAAAACCCCATCTCTACAAAGAATACAAAAATTAGCCTGGCACGGTGGCATGCATCTGTAGTCCCAGCTACTCAGGAGGATGAGGTAGGAGGATCACTTGAGCTCAGGAGGTCAAGGCTGCAGTGAGCCGTAATTGTGCCACTGCACTGCAGCCTGGGTTACAGAGTGAGATCCTGTCTCAAAAACAACAACAACAAAAAACCCTTTTTTTTAGTACCTGACATCTTTTGTAAATAATATTTGTTCAGTTTGAAGCTCATTATAGATAAAGCTGAGTTGGACTTTTATCTTTGCACTGTTAGATTTGAAGAAAGAATATGTTATATTATGCAAATAAAACGGAAAAACCTGTAATTTAAGAGAACAAACTGAAGATGTAATTAAATGTATTCAGTTAATTGAATTATCCAGTAATGTAAATTTCATAGGGTCACTACTTATATTCTTATAATCAACAAACATTTTTTGAGCATCAAATATGTTCCAGCAAATGGACTATTTGGTTTGGGTAACCCTGAGTTTTATTTTAAGCTGCAGCTTAGGTATCGGCACCATCAAGAAGCCTTCACTTATTGCCCAGTGTGGGTTAGCTCCTTGTTCTATGTGCTACCATGGCTCCCTGTGCTTACCTCTATCGTGACATTTTTAGCATCCATTTTTCCACACATTATGAGCTCCCAGCAGGCAGAAACCACGTCTAACTTTTCTTCATGTATAGATGTTCAGCTTGATTGATAAATGTTTGTGGAATAATTCTTTGTTTTTTTTTTTGAGACAAGGTCTTGCTCTGTTGCCCAGGCTGGAGTGTACTGGCACAATCATGGCTTACTGCAGCCTTCACCTCCTGGGCTCAATTGATCCTCCCTGCTCAGTCTAGTTAGTAGCTAGGACTACAGGTGTGCACCACCGCTCCTGGCTATTTTTCGTTTGTTTGTTTTTTGTATTTTTTTGTAAAAACGGGGATTTACCACGTTGCCCGGGCTGTTCTCAAACTCCTGGGCTTAAGCATTCCTTCTGCCTTGGCTTCCCAAAGTGCTGAGATTATAGGTGTGAGCCATCACACCCAGCCCAAGTTTTAGGGATTTGGTGTGAAACCATTTAATTGGAAGCTGGGTGCAGAGATGGTAGTGAGGATAGCAATTGAGGTTGACGTTTATGTTTCCTACTTGGGAAGATGGATGACATTCACTGAGAAAAGAAATATAGGAGGAGCAGGCTTGGAAGGAAAGATGTTTCACTTAAGAGATGCCTAATGGGATATCAAAGCAGTCATATCCAGTATGCAGTAAAATAATGAGTCTAGATCTCAGGAATGATATTTGGGCTAGAGACACAGATTTAGGACCCCTCATGTTAAAAGTGGTTTTAGCTATGATATGGATGAGATTGTCCAGAAAATTCATGTCATGGAAAGAAGGTCTTAGGATAGAGTCCTGGTGCATGTCACTGTGAAAAGCTTAGGTGACAACGGAAAAAAGGGAAGTCCCAGATCCTCACTCTGGTGGAAATATAAGCAACCTAGACATTTGAGCCTCTAAAGATGGAGCTGCTCAGAGTTGGGAGTTGGTCTATGGCCTCTAATGAAATTCTAGCCCTATTACATAATATTGTATACATTTTATTGACTGTTCAAATTACTGCATGTACCCCAAGATAATAAATCTTATCTTTTAAAAAATATTCTGTAACTTTTAACTTTCTTTCCAATTGATGAAGTTTTATGGTATTTGAGAACTATATTGATAAAGATGGTAATGTATGCAAATACTAATCATCTCATCCTTTTTCTGAGGAAGTCTGGCACCTAACCTAAGGCTTTTATTATATTCATGACAAAAAATTAGTCTAAGAGTGAAGCAACTATAGCACAAAATAAACTGGTTGTTTAGAGCATAATTTTATGACTGAAGAGTTCCATATAAGGATTTACTATTCACTTGTGTTACAGGAGGGGTTTTATTCCTGTGAAGCATTCCTGTATAAGAGCCTTCCTCTCTGGGATGGCCTTTGTTGTCGGTCACAGTTCCTTCAGCTTGTGAGCTGGATTCCTTTTAGTAGCTTCTCTGGTATGTATCATGAAAATGTGGAGTCATTTGATTCAATGTACTGTGATTGAAAGGATTTTGAATAATCTTTTTTTTTTGATTCCTAGAGGTGAAACCACTACTTTTTGACCGTCTAGCACAGCTCTTCTTTACATCAACCATTTATTTCAAGGTAACAAAAAATTGCCTTGCTTAGATTCAATAGGATGTATTATTCTATTGCTAGTGGTACACAATTCCAAACTGACATTACAGCAATGGTTTTATAACAGGATTTTCTTGGACCTGGGCTTTGAGGTACAGCATCACTCAACTCAAAGTTAATGCATAGAATGTTCCTTTTTTAAGGCTGTGTTGCATACAGTTTTCCTGACCTGTTTCCATTTGTAGCAAATGACATAGTGAACGAACAAGTGGCAGATGCATATTAATAAAAACAAACAAACTGAGAAATACTTAGTTTGATTGTTGTGGTTTATATTTTTGTAGATACATTTATTCATTTCACAAATATTTTTTGAGCACCTACTATATACCCTTCTTGACACTGGGAATATAGTAGTGACCAAAGCAAACAAAACTCCCCGTGACATTCATATTTTATATTTATAGTAACAGTCGTTTTCTGCTAGTAAAATTGTTCCAACCTTATATATAATATGTTACTATTTTGGGGTGGTCTCCAAGAAGACCATTATGGCTTCCAGAAGTTCTACCTGAATGATTTTGAGAGCCACTTTCTTATAGAATGGTTATTCCTATTCTAAAAGAGGGGCAATTAAGTAATGTTTCTTTTATAACTTTTTTTTTTTTTAACCATAAATCACTTACTATTGGCCACATTGACAGGAAACATGTTGTCCTGCTTAGCGTTTGTCATAATTGAATGGCACTTGATTAATTACCTATCATATTAACTTGGATTTGAGGTCTATTTATGCTAATTGTAACTTTTACGTCCTGACCAATATCATCATTCACATGACATCCACACCAATTCTCCCAGCTAATAAATTTTCAGAGACTTCAGTTTGAATTTTTTTTTTTTTTTTCAATTCTCTCTCAATCTTCTAATTGGGTTATTCTTTGTTTCTTCTCTTATTCTTCCACGCTAAAGAGCTGGTTAAACATTAGGCTGGACCACAGGAAATTGCCATTTTTTGTACGTCAAAGGTGGTTAATGATTGGCAGTTTGCCGTGGTTCAACCTAATATGCATATACACATTCAGACATGTATATTTGAGAGTGAGAGGGGTGGGGAGAGGAAGGAAGGAAGGAAGGGAACAGACAGCAAGCTAAAAACAGAACTCAGGGGAATGCACAGTATTTAATTCTCAGGCCAAGAAGGAGGACAGTCTGAAGGAATCTTAAGAAATTGCCAGAAGTATAAAAATAACCAGGAGAATAATAGTTCCAAGGAAACAAAGGGAATATAGGATATCAATAAAGAATGAAGGAATGATGTTGCCAAGTATCCCAGGAAGGTTCAGAAGGATATGGACAAGAAAAGTTTCTTTTAGAATTGACAATACAGAGGTTTTGGCTTCCTTTGTGAGTAGTTCCAGTGGAACAACTTCTAGTTGTTAAGGTGGAATATGGAAATATATTCAGGGGAGGTAGAAGTCAGATTGTGTGGGTTGAGGAGTGAGTGAAAAGTCAAGTCAAGACAGTGAGTATAGAATATGTTTCAAAATGTTTGACCAATAAAAAGTTGTAGAGAGAGCTGTAGGGGGACTGGGAACCAGGGGAAGTTGTTTGTTTGTTTGGCTTCTAAAATGAGAGAAACGTGAGTGTGTTTATAGATGAGTCGAAGGAGCCAGTGGAGAAGAGGGAGAAGTTGAAAATGGAGAAAAGATTGGGAACAATTGATGGTACAAGGTTCCAGAAGAAATATGAAGGTATTGGTTTAAAACTAGGTAGTGAGATTTACTTGAATGGGTGGTTAGGAATCGGGAGGCACCATTTATCCTCTAAGACTGGGGAGAGGATGCATGGATAGGTGGATATATAGATATATTTGTAAAGTTAGAAGGGCAAAACATTAAAGTACTTTGTGCCTAAGAATGTTAAATTTCTCAAAATAAGAAGCATGATTTAGAGAACAGAATTAAGTAGGACACTCCAGGAGGGTGTTAGCTGCTTAGGACAGCCAGGGAGAAAAAAGAGCTGGTTAAAGACAAGTAAAAGGATTATTGAGCATCATTAAGGGCCCAGCAGAAGTTGGCGATCATCAATTTGGAATGACGCCAATCTTTGCAGTTGTGTGTTTTCTTCCACTTAGATGTTGGAGAAGAGAAAGCAAATTATGAGATTGAATCAGTTTGGGTTTTGCTGGTTGAATGGGGTACAAGAGAGTTGTGATCAGCTGTGTGGTCTAGTCTAGATAGGAAAATAAGGCCAGGAGAAGGCTGATAAACCTGAAAAAGGAGGTTAAAAATTAAGGAATTGGCTGGGTGCGGTGGCTCAGGCCTGTAATCCCAGCACTTTGGGAGGCTGAGGTGGGCGGATCACTTGAGGTCAGGAGTTCGAGACCAGCCTGGGCAACGTGGTGAAACCCCATCTCTACTAAAAATACAAAAATTAGCCGGGCGTGCCCGTAATCCCAACTACTCAGGAGGCTGAGGCAGGAGAATCGCTTGAACCCGGGAGGTGGAGGTTGCAGTGAGCTGAGATTGCACCACTGCACTCCAGCCTGGGCAACAGAACAAGATTCCATCTCAAAAAAAAAAATTTTTTTTAACTTAAAAAAGGAATTAAGGGATTGAATATCTCTGATGTTGAAAAATGAGTAGCTATAGTTGGAGTTAAGTCTGTGAGAAAGCTGGAATAGGAAGTTATAACAAAGAAAAAAATAATAGATTTTGGTGTGGTTCAGTTCAGGTTATGACAGAATCTAGTGTGTGGCTGTGGGAGTGGGTAACTAAGGTGGAGTGAAGGTGAAGGTTATTTGATTCAAAGTCAAGGAACTGTGAAGCTGAAATGTTGGGATCATTTGCATGGACACTGGTGTAACTGAGGTATTGATGACAGGACATGATGCAGAGTTCTAAGGTCCTCAGTGAATCTGGATAAGATTCCAAGTGATAGCAGAGATATGAGAAGATAAAAAAATAGAGGGTAGTGTAGCTGGATAGTATGAACAAAGGAGAAAGGGTTTTTTACACAAGGAAGGAGGAATAATGGTTTCGAAATAGGGTTGAAGATACCTTTTGTGTTGTGTTCAGAAAAGCAAGGGATAGTCAGACTCATGAGAAAAACTGACTGTAGCAAAATGCAATCAAATATTTAGCCTAACAAATTCAGCTTTTAGCAGTAGTTTGTCTAATGAGGTTCTTTCTGTAGCTCACAAATTATTTGTAAACAATCTTAAGGCAATTTTTTTCCATGGCACTTGATTAAATAGAAGATCCATTTGATTTTTGTATATTATGGTTTTTTTTTCTTAGTGGAGTCTTGCTCTGTTGCCCAGGCTGGAGTGCAGTGGCGTGATCTTGGCTTACTGCAACCTCCGCCTAGTGGGTTCAAGCGATTCTCTTGCCTCAGCCTCCCCAGTAGCTGGGATTACAGGCGCCCACCACCACACTCGGCTAATGTTTTGTATTTTTTAGTAGAGATGGGGTTTCACCACGTTGGCCAGGCTGGTCACAAACTCCTGACCTCAGGTGATCCATCCACCTGCCTTGGCCTACCAGAGTGCTGGGATTATAGGCATGAGCCACTGTGCCCGGCCTGTATATTATCCTTTAAATTAAATCTGATTTCCTTCTTAAAGTAGGATTTATTTCTGATTTTATATTTACCTTCTCAAAGAAGGGGCTTATATTCTGTTCCACATTAGCAGTGGGAAGCTTAGTATAGGGCACTGCTTACTTCTAGTTGTTAAGGTGGGATAGATATGGAAATGTATTCAGAGGAAACAGTGTCCTGGTTTGGTGGTGAAGGAGAGCTAGGATATGATTAAGGTAAGAAGATAGAGAAAGCATACTTTGTAGAATATGAAGGTGTATGTTTAGGTTACCACAGAACAGAGGTTCTGGATACTGCAGTTGAGAGATTTGGAAAGGATAGGATCAATGAAAGAGGACAAGAAGCATAGAGACAAGGAATAATAAGTGACTAAAGGGGCTTACATATTGGGAGGTGACTAAGGGTAACAGGAATGTGAAATATGGTAGAATTAGCTAAACATTAGTTTCCGAGGCCTGTAGTAACTAGTTATTGCCTTGTTATTGTATAGCTTGATTACCCAGCTTAGTCTAATAAATGAATAGTATTTTTAAAGTCTATTAAAATATTTTCACATTTTTAGTGCGTTTTGTTTGGGCCTGGTCAGTTATGCCTATCAGCAAGCAACTTATTTTCACTGAAGAATTTTGCATAGGAAAGGCCCCACAAATCCACACTAATGTTGTTATATTTGTTTTAAGAGTGTTAATTTTTCAATATCTGTCCTTACTGATTTATCATTTTCCATAGAGTTGCAAACATAGTGGACATAAAAAATCAGAATACATAATTAACATTGCATAATAATTTTCATGTTTCCACATAGTCGACATAATGTTGTTAATAGTGGCACTGTAGTCCTTAGTACCATAATTTATTTAATAATTTATTATTATTTCTCTCTCTTTTTTTAGAGACAGGATCTTGTTCTCTTGCCCAGGCTGGAGCGCAGTGGCATGGTCATAGCTCACTGTAACCTTGAACTCCTGGGCTCAAGGGATTCTCCCACCTCAGCCTCCCAAGTAGCTGAAACTACAGGCATGTGCCACCAAACCTGGCTAATTTTTAAAGTTTTTGTAGAGACAAGGTCTCACTATGTTGCCCAGGCTGGTCTCGAATTTCTGGCTTCAAATGATCCTTTCACCTCAGCCTCCCAAAATGTTGGGATTACAGGCGTGAGCCACTATACCTGGCCTCTATTATTTATTTCTAATTTGTTTCTTTTGTCGGAATAGATAACAGCCTCGAGCATCTTCATGATATAGATTTTTTTCTTAAACTCTTCCCTTGGCATACATTTATAGGAGTGAGATTACTGGGTGAAAAGTAAGGTGCTGTTCCTTAGCTAATGGGATGTACACTGCAAGTTCTTGGAAAGAAGGAGGATGCAGTGGATGGAGTGCTTAAATAACAAGAGTCTAATAGCCATGGGAAAAGAATTGGGGTTTGGGAGATGATACTAGAATAAGGGAGACTAGCTAGGAAGATAAAATGACCTCAAAGGTATGAAGGCCTGGTCTTCACAGTTATAGTGGAATTGGGAAGGAAATGAATAAGTAAGACATTTTGAAGGAAAAAACATTGATAGAATATGGTGACTGAAGATAAAGTGTAAAGGATGCAAGATGACTTGAAGCTTTCCAACTTGAGATAGTAAATGAACTAGGGATATTTTGCCTGGAGGAAAAAAGGCTAAGATGCCTTGAAGCTTTCCAACTTGAGATAGTAAATGAACTAGGGATATTTTGCCTGGAGGAAAAAAGGCTAAGATTTTCTGGTTCCCTTCCAATATTTGAAGGATTGTCACATGAAAGGAGATCTCTGTATGGCTTCAAGAAACAGAGGTAGATATAGGGCAGTATCTCGTAACAGGTAGAGCAGACTCATGACGGAATAAAGGACTTTCAGAGGTGATATATTTCTTGACAGTGGAGTAGGTCAGGCAGAGGTTTAATGGCTGTCTATTCAGGATATTTATGTAGAAAAGGTTCACATGTAGGGTAGAGCTGTGTTTCTCAACCTTGTTTGTTTGTGTTTTTTCTATTTTTTTTAGACGGAGTCTTGCTGTGTTGCCAGGCTGGAGTGCAGTGGCGCGATCTCGGCTCATTGCAACCTCCGCCTCCCGGGTTGAAGCAATTCTCCTGTCTCAGCCTCCCAAGTAGCTGGGAGTACAGGCGCGTGCCACCACACCCAGCTAATTTTTTTGGTATTTTTAGTAGAGACAGGGTTTCGCCATGTTAGCCAGGATGGTCTCAATCTCCTGACATTATTATGAGACCGCCTTGGCCTTCCAAAGTGCTGGGATTACAGGCGTGAGCCACCGTGCCCGGCTCAACTTTGTTTTTAAAAAGAGAAAACCGGCCGTAGGGCGGTGGCTTATGCCTGTAATCCCAGTACTTTGGGAGACCGAGGCGGGTGGATCATCTGAGGTCAGGCGTTCGAGACCAGCCTGGCCAACATGGTGAAACCCCGTCTCTACTAAAAATACAAAAATTAGCCGGGTAGCAGTAGCGCGCACCTGTAATCCCAGCTACTAAAGAGGATGAGGCCAGAGAATCGCTTCAGCCTGGGAGGCAGAGGTTGCAGTGAGCTGAGATCACGCCACTGCACTCCAGTTTGGGTGATGGAGTGAGATCCTGTCTCAAAAAAATAAAAAGACAAAACCTGTGTCCCCTTATCGTCATGAACATAAAAACCTCATACCTTTTTTTTTATTTTTTTTTAAAGATAGAGTTTTGCTCTTGTTGCCCAGGCTGGAGTGCAATGGCAGGATCTCCGCTCACTGCAACCTCTGCCTCCTGTGTTCAAGTGATTCTCCTGCCTCAGCCTCCCGAGTAGCTGAGATTACAGGTGCCCGCCACCATGCCTGGCTACTTTTTGTATTTTTAGTAGAGATGGCATTTCACCATGTTGGCCAGGCTGGTCTCGAACTCCTGGCTTCAAGTGATCCGCCCGCCTCGGCCTCCCGAAGTTCTGGGATTACAAGTGTGGGCCACTGCAACTGGCCCCTCATACCTTTCTTTAATGTGGTGACAGGGGTAGGGTAGGTGGGGAATTAAAGATTTTTTTTTTTTTTTTTGATACGGAGTTTCACTCTGTCGCCAGGATAGAGTGCAGTGGTGTGATCTCGGCTCACTGCAACCTGTGACTCCCTGGTTCAAGCGATTCTCCTGCCTCAGCCTCCTGAGTAGCTGGGATTACAGACATGCCCAGCTAATTTTTGTATTTTTAGTAGAGATGGGGTTTCTGCATGTTGGCCAGGATAGTCTTGATCTTCTGACCTTGTGATTCGCCTGCCTCAGCCTCACAAAGTGCTGGGATTACAGGTGTGAGCCACCACGCCCAGCCAAGATTTTTTTTTTCCTGAGATTGGATCTCATTCTGTAGCTCAGGCTGGTGTGCAGTGGTGCGATCTTGGCTCACTGCAACCTCTGCTTCCTGAGCTGAAGTGATTCTCCCGGCTCAGCCTCCTGAGTAGCTGGGACTACAGGCACGTGCCACCATGCTTGGCTAATTTTTACATTTTTAGTAGAGACAGGGTTTTGCCATGTTGCCCAGGCTGGTCTCGAACTCCTGGACTCAAGGGATCTGCCCACCTCAGCCTCCCAAAGTGCTAGGATTACAGGCGTGAGCCACTGTGCACGGCCAAGATTTTTGTTTTCTATTTTTTTTTTTTTTTTTTTTTTTAGTTTTAGTAGAGGCGGGGTTTCACCATGTTGGCCAGGCTTGTCTTGAACTCCTGACCTCAGGTGATCCACCCACCTCGGCCTCCAAAAGTGCTGGGATTACAGACGTGAGCCACCGCGCCCAGCCTATTTTTTTTTTTTTTGAGACAGTGTCTCGTTCTGTCGGCCAGGCTGTAGTGCAGTGGCATGATCTTGGCTCACTGCAAATTCCGCCTCCCAGGCTCAAGCAATTCTCCTGCTTCTCAGCCTCCCGAGTCGCTGGGATTACAGGCACGTGCCACCATGCCTGGCTAATTTTTGTATTTTTAGTAGAGATGGGGTTTCACCATGCTGGCCAGGCTGATCTCGAACTCCTGACCTCAGGTAATCTGCCCTTCTCGGCCTCCCAAAGTGCTGGGTTTACAGGCGTGAACCACCACGCCCGGCCAAGATTTTTGTTTTCTAAATATAACATTGTATATACTTACTGTGTACCCACAAAAATTAAAAATAAAATATTAAAAAAAGATAATATAACATTGTAATGTTGAATATCTTCAAATGATAAAATTCCTTGGTTGACACCAAAGTAGACTATTGTCTTAGATGATTCCAGAGTTGCTTTCAACTAGAACATACTTCTAACCTGAATGTGAGTTGTCAAAAAGTATATTAATTGAACTGTTCTCTGAAGTAGCAGTGAGCACTTTATTACTGGAAACACTCAAATAATTAGTAGACCATTATGTAGTAAGAATTTTTAAGAAAGGTTTGCTGTATTAGATTTTGGGATGATATGGATCGCTTTCAAATTTATAGATATTACGGTTTATCATCATAAATGCCCCGTATGAATTTATGTCATCATTGTATGTTTTTTTTGAGACACAGTCTCACTCTGTCACCCAGGCTGGAGTGCAGTGGCACGATCTTGGCTCACTGCAAGCTCCTTCTCCTGGGTTCACATCATTCTCCTGCCTCAGCCTCCCAAGTAGCTGGGACTACAGGAGCCCGCCACCACGCCTGGCTAATTTTTTTTGTATTTTTAGTAGAGACGGGGTTTCACCATGTTAGCCAGGATGGTCTCGATCTGCTGACTTTCTGATCCGCCTGCCTCGGCCTCCCAAAGTGCTGGGATTACAGGCGTGAGCCACCGCGCCCGGCCCATCATTGTATGTTTTTGTATGTGATTGAGGCTTGGGAAATCAAGGCAAGGCCTGAGAAAAGAAAGACTAGAATTGCTTTTTTTTTCAAAGTCACAGAAGATAAGATAAATTTTTATGACCATCAAAAAGGTGGCAAATTGTAATTGTAGACTACAAGGTAGAAAGGGAGAGGAATTCATATCTGTAGCAACTTCAAAAGTTCTCTGAGGGGAGATGATAAAGATGCTGTTTTTATTTGATGATGTAGTAGTTGTTATAAATTGATGTAATTTAGAGAAAAGTCTGTTCTAGGCTAATAAGTTAGGCAGTCCTGTTGAAGTATGTTTCTTGTAGAGAAAATGGCAAAATAAACTTGTACTTGGCATTCGTCTGTCTTCTGGAGACTAATCATGTTGTAGAAGCAGCTGTTAGGTTCAAAATTGGATGTGGTCATCTCCATGGTCCTTTTCATCTCTAAGCCTCTGTTAGTTCTGAACACTGTTATGTCTGAATGATTTCATGAATCTTTTTTCATTTTGTCCCCCTCAGTGTAGTGTTCTTCAGAGTCTGAAAGAGCTGTTGCAGAATTGGCTGTTGTGGCTTTCTATGGACATTCACATGAAACCTGTTACAAACAGTCCTCTGTGAGTTATCTAACGGTCTTCCACAAGAGACGATCTGTATACAAATGTTTGCATATGTTTAATAGTGTGGCATAAAACCTAATTTTTTCATGTAAATGCTTAGTAGTACTTTTTTGGAAGACTTTTTTGTGACTTTTCACTCTTCTTCCCCCACAATCCTGAAAGGAAGGCTAATTCTCTAAGTTCCTATTGTTAAATCAGAAAGCAACCCTTATCTGCTAAATGACTTCTTTCAAGAGTTAATATAACAAAACACTAGAGAGATGAGATTAGAATTTGCAACTTTGACTTCCATTCAGTTTAACTCATTTTATAAAATATATTCTTATATTTAAAGCCAATTTTCATGATGGCTAGAAAAATCTCTAAAGTAATTTTGCGTACAACTTTGTTTTTATGTTTCTGTGCTGTATTTTGGTTATATGTGTTAATTTATCTTAACTTTGGAGTTTAAAATAAGAGCCCTAAATTTTTGTTAAATGTGTGCTTTACCTTCAAAGTAAAAGTAAAAGACTAAATTTCAAGGAACTGCATAATCAGGTTGTTTTGACTCTTTCTACCTAAAATCTTTGCCTTCTCCTACATATATATATATATATATATATATATATTTTTTTTTTTTTTTTTTTTTTTTTTTTTGAGACAGAGTCTTATTCTGTCACCCAGGCTGGAGTACAGTAGCGCAATATCGGCTCACCTCAACCTCCACCTCCCAGCTTCAAATGATTCTTCTGCCTCAGCCTCCCAAGTAGCTGGGATTACAGGCATGTGCCACCATATCCAGCTAAGTAGAGATGGGGTTTATTTAGTAGAGATGGGGTTCCGCCATGCTGGCCAGGATGGTCTCGATCTCTTGACCTCGTAATCTGCCCGCCTCAGTTTTCCAAAGTGCTGGGATTACAGGTGTGAGCCACTGCGCCTGGCCAAGAACCACTATTATAAAGAAATTCCACTTAAACATTTAATCTCTTCTACCTAAATTACATTAAGAACAGTACGTTTGAAATTACCTCCACCTGCCCCCCCACCACCTTTTTTGTTGAGACAGGGTCTTGCTCTGTCTCCCAGGAGTACAGTGACGCAGTCTTTGCTCACTGCAGCCTCGACCTCCCAGGCTCCAGCAATCCTCCCACCTCAGCCCCTGAGTAGCTCTGACCACAAGCGTGCACCACCATGCTTGGCTAATTTTATTTTTTGTAGAGACAAGGTCTCACTGTGTTGTCCAGGTTGGTCTTGAACTTCTAGGCTCAAGCTATCCTCCTGCCTTGGCCTTCCAAAATATTGGGATCACAGGCGTAAGCCACCACATCCAGTCCGAAATTCCTCTCTTTTACTTGTGGTTCTCCCTAACCTGCATTCCCTTCTGTGGGCTGCTGAGCCTGGACCCATATTTGTTCATTCTCTATTCCCTGGATCAGCAAGAGATTTAACAAAATAGTATGTTTGCATCTATAATCTTTGGCCAACTTGCAGTGTAAGTCTCTGGTACCCCTGAAATAGCTGCCTTACAATTTCTGTATTATCTTTTCAAAAATCTTAGGATTCCTCTTTTATTAGTGTCATAAGTTAAGGCAGACAATTTAAAAAGGAATTCTGTTTTCTAAAATTCTTATATAAATGGTGATACATGTGGATAATTTTGCTTGCCATATCAATATTTGGCATTGTATAGTATAGCTCAAGTTTTGTATAATTCTTTTTATTAAGTAAGTATAGGTATAATGCCCTATTTTTATCATGTGACCATATGCCATATCACTGTCAAAAAGGGAGTAAATTGTAGTTATATATCATAAAAAGAGAAGGGTAGAAAACTTCTCAACAGTGGTTCTCGAAGGGGGCCATTTCTGGTTGTCACGGTGACTGGGAAGAGGTTGCAACCATCCTTTAGTATGTGGGAGATGGGGATGCTCAATGTGCTTCAGTAGGTGGGAAGTAGGAGGCAGTCCTGAACAGTGAATTGTTTCATCCAAAATGCCGATAGTGTCTTGTGGAGAAACACTTCAAAAGAGGCTGTTCTGAGCAATTGTCATTGTTTCAAATTATTTCAGACACAGTTGCCAAGTGCTACCAAAAATCATAGTTAGGATACAGTTATGCCTGTAATCCCAGCACTTTGAGAGGCCGAGGCCAGTGGATCACTTGAGGTCAGGAGTTCCAGACCAGCCTGGCCAACATGGTGAAACCTTGTCTCTAGTAAAAATACAAAAGTTAGCTGGGTGTGGTGGTGCACACCTGTAATCCCAGCTACTCAGGAGGCTGAGGCACGAGAATTGCTTGAATCTGGGAGAAGGAGATTGCAGTGAGCTGAGATTGCGCCACTGCACTCCAGCCTGGGCGACAGAGTGAGACTCCATCTCAAAAAAAAAAAAAAGATATAGTTTTGCAAATAGCCAGCTGGCTATGTGTAGATGCTCGCCTATTTGAATGGTCTCCTGATCCTTCCTTGATTGCCTTGGCACTGAACTATCATGGTGGTGGGCAGTAGTAGAGTCATCATCATCTCTGAAACTCTAAGATTATTCATGTTCTTTTCCTTATGCATAACCATTGTTGACTACCTAGATAGGAGGGCAAAGCTATGAATTCAAATTTGTAAGTCTTTTCCTAATCCATTTAACATTGGATTGAAGGACAGGGGTGAGTAGATGGATGGACTGAACTAATATCCATATGTGCTGTAAGAGACTCCATTCATTGATCCAGGGAGAATATAAAATAGCCAGATCTGTTTTTTGCTAGAAGAATAAAAGATGCCAAAAATTTTGCTAATTCCCTTTTAGGGTTGAATTGAATTCAAGTGAAAAAAAAAATATATATATATATTTTGAGATGGAGTCTCACTCTGTCGCCCAGGCCAGGCTGGAGTGCAATAGCACGATCTTGGCTCACTGCAACCTCCACCTCCTGGGTTCAAGGGATTCTCCTGCCTCAGCCTCCCAAGTAACGGATTACAGGCATGCACCACCACACCTGGCTAATTTTTGTATTTTTAGTAGAGATGGGGTTTCACCATGTTGGCCAGGCTGGTCTTTAACTCTCGACCTCAAGTGATCCGCCTGCCTCAGCCTCCCAAAGTGCTGGGATTACAGACGTGAGCCACTGCCCCCCGCCAAATTCAAGTGAAAATATGTTTAATAGCATTTTAGCTCAGGAATTCAGGCAAAACTGAGTTTTGATTTGTGTACTATAGGTTTCCTTCGATCTGTGTTGCAATGTTACTAACAGTATAGGAAATGATTCCCGAAGTCATTTTAATGTTTATTCCTTTAAATCACTTTTGATTTGGTTGGGATAAATTAGTTCTCATTTTTTCTAGTTTACTGTATCATTTTGTCCATTTTCACATTTTATCCTGAATATTTTCTTTTTTTTTTTGAGACAGGGTCTTGCTCTGTTGCTCAGGCTGGAGTGCAGTGGCATGATCTTGGCTCACTGCAACCTCCACCTCCCGAAGCGACTCTCCTGCCCCAGCTTCCCAAGCAGCTGAGATTATAGGCACCCACCATCATACCTGGCTAATTTTTGTATTTTTAGTAGAGACAGGGTTTCACCATGTTGGCCAGGCTGGTCTCGGACTCCTGACCTCAAGTGATCTGACTGCCCTGGCCTCCCAAAGTGCTGGGATTACAGGTGTGAGCCACTGCACCTGGCCTGAATTTTTTTTTTTTTTTGAAACAGTCTTGCTCTGTCACTCAGGCTAGAGTGCGGTGGTACACTCTCGCTCACTGCAACCTTTGCCTCACAGGCTCAAGTGATCCTCCCACCTCAGCGTCTTGAGTAGCTGGAACTATAGGCATGTGCCACCACCACACTTAATTTTTGTATTTTTTGTAAAGACGAGCTTTTGCCATGTTGCCCAGGATGGTCTCAAACTCCTGGATTCAAGAGAGCCCCCCACCTTCGCCTCCCTAAGTGCTGGAATTACAGGTGTGAGCCACTCTGCCCGGCCCTGAATTTTTCATGTCACTTTTATGTGAACTTTTTTTCCCACTTAACTTTTAATGGAATACCTATTTTTTAATGGTTTTTATATATCTCACTTGAGAATTTTCGTATCTGCTTGGAGCTTAATACTTTATTTCTCTGGTATTTACTAGTAGAGTCTGATTGCTTAGAATGTTCTATGAATTCATCTTAGTGCTTCCCTGGAGGGCTAAGTGTAGTTTCATGATTAATCACTGTGATTTTTTAAAAAGTGAATTATACGTTGGAGCACTGATAGTTTTTAAAATCTTCATTTTGCTTTATATTATTATAAAACATTTTGCTTTATATTATTCAGCTTTAGCTTGGAAATTGTGAACACTATTGCTACTCTGTATCTGAATGTTATGGTTTCTTATTGCAGAGAGACAACTTTGGGTGGATCCATGAACTCTGTGTCTAAACTGATCCACTATGTAGGGTGGCTATCCACTACTGCAATGCGCTTGGAGAGCAACAGTACTTTCTTGCTGCACTTTATTTTGGATTTCTATGAGAAGGTAGTACACATTACATTTTCCCCATTTGGATTTATGTGAAGGCTATCCACTTTATTGGCTTATTATTTAAATTTCATGCACAACCATTAAGGTGGGCTATGATCTTATTAGCATCATTAAAATAACCTCACATTTTGAAGTTCATGATTATTTTCTCGCCAGAATAACTGACTTTCATAAACAAAGTGGAAAAACAATTGCTTTTATTTAGGGCCAGGTACCACTACATTGACCTGTGTTAATACTGGCCCTAGAGAGAAGTCTATTGTTAGCATTATTTTTTGTTCATCCCATTCCCAACTCCTGGCAGAAACCAAAAATATCTTGTTGTTTCTTCAGATCTCCATTTCTACCTTTCAACTGCCTCACTTCTCTTGCTACCTAGTACCCTTTTATTATTTTATAGTATATGACGTGGACAGAACCATAGGTTGGTGCAAAAGTAATTGCAGTTTTTGCCATTGAAAACAATAGCAAAAACCGCAATTACTTTTGCACCAATTTAATATTATCCATGAAGTATCCATTATAGTCTCACTTTTCCCAGCTTCCTCTCTTTACTAATACCTAGTTGTCTTGTGTTATGCATTAGAAGCATGCTCCTTTGTTTTCTAGGTTGACAGCTAACTCATATGATAAGTAAGTATTATGGGACTTAAGGAGAAAGAAATACCTCCTTAATCTACCCTGTCCCCCTAACTTTAAGACCTTTCCCCCCAAAAAATGAAAGATTTGAGTAATGGCCTTCTGGAAATAATCCTCTATAGTGTGGTTGATGTTTGGTGAAGTATATTTTAAGCCAGCTTGTAGTTACTTGTTTATTTAGGAGTCAGGCATGTCCAAAGCTAATGTTATATTATTGCTTATCTTATACTGATGATTGTTTGGGTGAACTTAGTTGAGGAGTTCTGGGGAATACTCTGTATACTGATGTTATCATTCTTCCTCCAAGGTGTGTGACATATATATAAATTATAACCTTCCATTAGTGGTATTGTTTCCTCCTGGGATCTTCTATTCTGCACTCCTCAGCCTGGATGCCAGCATCCTGAACCAGCTGTGTTTTATTATGCACAGGTACAAAGCCTTTTTACCATTTTATGAAACAGTGTATTATAATTCTCTCTTCCTCTTTCAGCTATAATACAATAAATATTCCTACTCGTCTTCTGCCAGGGCCTCTGGAAATAAGAAATGTGGCTTGCTTTTGGACATGACATTCCGATATGGGGCCATGGTAGCTGTGTTGTTTTTAAATCCTCCACTGCTGTGGCTACAGAATAAAAAAAATTCATAGTTAAGCACTTGTTGTGCAATGGTACTGTTGCACTAAGCATTGTTCATTCTAATTGCTGTGTCTTCAGGAAAAATTAGTCATTTGGTGATAATTGCTTTAAGTGTTTGTAGCTTCTCTGGTAAAAATGACATTTTCTGGGAGATAAGGAGAGCTATTGCCAATTATGTGAAACTGTAAGTATTATTTCTGGTCTCCTCTAATTCTTTCACTTGTGGACTGAAATTACTTTCTTCAGTCCATAAGTATAGACTTTTTTTTTTGAGACAGAGTTTTGCTGTTATCACCCTGGAGTGCAGTGACATGATCTCAGCTCACTGCAACCTCTGCCTCCTGGGTTCAAGTGATTCTCCCTCCTCAGCCTCCCGAGTAGCTGGGATTACAGGCGCCTGCCACCACGCCTGGCTAATTTTTTTTATTTTTAGTAGAGATGGGGTTTCACCATGTTGGCCAGGCTAGTCTCGAACTCCTGACCTCAGGTGATCCACCCACCTCGGCCTCCCAAAGTGCTGGGATTACAGGTGTGAGCTACCATGCTCAGCTTAGTGTAGACCTTGTTGGCATAACTTGTAGGACTATGTCAAGGTTAAAATGTTTAAAAACTAATTAGTTGTTAATAGTTCTCAGACAAGAATTTCCCTTTTATCCTATCTGCTGCACCTTTTTTTTTTACATTAGGAAAACATGTTCTATATCAGTGACTGACTGCTTTTGAGCCTCTATTAATTTTTTTTTTATTATTTTACTTTAAGTTCTGGGATACATGTGCAGAACGTGCAGGTTTGTTACATAGGTATACATGTGCCATGGTGGTTTGCTGCACCCATCAACCCATCATCTAGGTTTTAAGACCTGCATGCATTAGGTATTTGTCTCAATGCTCTTCCTCCCCTTGCCCCCCGACCCCCAACAGGCCCCAGTGTGTGATGTTCTCCTCCCTGTGTCCATGTGTTCTCATTGTTCAACTCCCATTTATGAGTGAGAACTCTATTACATTTTTAATAGTGAAACATTGAAAGCATTTTTCATTGCTTATTTTTTATTTAGTCAAGTACACATCTTAAGTGTACAACTTATTGAGCCTCTATTTTCACTTGAGGAGAATGTATCACAAAAGGATAAAATCCTTAACTAGACAACTGGATATTTGTGTATGTGCACATTTGCATATATTTACATTTAAAATGTATGTTTTTTTTTAAATTTTACCATTTCAAAAGCATTATATTCAAAGGCATGTTAAATGTTTCATTCTGTTTGTTTTTTCTGTTAGGTATCGTAAAAATTTGACTGCCGCAAAGAAAAATGAGTTGGTACAAAAGGTATGAATGAGAAAACTCTGTGTTAAATCACTGTTGTTTAAAAATTAAGTCTAGATATGTATGACCTGATGGGAGTAAGAAGGAAAGGGAGAATAGGTGATAGTGACAATTTTTTATTTCTTTCCCATTAGACAAAATCAGAGTTCAATTTCAGCAGCAAGACTTATCAAGAATTTAATCACTATTTGACATCAATGGTTGGTTGCCTGTGGACGTCCAAACCCTTTGGGAAAGGAATATATATTGACCCTGAAATCCTAGAAAAAACTGGAGTGGCTGAATATAAAAACAGTTTAAATGTAGTCCATCATCCTTCTTTCTTGAGTTACGCTGTTTCCTTTTTGCTACAGGTAAGGGTATTTAAAGAATTTTTAGATTTTGTATAGTAATACTGTGGTGGCAGAAATAGGAAATGCCATAAATTTAATGTGTCTGAATTGTAAGACATGTGTTTAGTAATTTTTTTTAAGTAACAACTAAATTTTGGGCATTGTGCTAGGCTCAGGGATTCCAGTTAATTTAAGTAAGTTTCTGTCCTCTAAGAGAGCTTGAGCTTGTAACAGAGACAGACTTGTAAACAAATTACTATAATACAGTGTGGCAAAATGAGAAAAGGTTCAGTTGTAAGAAAGATGGGGGAGTGATTAGTCCAGTCCTGCCTGGGTAGAGGTGGTGCCATGTAAGGAAAGGCTTCATAGATGTGGAAGCTCTCATAAAATCCTTCTAGACAAGATAGAAAATGTAGGCTAGTTAATAATACAATTAGAGTTAGAGTCTTAGTCAAAGACTGCTGATTTAATGGATTGATATCAATATGCAGGCAGGTGGAGGAGGGTTTATGTTTGTGTGTGTCCTTTCAGGACTTCATTCTCAGCCCTGTCACTTTCAACATTATGTGTGTGTGACATGGAGAAGAACTCAAATGGTAGTATCTGAAATGCATGGATGAGACAACAGGGTGGAGTTACAAATACCCTGAAAGAATTTGGACTCAGGATTCCCTTAACAGACGAGAACATTGAGAAATCTAACAAAATGAAAAAAAAGTGTGCAGGGTGGGGGAGATATTCATTGAATAAATTTTAATATACGTATACAATGAACCAGGCACTATAGTGAATAAGACACTCTGAGTGTTGTCCTCAGAGAGCTTAACATCTAGTCAGGGAGGCAGTCATTAAACAGACATCTTAGAAAAAACAATAAGTGATGTAACAGGGGAAAGTACAGAGGATGATGAAAAAATATAAAGGGGTGCTAAGTTCAGGATTTGCAGAAATGATGCTGATTGGAATTTTGAAGCACGAACATGAGCTTGTCAAGATAGGAGCAGAGTTTGAGGAAAAGTACAAAGATGCAGAGCAAAGATAGAACAGAAGTCAGCAAACTTTTCTTGTAGAGGGCCAGATTGTAAATATTTTAGATTTTACAGGCCACGTGATCTGTGTCAAGAGTATTCAACTTTATCATTGTAGCATGAAAGCAGCTGTAGACAAAGCATAAACAAATGGCTATAGTTGTATTCCAGTAAAAAATTTATTTACAAAACCAGGTGTTGGGCTGGAGTTTGGGCTTTGGGCCGTGGTTGGCTGAACTCTGTGTTAGAGCCTGTCATGTTTGAGGAACATGAGGTAGAATTGTAGGGCTAGAGCAGTGATTCTACACTGACTGAGCAGCAGAATTGTCAGTGGTGCTTTTTCTTTTTTTTCCATTTCTTTTCTTTTCTTTTCTTTTTTTTTTTTTTTTTTTGAGATGGAGTCTCGCTCTGTCGCCCAGGCTAGAGTGCAGTGGTGCGATCTTGGCTCACTGCAACCTCTGCCTCCAAAGATCAAGCAATTCTCCTGTCTCAGCCTCCCGAATAGCTGGGATTACAAGTGCCCACCACCATGCCCGGCTAATTTTTATATTTTTAGTAGAGACAGGGTTTCGCCATGTTGGCCAGGGTGGTCTTGAACTCCTGACCTCAGGTGATCTGCCTGCCTTGGCCTCCCAAAGTGCTGAGATTATAGGCATGAGCCACTGCACCCGGCCAGTGGTGCTTTTTCAAAGTGTACATCCTTGGCTGCTCCCATGCTGAGACTCTGATTTAATAACTCTAGGGTGACATTCAGGACCCATCTTTTAAATAGTTCTGATATACAACCAGAGTTGAGAGCCACTGGGCTAGACTATAACATGATAGGAGATGAGGTTTTGAAATGTAGTCAAGGACTAGATGCTGAGGAAAATAATACATAAGCCTCTGAAACCATATTGATTGATTTGAATATTTGAATAAGAATTATATTTTTTAACTACATAGAAGAATTTCAGAGACATTATAGTGATTTTCTGATATTTCTTGTCTTTTTCTCTTTTCTTACCTTCATAATAACTTGATTTATCATACAATATACAATAACCTGCGTCAAATTAATAATATTAATGTTACTACTAATATGAGGCTACTAGATGAAATTTTAAATGTTTGCAGGTCTTTTTCCCCCTGCACTAAATCCTTCTACAAATGTAAGGTGCACATACTGTATTTTACATGCAGTTAGGTACATTTGTTGTTTCTGTTTGTTTTCATGTTTTACAGATTGCCTTATTTTTTTTTTTTTTTAAGACAAGGTGTCATTCTCACTCTGTCCCCCAGGATGGAGTGCAGTGTCGCAATCTCGGCTCACTACAGCTTTGACCTTGGGGGCTCAAGTGATCCTCCCATCTCTGCCTCCCAAGTAGCTGGGACTACAGGTGTGCGCCAACACTCCTGGCTAGTTTTTTTGTATTTGTAGGGATGGAGTTTTGCCATGTTGTCCAGGCTGGTCTCAAACTCCTGAGTTCAAGCAAGATGCCTGCCTCAGTCTCCCAAAGTGCTGGGATTAAAGGTGTGCGCCACTGTGCCTGGCTACTTTTTTTTTTTTATTTAATTTTATTTTGAAATATGTAAAAATTTGCATAATTCTATACTATGAAAATCTCACTTCTGTCCTTTCCTCTTCCATCTTTTACCATCTTCTGCCTTGAGATAACCATTTCTATTGCTTTTTGTTTTTTCATCCAGTGTTTCCTTTCTTTAAACTTAGTAAGCATTGTTTTATAATCTGTATTTGATAATTCCAATGTCTGAAATTTTTGAATGTCTGTTTCTGTTGCCTGCTTTTTTGTGTGTGTGTGCTTTTTCCTCATACTGCTTAGTTTCTTTGTGCGCCTGGTTATCTTTGACCATGTGCTGGATACTTGGAATGTTATTTTATAGAAATAATTTGAACACTGAAATGATATATTTCTGCACAGAGGACTTTTCTTTGCTTCTCACTGGTACCCAGTGGTGTTCTTTGTCTGGCACTACCCTAATCTAAGTTCTGTGTCTGAGATTCCCTGAACTATAGGAGGTCAGACTGCAAGCTTGTGAGAGGACTAATTTACTTCTGGTTATGTCTTATCTTGAAGGTATAGCCCATTGGGTTTCCAAGTTTAAAGTGGGGCATGATTTATAAGAGTTCCCAATTTTGGAAAACCCTGTGCTCTGAATTTAATTACCTTAGTTCTTTGAGGCTGTGGAAGTACAGTTCACTTTGGTAGCAAATTCCCCTGGATTGGCAAATTCCCTCAGGTCAAAAGTGATTTTGAGTATTAGACTTACTTCTTTGGGTTATCATCTTCTATATTTTGGCCTTGTAACTCCTTACTGTAGCATTAGCACCTTGTTACTTTAAAAAAAAAATCTACCTTTTGTTATGGAAAATGTCAAACATAACAAAGGTAGAATAGTATGATGAAGCCAGGCACGGGGTGGCTCACGCCTGTAATCGCAGCACTTTGGGAGGCCAAGGCGGGCAGATCACTTGAGGTCAGGAGTTTGAGACCAGCCTGGCCAACATGGCGAAACCCCGTCTCTACTAAAAGTACAAAAAATTAGCCGGGCGTGGTGGCACGTGCCTGTAGTCCCAGCTACTCAGGAGGCTGAGGCAGGAGAATCGCTTGAACCCAGCAGGCAGAGGTTGCAGTGAGCCAAGATGGCACCACTGCACTCCAGCCCAGATGACAGAGCAAGACTCCTTCTCAAAAAAAAAAAAAAAAAAAAAACAAGAACAACAAAAAACAAATATACAGTTCAATAGCTTTTAGTTTATTCATAGAGCTGTGCATCCATCACCATCATCAATTTTAGAACATTTTCATTATTCCCAAAAGAAACATCACACCCCTTAGCTATCATTCCCCAGGGCCTCCCACCTCCCAGTCTTAAGCAAACACTAATCTACTTTATATATCTATGTATTTGCCTATTCTAGAAGTTTCTTTTTTTTGAGACGGAGTCTCGCTCTGTTGTCTAGGCTGGAGTGCAATGGCGCGATCTCGGCTCACTGCAACCTCCGCCTCCCGGGTTCAAGCTATTCTCCTGCCTCAGCCCCTGATAGCTGGGATTACAGGCACGTGCCACCATGCCTGGCTAATTTTTTTGTATTTTTAGTAGAGACGGGGTTTCACCATGTTGGTCAGGCTGGTCTCGAACTCCTAACCTCGTGATCCACCCACCTCATCCTCCCAAAGTGCTGGGATTACAGGCGTGACCCACCCGGCCCGGCCTCTAGAAGTTTCAAATCAATGAAATCACACAATATGTGGTCTTCTGTGACTGGCTTCTTTCTTTTTCTTTTTTGAGACAGAGTCTTGCTCTGTCACCTGGGCTGGAGTGCAGTGGTGCCATCCCGGCTCACTGCAACCTGTGCCTCCTGGGTTCAAGAGATTCTCCTGCCTCAGCCTCCTGAGGCATGTGCCGCCATGCCCGGCTAATTTTTTGTATTTTTAGTAGAGACAGGGTTTCACCATGTTGGCCAGGCTGGTCTCTAACTCTTGACCTCAGGTAATCTGCTTGGCCTCCCATAGTGCTGGGATTACAGGCATGAGCCACAGTGCCCGGACTGGCTTCTTTCACTTAGCATAATGTTTTCAACATTCAGCTATCTTATGGCATGTATCAGTACTTTATTTGTTTTTACTGATAAATAATATTCCTTTATATAGATATGACACATTTTATTCATTTATCAATTGATGGACATTTTTGTTATTTTCACTTTTTGGTGATTATGAATAGATATTCTTGTAAAAGGTTTTGTGTGGACATATGTTTTCATTTCTCTTGGGTATATATACCTTTGGTATATGTACTTAAGAGTGGGAATACTAGATCATATGGTAACTCTATGTTTAACCACTGGAAGAACTTCCAGACTGTTTTCCAAAGTAGCAGCACCATTTCACATTCCCATCAGCAGTATGTGAGGGTTCCATTTTCTCCACCTCTTTCCTAACACTTTTTATCTGTTTCTTTGGTTCTAGCCATCCTGGAAGAGTGAAATGGTATTTCATTGTGGTATTGATTTGCGTTTCCATGGTAGCTGTTGATGTTTAGCATCTTTTCATGTGCTTATTGAACATTTATATATTTTCTTTGGAGAATTGTCTATCAGACTCTGCTCATTTTAAATTTTTTTAAAGTTTTTAAATTTCTTGTTCTTTTTTCTTTTTTGAGATGGTCGTTCTGTAGCTCAGGATGGAGGGCAGTGGCCAGTGGCACAATCACAGCTTACTGAAGCCTTGAACTCCAGAGCTCAATTGATCCTCCCACTTCAGCCTCCTGAGTAGCTGGGACTACAAGCGCACGCCACCACTCCTGACCATTTTTTGTAGACAGGGTTTCACCATATTGCCCAGGCTGGTCTGGAACTCCTGGGCTCAAATGGTCCATCCAGGTTGGCCTCCCAGAGTGCTGGGGTTACAGGTGTGAGCCACCATGCCTGGCCCTTTGCTCATTTTTTAATGAGTTTATTTGTGATTTTATTATCAAGTTATAATAGTTCTTTTTATATTCTAGATACAAATCCTTTATCAAATATGTAATTTGCAAACGTTTTCTCCAATTTTGTGGGTTGTCTTCACTTTTTTGTTAATGTCTTTTGATTTACAAAGGTTTTTAATTTTGATGAAATGAAATTTCACTTTTTTTTCCTATTGCTTATGCTTTTGTTGTCAGAGCTTAAGAAATCACTGCCTAACCCAAGGTTACAAAGATTTGCTCCTCTGTTTTGTCTGAGAATTTTATAGTTTTAACTCTTATATTTGGGTTTTTTAAATCAATTTTATCTCTTGTATATGTTGTGATTTAAGTATACAACTTCATTTTTGTGTGTGTGAGTACACAAATGTACCCACACCATTTGTTGAAAAGGCTACTCTTTCCCATTAAAATGTCTAGGCACCCTTGTCTAAAATCAGCGGACCATAGATGTATGGACTCTTAATTCTATTTTATGGATCTGTACGTCTATCCTCATGCCGGTAAATGCTGTCTTGATCAGTATAGCTTTGTAGTAAGCTTTGAAATCAGAAAATGTGAGTTCCCCAACTTGTTCTTCTTTTTCAAAATTGTTTTGGCTATTCTTGGTTCTTTGAATTCCATATGAATTTTAGGACCAGCTTATTAATTTCTATAAAGAATCCAGGCCGGGCATGGTGGCTCACACCTGTAATCCTAGCACTTTGAGAGGCTGAGATGGGTGGATCACCTGAGGTCAAGAGTTCACGACCAATCTGGACAACATGGTGAAATGTTGGCCATTTCTCTACTAAAAATACAAAAGTTAGCTAGGCGTGGTGGCATGCACCTGTAACCCCAGCTGCCAGCTACTTGAGAGGCTGAGGTAGGAGAATCGCTTGAACCCAGGGGGCGGAGGTTGCGGTGAGCTGAGGTCGTGCCACTTTACTCCAGCCTGGGCAAAAGAGCAAAATGCTGTCTAAAAAACAAAACAAAACAAAACAAAACAAAAAAACGGATCCAGCTGCGATTCTGATAGATAATGGCTTGTAATCTGTAGAAATTTGGGTAGTATTGCCATCCTAATAATATTAAGTCTTCCAATGCATAAACATCATATGTCGTTCCATTTATGTAGGTCTTCAGTTTTTTCAACAATGTTTTGCAGTTTTCAGATTATAAATTTTATACTTCTTTGGCTAAATTTATTCCTAAGTACTGTGTTTTTTGATGTTATCATAAATGGAATATTTTTCTTAATTTCAGTTTTGGATTGCTTATTGCTATTATATAGAAATGCAGTTGATCTGCATCTGTATATTGATCTTATATCTCATAATGTTGAACTCATTTATTAGTTTTTATAGCTTTTTGATATATTCCTTAGGGTTTTCCATATACAAGATTATGTCTTCTGCAAATAGAGAAGTTTTGTTTTTTCCTTTTAAATTTGAATGCCTTTTCTTTGTCTTGCCTAATTGTACTGCCTAGAACCTCAGGTAGTATGTCAAAAAAAATGGCAAGAATGGCCACTTAATCATAGGGAGAAACATTTCACTTTGTCATTTGTCAGGTTGGGGAACTGCCCTTCTATTTCCAGTTTGTTGAATGGTGTTTTTTGATGGAATCTCGCTCTTCTTGCCCAGGCTGGAGTGCAGTAGTGCAGTCTGGGCTCACTGCAACCTCAACCTCCCGGTTTCAAGCAATTCTCTTGCCTCAGCCTCCCAAGTAGCTGGGATTATAGGTACCCGCCTACACGCCCGGCTAATTTTTGTATTTTTAGTAGAGATGGGGTTTTACCATGTTGGCCTGGCTGGTCTCAAGCTCCTGACCTCAGGTGATCCGCCCACCTCGGCCTCCCAAAGTGCTGGGATTACAGACGTGAGCCACCACACCTGGCCGAATGTTTTTTATTATGAATGGGTGTTAGATGTTGTGAAACCATTTTTCTGCATCTATAAATGTGGTTTTGTGGTTTTTCTCCTCTATTCTACTGATATGGTATATTACATTAATTGAGGTTCAGATGTTTAACCAACCTTGCATTCTTAGAATAAATCCTGTTTGGTGATGGATAAAAATTCCCTTTTACACATTACTGGGTACTTTTTTTGTTTTGTAACCCTCTATAGCACACAGGCTTACTAAATTCAGGAAGGGCAACCAAAAACTCTTTTTACAAGTCTTATAGATTCTTGGAAACAGATTTGACTATTGAAGAAAAAATGTTAAAGCATATAAGTGACCAGTTTAGTTTGGAAAATAGCTCAGGCTACATTGTCATGTAAGACTTTTATGATGTAATATTGAACTTCATAAAGACAAGTGAGTCAAGTGCAGTCATAAATATTTGTAATGATAATAATTATTATGATGATGCTAATGTTTTGCCTTGCCTTTGTTTAATAACTTATCCTCTTTTTTTTTTTTTTTTTTTTTGAGACAGAGTTTCACTCTCGTCACCCAGGCTGGAGTGCAATGGCATGATCTTGGCTCACTGCAACCTCTGCCTCCTGGGTTCAAGTAATTCTCCTGTTTCAGCCTCCTGAGTAGCTGGGATTACAGGCACCCGCCACCACACCCAGCTAATTTTTGTGGTTTTAGTAGAGATGGGTTTCACCATGTTGGTTAGGCTGGTCTTGAACTCCTGACCTAAGGTGGTCCTCCCTCCTTGGCCTCCCTAAGTGCTGGGATTACAGGTGTGAGCCACTGCTCCCGCCTTATCCTCTTTTTTTAAGTACCACAATATACATTGACTCTTTGATTATCAAAGCAGTCCTGTGAGGTTGTAAGGTTAGGCACCATTATTCCCATCTGAAAGGTGAAAGGAATAGCCTCAGGAAGACTGATTTATTGCTAAAAGGGAAAAATAATGAACAATTATTTATTTATTTGTTTATTTATTTATTATTTTCAATGTTTTATTTCCATAGGTTTTTGGGGAACAGGTGCTATTTGGTTACATGAGTAAGTTCTTTAGTGGTGATTTGTGAGATTTTGGTGCACCCATCATCCGAGCAGTATACACTGTACCCAATTTGTAGTCTTTTATCCCTCACCCCCTTCCCACCCTTTCCCCGAGTCCCCAGAGTCCATTGTGTCATTCTTATGCCCTTGCATCCTCACAGCTTAGCTCCCACTTATGAGTGAGAACATACGATGTTTTTTTTTTCATTCCTGAGTTACTTCACTTAGAATAATAATCTCCAGTCCCACCTAGATTGCTGCAAATGCCATTAATTCATTCATTTTTATGGCTGAGTAGTATTTCATCGTATATATATATATGCCACAGTTTATTTACACACTCGTTGATTGATGGGTGTTTGGGTTAGTTCCACATTTTTGCAGTTGCGAATTCTGCTGCTATAAACATGCATGCACAAGTGCCTTTTTTTGTATAATGACTTCTTTTCCTCTGGGTAGATATCCAGTAGTGGGATTGCTGGATCAAATGATGGTTCTACTTTTAGTTCTTTAAGGAATCTCCACACTGTTTTCCATGGTGGTTGTACTATTTTACATTCCCATCAGCAGTGTAGAAGGGTTCCCTTTTCACCGCATCCACGCCAACATCTATTATTTTTTATTTTTTTTTATTATGGCCAGGAATTAACAATTATTGAAGACTTATGACTCACCAGACTTGGACTATAATGTACATATATGTGTTAGGCCTCAAAACTAGTTATCACTATCCCTGTTTTACAGGAGAAGAAGCTTAACTCAAAGAGGTGGAGTAAATTGACCCTAGATCAGTAACAAGCAAGAGAGGACACTGGGGCTGGGCACTGTGATTCATGCCTGTAATCCCAGCACTTCGGGAGGCCAAGGTGGGAGGATTGCTTGAGCCCAGGAGTTTGAGACCAGCCTTGGCAATATAGTGTGATGCTGTCTTTACATAAAATTTTAAAAACTTAGCTGGGTTTGGTGGCATGCACCTGTGCTCTCAGTTACTTGGGAAGTTAAGGTGGGAGGATCACATGAGCTTAGGAAGTCAAGGTTGCTGTGAGCTGTGATTGCTCCATTGAACTCTAGCCTGGGTGACAGAGTGAGACCTTGTCTCAAAAAAAAAAAAAGGACTTTTTTTTGGTTGTTTCATTTTTTTAATATGGGGTATTTATATGATATTTTGATACAGCATACAATATATAATGATCAAGTTAGAGTAAATGGGATATCTATCAACTCAAACACTTACCATTTTTTCATGTTAAGAACATCCCCAATCTCTTCTAGCCACTTTGAAATATACAATAAATTATTACTTATAGTCACACTACTGTGATATTAAACACTAGAACTTATTCCTTCTATCTAACTGTATTTTGGACCCATTAACCAACCTCTCTTCATACCTGTCCCCCACCCCCTTCTCCCAGCCTCCGATGACCATCATTCTACTCTCTACGTCCATGAGATCCACTTTTTTAGCTCGCACATATGCATTAGAACATGCAATGTTTGTCTTTCTGTGCTTGGCTTATTTCATTTACCATAATGTACTCCACTTCCATCCATCTAGCCACAAATGACAGAATTTCATTATTTTGTATGGTTGAATAATATCCCATTGTGTATAGCTACCACATTTTCTTTATCCATTCATCTGTTGATGGATACGTTATTGGTAGTTTAACAAGAATAGCATTGAATCTGTAAATTGCTTTGGGCAGTATGGCTTTTTTTTTTTTTTTTTTTTTTTTCCTGAGACAGAGTTTTGCTCTTGTTGCCCAGGCTAGAATGCAATGGCGCAATCTCCACTCACCACAACCTCCGCCTCCTGGGTTCAAGCGATTCTCCTGCCTCAGCCTCCCGAGTAGCTGGGATTACAGGCATGTACCACCACGCCTGGCTAATTTTTGTATTTTTAGTAGAGACGGAGTTTCACCATGTTGACCAGGCTGGTCTTGAACTCCTGACCACAGGTGATCCACCTGCCTCAACCTCCCAAAGTGCTGGGATTACAGGCATGAGCTACCATGCCTGGCTGGAATGATTTTTAAGTAGGGTTGTAAAGTGGTCTGCGTTGATGTGATAGAGATCACTTTTTTTTTTTTTTTTTTTGAGACAGTGTCTCGCTCTGGCACCCAGGCTGGAGTGCAGTGGCATGATCTCAGCTCACTGCAACCTCCGCCTTCCAGGTTCAAGTGATTCTCATACCTCCACCTCTCAAATAGCTGGGATTACAGGCTTGCGCCACCACGCCCATCTAATATTTGTATTTTTAGTAGGGACGGGGTTTCGCCATGTTGGTCAGGCTGGGCTTGAACTCCTGACATCAAGCGATCCACCCGCCTCGGCCTCCCAAAGTGCTGGGATTATAGGCATGAGCCACCATGCCTGGCCAATAGAGATCACTTTGGCTTCTTTATGGAGTATGGGGTTATAAGAAGAGGCTCGAGTGGAAATAGGAACACCAATTAGGTGGCTACTGCTGAAGTCTAGACAAGAGATATTGACAGTGATTTGTATGCAAGGGATAGTAATGGAAATTGACAGAAATGGACTGATTTGAGGTATATTGCAGTGGTAGAACAGATGGGACTTGATGATAGTTTGATTGGAAGTGGGAATGAGAAAATGACCCTTATTTTTTTGAGACAGAGTCTCACTCTGTCGCTCAGGCTGGAGTGCAGTGGTGCGATCTCGGCTCACTGCAAGCTCCACCTCCCAGGTTCACACCATTCTCCTGCCTCAGCCTCCCAAGTAGCTGGGACTACAGGCACCCGCCACCACGCCTGGCTAATTTTTTGTATTTTTTAGTAGAGAGGGGGTTTCACTGTGTTAGCCAGGACGGTCTTGATCTCCTGACCTCATGATCAGCCCGCCTTAGCCTCCCAAAGTGCTGGAATTACAGGTGTGAGCCACCGCGCCTGGCCTTTTTTTTCTTTGTGAGATGGAGTTTCGCTCTCGTTGCCCAGGCTGAAGTGCCATGGCATGATCTTGGCTCTCTGAAACCTCCGCCTCCTGAGTTCAAGCGATTCTCCTGCCTCAGCCTCCCAAGTAGCTGGGACTACATGCGCTCGCCACCGTGCCCAGCTAATTTTTTTGTATTTTTAGTAGAGACGGGGTTTCACCATGTTGACCAGGCTGGTCTCGAACTCCTTACCTCGGGTGATCCACCCGCCTTGGCCTCCCAAAGTGTTGGGATTACAGGTGTTAGCCACCGCACCTGGCTGACTCTTTGGTTTTTTGACTTGAACAGTTGGGTTGATGGTGGTTCCATTTATTATTAAGAGGAATACTGATGAGAGAACAGGAGAGGTATCTTGTTTTGTGAGGAGGACAATTTGAGAATCAAGTTCTGTTTGACCTGCTAAAATTTGAGATGCTTGTTAGATATCCAAGAAAAAAATGTAAGTAGTCAGTTGGGGCTTGGTGTTCAGAAGAGATGTTCACGCTAGAGAAATAAATAGAATATGAATTCATCAGTGAGTAGTATATTCATCAATTTCAAAAACTTTTTTTTCCACTTTCCTGCTTCTAAGAGATCAGATACATTGTTGTGATCATTGTCAGTCAGGTAGGAATCATGGCATATTTGTCATTTGCTATTGGAGTGTGCACAGGCAGACTGCCAGAATCAGACTTTGCAGGATGGATGTCAGCAGCTTGGGGAAAAAATCTGGAGACAATATTGGAGCATTGTTGTAATCCTCAAAAACCCAATGATTTGGAGGGAGGGAGGGCAGAAGCAGTGATTCATACTTGTTAATGGACTTTCCTAAAGCAGGAGCCAAAAGTAGTTAGCTTTACATAATTGAGACCCCAGCACCCTTAGCTTTTAGTTCTTTTTTTTTTTTTTTTGATGGAGTCTTGCTCTGTTGCCTGGGCTGGAGTGCACTGGCACTATCTCGGCTCACTGCAACCTCTGCCTCCCAGGTTCAAGCATTTCTCCCACCTCAGCCTCCCAAGTAGCTGGGATTACAGGTGCACGCCACCATGCCTGGCTAATTTTTGTATTTTTTTTTTTAGTAGAGACGGGGCTTCACCACGTTGGCCAGGCTGGTCTCGAACTTCTGACCTTGTAATCCACCTGCCTCAGCCTCCCAAAGTGCTGGGATTACAGGTGTGAGCCACCATGCCCAGCCTAGCTTTTAGTTCTTTTAAAAAATGCATTGTATATTTCCAATAGCCAAGAGAGGACATTGAATGTTCCCACAGCAAAGAAATAATGTTTACAGTGATAGATATGCTAATTACCATGATTTGATCATTAAACAAAGTATACACATATTGAAACATTGCACTGTACCACATAGATATGTACAATTATTATGTGTCAGTGAAAAGAAAAAAGAAATGGTACATAACCAACACTCTATGGCATAGAGGATGATGTGTGAAAAAATACAGACATCCCACAACTCAGAGGAGTTGTACTCTGAATAGAGGGGTTTACTCTGAATATGAAGTTTTAGAAGTACTTTCACCAGTTTATTTCGTTTATATTTACTATCTTATGTTTATAAAAATGATATATGATAAAAACCTGCCTACATCTAAAACAACTATTTTAATCATTATAACAATTCTGTTAAAAAGGCATTGTGTTATACATAGTTTATTTATTTAAATAGAGACAGGGTCTCATGTTGACCAGGCTGATCTCGAACTCCTGGTCTCAAGAGATCTGCCCGCCTTGGCCTCCCAAAGTGTTGAGATTACAGGCATGAGCCACTGCACCCGGCCTGTTTTACATAGTTTAAGAGTTTTCACTTAGCAATAATTTTTAAAATGTTATTTCTTAAAGCTGATGGATATTTGAAAGGAATCCAAGAGTGATGGTAGGAATAGAACTTTGAAAATGAGCAAGTGAATTGCCATCTTAATTTTCTGATGATTTGTACTAACCAAGTATTTCTATCACCATATCTCCCTACTTCTTTTTTGTTTTGCTTTGTTTTGTTTTTTGTTTGTTTGTTTTTAAGGAAAGCCCAGAAGAAAGGACAGTAAACGTGAGCTCTATTCGGGTAAATAAATTTACTTTCATCATGTTGAGGGATTTCATACAGCTTAATTTCATCAAGAGAATGTATACCTTTCCTCTTTTTCAAACCTTAAGCCTGCTGCCTCCACAAAGTCAAAATGAAGTGTTTGCCTTCCAAATTCATTCCAGTGACTTTAATGTGAATTTATTGGCACTTATTCTTTCTAGTCTTATCTAGGATATAACTCTTGATAGTTACAGTTGCATGTATATAAAGTATGATTGTAATGAGACTGGTGTAACAAAACCATACACAGGCTGGGCATTGTGGCTCATGCCTGCAATCCCAGCACTTGGAGTGGTTGAGGCAGGAGGATCTCTTGAGGCCTGGATTTTTTTTTTTTTTTTTTTTGAGAAGGAGTCTTGCTCTGTCCCCCAGGCTGGAGTGTGGTGGTGTAATCTCGGCTCACCGCAACCTCTGCCTCCCGGGTTCAAGCGATTCTCCTGCCTCAACCTCCTGAGAAGCTGGGATTACATGTGTGTACCACCACGCCTGGCTAATTTTTGTTTTTTTAGTAGAGAAGATGTTTCTCCCTGTTGGCCAGCTGGTCTCGAACTCCTGACCTCAAGTGATCTGCCTGCCTTGGCCTCCCAAAGTGCTGGGATTACAGACGTGAGCCCCCGCACCCGGAGGCCTGGAATTTGAGACCAGCCTGGGCAACATAGCAAGACCATGCCTGTACTAAAATTTTAAAAAATTAGCCAGGCATAGTGGCGCATGCCTGTGGTCCCAGCTACTTGGGAGGCTGAGGCAGGAGGATTGCTTGAGGCTGGAAAGTCGAGGCTACAACGAGCTGTGATCACTGCTGCATTCCAGCTTGGGCAACAAACAGAGCAAAACCGTATCTCAAAAAAAAATACATATATAATTATCTCATTATCAAAAACTGCTATTTACGCATTTAATATAGGCAGTAATGTAATAATACCTGCTCCTATGTTATCTCCTAGAGTGTGAGAATGATGACACATTTCCATTGCACAGTACTTAAATTTTTTTGCCAACATAATAAAATGGACGTTTAGCTCTTGGAATTGGGTACTTTCTGGTTTAAATGTTACTTAGTGACTGAGCTCATTTCCCCACCCCGAACTAATTTTGATATGTGCATGCAGGATGCTGCAAACACTTCCTAGGGAAAGAGGAGGAAATAGAGAAAAAGCATAGTAAAATATTCGATAAGTAATTTTCCTTTTTCTGTGCCTGCAGGGAAAGAAATGGAGCTGGTATTTGGACTATTTATTTTCACAGGGGTTACAAGGCTTGAAACTTTTTATAAGAAGTAGTGTTCATCATTCGTCCGTTCCCAGAGCAGAGGGCATAAACTGCAACAATCAATATTAAATGAATGTTGACATAAACTGAGCATACTGGACTAAACTCACTCCTCATTGCTAGAGCAAAGTGGCTTATCTTGAGTTCCCATTTTCATTTCACTGACAGACTGCCATCCTCAAGGAGTACTCAGACTGGCCTTCTGTTCATGGCTTAGGAGAGCCTTGGTGTGCCTAACTGATTTTTCAAAATTTAGATTTTTTTAGCCTACCAGTGAAAAATGACCCCTTCATCATCAGGCTCTGCGTTCTACCAAATTGTATGTAAAAAGACACATCTGTTTTGTGGTAGGGTTTTTTCACATTTTGGGGTACTATGAGCTGCATTGATGGAAGACAGCAGGCAATATGTGGTGACAGTTAATTCACAGACATAAACATGCAAAATACTTTGCTGCCTCTGGGGATATTGCCATTTTCCTTACTGTGAGCAACAGCACCAACACCAAGTTAACAGGATGCAACATGTATGACTCTAAAAGCCCTAAGTAGTTGGTAACTTCCTGGGCCTTCAATCATAGCAATTTGATGAGGGAAGGAAGGGGAGAGGATTTCTTGGATAATCAAGACATTCCCGTATATGTCTGATTTCATGGAACTGCTCTATTTTGTTTGTGTGTATTGTCTATGTATATGTGTATGTGTGTGTGTATGTGTGTGTCTGTAGCTTCAGTTTTTAAGTGTAAGGACTAAATAAACTAACTGAAATTTTACTTTTAGAAGGAATTGTGAAGTTTTAAAAAAATTAATAATAGCTAGAATATCTTGCTGAAAATGTACTATAAAATTTTGCCTGCTGGGCATGGTGGCTCACGCCTGTAATCCCAGCACTTTGGGAGGCCAAGGTGGGTGGATCATGAGGTCAGGAGTTCGAGATGAGGCTGGCCAATATGGTAAAACCCTGTCTCTACTAAGAATACAAAAAATTGGCCAGGCATGGTGACGCGTGCCTGTAGTCCCAGCTACTCAGGAGGCTGAGGCAGGAGAATTGCTTGAACCCGGGAGGCGGAGGTTGCAGTGAGCCAAGATCACACCACTGCACTCCGGTGAGACTCTGTCTCAAAAAAAAAAAAAAAATTACCTCAATGCTATTGAATAACTCTCCCTTCTAATAAAATTCATATCATTTGAGAAGAATCAAGCTGAATTAATTTTTGTCTTTAAGGATGCATACTTGGGGTTCTTTTTTTTCCCCATTGAAAAAAAGAAACCCTAAACTGTATTATTGGATGGCGTTCAGACTAGAAATCCCATTCATCCATTGACTCATTAATTGATTCAATAAGTATTTATTGAGCTCCTTTATGTGTGCTGGTTATACAGTTATGACCAATACAAAGTACCTGGGTTTTTGTTTTTTTGTTTTTTGAGATGGAGTCTCGCTCTGTTGCCCAGACTGGAGTGCAGAGGCATGATCTCGGCTCACTGAAACCTCTACTTTCTGGTTCAAGCAATTCTCCTGCCTCAGCCTCACGAGTAGCTGAGATTACAGGCACCTGCCACCACGCCCAGCCAATTTTTGTATTTTTAGTAGAGACAGGGTTCCGTCATGTTGACCAGGCTGGTCTCGAACTCTTGATCTCAAGTGATCCACCCGCCTTGGCCTCCCAAAGTGTTGGGATTAGAGGTGTGAGCCATTGCACCCAGCCCAAAGTACCTGTTTTTATGGAGTTTACATTCCAATGGAGAAGACAGACAATAACATATATCAAATGCTATAAAGAAAGGGCAGGGAATAGGGATAGAATGTGTTGAATTTTGTCAAATGCTTTTTTTGTATCTTTTGAGATTTTCATATGGCTTTTGTCCTTCATTCTGTTAACATGATATATAACATTTACTGATTTGTGTATATTGAATCATCTTTGCATCCCGGGATGAATCCCACTGGGACAGAATGTGGAGAGGGTTGAAACTTTAGATAAGATGGTTTGGGAAAGCCTGTTTGAAGAGATGACATATGCAGAGGCCCCAGTGAAGTAAGCATATGAGCCATATAAATATTTGGGGAAAGAGCATTCTGGACAAAGGTAAAAAACAAGTGAAAAGGCCCTAAAATGTTAACTTACTTGGCATGTTTGAGGAATACAAAGAGGCCAGTAAGGTTACAGCATAGTGATTAAGAGAGAATGGTAAGAAGTGACATAAGGAAGAAAGCCAGGTCCTTATAGCCTGGCATGGATATGTAAATGGGAAGCAATTAGATTGAGAAGAGGAGTGACATAATTTGATTTACCTTTATGAAATACGGAGCTACAATGTCAAGGTTAGACTGAAGAAGATTAAAGAGGAAAGCAGAGACTGGTTAGGTTATTATAGTGTCCTAGGTAACAGTTTTGGACTAGTGTGATAAATGTTGAGGTGGGAGGGGTTAGAGGTTGGATTCAGACTCTGTTTTGTAAGTAGAGAAGATAATGTCTGCTGATAGCTTGGATATGAGGAGGAAAAGGAGAGGAGTAAAGGATGACTCAGATTTTTGACCTGTCAATTGGGTGAACTCTGAGATTAAGTTCTGTTTTGGCTATGTTAGGTTGGAAATGCTGTGTAGGCAATTGGATATCCTAGTCTGGACTTCAGAGTACGATTTGGGACTAGAAAATTAATTTGGGAGTCATTAGGGAATAACCATGACTTTGGATGAGATCACCTAGTACAGCTAGAGAAGAGAAGGTGGCAAAAGACAGAGACCTAAGGTATGCCAGCATTGAGAAGTAGAGAAGAAGAGGAACCAGCAAAAGCCTGAGAAGGACCCACCAGTGACCTAGAAGAAAAATCAGGAGGCTGGTATTCTGGAAGCCATCAGAAGAAAATGTTTCACAAAAGGAAGGTAGTATTGAATGGTGTGGAATGTTGCCTATATACCTGGAAAAAAGCAACTTCAGCTGCTTTTTAAGTAAATGTGATAGTTTGTACTGCAAATAACTTTCCATATTGCTTTTCAGATCATGATATTTTGGTCCTTAAGGTCATGTATAACTTTCCATTGTGAGAAGGGATTTGATTATTTTATCATTAAAGAAACTTTTCTAAAATTTATGAAAAATATTTTTTCCCTTAGGTTTGTCTTTTTGTTCAATAATGATTCCCTGGGTATCTTTTTTTCCCCACAAATAAAATACTTAGACATACCTGGATACCTTTTTTTGTGTCTATTTCTCTTTTAACTTTTTTTTTTTTTTTCTTGAGATGGAGTCTCACTCTGTCACCAGGGTGGAGTGCAGTGGCATGATCTCAGCTCACTGCAACCTCTGCCTCCCAGATTCAAGCGATTCTCCTGCCTCAGCCTCCGGAGTAGCTGGGACTACAGGCACGTGCCACCATGCCCAGCTAATTTTTGTATTTTTGGTAGAGATGGGGTTTCATCATGTTGGCCAGGATGGTCTTGATCTCTTGACCTCGGGATCCACCCGTCTCGGCCTCCCGAAGTGCTGGGATTACAGGCATGAGCCATCGCACCCAGCCTTCTTTTAATTTTTTAACTCACTTAAGATTATATGGCAGTGCAAATAAGCCAAATATAGTTATCTGAAAACGTATTTTTTAAAGATTCTTCATGGCAAAAACCATAATAGTTAAATAAAGAATAGCTATTTTGCTTTGGTGCAAAACATGTCTAGAAGATAAAAGAAATGGAAAATTTGGTTTATTATTGCAGTTGTAAAAAAGTATTTTCTTTACCCAGTGTTTGTGTAGAATTGGTGGCATTATTAATATTGACTTAATGTTCAATACTAAAGAATACTAAAGTTGCTATTAGAGTTCTAACATTTTTTTCCTTTTGTTTTTTGAGATGGAGTCTTACTCTGTTGCCAGGCTGGAGTGCAGTGGCGCGATCTTGGCTCACTGCAACCTCTGACTCCCTGGTTCAAGCGATTCTCCTGCCTCAGCCTCCCGAGTAGCTGGGATTACAGGCACATGCCACCACACCCAGCTAATTTTTGTGTTTTTAGTAGAGACGGGATTCCACCATGTTGGCCAGGATGGTCTCAATCTCATGACCTTGTGATCCGCCTTGGCCTCCCAAAGTGCTGGGATTACAGGTGTAAGCCACAGCACCCGGCCCATTTTTTTTCCTTTTTGTTATACTTTCTCCTTCCTTTTGATCTTGGGGTTGATCTGGAAAGAAAAGTAAGGCTATGGTGTCACACATAACTTTTATTAACATAGTAGAATTGTTTACTAGAAAAGTGATTCTCTGTAATTCTTACTGAGATAATTTGCATTTGGGAATCTTCATGGGTGAACAGATTGCTTGAGCCTTTTTGGACAAAATGCAAAAAGTATGAATGAATGAACACGTATTTAATAGACTGACATCCTGGGCATTTATGAGTACTCCAGCCTTGGATATAATGACACCTACGAAATTGAACAAGACTGATTTTTTTGTGTTGTACGTTGCCCTTGCACCCATTTGTATGCAACTTACTGTTACCTGGGGTAATAAGGGAGAACATAGTATATAATTTTTTTAATTAACCTTTAATTCCAGCTTTTAAAAATTAGAAATGAATCATTTTTGCATTTATAATCAGCTTTATGGACTAGGTTAAATTCTCAAACTTGATTACCACTTTCTGCGTAATCAATTGAAAATTGGAATGTGGGGTACCTCTGGGTGGCACTGTGAAGAGTTCAGTGGAACTTCTTCCCAGAGAAATACCTGTTTCATTGCTTAAAATTAGCAAAGGCAATCATTCAGAGTCTCTGGAGAGTGATCAGAAGATTCACAAAATTGAAACTCAATTTATTCAAAATTTACAGAACTCAATAATAGTGGAGGTCATAACATCTGAACTAGAGGCTGCACTTACTTTCCCACCCAACTTCATGTTGCGGAAGAACTATTGTTATGGAAGAAGTATTCCAATGGGCGTGGTCCAAAGTAGAACTCCCATCTCCTCCAGATACTGCTCCATAATACAGAGGCTCTGCTAAGGGAGGGGGTTAGGGCAAGCCTTAAAGACTGGCAAGACCCTGGCCCTTCCTGAGAGGCCTGACTTTATGTGGAGACTAACAGCATGGTATAATACCTATAGAGGAAGACCAGCCAGAAGTTTAAAAGGGAGATCAGAGAAAGAGCAAAGGAGGCCTTGCTAAAATCACGGTCATACTTGGTGATATGGAAAAGTGTACACATACATAAATCTGCATTATCTCAGAAGCAACTGAAGAAGGAATTGCTTTGCTATTAGTTCCTGACTAAATGTGAGACAAAATTATAAACTCCCTGAAGTGTGAAAGCAGTCTCCAAGCTACAGAGCAAACAGTAAAGAATGGAAACCTTATTGGGGCCGGGCATGGTGGCTCACGCCTGTAATCCCAGCACTTTGGGAGGCTGAGGAGGGTGGATCACTTGAGGCCAGGAGTTCGAGACCAGCCTGGCCAACATGGCGAAACCCCGTCTCTACTAAAAATGCAAAAATTAGCTGAGCATGGTGGCGTGTGCCTGTAATCCCAGCTACTAGGGAGGCTGAGGCAGGAGAATTGCTTGAACCCAGGAGGTGGAGGTTGCAGTGAGCCGAGATCACCCACTGCACTCCAGCCTGGGCAACAGAGCAAGACTCTCAAAAACAAAACAAAACAAAAAATCTTACTGGCTCAAGGGGCTTAAGCACAACTTCTGATCTATCAGTGGCTGACTGCTAAACTGTACTGACCTAAGGATGACCCTTAGGAAGCCAGATTTAAAGATAAAAACAAACTAACAAAAAATCTAAATGGGGTCATTAGAGGCTATACACTGGGGAAATGGACTTCACAGGATTAGTCTAGCCACATCACCAAATAAGTAAACAAACAATAGCGACAAATCCTGGAGTAGCGAGTATCGTTATCCAGAGCTGCAGCAGTGTAGTACCTAAAGTGTTCAGTGCAGTAAAAATGAGACATGCAAAGAAATAGGAACATGTGATTCATACACAGGAAAAAAGACTAGAAATTACCTTGATAAGGACCAGATATTGAACTCAGTGAACAATGACTTCAAAGCAGCTATTATAAGTATCTTCAAAGAAATTAAAGAAACTATGTTTAAATAATTAAAGGGAGATATGATGACAATGATTGTATCAATGAAGTATAGAATATACACATACACCATTTCTATACACAGAAATGGAAATTCTGGACTTGAAAATGAAGAAAAATGAATGGAGCCTTAGAGAAATGTGGGACACAAATATGCTGATAATGGGAATACCAGAAGAGGAGAGAAGGGGACAGAAAAAATATTTAAACAAATAATGGCTAATAATGCCCCAAACTTGATGAAAAACAATCTACACATCCAACAAGCTCAAGGAAATATAAGCAAATCAAATCCAGCAATATACAGTCATGTACCACCACATAACAACATTTTGATCAATGATTGACAACATGTATGGTGGTAGTCCCATAAGATTATAGTGGAGCTGAAAAGTTCCCATCACCTAGTGCTGTCATAGTGCAACGTGTTACATGTTTGTGTTGATGCTGGTGTAAACAAACCTGTGTTGCCACTCACATAAAAACAGCACATACAGTTATGTACAGCAGATAATACTTGAGAATAAACGACTGTGTCACTGGTTTATTTATTTACTGTACTTTTTATTATTATTTTGGAGCATCTACTCATACTTACTTTTAAAAAGTTAACTGTAAAACAACCTCAGGCAGGTCCTTCAGGAGGTATTCCAGAAGAAAGCATCATTATCATCAGAGATGACAGCTCCATGCTTATTAGTGCCCCCGAAGACCTTCCAGTAGAAAGAGATGTGGAGGTGGAAGACAGTGATATTGATGATCCTGCCCTGGTGTAGGCCTAGCCTAATGTATGTTTCTGTGGCTTAATTTTTTTAAAAAAAGTGAAAAATTAGAAATAAGCTAACAAAATAAAGATATAAAGAATACTTTGTACAGCTGTACAATGTGTTTGTGTTCTAAGTGTTATTACAAAAGAGTAAAAAATTTTAAAATTTTAAGTATAGTAAAAAGTTACAGTAAGCTAAAGCTAATTTATTGAAGAAAAGCTTTTTATAGATTTAGCCTAAGTGTACAGTGTTTATAAGGTCTACAGTATTGTTCAGTAATGTCCTAGGCCTTCACAGTCACTCACTGATTCACCCAGAGCAACTTCTAGTCCTGTAAATTTCATTCACGTTAAGTGCTCTGTAGAGGTGTACTGCTTTGTACCTATTTTATTGTGTTTTACCTGTACTTTTTCTGTGTTTAGATACACAAATACATTGTGTTTCAGTTGCCTACAGTATTCTATTCAGTACAGTAACATGCTGTTCAGATTTGTAGCCAAGGAGTAATTGGCTATACCATAGACTTGTGTAAGTATACGCTATGATGTTCACACAATAAAATCGCCTAACACATTTCTCAGGACATGGTACTGTTGTTCAGAGATGCGGGACTACATAAGGATTATACTTCATGCCAAACTGGGATTTATCCCAGGAATGCAAGGTTGATTTAACATCCAAAAGGTAGTTAATATCATACACCATATCAAAACATTGTTTTTAAAAAGTAGACAATCTAATAAATGCAAACATATCCTATGTTCATAGATTAGAAGACAATATTATTAAGATAGCAATACACCCCAAACTGATATACCTTTCCAAAGCAGTCTTTTTCCTTTTTTCTTTGAGACAGGGTCTTGTTCCATTGCCCAGGGTGGAGTGCAGTGGTGCAGTCATGTCTCATTGCATCCTCAGCCTGGGCACAAACAAGCCTCCCACCTCAGCCTCCCAAGTAGCTGGGACTACAGGCATGTGTCATCATGCCCAGCTTATTTTTGTATTTTTTGTAGAGACAGGGTTTTGCCGTGTTGCTCAGGCTGGTCTTGAACTCCTGGGCTGAAGCGATCTGCGCGCCTCAGACTCCCAGAGTTCTGGGATTACAGAGTGAGCCACTGCACCTGGCCTCCAATGCAGTCTCTATTGAAATCCCAACTGGCATTTTACAGAAATTGACAAGGTGAACCAAAAATTCAAATGGAACTGAGGGACCCCAGAACGATATATTTTTCAATATTATTTCAATAATCAAAACAATATTGAAAAAACTTGGAAAACTCACATTTCTCAATTTCAAAGACTACAGTGCTATATTAAGACAGTGTGATACTGGCATAAGGGTAGACATAGGTCAATGGGATGGAATTGAGAGTTGAGGAATAAACCCATACATTTAGGGCCAATGTGATTTTCCACAGGGGAGCCAACACAGTTCAATGGGAAGAATAGTCCCCCATTGTACTGGGACAATATAATAGTTGAAAAGATTATAAAACAATTTTTTTAAAATGAAAAGACTATAGTATTTCATTATGGTACTGTGACAACTGAATATCCCCATGCAGAAGAATCCAGTTGGGCCTCTGTGTCACACCATAAATAAAAATTAAAATGGATTAAAAAACCTAAATATAAAGCCCCAAACCAGAAAACTTTTTGTTATTTTGGAAACAAGGTGACACTTTTGCCCAGGCTGGAGGGCAGTGGCGCAAACACGGCTCATTGCAGCCTTGATCTTCCAGGCTCACTCAATCTTCCTGCTTCAGCCTCCTGAGCAGCTGGGACCACAGGCATGCACCACCATGCCTGGCTAAATTTTTGAGTTTTTGTAGAAACGAAGTCTGTGGCTCAGGGTGGTCTCAAACTCCTGGGATCAAACAATCCTCCCACCTCAGCTACTCAAAGTGCTGGGATTACAGGCGTGTGCCACTATGCCTGGCCTTATAAAACTTTTAGATAAAACATAGGAGTATATCGTTGTGACATGGGGTGACATGGGGTTGGGCAGTGATATCTTAGCTATGGCAGCAAAGGCATACATAACAGAAAAAAATGAACTTTATCATAGTTAAAAACATTTGTGCTTCAAATGACACCATTAAGTGAGGTGGAAACAAAATGAGAGGAAATATTTGCAAATCATACCTGATAAAACTATTTTATTCTGAATATATAAATAAATAATGATGACCCAATTAAAAAATGGACCAAAGATCTGAATATTTCTCCCCAGGAAGATATGTGAATGGATAATAAGAACATGGAACAATGCTGAACATTATGAGTCATTAGGTAAATTCAAGTCAAAACCACAATGGTCTACAACTTCATACCCTGTAAGATAGACAGGCATAATAAGACAGACAATAACTAGTGTTGTGGGGATGCGGAGGAATTGAAATAGTCATGCATTGCTGCTTGGAACATAAATATTGCAGCCAGTTGTGAATAGAGTTTGGTAGTTACTCAAAATTTCAAACATAGAGTAGCCATATGAGCCTGCAATTCCACTGGGCGTATCCCCAAAAGAAATGAAAATATGTCCTCACAAAAGCTTGAACACAGATTGTTCATAGCAGCATTATTTTTAATAGCCAAAAGGTGAAACAATGCAAATGTCCAACTGATGAATGAGTAAAGTATGCTATACCCATTTAACAGAATATTGTTTGGTAGGAAAAAAAAACATATTATGAAATGGACAAACCTCAAAAACAATATGCTATATGAAATAATCCAATCACAAAACACATATTTTATGGTTCTATTTACATGAAAATGTCCACAATATGTAAATGTATAAAGACAGAAAAAAGTAGTTGCCTAGGGCTGATTGGGATAGTTGGCATGTAATGGGGAGTGACTCTTAATGGATAAGAGATTTCTTTTTGAGGCAATGAAAGTTTTAAACTATGTAAATATAAAAACCACTGAATTGTACATTTTAAATGGATAAATTGTTATGTAACATATCAATGTTTAAAAACTTATAAGGACTAAGTCCTTTGGAAATGGATGAAATGAGTAATTTTAAAGCTCTTATATTTGCATAGTGATCATCTTAATTGTATAATACATTTAGAAAAATTATACTCATAAAATCATTATTTGATTATCTTCTGTCTCTTACCATGCCCTCTTCCAGTGTAGGAAGTTAGGAATATGCAAAGACTATTGTATATGATCATTGTGCACCTATTAAGTAGTTGTAGGAATTTTTTTTTTTTTTTTTTTTTGCGCTGGAGTCTTGCTCTGTTGCCAGGCTGGAGTGCAGTGGTGCGATCTCGGCTCACTGCAACCTCCGCCTCCCGGGTTCAAGCGATTCTCCTGCCTCAGCCTCCCGAGTAGCTGGGACTACAGGCGTGCTCCACCATGCCCAGCTAATTTTTGTATTTTTAGTAGAGACGGGGTTTCACCATGTTGGCCAGGATGGTCTTGATCTCCTGACCTCGTGATCTGCCCTCGGCCTCCCAAAGTGCTGGGATTATGGTGTGAGCCACCACACCTGGCCTCTTTTTTTTTTTTTTTTTTTTTTTTTTGGAGGCAGGGTCTCACTCTGTCACCCAGGCTGGAGTGCAGTGGTGTGATCTCAACTCACTGCAGCCTCTACCTCCTGGGCTCAGGTGATCCTTCCACCTCAGCCTCTCAAGTAGCTGGGACTACAGGCATACAGAATTTCCACAGTTCTGAATGAGGATGCAACCAAAGTGATGATGTTTTAAATAGAATTAGGAAGCTTTCTCATGTGTTTAAATGGTAATTTATGTAGAAAAATGTATTAATCTATTTAAGCACAATCAGAAATGACAAAGATTACATTACAATGAATCCCATAGAAATACAAAAGATCCTCAGAGACCATTATGAACACCTCTATGCACACGAACAAGAAAAGCTAGAGGAAATGGATAAATTACTGAAAACACAACCTCCCAAGATTGAATCCAGAAAGAAATTAAAACCCTGAACAGATCAATATCAAGTTCCAAAATTGAATCTTATAAAAAACCTACCAATCAAAAAAAATCCTGGACCAGATAGATTCACAGCCAAATTCTATCAGACAAACGTCTAATATCCAGAATCTATGAGGAACTTAACAAGCAAAAAACAACCCCATTAAAAATGGGCAAAAAACATGAACAGATGCTTCTCAAAAGAAGACATGCAAGTGGCCAGAAAATGTATGAAAAAATGCTCAACATCACTAGTCATCAGAGAAGTGCAGATCAAAACCACAATGAGATATCATGTCACACCAGTCAGAATGACTATTATAAAAAAGTCAAAAAACAATAGATGTTAGTGAGACTGCAGAGAAAAGGGAATGCTTATACACTTGGTGGGAATATAAATTAGTTCACCCAGTGTGGAAATTAGTTTATAGATTTCTCAAGGAACTTAAAACCATTTGACCTAGCAATTCATTTGACCTAGCAATCCCATGACTGGGTGTATCTATATCTATCTATATCTATATCCATATCTGTATCTCCCATGAGATACCATTTGACCTAGCAATCCCATGACTGGGTATATATCCAAAAGAAAATAAATTATTCTACCAAAAAGACACATGCACTCGTGTGTTCATTGCAGCACTATTCACAATGGCAAAACATGGAATCAACCTAGGTGCCCATCAGTGGTGGATTGGATAAAGAAAATATGACACATACATGCCATGGAATACTACATAGCCATAAAAGACAACCTTATATCCTTTGCAGCAACATAGATACAGCTGGAGACCATTATTCTTAGCAAATTAATGCAGGCACAGAAAACCAAATACCACGTGTTCACCCTTATAAGTGGGAGCTAAACATTGGGTACTCATGGACATAAAGATGGCGACAATAGACACTGGGGACTACTGGGGGGGAGGGAGGGGAGCAAGAGTTGAAAACCTATTGGGTACTATGCTCAGTACTTGGGTGATGGGGTCAATCATACCCCAAACTTCAGCATCACACAATATACCCAGGTAACAAACATGCACATGTACCACCCGAATGTAAAATAAAAGTTGAAATTTTAGGCTGGGCCTGGTGGCTCACGCCTGTAATCCCAGCACTTTGGGAGGCCAAGGCGGGCGGATCACCTGAGTTCAGGAGTTTGAGACCAGCCTGACCAACATGGAGAAACCCCGTCTCTACTAAAAATACAAAATTAGCCGGGCGTGGTGGCACATGCCTGTAATCCCAGCTACTCGGGAGGCTGAGGCAGGAGAATCACTTGAACCCGGGAGGTGGAGGTTGTGCTGAGCCAAGATTGTGCCATTGCACTCCAGCCTGGGCAACAGGGGCAAAACTCCGTCTCAAAAAAAAAAAAAAAAAACCAAGTTGAAATATTTTTTAAAAATGTATTAATCTATTTAATTTCAGGTGAGGATTGTAACAATTACGCTATTTCAATAACAACCCCATTTTTTAAGATACTCTGTGTGAAAAAATCTTAGCAATGTTTAGAATCCCATGTTATTGCTTTACTCTGTTGATTGTTTCCTTTGCTGTGCAACAGCTTTTTAGTTTATATAGATCTACCACCTACCCCTGCTGGATATTTACCCCATTATAAGGAAGTAAGAATTCTGCCTCTGCAACTTAGCCTCTACAGTTGCAGGGAAAGCTAAAGTAAAGAAAATGATCCTACCATTTCCATGGATGGGAAGAAAGAAAATAAGAAAGAAAATGAGCATGTTGTGCTGAATGAGGAGTTAGAATAAAATTGTAGTTTCTTGTCCTAACTTCAAATACTATTCCCCTTGTGTTTGGAAATGAATTGAGCTGAAGGAAAGAGCTGAAGGATTCTTGGCCTATAACTTAGCTCCTAGAGGTTGGACAGTAATTGAGCCTTTCTAGTATCTATACTTCTATTTTTAATTGATGCATAATATTTGTACATATTTATGGGGTGCATGGGATACGTTGTTACACGTATAGACTGTGTAATGATCAAGTCAGGGTACTTGGGATGTCTAACACCTCGAGTATTTATTATTTCTGTGTTGGGAACATTTCAAGTCCTCTATTCTAGCTATCAAAATATACAATACATTGTTAACTATAGTTACCCTCCTGTGCTGTCAAGCATTAGAACTTATTCCTTCTATCTAACTGAATGTACTCATTAACTAATCACTCTTTATCCTCCCCCAACCCCCACCAAACCCACACCCTTCCCAGCCTCTGGTATCTGTCATTCTATTCTCTACCTCCATATAGTCAACTTTATTAGCTCCCACATATGAGTGAGAATATGTGATATTTGTCTTTGTGTGCCTGGCTTATTTCACTTAACATAATGACCTCCAGTTCCATCCACGTTGCTTCAAATGACAGGATTTTATTCTTTTATAGATGATAGTATTTCGTTGTATGTGTGTATGTATGTGCATTTTTAATTCATTAGTCCATTGATAGGCACTTAGGTTTATTCCATATCTTTCTATTGTGAATAGTGCTGCTGTAAGCTCACAGGTGTCCCTTTGATATACTGATCTGTTTTCCTTTGGATAAATACAGAGTAGTGGGATTCCTGGAACATATGGTAGTTCTATTTTTAGTTTTTTGAACCTCCTCTACTGTTCTCGGTGATGGCTATACTAATTTACCATCCCACCAACAGTGTATAAGCATTCCCCTTTCACATCCTTGCCAGCATGTTATTTTTTTCTTTTTAATAGTCATTCTAACTGGGGTGAGATGATATCTTATTATAGTTTTGATTTGCATTCCCTGATGATTAGTGATGTTCAGCATTTTTATTCATATACCTAATGGGAAATTGTGTGTATTCTTTTGAGAACTGTCTATTCATGTCCTTTGCTCACTTTTTAATGGGTTTGTTTGTTTTATCTTGTTAAGTTGTTTGAGTTCCTTGTATATTTGGGATATTAGTTCCTTGTAGGATGAATCATTTGCACATATTTTCTTCAGTTCAACGATGTCTCTACTCTGTTGGTTGTTTCCTTTGCTGTGCAAAAGTTTTTTATGTATATAGTCCCATTTGTCTGTTTTTGTTTCTGTGCTTTCGAGGTCTTAGCCATAAGTTCTTTGCATAGACCAATGTTTTATAGTTTCAGGTCTTATGTTTCAGTCTTTACTGTGCTGAGTTGATTTTGTATATGGTGATGTTTGTGATTTCCTCAGTGGCTTAGGATGCTATTATTGGTGGAGGCTGTTGTGAAGTTTTCCTGGGGACAGGGACACCACATGGGCCTGTCCTTGGTCCCTTGATTCCAGTGGCGGGCTGAATGTACCTGTCCTTGGGTCTCAGCATGGTGTATGTTGACACCAGTGTTATTTTAGATCCAATGGGGCTGTCTTTTGGGCTCCTAGGTGGCTTTCTTGGGTGCCAGTAGTGGCAGTGGCAAGCTGGGAAGGTGGGCAGGTTTTTGGTCCCCTGGATGCAGGTATGGGGTGGTCAATGATAGTTGCAGTGGTGGGACAAGCCTTTTGCTCCCAAGCTATCCACACTGGTATTTATGATGGCTGTAATGGGTTATGCAAGATAGTCCTGAGGCCTGCAAGTGGCATGTGCAGGTGAGTACCAGCTGCAGGTGGGTACCCGCAGTGGCAGGTTGGGTGGGCCCGACCTCAGGCCTTCAAGATGAATGCCCATTTGTCACCAGTGGTGGGCTTTGCTGGGCAGCCTCTAGGCCCTTGGACGGCATGGTAGGTCACAGCGAGCATTGAGCCAGGCTGGGTGGACCTGTCCTCTGTTCCCCAGGTGGTGCGTTTAGGCATTGGCTGTGTTAGGTAGAGGCAGGGCACTCCTCAAGCTCGAGGCAGAATGATTGAGTGGGGACAACAGCAACTGTGCAACAGCCCTGCTACTATAGAGGACAGGTTGCTTTCAGTTGGTAGCAGTCATATGCAGGTGGGTGCTCACACTTTGGGCCTGGTGGAGGCAGTCTGATGTGGTAGCTACTGTTGGTAAGGGAGTTTGTCCTCAGGCCATGTGAAGGTGTGCTGCAGCTTCACTGCTGGGGGCAGCAGGATCCTTGCCAATGCCTTCCCTTGCGCTTTAGCCCTCGTGGCACAGTGAGCTGCGATGGTGGCTGTGGGTGTGAAATGTCAAGGGGGCTCCAAAGATGTGGAGATGCAGGGGCTATTGGGCCCCCAGGCAGGATGCAGTCTGGTGAGTCTTAGCAACCAATACGATGCCTTGCTGTAGCTGCTTAGGGCTTGGAGTATGTATGGGACCCAGTGTGAGCCCCCTCTCTGGAGCCGTGTCTTCATGCATTCTTCAGGCAGCTTATTCTCAGGGCCTGAAAGAGTCTGGAGGCTTTCCTGTGGCTAGGAAGAAGGAGTCTGCAATGGAAATGTGGACCACTGGGGGTCACTCACATATCTTTTCCCCTGGATAGGGGCTCCCCTGGAGCCTCTCCAGGTTCCCAGCTGATTCCAGGTAGCAGGCTGCTTCGCTTCCCTCTCCTTCCTCGCTTTAGGTGTTTCCTGTCACTTCTCTAATTCCAGTGTTCTCTGTTAAATGATCCGTTTGAAATATGATTATCTACTTGCTACTTTGGTTCTTTGTGAAGGTGAGTACCAGATGCCTCTAGTCAGCTATCTTGAAGCCCCTTCCTTAGGATCTATGCTGCTGCTGCTTCTTTTCTTCTTCTTCTTCTTCTTTTTTTTTTTTTTTTTTGAGACAGAGTTTTGCTCTTGTTGCCCAGGCTGGAGTGCAATGGCATGATCTCGGCTCACTGCAACCTCCACCTCCCGCGTTCAAGTGATTCTCTTGCCTCAGCCTCCCGAGTAGCTGGGATTACAGGTGCCTGCCACCATTCCCAGCTAATTTTTGTATTTTTATTAGAAATGGGGTTTCACCATGTTGGCCGGGCTGGTCTCGAACTCCTGACCTCAGGTGATCCACCCACCTCGGCCTCCCAAAGTGCTGGGATTACAGGCGTGAGCCACCGCACCTGGCCGGATCTATGCTGCTTAAAGAACTTTCACCCTATAAGCCACTTTACATAAGAGTACTCACATTGGTTAATAACTACAGTAGCTCTTCTTACCCTAAATTTCAGAATTTCTTTGCTATCAGTGAGCATTACATTTTTTCTTCTTAGCATTTTGTTTTATTCTATACCAATAGATTTAACTTTGATTTCTTAAACATTTCATAATTTATGTTTTAGAATTATTTGATTTCTTTAAGCATTTTTTAAAGGCGAGTTTTGATAAGATAACTGATTTGCATTTTACTACTTTTTCTTATTCTAGTAAAATACGCATTGCATAATATTTACCATTGGAACCATGTTAAAGTCCAATTCAATGGCATTAAGTATATTCATAATGTTGTGCAACTACCACCAATATTAGTTTCAGAAATTTTTCATCACCCAAAAAGGAAACCCTGTACCCATTAAGTATTTTCTCCTCATTCCTTCCCTTTTCCCAGCCTCAGGCAACCACCAATATGCATTCTGGTCTCTATGAATTCACCTGTGCCGGATATTTCATATAAATGGAATCATACAATATGTGGCCTTTTGTGTCTGGCTTATTTCACTTAGCATGATGTTTTCAAGATTCATCCATGTTATAACTTGTATCAAAACTTCATTCCTTTTTATGGCTGAATAATATTCTTTTGTATTAATATAGCACATTTTGTTATTCCTTCATCAATGATGGACATTTGGATTGTTTCCATTTTTGATTGATGTGAATAGTGCTGCTGTGAACATTCATATATACAAATGTTTATTTGAATGCCTGTTTTTCTTTCTTTTTTTTTTTTTTTGAGATGGAGTCTCGCTCTGTCTCCCAGGCTGGAGTGCAGTGGCACGATCTCGGCTCACTGCAAGCTCCACCTCCCAGGTTCACGCCATTCTCCTGCCTCAGCCTCCCAAGTAACTGGGACTACAGGCGCCTGCCACCACGACCAGCTAATTTTTTGTATTTTTTAGTAGAGACGGGATTTCACTGTGTTAGCCAGGATGGTCTCGATCTCCTGACCTGGTGATCTGCCCACCTCGGCCTCCCAAAGTGTGGGGATTACAGACGTGAGCCACTGCGCCTGGCCTGAATGCCTGTTTTTCAATTCTTGTGGGTTTCGAGTGGGTTTACTAGACCTTATGGTAATTCTATGTTTAAATTATTGAGGAACCACCAAACTTTTTCAGTGTGGCTGTACCATTTTACATTCCTGTCAGTAATGTATGAGGCTTCTATTTTCTTCACATCCTTGCCAACTATTGTTATTTTTTATTATGGTCATGCCAGTGGGTAGGAAGTAATATCTTATAGCTTCATTTGCATTTACCTAATGACTGGTGGTGTTGAACATACTTTTCATGTCTTGTTGGCCATTGTGTATCTTTTCTGGAAAAATGTCTAATTACGTTTTTTGACCTTTTTTTTTGAGACAGGGTCTTGCTCCACCACCCAGGCTGGAGTGCAGTGGCATGATTGTGGCTCACTGTAACCTCAACCTTCTGGGCTAAAGTGATCCTTCTCTCTCAACTTCCTGAGTAGCTGGGACCACAGGTGTGCACCACAGCACCCGGCTAATTTTTTTATTTTTTGTAGAGATGAGGTCTCACTATGTTGCCCAGGCTGTTCTTGAACTCCTGGGCTCAAGTGATCCTCCCACCTCTGCCTCCCAAAGTGCTGGGATTACAGGCATGAGCAACCACCGCCAGCCTTTGCCCATTTTTAAATTGGGTTATTTGTCTTTTGGTTGTCGAGTTGTAAGACATCTTTATATATTCTGAATATAAGACACTTCTCAGATATCTGATTTGCAAATAGCAGGTTATCTGTATACTTTATTCATAGTGCCCTTTAATGCACAAACTATTTAGATTTTGATGAAGTCCAATTAACTTTTTTGTTAATTGTTTGTACTTTAGGTGTAATGTCTCAGAAACTGTTGCCTAGTCCAGGGTCATGAAGATTTACATCATTGTTTTCTTCTGAGAGTTTTCTAGTTTTAGCTCTTATATTTAGGTATTTTATCCATGTTAAGTTAATGGTTTTGTTTTTTGTTTTAGAGAGAGAGTCTTGCTCTGCTGCCCAAACTGGAGTGCAGTGATGTGATCATGGCTCACTGCAGCCTTGCCCTCTTGGGCTTAAGCAATCCTCCCACTGCATCCCCCCAAGTAGCTTGGACTATGGGGGCATGCCACCACACATGGCTAATTTTTATTTTATTGTAGAGATGGGATCAGGCTAATTTTTAATATGGTATGAGGTGGTCTAAATTTATTTATTTTTCATGGTGATATCAATTTGTTGCAACACCATTTGTTGAAAAGGCTAGTCTTACCTTCTATTGAATTTTCTTAGGATCTTTGTCAAAAATCAATTGACTATAGAAGTACGGAGCTGTTTTTTTTTCTGGACTTTGAATCCTACTGCAGTGATCTATATGTCTCATCTTAGATCAGTACCACAGTGTCTTTGTTATTGTACCTTTGTGATAAATTTTGAAATAGGGAAGAATGAGACTTTCAAACTTTATTCTTCTTCAATATTGCTTTTGGCTTTTCTGGGTCCCTTACATTTCCATATGAAGTTTAGGATTAGCTTGTCAATTTCTGCAAAGAAAGGCAGTTGGAATTTTGATAGGAATTACATTGAAACTGTAGATCACTTTGGAAATTACTGACTTAAAACAATTTTAAGTTTTCTAATACATGAACACCAGATGTCTTTACATTTATTTAGGTATGGTTTTCAACAATGTTTTGTAGTTTCTAGTGTACAAGTCTTATACTTATTTTATTGAATTTATTCCTCAGTATTTTATTATTTTCGATGCTATTACAGATGAAATATTTTTATTTTTGCATTTGTCATTAAAGCATATAGAAATACAACTAATTTTAGTAATTTGATCTTGATTCTTACAACCTTGCTAGCTCATTTAATGGCCTTAATAGTTTTTGAGTGGATTTATTTGAATTATCTATATACAAGATCATGTCATCTGTGAATAGAGATATTTTTACTTCTTCCTTTTTAATCTGAATGTCTTTTATTTCATTTTCCTGACTAATTATCCTGGCTGGAACCTCCAATACAATGGTGAATGGAAATGAGGAGAGTGAACATCCCTTTATTGTTCCTGAACTCAGGGAGAAAGCTTTCAGTCTTTTAATAGAAAGTATGATATCAGCTGTTGGGTTTTGGTAGATGCTGTTTATAGGTTTAAGACATTTTCTTCTATTTATTTGTTTATTTTTGATACAGGGTCTCACTTTGTTGCCCAGGCTGTAGTGCAGTGTCATGATCATGGCTCACTGCAGCCTTGACCTCACAGGCTCAAGTGATCCTCCCACCTCAGCTTCCCAGGTAGCTGGGATTACAGGCATGTGCCACTAGGCCTGGCTAATTTTTAAAATTTTTTGTTGAGATGGGAATCTCATTATATTGCCCAGGCTGGTCTTGAACTCAGGTAATCCTCCTGCCTTGGCCTCCCAAAGTGCTAGGAGTGCTGCTCCCGGCCCAGTTCCTTTTTTTTTTTTTGAGATGGAGTCTCACTTTGTGCAGTGATGCAGTCTCAGCTCACTGCAACCTCCGCCTCCCAGGTTCAAGTGATCCTCCCACCTCAGCCTCCCAAGTAGCTGAGATTATAAGCGTGGGCCACCACGCCCAGCTTATTTTTGTATTTTTAGTAGAAATGAGGTTTCACCATGTTTACCAGGCTGGTCTTGAACTCCTGACCTCAAACGATCCGCCCGCCTCGGCCTCCCAAAGTGCTGGGATTATGGGTGTGAGCCATGGCACCTGGCCCCAGTTTCCTTTTATTCTTTGTTTGCTGAGTGCTTTTGTTGTGAAAGGATATTGAATTTTGTGAAATGGTTTTTCTGTGTCTATTGACATGTGATGATTTGGTTTTATCCTTTATTAATATGATGTATTACATTAATTGATTATTGTATGTTGACTCAACATTACATTCCTGGGATAAATGCCACTTGGTCATGGCATGTAGTACCATTTATATGTGGTTGGATTTGGTTTGCTAGTTTTTTTTTTGATAATTTACTATGTCTATATTCATAAGTGATATTAATCTGTAGTTTTCTTTGCTTGTGATTATTTTAGTATTGAGGTAATGTTGGCCTCATAGAATTAGTTAGGAAGTGCTCCCTCCTCTTCTGTTTTTGGAAGAGTATCTGAAGGCTGGCATCAGTTCTTCTTTAAATATTTTGTAGAATTCATCAGTGAAGCCATCTGGTTCTAGACTTTTAATTGTGGGAAGGTTTTTTAAAATAACTAATTCAATCTCTTTAGTTGTTACATATTTATTCACATTTTCTCCTTTTTCTTGAGTCAGTTTTGGTAGTTTGTGTCTTTCTAGGATTTTTTCTTTTTTTTTTTTGAGACGGTGTCTCGCTCTGTCGCCTAGGCTGGAGTGCAGTGGTGCGATCTTGGCTCACTGCAAGCTTCACCTCCCAGGTTCAAGCGATTCTCTTGCCTCAGTCTCCTGTTGGGGTAATTAGACCCAACACCAGGTCGTGGGGGTGACAAAGTCCGGCGGAGTCAAAGAAATGAGAAAAAGACAGTTTGAGAGACAAAGTGGGACCAGGAGGCCATCGCAAGTGTGGAGGCTGCGAAGGCGCCCAGCTCTGGGAGCCCACACTATTTATTGGTGCTCAAACAAAGAAACAGGTGGTGAGGATGTGGGGGTTGAAAGGAAACAGTGTATCAAGTGAATGAGAAGCATAGGGCTGCTTGAGATAATGGGAATTCCAGAAGCAAGGAGCCAGCAAGTCTAGCAGACATGCAAGCCCTGCCTCAGCTTCTCTCCCAACACTCAGCTTTTCTCCCAACATGCTCCCCTTCTCTTTTTTGTAAAAGCCGCCACAGCTATCATTATTATTAGCATAAGGTGACCTTTTTTAAAAAAATTAATTGAGCAAGACAATTGCAGGCTGTGCAGCCCTTAATTGCCAGTTGGTGATCCAGCTTCATTTTTTTTAGCCCTTATTCAAAATGGGGTTGCTCTGGTTTAAATGCTTCATACATATCTCCCCTTTCCCTTTTACAAGAGGACCCTTAATCCTAGGGGCTGCAGAAGGATGAAGGTCCGTCTTCTGTAACTTCTTCATGCTGAATAGGGGCGATGATACTCCTGCCTACCTATTAGGGTCTATTGTATTCAGGGTAGAGAGGAGTTCAGTCAGAAAGCATTGGTCCATTAAGCATCTATAGGTAAAACCCTGGCGCTCCAGCAGTTTCTCAGCGTGGCTTGTACTGGGGGAACCCAGTCCATGGTTGGATCCATGGGTCCTTCCAGTCTCATGTTCCATGGTCATACACATCTTGAGGGCACCTACATGGTTTGTTCATCTCCTACAAAAACACAAGCATACCCTCACCCCCCATGTTAGTAAATCTACTGAAACAGAAGCAAAAACTTTTGAGGCTGTAGCCGGGAGGCATGCCATTGCTGAAGCATTTGTAACTCAGCTTCTGCCTCTTTGGTTAATTACCACGGGGTAAAACTTACCGTTGATAACAAGAAGCAGGCCCTTTCTAACAGAAGGCACAGAGAAAGCAAATCGAGGCTTAAAAACAATCCTTAAACCTTCAATTTGCACTGTACAGGTGGATCCACTAGATGCTGTGGCTCATGATAGATCTTCAGATGTTTGGTGGCCACCCACACAGGCATCTGATTGTCACCTGGAGAAACACAAGCAAATCCTCTTCCCCATAAAATTATCTTTCCTTTTTCCCAGCTCTTTGTATGTGCATCCCTCCACCATATATCTTTTCCAGCCTTTGAATTTTCCTTTTGTCCTGTCAGGTGTTGTTCAGCTGCAGTCATGGGTTGATCTTTCTGTAAATTTTAAAAATTTAATGTTAATAAAGCTAAATGCAATTGCATATGTGGTGTCTTATATTCCTAGTCTCCTCCCTTTTGCTTTTGTATTTGAGTTTTTAAAGTACAATTAGCTCTTTCCACTATTGCTTGTCTTTGTGATTATATGGAATACCCGTAGTATGGGTAATATTCCATTGTTGAAAAAATGTAGCCATGGCTTTACTACAGTATCCTGGGCTGTTATCAGTTTTGATTTTTCTGGGATTCCCATAACTGAAAAGCAAGATAAAAGATGTCTTTTAACATGAGCTGTGGCTTCCCCTGTTTGACATGTGGCCCAAATAAAATGTGAATAGGTATCTAATGAAACATGAACAAAGGACAATTTTCCAAAAGCAGGAATATGTGTTACATCCATCTACCAGATGGAATTTGGAGATAAACCTCTAGGGTTAACTCCTGTTCCTTGATGTGGCAGATGCAGGACTTGGCAAGCAGAACAATGTTGCACAATTTCTTTAGCTTGTTTCCATGATAGACCGTATCTTTTTCTAAGGCCTGTGGCATTAAGATGGGTTAAAGAATGAAATGTTTGTGCATCAGCAAAGGCTGCAGACACCAGTGCAACCACCCTTTGATTAAGTTTAGTTAAAGGGCCAGGGAGGTTAGTATGTGCTCTCATATGAGTGATATAGAAAGGTGAATGCCTTTGTTGTACTGCTTGCTGTAAAGAATGAAATAAAAGATTAAGTTGTTCATCAGTCATATTTTGAATTAAGGCACATTCAATATTTTGCATGGCTTGCACTACATAGGCTGAATCAGAAACACTGTTTACTAGCTGTTTAAAAGTTTTTAACACTGTTATCACAGCCATAAGTTCAGCCCTTTGAGAAGAAGCAAAGTCAGTTTGAAAAATTTGCTGTTGAGGTCCTGCAAATGAGGCTTTTCCATTACTAGATCCATCAGTAAAAACACTAATGGCCCCTTCAATAGGGGCTTTTTGAGTAATAGTAAAAACAGTAATGGCCCCTTCAATAGGGGCTTTTTGAGTAATAGAAGGTAACATCCAGGATGTTAATTTTAGAAACTGGAAGCTTTTAGACTTAGGATAATGATTATCAAGAATGCCAACAAAACCGGCCAAATTAACTTGCCATTCTTGGGAATTAATATAGGCTTGTTGAATTTGTTGTTTTGTTAATGGAACTATAATCTTATTTGGATCATATCCCATTAACTTTGTTGAGCACAGCTGTGCTTGTCCTACTAGCACAGCAATTTGATCTAAGTACAGAGTGAGTGTTTTGGTTGTATTGTGAGGTAGAAAAAGCCACTCAATCAGATCATCCTGTTGAACTATAACTCCTGTAGGCGAATGCTTAGTAGGAAAAACTAAAAACTGTAATGGCTGTATTGGATTAATCCGTTCTACTTGTGCTTGCTGAATTTTTTCCTCAATTAACTGAAGTTCCTCCAATGCTTCTTTGGACAGGGAGCGTTTACTGTTAAGGTTAGAATCACCTCATAAAGCAGAAAAGAGGTGAGACATAGCATAGGTAGGAATGCCTAAAGTTGGACGAATCCAATTAATGTCTCCTAATAATTTTTGGAAATCATTTAAGGTTTCTAAATTATCTCTTCGAATTTGAACCTTTTGAGGCTTAATAGCACTTTGCTCTACCTTCATTCCTAGATATTGAAAGGGAGTAGAAGTTTGGATTTTATCAGGGGCTATAACTAACCCTGCTGCATTTACAGACTTTTCTAACTGCTTGTAGCACAACATCAATTCTTCCCTAGTTTCAGCTGCACACAGAATATCATCCATGTAATGGATGATATAACATTTTTTAAACTGTTCTCTAACTGGCTTAATAGCTTTCCTGACATAAGTTTGACAAACAGTTGGGCTATTTAGCATGCCTTGTGGCAGTACTTTCCAATGGTATTTGTCTGCTGGTTCTTTATTATTTATGGTGGGAACAATAAAAGCAAATTTTTCATAATCTTGGGCAGCTAAAGGAATGGTAAAAAAGCAATCCTTTAGATCTATCACTATGAGAGGCCAGTATTTTGGGATCATTGTTGGGGAGGGCAGCCCTGGTTGTAGTACACCCATGGGTTGAATCAGAGCATTAACAGCCCTTAAATCTGTTAACATTGTCCATTTCCCTGATTTTTTCTTAATGACAAATACAGAAGAATTCCAAGGGGAGAAAGTAGGCTCTATATGTCCCTTTCGCAATGGTTCCTGCACCAGTTCTTTTAAAGCCTCCAGTTTTTCCTGTTTCAGCGGCCATTGCTGCACCCAAACCAGTTTGGCAGTTAGCCAAACAAGAGGAATGGGAGCCAGAGGCTCAACAATGGCCGCTCCTAAAAATGACACCCAATCCGGTCCGATCTGTTTGCCCTTTTAATTCTCAAGGTTCTGATTGGCCAATTTTATCTTTTTCTAGTCCTTTTCCAAGGCAATATCCCATATTTTTCATCATTTGTCTACTATTATTACTATATTGATCCGTAGGAATAGATATTTCAGCATCCCATTGTTGCAATAAGTCTCTACCCCATAAATTAACAGGAATAGGTGTAATGATAGGGATTATCCCTTCCTAACCATCCGGCCCTTGACATGGTAAAATCAAAGAACTTTGAAAAACTTCTGAGGCAGCTCCTACTCCAACAATAACAATGGATGCCTTTTCTTTAGGCCAGTGAGGGGGTCATTGATTTATAGCAATAATAGAGACATCAGCTCCAGTATCTACTAGTCCTTCAAAATCTTTTCCCTGAATAGTTACTGTGCAAATAGGTCTTTTGTCAGACACTTGATTAACCCAATACACAGCCTTTCCTGCTGGATTAGTACTACCAAAGCCTCCTGTTCTTTTCACTGTGCTGCTTCCTAGTTTTATGTAAGGTAACAGCAACAACAGCAATTCTTTCTCCTGGGGAGGCAGACTATGGAGTCGAGGAACTAATAACTAATTGAATTTCTCCGGTATAATCAGAGTCAATTATTCCCATATGTACAGTAACATCTTTTAAATTTAGACTAGACTTTCCAAGTAATAGACCGACTGTTCCTGAGGGTAAGGGTCCCCTAACTCCCATGGGGACCCTCTTTGGTGGCTCCCCAGGAAGTAAGGAGAGGGGAATTGTGCTGTTCAGGTCTACAGCAGCACTGCCTGCTGAGGCGGGGGACAATTCTTGTACATTTGTAAGGGCACTGGCTGTGCCAGTTATGCCTCAGTTTGTTGAGGGGCTTGAGGTGGGCCTCTCTTACCGTTTCCTGAAAGAGGATGTCCATCTTGACTAAATTTAGAATGACACTGACTTGCCCAGTGATTGCCTTTCTTACACCGGGGACATACACCGGGACTTTTCTGTTGATTGATGGTAGTAATTTTTGCCTTTTGATTTCCTTTTCTACATTCCTCTCTTGTGTGTTGCAATTGCCGACAATTAAAGCAAGAGCCTGAGAAACAGGGCATATTCTTTCCTATTCTTAATCCAGCCATAGCCTGAGCTAAAAGAGTAGCCTTATGTAAGTTATCTCCAATGCCATCGCAAGCCTTAATATATTCAGCTAAATGAGCCTTCCCTCTCGGGTCTAATAGCAGTTTGACACTCTGCATTAGCATTATCGTGTGCAAGAAGCTGTATTACAACATCCTGAGCCATTTTATCAGTTATGGCTTTATACATAGCCTCTTGGAGCCAAGCAATAAAATCAATATATGGTTCTTTAGGTCCTTGGCAGACAGAACTGAAAGAAGGATATTTTTCCCCTGTAACATGTATCCTTTCCCATGCCTGTAAGCACACAAAGCGCAGCTGAACAATGGCAACATCCTCCATTACTGCTTGATTCTCTAATCGACCCCAATTAGGCCCAACTCCCATTAACTGTTCAAAGGAAACAGGCACAGGTGGCTGTGCTTGTGTGTTTTCCCTTGCCTGAGTTTGAGCTTCATCAGCCCACCAGGTTTTAAACTGCAAGTACTGAGATGGAATGAGAACAGATTTTGTCAAAGTATCTGAATCATATGGTATTAATCTATTATCAAGAGCCATATTTTTTAATAAAGTTTGCACAAAAGAAGAGTTCGGTCCATATTGACTAATGGCTTGTTTAAATTCCTTTAGTAACTTAAAAGGAAAAGTGGCCCAATTAGCTATATTCTTTCCTCCCTGCTGGATTATAGTAATGGGAAATTGCCATGCTTCAAGGTCTCCCTCAGCTCTAGCTTTTTGAATAGAATTTTGTATAGCACTGCCAATTGCTCCAGGTTTCAATGGTGCAACTACAGGAGCAATAAGTTTTTCAGCTAATTTATTTTCTTGCCCATTAAGGGGAGAGAGAGGAGGTGGTCATTCACTTAATTCAGCAGGTGGAGCTGACGGGCTAGTAAAACATACTTTTTTTTAGTTTTCCTTTCTTTTCTTTAATCTCCTCCAGTAGCTGTTCCTCACACTCAGAATCTGAAGTTAGATTTTTACACTTGTCCTCCTCTTCCTCATCTGAATCTGCCTCATCATCTGTTTGAAATGGCTCAAGAGCTGCCTTTATTAGCGCCCACACTAACCAAACGGAAACTGGAATTTCTGCTCCCTCTTTATACGCCTTTTTAACACCTCTTCCAATTCTCTCCCATTCATCCAACTCCATAGTCCCTTGTTCAGGAAAGCATGGGTAAAACTGCTTTACTATACTAAAGAGTGATAACAAATTCTGAGTACTAACTTTCACTCCCCCTCTTCGTAATAAATCCCTTAAGAAATTTAAATAAGCAGAATGTCTGCTTTCACTTTGTCCCATTGTTACCCTGGTTCTTCCGAGTGCTCAGCTTTTCCACCGAGCTTCTTTTAGGACATCTTTTAGACATCCTTGGGTGTCCTCTGACGATGCGTCCTCTGCTTTCACACGCTCTAGCTTTCCTTCACCGGGGTCTTTGTTGTCCCACGTTGGGCAGCCAGGAATGTTGGGGTGATCAGACCCAACACCAGGTCACGGGGACGACAAAGTCTGGCGGAGTCAAAGGAATGAGAAAAAGACAGTTTGAGAGAGAAAGTGGGACCAGGGGGCCATCGCGAGTGTGGAAGCTGCGAAGGCCCCCAGCTCTGGAAGCCCACATGATTTATTGGTGCTCAAACAAAGAAACAGGTGGTGAGGATGTGGGGGTTGAAAGGAAACAGTGTATCAAGTGAATGAGAAGCACATGGCTGTTTGAGATAATGGGAGTGCTAGAAGCAAGGAGCCAGCAAGTCTAGCAGACATGCAAGCCCTGCCTCAGCTTCTCTTCCAACACTCAGCTTTTCTCCCAACAGTCTCCCAAGTAGTTGGGACTACAGGTGCACGCCACCACGCCCAGTTAATTTTTGTATTGTTAGTAGAGACGGGGGGGAGGGGCGGTGTTTCACTATGTTGGCCAGGCTAGTCTCGAACTCCTGACCTCATCATCCACCTGCCTTAGCCTCCCAAAGTGCTGGGATTACAGCGCCTGGCTGATTTTTTTTCATTTTATTTTATTTTATTATAATTTGGTGATTTCGTAGTTTTAATTGACAGTTTGTAACTGTACATATTTACGAGGTACAATTTGATGTTTCTATATATATACTATACTGACCAAATCAGGGTGTTCAGCATATCCATCACCTCATACAATCATTTATCTGTGGCGAGAACATTCAAAAGCCTCTCTTCTAGCTATTTTGTAATATGCAATACCTTATTGTTAACCACTGTCACCCTACTATACAATAGAACACCGGAAAGTATTCCTACTAATTGTAACTTTATATCCATTGACCAATCTCTCCTTATCTTCCCTTCTCTTCCCTCCCCTTCTCAATCTCTGGTAACCATCATTCTACTTTATGCTTCTATGGTATCATTTGGTTTTTTTGGAGGTGTAAGTGAATTTTTATTGGGAAGGGAGGTTGTCAACTTAAACAGCAACAAATAAAGAGTGAATAAGGAAACTCCCTGTTGCCACAGATATACATGACCTCCTTATGTGATACAGGAGGCATTTCAATTTGTGACTCCCAGTCAGAGATGGCAAGTGCTTTTCCATTTAATCTAATATTACTGGATTCCTACTAAAAAGGAATACATTGAGAGCATGGAAAAGTTGCTTATTGAAAGGAAACCCCCGAAGAGTAAGGGAGGGAATGTAGAAATTAAGTTATGTGGAACACTCTTCAAACTGTAATTAACTACATTTTCATATCTTCACAGTAATACAGTCACTTGCAGAACTGGTTCAGATTACTTAAATACCAGATACATTTTTAGTCCTGTATAAGTGTTTGGAAATTACTTATGTTTATATAAAATGAAGCTATTAATACTTTTCTACAGCAGTAACTGCACACCAGGAAGGCCAAGACAAACACAGATCAAGGGATGAAGTTTTCCCAAAGCTGCAGTGTGAAAAGCCTATAAACAGTTGATTCCATATACATGAATGGGTTTCTTTGCTATAGGAAATCCAAGTGGAATAAGGAATGGAGATGTGTAAAAAGGTTTCTTGAAGTAAAGAAGGATGACACACTGTATGGATTTAGATTTCAGCCCCTTCTGCAACATCACATTCTCCTGCACTGTCTGATGTCCAAAGTGTTAGGTTGTCTCAAAGCAACTGTATGATGAGGGTGCTTTGTATGAGTCTTCATTCAGTGTATCAAGTTCAGTTATGGCCTCATCAAAAGCCATTTTAACCAGCGTGCAGGCAAGCTCTGGGTTATTAAGAATCTCATAGTAAAATACAGAAAAGTTAAGAGCAAGCCCTAGGCGGATTGGGTTGTGTGGGTTGCATCTCTTTCTTGCTTATATCAAATGCCTCTTGGTAAGCTCCTCGGGAATTATCGTTTTTGATCATCACCACATGCAACTTCAGCAAGGTACCGGAAGTAATCACCCTTCATTTTCAGATAGAAGACCTTACTCTCTGGATTAGTTGCATTGGCTATTAAATATTTATCCAACAATTCCAGGACCTTGGTGCAGATGGATCTCAGCTCGGACTCCACTTTCTCCCGATAGTCCTTAATCAGCTCTAACTTCTTGTCGGAGGTGTAGGTATTCTGCTGGATGCTCCAGATGACTCTCCAGGCGGACCTGCGGCCCCGACCACGTTCTTGTAGGCCACGGAGAGCAGGCTGCGCTCCTCCTTGGACAGCTCGGCGCCCTGCTCGGTCCCGGCCTTCATGCAGGTGGCCATGTCGTTGTAGCGCTCGGCCAGCTTGGCCTTCTGGATCAGCTCCGTCTTCTCCATGGCGGGCGCGGGGCCCGGGCCTGCCCGGGCTGAGGGCGAGGAAAGCCAGGGCGGCCGCGGAAAGCCAGGGCGGCCGCCGACCCAGAGCGGGAGGAGCCTCCAGAGCTGCGGAGGGGTGGGGCGGCGAGGCGAGAACAAAAAGCAGGGAGGGAGCGCCGTCAGACAATGGGGCCAGCAGCCCGCTTTTATCTCTGACACAGGGCGGCCGGTTGAATTTCCCTCTCCCACGACCCCACCGCCACTGGGCGCCCGGGGAGGCCGCTGCCGGCGGCGGGAGGAGGCGGGGGCGGTGCAGAGGCCCAGCGCGCTGGGAGCCCGAGCTGCCGCCGCTCCCACCACCCCCGCTCGGCCGGCCCAAGATAGAAGCGACCGTTTGACATCAGCCTTTTTAAAAAAATGGATTCCACATATGAGGGAGATCAGATGTTATTTGTCTTTCTGTGTCTGGCTTATTTCACTTAACATGATGTTCTCAAGGCTCATCCATGTTGTTGTACATGACAGGATTTCATTCTTTTTTATAGCTGGATAGTATTCCATTGTGTGTGTGTATTATATATATACATACACCACATTTGTGTGTGTGTGTATATTTATATTCACACATTGTATATATATACCACATTTTTTATCCATTGTTGGACATTAGATTAACTCCATATCTTGGCTAATATAAATAAACATGGGAGTGCAGAGATCTCTGCAAAATATTGTTTTTATCTCTTTAGAATAATACCCGGTAGTGGGACTTCTGGATCATATGGAAGTTCTATTTTTAATATTTTGAGGAACCTCTATACTATTTTCTATAATGGCTGTACTGATTTACAATCCCACCAACAGTATATAAGTGTTTTCCTTTCTCTACATCCTTGCCAACAACCATTTTGTTTTGTCTTTTGATAATAGCTATTCTAACTGGAGTGAAGTGGTATTTTGTTGGGGTTTTCATTTGCATTTCCTTGATGATTAGTGATGTTGAGCATTTTTTCATATATAAGTTGGCCATTTGCATGTCTTCTTTTGAAAAATGCCTGATAAGGTCTTTTGCCTATTTTTTAATTGGGTTGTTTGATATTTTTTTGCTCTTGAGTTAAGTTTCTTAGTATTCTAGATATTAATCCCTTGTCAGATGTATAGCAAGGACTGCTGGCATCTGTGGTAGCAATGGGGACAGGTGGGAGCCTCTAGTTTACTTTTTCCCTGTAAGAAGTCGTCTCCCTGTATTTGATGTAATTCTGGTGGAGGAGACAGTGTAGCAGAGGCGGAGCGCCTTGTTTCCCTCTCTATGGTGCTATTCTGTGCTTCCATGCTCCACAGGGATTTTGCTCTCCCCTGTTGCTTTCCAGTGTACATTCTCAGTCACTCCTGTTGAAATATAGTTGTCTGTTTGTTGTTTTGGTTCCTTTTGTGAGGGGAATGAGTGCCAGGTTGACTCTAGTTGGCTGTCTTGCTGATGTCAGTCAGAATTTTTCCATTTTAGGTATGTTATCTAATTTATTGACATATAATTGTTCATAGTATTCCTGAGTAATCATTTTTATTTCTGTAAGGTTGGTAGTAATGTACCCTCTTTTATTCTTGAATTTAGTTATTTGTGTTTTTTGTCCTTCTTGTTTAGTCTAGCTAAATGTTTATCAATGTTGTTGATGTTTTCAAAGAACCAGCCTTTGGTTTTATTGATTTTTCTCCATCATTTTTCATTCTCTATTCCATTTATTTCTGCTTTAATCTCTATTATTTGCTTTCTCTTCTTGCTTTGGGTTTAATTTGCTCTTCTTGTTCTAGTATCTTAGGGTATAAGTTTATATTATTGATTTAAGATATTTCTTTTTTAATATAGGATTTTGTAGCTATAAAAATTATGCATTGCAAAAATTTTATTATGTTATGTTTTAGTTTTGATGTAACTCATAACATTTTCTTATTTGTTGTAATTTTCTTTTTATTCTTTGATTCATTGATTATTTAGGAGTGTGTTGTTTAATTTCCACGTATTTGTTACTTTTCCAAATTTTCTTCTTTTATATCTAATTTCATTCCATTCTTGTCCAAAAACATACTTTGTATGACTTCAATCCTTTAAAATTTATTGCAGCTTGTTTTATGTCGCAATATATTGTCTATTCTGAAGAATGTTTTACGTGCACTTGAGAAGAATTTGTATTTTGCTGTTGGATAGAGTGTTCTATAAATATTTGTTATTTCTGTCTGGTTTATTTTGTTGTTCAAGTCCCACATTATTTGAAGTGGGGTATTGAAGTATCCAACTCTTGTGATTGAATCATATAATTCTCTCTTCCATTTTGTCAGGATTTTTTCCTGTATTTTGGAGCTCTATTGCTAGATGCATATATATTTGTAAATGTTACATCTTCTTGATGGATTCACCCATACACACACTCTTTTTTTGTCTCTAGTAACAACTTTTATCATAAAGTTTGTTTTCTCTGATATTAGTATAGCCACTCCAACTCTCTTTTGGTTAGTTTGCATAAAAAAAATCTTCGTTTTGGCCAGGGGCTGTGGCTCATGCCTGTAATCCAGACACTTTGGGAGGCTGAGGTGGGCAGATCACTTGAGGTCAGGAGTTCAAGACGAGCCTGGCCAACATGGTGAAACCCCATCTCTACTAAAATTACAAAAATTAGCCAGGCATGGTGGGGTCTGCCTGTAATCCCAGCTACTCGGGAGGCTGAGGCCAGAGAATCACTTGAACCTGGGAGGCAGAGGTTGCGGTAAGCCAAGATCATACCACCGCACTCCAGCCTGGGCAACAGAGTCTCAAAAAAATATATATATATACATATATATGTATATATATGTATATATGTGTGTATATATGTATATGTGTATATATATGTATATATATGTGTATATATATACACACACATATTTTATTCTCTTTCTACCTATTTGTATCTTTGGATCTAAAGTTTTTTTTGTTATAGACAGCATATAGTTGGATAATGCTTTTAAAATCTCATATAGTGCCAGCTGCAGTGGCTCACGCCTGTTATCCCAGCATTTTGGGAGGCCGAGGAAGGTGGATCACCTGAGGTCAGGAGTTCAAAACCAGCCTGGCCAACATGGCGAAACTCTGTCTCTACTAAAAATACAAAAATTAGCTGGGCACGGTGGTGGGTGCCTGTAATCCCACCTGCTCTGGAGACTGAGACACGAGAATTGCTTGAACTGGGACCTGGGAGGCTGAGGTTGCAGTGAGCCAAGATCGTGCCACTGCACTCCAGCCTGGGTGACAGAGTGAGACTCTGTCTCAAAACAAACAAACAAACAAACAAAAAGCAAAGCAAAAACAAAGACAAAACTCATATAGAACATAGATATTTTCTAGTGTAGCATCCTAATTCCCTTGTTATTTCACTTACTGTGTTTTTGAAAATTATTTTTAGTGATTGCCCTGAGTATTACAATTAGCATTTTTAACTTATAACAATCTAATTTGGATGAACAGTAACTTGATTTCAATAGTATATGAAGATTTTGTTCTTTAGTAGTTCCATCCTAACCCTCCTTTATGCTGTTGTTACCACAAATTACATGTATATACATTGGGTGCCTTTTAACACAGATTTATAAATCTTGTTTTATGCAGTTTTTTTTTTAAATAAGGAGAGAAAAAGTGTTATAAACAAAAAATACATTTATACTTTATTTTATTTTATTATTAATTTCTGAGACAGAGTCTTACTGTGTCATCCAGGCTGGAGTGCAGTGGTGCAATCTCGGCTCACTACAGCCTCAATCTCCTGGGTTTAAACGATCCTTCCACCTTATCCTCCCAAGTAGCTGGGACCACAGGCGTGCACCACCACACCTGACTAACTTTTATATTTTTAGTAGAGATGGGGTTTCACCATGTTGAGCTGGCTGATCTCAAATTCCTGGCCTCAAGTGATCTGCCCGCCTTTGCCTCCCAAAGTGCTGAGATTACAGGCATGAGCCACCGTGCCCAGCCATACTTTCTTATTTATGTGTATCACTCATCATTTTTTGTTGAAAACTGGACTTTTGAATAATCTGATGTGGCAACTTTGGAAATCAGATGCTCTCTCTTTACCAAGGTTTATTGTTGTTTTGACTTGTTTTTACTAATGTGGGTGGGTGGTTGTTTTAGTGACTGCTCTGAACTAGTCTGTATTCTTTGTCATATGTGACCACGAATTCTCTACTCAGCTATTTTAGAGATTAGTTCATGATTGGACAGAGAGCCTCTTAAATGCCCAGAACCAGCAAATCTCCTAGTCTTTGTCAAAGAACTCCATGTGCATGTTGGGGTGTACTTTCAACAATCACCCAGGCCATTAACAACTCTGCCTTAGCTTTCACTTCCTGATTGTGTAAAGGCTCAAGGTCAGCCAAACATGACAGTGTGGGGCCTTCTTGAGTCTTTCCAGAGCATGTGTACAGTCCTATGCATGCTTATGACCTTCTAGATCTTCTGAAAAATGTAGGAGGTTTTCAAAGTGCTTATAGATATATTCTTCCCCAATTTTTCTGTTTAAGATTTTTTATTAGTCTATTGTGTAGCTTAACTGTTATTCGCAGCCTTAGGCAGCTGCAAAGCTAAATCACTTGCCTGTATTTGTTTTTGGCAAATACTCCCCCTGGAGAAGGCTTTTTGCACTGTGTTATCTCTGAGCAAGTGGTATTTTCCAGGGAACCACCAGACATATATAACAATGACAGTTGTTTAGGAATGAGGCTTTGAATAAGCTCCTACCTCTTTCTGCTCCCTCACGTGTCAGACAGGCTGCTGGTTTTCTTCATAAATGTGGACTGTAATTTTTTAAGGCTACTGCAGAGCTAGAGAGTGGGAGATGGAACTAGGACAAATTAAAATGACATAAAGCTCACTTTTCTTACAGAGATTCAGGTGTTTTTCTTTAAAATACATTCCCCAGGTTGCTGCAAGCCTTTGGTTAATTTCCAGAGTTCTGAAAATGTTGATTCTGACTAGTTTTGGCTTCAAAAAAATTTTACGGAGGACTGAATTTGGGGGGCCGTTACTCTTCCATTTTCACTAATATTGTCTCAATAATTCTTTTAAAAAGTTTGTTAATATAATTATATCTAAAAACATTAACAGTACTGCCTTAATATATGTCTACTTTGTGTTTCCCTGATTGTCTCAAAGTATTTTTATAACCATTTGTTTGATTCAGGTATTTTAAATGGTCCCCAGATTACATTTGGTTGATATGTCTTTAATGCCTCATTTAATCTATAGGTTCTCCTTGTTCCTTTTTATTTTTGCAATCTTTTTTTGTTGAAGAAACTGGGTGTTTGTCTTCCTGTTTCCCACATTCTAGAGTTTGCTCATTCTATTCTCATGATACTGTTTAACATGCTCTTTTGTCCCTTTTTTTCCCTACAGGTTTAATTAGAGTAGATTTTACCTTTTGGTAAGAATATTTCATATATACTATTGTCTGTCATTCTCCTTATATTTTAATTAAAAAAATTAAAAATAGAATATAGAGGCTTACCTATAATCTCTTCCTTCTGTGCACTCCCTTCTTCCCAAACAGATATACACTTATTCTCTCAGTAATGAAATACTTATTTCTAGGAATTGAAAAGTAACCTTTTTTTCCATTAAAATACTGGTTCTGTCAGTCTTAGATTACCACGACCATTATTAAAATCTTTATACTGCATTTTTTACTATTTAGTATTTTTAGATTTTTAAACCCCAAACCTAAACCTTTGTCAGCCTAATTGTACTGGAATTTTAAAAATAGTATCAGGCTGGGTGCACTGGCTCTTGCCTGTAATCCCAACACTTTGGGGGGCCGAGGTGAGAGGATCACTTGAGCCCAGGAGTTCAAAACCAGCCTAGGCAACATAGCGAAACCCCATCTGTACAAAAAATTAAAAAATTACCAGGGTATGGTGGCACACACCTATAGTCCCAGCTACTCAGAAGGCTGACGAGGGAGGATTGCTTGAGCCTGGGAAGTTGAGGCTACAGTGAGCCATGATCGTGCCACTGCACTCCAGCCTGGGTGACAGAGTGAGACCCTGTCTAAAAAAAAATATTGTCATACATTATATCCAGTTCACATTCTAAGATATTGTGTGGATGCCTTTCATCCAGATTCTTCAGTGTGGCAGGCATTATTATAATAGTCTCATTTTACAGTTGAAGAAACTATAAGCTCTGAAAGATTGAATAATTCACACGAAGTCATTCATAATGGAGTCAGGTCTCCCTTTCAGATCTACTAACACCAGAGTCTATGGATTTTTTTCATTACACCATTTTGAGAATAAAATCATATGGTATTGCAAGCTGCTCCTTGTACTCTTTTTTTTTTTTTTTTTTTTTTTTGAGATGGAGTCTCGCTCTGTCACCCAGGCTGGAGTGCAGTGGCGCGATCTCAACTCACTGCAACCTCCACCTCCCGGGTTCAAGTGATTCTCCTGCCTCAGCCTCCTGAGTAGCTGGGATTACAGGTGCCCGCCACCACGCATGGCTAATTTTTGTATTTTTAGTAGAGACGGGGTTTCACCATATTAGCTAGGCTGGTCTCGAACTCCTGACCTCCTGATCCGCCCGCCTTGGCCTCCCAAAGTGCTGGGATTACAGGCGTGAGCCACCGCACCTGGTCTCTTTATTTTATTTTATTTTTTTTAAGATGGAGTCTCGCTCTGTCTCCCAGGCTGGAGTACAGTGGTACAATCTCGGGTCACTGCAACCTCCACCTCCCGGGTTCAAGTGATTCTCCTGCCTCAGCCTCCCAAGTAGCTGGGATTACAGGCACGCGCCATCACACCCAGCTAATTTTTGTATTTTTATTAGAGACGGGGCTTCCCTATGTTAGCCAGGCTGGTCTCGAACTCCCGACCTCAGGTGATCTGCCCCCTTGGCCCCCCAAAGTGCTGGGATTACAGACGTGAGCCACCATGCCTGGTGCCTGGTACTCTCTTAAGAAAAATATCTCCTTTTTAAGATTATTAGTATCATAAGATCTAATACCTTGAAGCAGATAATATAGATACTGCAAGTATGGGCTATAATATAATAAATCACACCAGGGTGAGGAAAATTGAAAGGTTGTTCTCCACTTAATGCTTTAACATTACCAAATTAATGTTGTCTTCAATTACCACTTTCCCACACTAAAAATTAAAACTAATCACTATATATAATTTAAACGTTTTGAATTATTGCCCTGAGCTTAATCTTAGTTTAAAACAATTGAAACACACCAGAACTTTCTTCAAAGAAAAATGTATTTGAAAACTCCTGGTAAAAATACTGATTCCTCTTTTAATGATAAAAGATAAAACACACTCTTATTGGAGCAGAGAATAATGACCACTTTTGTTTTATAAAACATGTGTTTCCCTCACCCCTAATTGAGTACACATGCTCCAGGAAAAAAATCAAGGCCAAATACTGCTAATAATGAAAGGGAAGAATATTAGGATCATAATTTAATTAGCTCTAAGGATCTCTTTGCTCATCGAGAAATAAAAGGATCAATGATCCCTTTGAGCACTTCAAGGCTTTTCCTGTCAATTAGCCATTGTGACTAGATTGGCTATTTAAAGGCATGCTTTTCAAACTGGGTATGAGTACTCCCAGGGAAATTAAAAACTGTATAAATATACACACAATTACAGAGTGAGGAATGGCATTTTTACTCAGATTATTTGCGAAAAACAAAGTATCCTGAATTGGGTCAGAGCAAATCTTCTGAAGAATATATGATGTCTGTATGGCATAAACTAATATCTGGAAGTAGGAAGAAAATTCTTCTGCTTTATTATACTTGGATACCACATCCAAAGCAAAAAATCTAACCAAAGAAAAGCAAAATAATCTGTTTAGAGGAAGATTTAATCAATTTGAGAGAGAAGCAATTATTTTACTTATCTAATTCGAATGCTGGGATAACATACTTTTTTCTTGAAGTGTTCAATGGGACCATTGACCATCTTTTTTTCTTTTTTAAATTGATATTGTCTTTTTAAATATTTTTCTTCTTTTCTTTCTTTTTTTCTTTTTTTTTTTTTTTTTTTTTTTTTTTTTTTTTGAGATAAGGTCTTGTTATATTGTCCAGGCTGGTCTTGCGCTCTTGGGCTTAAGCAATCTTTCTGCCTCAGCCTCCCCAGTAACTGGGACTACAGGCATGTGCCACTGTGCTTAGCTAATAAATATTTTTTTCTTTTCTACAGTAAAAGTTCACAGATCTCAAGCGTAGCTCACTTAATTCTCTCTCTCTCTGTCTCCCTCACACACACACACCTCTTTCTCTCTCACACACATACACACACACAATCATTTAACTACCTACCACTCAGATCAAGATGTAGAACCATTTCCAGTACCTCAGAAGACTTCCTCATGCCCCTTCCCACTTGATACTCTCGAAGGTAACCACCATTTTAACCTGTATCACCATAGGTTTATTGCCTGTTGTAAAACTTCATTTAAATGGAATCAAACTATGTACTTATGTATTTGACTTTTGCTCAACATTATTTTCTTTTTCTTTCTTTCTTTTTTTTTTTTTTTTGAGAGTCTCACTCTGTTGCCCAGGCTGGAGTGCAGGGGTGCGATCTTGGCTCACTGCAACCTCTGCCTCCCAGGTTCAAGCGATTCTCCTGCCTCAGCCTCTCGAGTAGCTGGGATTACAGGCACGTGCCACCACGCCTGGCTAATTTTTTGTATTTTTAGTAGAGATGGGTTTTTGCCATGTTGGGCAGGCTGGTCTCGAACTCCTGACCTTAGGTGATCTGCCTGCCTTGGCCTCACAAAGTGCTGGAATTACAGGCGTGAGTCACCATACCCAGCCAACATTGTTTTCTTGAGATTTATCCATGTCATTGCACATTCTAGTAGTTTCTTCTTTTTTTTAGCTGCTATGTACTAATTCCATTGTGTCAATTTACCACAATTGGTTTATTCATTCTAGAGTATAAATACATTTGAGTTTCCAGTTTTTGAATTATGAACAAAATGGATATGAACAGTCTTGCACATATCTTTCATAGAATATAAAAGCACTCATTTTGGTTGAGTTCATATGCAGGAGTGGAATTTCTTCGTCATAGAATGAAATGTATGTTTGGCTTTTGTAATAATGCCAAAGTGATTATGTGTTTATTTACAACAGCAATGTATGACAGTCTCAATAGCTCTATATCTTCATTGGCACTTGATTTTGTCTGTCTAATTTAACCATTATGTTGGATGTATGGTAGTATCACAATGTCATTTTAGTTTGCATTTTCCTGATGATTAATGATGGTGAGCATCTCTTCATAGGTTTATTGACCATATGGATATCTTCTTTCGTAAAATGCCTGTTCAGGTATTTTACCTATTTTATTACTGAGTTTTTGTCTTTCTATTGTTTTGTAAGATTTCTATATTTTTTTTTTATTTTTTAGAGACGAAGTATCACTCTGTTGCCCAAGCTGGAGTGTAATGGTGCAAACCTAGCTCACTGCAGCCTGAAACTCCTGAGCTCAAGTGATCTTCCTGCCTCAGCCTCTTGAGTAGCTGGGACTACAGGCGTGTGCCACCACACTTGGCTTTTTTTTTTTTTTTTTTACTTTTTTTTTGTAGAGATGGGGTCTTGCTATGTTTCCCAGGTTGGTCTTGAACTCCCGGCCTCAAGCGATCCTTCCGTCTCAGCTTCCCAAAGTGCTGGGGCTGCAGGTATGAGCCACCACACCTGGCCCAGTTCTTTACATATTCTAACTACAAGTCCTTAGTCATATGTATTACGGAACTCTCCCAGTCTATGGCTTGAATTTTCGTATTCTTAATGGTATCATTTGACCAGAAGTTCTTAATTTTAATTAAGTCCAATTTATCATTTTTATATAGTTAGTACTTTTGATGCCCTACTTTAAAAATCCTTGCCTATCCCTAAGATCAAGAAGATACTCTTCTATGTGTTTTGCTAGAACAGGAGTCGACAAACTACAACCCAAAGGTCAAATGTGGCCCAGATAATGTTTTACTGAATCATAGCTATATCCATTCATTTATGTATTGTCTATGGTTGCTTTCACACTTCAGCATCAAAGTCAGTGTGACAAAGACCATACGAGCCACAAAGCCTAAAATATTTACTCTCTGGCCTTTTACAGAAAATGTTTGCCAACCTCTCTAGATCATTTAGATCTATTGCCCATCTCAAATTAATTTTTGTGTGTGGTTTGAGATAGTTCATTTTTTTCTATATAGATATCCAGTTAACCCATCACTATTAAAAAAAAAAAAAAACTCTAACCCTTTCCCACTGAATTGTAATGGTGCCTTCACCATACATCTGATGACTGGATATGGGTGGTTCTCTTTCTATATTCTATATAGTGCTCCATTGGTCTATTTGACTATCATTGCATAAATACCATATGGTCTTAATCACTGTAGCATTATAACAAGTCTTGATACCTGATAGTGTAAGCCCTCCAGCTTTGTTGTTGTTGTTTTGAGATAGAGTCTTGCTCTGTCGCCCAGGCTGGAGTGCAGTGGCGCAATCTCAGCTTACTGCAAGCTCCGCCTCCCAGGTTCATGCCGTTCTCCTGCCTCAGCTTCCCAAGTAGCTGGGACTACCAGTGCCCGCCACTACGCCTGGCTAATTGTTTGTATTTTTAGTAGAGACAGGGTTTCACCATGTTAGCCAGGATGGTCTCGATCTCCTGACCTCGTGATCCGCATGCCTCGGCCTCCCAAAGTGCTGGGATTACAGGCGTGAGCCACTGCGCCCAGCTGTTGTTGTTTTAAGATTGGCTTTTCTAGGACCTTTGTGTTTCCATATAAATTTAAATTTTATTGATATTATTTTTAATTGACAAATCATAATGTATACATTTATGGGGTATAATGTGTTGTTTTGGTATACGTATGCAATGTGGAATGATTAAATCAGGCCAATCATCTTGTTGATTTCCACAAAAAAGAGCGTGCTGGTATTACTTTTGAGATTGTGTTTAACCTATATATCAATTTGGGTAAAATTAACATTAAAATAATGAGTTTTCTAACCAATAAGCATAATATATTAATCTATTTATTTAGATTTTTTTTAAATTAAAGCAATATTTTGTAATTTTCTATCTTATGCAGCTGTTTAATAACATTTAAAAATTGTTACTGTCTTTTCATTTTCTCCAACCTTGAAAAAACCCCCATCCAACCACATCTACTTTGTTTTTCTGTTAGACATGAATTTTTCTTAAATATTGTGTCCTTTTTTAAGTCTTCATTCCCCCAGCTCATAAGCACAATGAAGCATCATATTATGGCTGATAGTAAATGGAAAGAGGGATAATTAAAATCAGTGTACTCACATTATTACAAATTCACCACCAAATCTTAAGATGAATTTGAAAGCTCTAGGAGAGCTTTTTTTATCCTACCATTCACTACTAACACTAGGTTCCATACCTTTTTTCTTCAGTACACTTAGATTAGGGGCAGAAATGTTAGCAAAACCCACTTTGGTTATCAGCCATTTCTGCAATTACCACTAAAGCAACCCATTTAGTGCTTTGATGGGCCTATAAAAGGAAAACCTCTTCCAGTGTATTTAAAGAGGTGGTAGACTAGAAGAGGCTATTTTCTTAGCAAAATTTTGACCCGAGGTTCTCAGTCTAATGGTATACCCTTCAACGTTTATTCATTATGCATAAAATTAACTCCCTCTCTAGAGGTGGATTCTTCTTATGTCTTTAATTCTGTTCAAGAATTTCATTAGGAAATTTTGAGGAACTTCATTTCTGAAAAATCATTCAGCCTAAACCCTGGTTTCGAACTTTAGGCTGATTCTTCTGAGTTCTTTGAAACTTTGTTTTTTTCTTTAGTTCATCTTCTAGTTTAATGCACCTAAGAGTTTATGAAGTGTTTATATTTACTTTATCTGGTTTGAACTTTATAACTCCCTAAGGCAAAAAGCATGCACATGCACACATGCATGTGCACACACACACAAGCTCTAAGAAATTTTTGCTCTCTTTTTTCTCAAACTTTATATATTCAAGGTCACTTTTTTGTTAGAAAGATTCCCAACATGATCTGGTATAGGGAATGATTTTTAAGATTAGTGTGAAACTCAAATGGCATCCTGATTTTTCAATTCAGAGATCTCCACATTTTTAGTTCTCTTGACACTAGTCAGTACCTACTACAGTTCCTAGCCTACCGATTTGCCTCTGCTTGCTCCAGCTGAAAAGTTTCTCTCAAAGGAAAGCATGCAAAGAATGCTAAGGATTATTTCTAGAATCGTTTTATTGTGTTTGGAAGCCTTGGCTCAGGCAGCTAGTCATGCAGATCATTTTAGTTTATCTATATTTAGTGCTGCTACAGCATGCCTATCTGACCAGATTATCTCCAACTTTATGGGATGGTAAGGACAAGAATATAGTAAACAAGATGGCCAAAATATACTTATTCATGCTATCTCCCTATTGGTTCTGATTCTGCCCTCTGAAAGTGCAGAGAATAGTTTCAATTCCTCTTCTACATAATAGCTCTTTAAAAATTTTAAAATAGCTGTGACTTCTTTTCCTCTTTGCCCCAAGCCTTCTCTTTTTCTAGTGTAAGCAACTAGATCTTTACTGTCTTGGTCATCCTCAACAAGCCATCTAATTAATTGGTATTGTGCCTGATGTTATCTACTTTTAAAATATAGCCTCAGATCAGACCTTGTTGAGTAGCCATGTTTGTTCATACAATGGAATATTATACAGCAATAAAATGTATGAATAATTTCTTGCATAGGAATGGGTGAATCTCAGCGATATAATGTTGAGTGAAAGAAGCCAGACACAGAAGAATATATCTTGATTACGTATATGTAAAAGTTCAAAAAACAGCAAAACTAAGTCAGGGCATATTGGTTCATGCCTGGGCAACAAAGCAAGACCCTGTCTCAAATTAAAAAAAAAAAATAAGCCACTAGTGTTCAGGGATGCATGTTTAGGTGGAAAAGCTATATATATATATATAAAAGGGCATGATTCTCCTAAAAGGCAAGTTAATGATTACTTAGGTGGAAGAGAAAGGCCTTAGTGGTTGGCAGGGGGATTCTGGGCTGCTGGAGATGTTCTTTTTCATGACCTGGGTGCTGGTTACATGGCTGTTTGATTCCTGGTAAACCATTGAGTTATATATTTGTGTGCTCACTGTTCTGTATGTGTTATTCTTTACAATATAAAAGGTTAAAAGGCTGGGCACAGCGGCTCACATCTGTAATCTCAGCACTTTGGGAGCCTGAGGTTGGGGGGTCACTTGAGCTCAGGAGTTTGAGACAAGCCTGGCCAACATAGTGAGACCTCGTCTCTACTAAAAATACAAAAAATTATCCGGCTGTGTGGCACATGCATGTAATCCCAGCTACTCAGGAAGCTGAGGCACAAGAATCGCTTGAACCTGGGAGGCGGAGGTTGCAGTGAGCCAAGATCATGCCACTGCACTCCAGCCTGGGTGACAGAGTGAGACTCTGTCTCCAAAAAAACAAAAACAAAAACAAACAAACAAAAAAACCCAAAGCTTTAAAAAAGTACAATGCTTTGTTGTTTTCAACCCTCTGTTGCTATTCTGGTAATCGTCACTGTTTCTCAAAGATTGTCAATAGAGAATCAGTAGTTTCATCTTTAAGTTCTTTTAGGTCTTATTCAAAGTCCAGCTAGGTAAAGAGAAATTACTCTTGTTGTTCCAAAAAGGGAATTTAATAAAAAGAATTAGTTGGCCGGGTGCAGTGGCTCACGACTGTAATCCCAGCATTCTGGGAGGCCGAGGCAGGCAGATCACCTAAGATCAGGAATTCGAGACCAGCCTGACCAACGTCGTGGAACCCCATCTCTACTAAAAATACAAAAACTAGCTGGGCGTGGTGGCATGCACCTGTAATTCCAGCTACTCGGGAGGCTGAGGCAGGAGAATCGCTTGAACCCGGGAGGTGGAGGTTGCAGTGAGCCGAGATTGTGCCACTGCACTCCAGCCTGGGTGACAAAGTGAGACACTGTCTCAAAAAAAAAAAAAAAAAAAAGAATTAGTTACTGGCTGGGCACGATGGTTTACCTGTAATCCTAGCATTTTGGGACAGAGGCAGAAGGATTGCCTAAGGCCAGGAGTTTGACACCAGCCTAGGCAACATAGCGAGACCCTGTCTCTGCAAAAACATTTTTAAAAATTAGCCAGGAGTGGTGGTGCATGCCTGTAGTCCCAGCTACTCGGGAGGCTGAGGTGGATAGCTTGAGCCCAGGGGTTTGAGGCTGCAGTGAGCTGTGATCATGCCATTGCACTCCAGCCTGGGTGACAGAGGGAGACCCCAACTCTTAAAAGAATTGGTTACATATTGGGTACAAGGTATACTGCTTGAGTGACGGGTGCACTGAAATCCCAGAATTCACCATTAAATAACTCATCCATGTAACCAAAAACTATTGAAATAAAATTAGTTACAGAGATTTCGGATACATGGCATAGTAAAAGGGAGAAAGGGAGTGGGACAAAAGGAAGAAGAGTGATACCCAAAAATCAGAAACTAATAGTCCTGAGGTAGAGCCCACAAGCTTGTAACTTTTGTTGCACTGTTAGAGACATTATCACAATCAGTCTAGATCTACCCAAGTATTACCACCTTGATTAGGGCTGAAAATACTATTGCTATCACTGCAACTCCTGCCAGCAACTGACACCCATTAGAGCCAAAAGCACTAAAAAGTTATAATTGGTAAGCATCTCTAAAATTGATAATAATGGTCACTACCTCTTTGTGTTGTTGAAATTAATGAGTTAATGTGTGTGAAGTGTTTAGAATAGATGCTGATCCATAGAAGACAAAATAAATGTCAGTTACTATTATTGTTACACGGTTAATCTTTTAAAAAGTATTTATTGAATACTTATTATTTGCCAGAAACTGTGCTAGATGCCTAGGATTGTCATGAGAATGAATTCAGAGAATGCATGTAGAGCAATCAGCACAGTACCCCCGTGTGGAAATAAGCAGAAGCCAAGAGATCTATTGAGTAGAGAATGCACCCTGCTGGTTGGTAGGGGTAAGGAAGGGGAAAAGATCATTTTTTTAAAAAGTCAGACATGAGTTTAAAGGTGGGATACCACTTATAAGATGACCTTGAGCAAATTACTTAGCCTCAACCAGTCTCAATTGATTTATTTGAAAATGAGAGTAATATGAAGTGCCTCTAAGCATTATGGTAAAAAATAAATAAGATAATTGGCATGTTGTATAGCACAGTAGATACTCAATACATATTTGTTTAGTTAATAAATACCTTTCTAACTCTCCCATTGCATTTCTTTTTTTTTAATTGAGACAGAGTCTCGCTCTGTTGCCCAGGATGGAGTTCAGTGGCATGATCTTGGCTCACTGCAACCTCTGCCTCCCAGGTTCAAGTGATTCTCTTGACTCAGCCTCCCGAGTGGCTGGGATTACAGGTGCCCGCCACCATGCCCAGCTAATTTATTTTATTTTATTTTATTTATTTATTTATTTATTTTTAGTAGAGACAGGGTTTCACCGTGTTGGCCAGGCTGATCTTGAACTCCTGGCCTCAAGCAATTCCCCCACCTCAGCTTCCCAAAGTGCTAGAATTACAGTCGTGAACCACTGTGCCCAGCCTCCCATTGCATTTCTTTTCTTTTTTGAGACAGAGTCTTGCTTTGTCACCCAGGCTGGCGTGCAGTAGCTCAATCTCGGCTCACTGCAACCTCCATCTTCCAGGTTCAAGCGATCCTCCTGCCTCAGCCTCCCGAGTAGCTGGGCCTACAGGCGTGTACCACCACGCCCAGCTAATTTTTGTATTTTTAGTAGAAATGTGGTCTCACCATATTGGCCAGGCTAGTCTCAAACTCCTGACCTCAAGTGATCCACCTGCCTCGGCCTCCCAAAGTGCTGGGATTACAGGTGTGAGCCACCATGCCTGGCCCTCCCATTGCATTTCTAATGTCATAAGTAAATCAAGAATGGAGGAGGAAGAATATGATATCCTCAGGGAAAGATATTTTGGCTAGTGATACTGTTGTAAACCCTGGCAAGAAACCTCTCACTAGCCTCACAGAGCAAAGCTTACATCAGAGAAAAATCCATCACCAATGATCTGTCACGTGATGCCTCTTAGTTCTATTTTCTCCTTATGTCTTAATAGATCTTATCTCTAAAAAATACTAATTCCAATACAAATGTTAGGATCAGTCCTAACACTCGAATATTCATTCAACAACTATTTAACGATCTTATACTATGTGTATTAGTGTGCTCAGGCTGCCATAACAAAATACCACAGACTGGGTGGCTTAAACAACAAAATTTATTTCCACACAGTTCTGGAGGCTGGTAAGTCCAAAATCAGGGTGCTGGCCAATTTTGTTCCTAGTGAAGTCTCTTTTCCTGGCTTTTCCAGAGAGCTAGGTTTTTGTTTTTGTTTTTGTTTTTTTTTTAGCAACATACTACTATTTCTTAGTGTTTTTCAAACCTGCCACGTTTTAGTACCCACTACCACTACCCTAGATGTGGTTCTGATTTCTTATCTAGACCCTTGCTAGAGCCTCCTAAATAGTCTCCTTATCTCTGCCAATCAAATGTCCATACTCCTGCCAGAGTTCTCTGTAAACGTGAATTGGATTGTGTTTCATCTGCTTAGAATGCCTCATTGCCTAAAAAAGAAAGTTTAATTCCCTTAACATGGCATTCAATGTGCTTCACAAATCTGCCCCACTCTACCTTGTTCCATTTTCTTTGGCATCACTCTCACTGCTCTGATGGCCTTCCCTGTAGCCCAACTAGACTATTAACTTTCCTGAACTTGAATATGAGAACAATGCACTTGCATACCTCTGCACACTTGCTCATGCTGTTTGCTCAGCCTGGAATGCTCTTCTCTGTCTAGTGACTGGCAGATATCAGCCCCTCTTGCAAGTCTCACAGACACTATCCCCTTTTGAGGTCAGAATTAATTTCTCAGTTCCTGCGCTATCAGGCTGAGGTTTTCCAAGAGCAGGAAACAGTGATAAAAAGCAGTAGTAATAGTAATAGCAGTAGCTGCAAGCTTTCAGTAAGGAGATCTTTTGGCTAGCTTGGACTGAAGAAAAGACTAGACAGCGTGGGTGCTTGGTTCGTGTCTGTGGGAGTCAGGAAGTATAATCAGATTCGCATGGGGGAAAGAGGCTGTCTTTTTGCTTTCAAGATGAACTACACCTAACCCATCCCACACTATCAAAGGAGAACTCTTAGAGCATGTCTTGCAGAAAAGAAAAATAATCATAGAAAAGTACTTGCCTCTGCCTCATACCTCCCCCTCACTGTGAGCCTTCTTACCCTAAGTGGGAGGTGTGTGGAACTCTGAGGAATCTGGAGAGTGTACCGATACATGGGTTCATAGCTTGTTGATGCTTAGGGTTCATTCTGCTCAGTCTGCCATTGTCCTGCTTCTCTCACAATTAGATTGTTCACCAATGGTTGTTCACCAGCCCACTGTTTCTGAGGTTCAGCCCATTGAGAGCAGAAAACAAAAACAAAACCTTCAAATGGCAAAGGGATTTGAGAGAAAACAGCAGAGCTGATACAGGAATGGCTGATGGTGTTAACCCACAGTGTATATGTCCTTGGGATCCCTGGAAGGACCAGAAATATTTCAGTGGGTTAGTTACTGTTTAAAGACAGTGGAATACCGGTCCAACGAGAGACCAGTGCAGCAAAGAATATAAACAGAGAATTTTATACAGTTCTGGCAATCCTATAACAAACAGAAGTACTCACACATGGTTTTATGTCAGTTTGTGAATTGAGTTCAAGAGGCCCTAAATCTAAGTGCTGTATGTAAAATAAAAGCAATTAGTGCACCTGTTACATTGTATTCTCCAATCTGGAATTAAGTTATGGGCAGAAAATACAGAATATTTTTCCCGCTTCATTTTAATCACAGTTTGGAAGTTTATTTGTTGCTTCTTTTGTATCCCTTACAATGTTTGGCACTGCTGTACACAGAATAGACACTAAATAAACATGAAAGCCAGGAATGAGGTTAAAGATCCCTGCTTGATAGTCATTAGTATAGTCAAAACAGAGTTCTCACTGTCACTTCCCACCCTCCCTACATTTCTTATGAGCCTTGCCCCAGCAGGAGGCCCCCAAGCCCCTCAAGGTAGTCCTAAATTAATAGGCTCATCAGTAGGCTTTTCTCTCTGACATCGTTTCCTTTTTTTTTTTTTTTTTTTTTTTTGAGACGAAGTCTTGCTCTGTCACCCAGACTGGAGTGCAGTGGCATGATCTCAGCTCACTGCAACCTCCACCTCCGCCTCCCAGGTTCAAGTGATTCTCCTGCCTCAGCCTCCCGAGTAGCTGGGATCACAGGCGCGTGCCACCACGCCCGGCTAATTTTTTGTACTTTTAGTAGAGACGGGGTCTCACCATGTTGGCCAGGCTGGTCTTGAACTTCTGACCTCAGGTGATCCACCTGCCTCGGCCTCCCAAAGTGCTGAGATTACAGGTGTGAGCCACCGTGCCCGGCCACTATTTCCTTTTCTTGGGATCAGTTGAAGTACCCCAATTCACAAAGCTAATTCCAGAAATAGGGTTGCTGGGAGAAATTGGGGGTAATTTGTTAGGTTCTGGGCTTTGCACCTAAGAATCACTGCTTTAATTCTGTGCTTTATAGTGTGATGGAAAACATTGGTGCTAAGGACTGGGCTTGTTAGCAGGAATCTTCTCCTCTAGAATGGAATGCATTGATATGCAATAATGTCCTCTTTGGCATTTATATTCTTCTGAAACTTCAGTAACGCAACAAGTCATTCTCTGGCATCCAAGTGTAATTTCTACTTTACCTCCTTGAATCACAATACTTTCTGTACTGCTCTTCTTAGCACATTCTTCTTCCCCAGAACGCTTTCAGCAATGGGCCCATGAAACTGGTGGAAGGTCCCTAAAATTTTATTCCATTATCTATTATGTATTGTTCATTGATCCCTGACAGGTTTGCTCTGATTCAGCATGAATAACAATACTAGCTAACATTTATTGAATACTTACCATGTGCCAGGCAATGTGCTAGGCACTTCATATATGCATCTCATTTAATCCTCATACCTACCCTCTGGCAATTTTAGTCTTTTCATTTTACCAAGAGGGAAACTAAAATCAATAAGCAGATAGTAGCATCAGGATTTGAGCCCAGGCAGTCAGCCTTCAGATCCCATGCTGGTAACCACTATGCTAGTACCACTCTTAAGTATTAAGAGTTGAATATGAGTTAGCTGTGCTCTGGCAGCCTGCTTACTCTTAGCTACTCTTAGGAGAAAGGCTTGGGACCTGGGGAGTAGGCACCCCAAACCCACAACCTTAATAGCTAAAGTTTTCTTGTGGGTAGAGTGAGGGTAAGATAGGGAGGACACACAGAACTTCAGTCTGGTACTTCCTTTTTAACTATTGGGTCACTTAATCTCTATGTACCTCACTGTCTCCATTTATGAAGTGGGAGCAATCTCCCTGGCTTGCTTTCTATTTCTGAAGCAAAATACTGAATCAAACTGCTTCTAAGACTACAAAGGCTCTCCGAAGGTTTAGCTGATTGTAACCATTATCTCCAGAAGCTAGAGTGTTCTGATACAAAGAAGTGTAATGGGAATGATTCAGGTAAAATAGTGGATTGGAGAGGGGACAATGTAGAACTGCTGGAGTAGGATTTGCTTATTATTGGTAAGATGATTGCAATAAGAGATTATTATTTAGAACATACCATAGAATTACAAAGCACTTTACAGCTATTCTTCAGTACAGTCCTACAAATTGATATAAGACTAAAAATAATGAGGCCAGGCCTGAAAGGTTACTCAGTGGGTAGTAAGTATGAATAGTCATTGAAATGAGAAAATGACAAATATACCTCTCAGGTCCAGCACAGTATATCTCCAAGAGCCCTATTCCCTGCTCGTATAGCTGTTTCTAAGAAGACTCTGGCTTAATGTGGTAGCTGCATAGGGGTAAGGATCCAGGCTGCTTTGGTGATGTTTGGGGCTGCTTAGCACTGTACTTTGGAAGAATTGCATGCCTTAACACCCCTCTGCACTTCCACTGCCTTATTATAGCACTTTTCTCATTCCACTTTGTTTAATAGTTGTTTGAGTAGGTGTCTGCCTCCCCTATTAGACAGAGATTGTGAGTTAGTCATTTTTGAATCTTGCTTTGGTGTTGGAAATGTTTTACACTGAGCAGGCCCTCCCTTATGTGCTTTCCAACCCCAGGAACCTAATTAATTTCGACTGATCCCAGTCCTCGATGGCCTAATAATAGGTAGATTAAGCACATGCTTAGGAAACCAGCTAAATAGAGGCATTAAAGATTTTTTTTTTAAAGATTTGAGTATTGGATATATTTTTAAAGAAAGGATCAGTTGGGTGGTAACACAATGAGATACTACTTTATAACTTCTAGGATGGCTATACTAAAAAAGACAAGTATTGGCAAGAATATGCAGAGATGGGAACCCTTGTACATTGCTGGTGGAGATGCCACTTTGATGAACGGTCTGGCAGTTCCTCAAAAAGTTAAATGCAGAGTTATCATATAACACAGCAATTCCATTCCTAGGTATGTACTTAAAAGAATTGAAAACATATATTCATACAATAAACTTGTACACAAATGTTCATAGCAATAATATTCATAATAGCCAAAGGGTGGAAACACCTAAATGTCCATCAATTGATGGATGGATAAATAAAATGTGGTATATGTATACAATGGAATATTATTCAGCCATACATAGGAATGATGTAGTGAAGCTTGATGATAATATGCTATGTGAAAGAATCCAGACACAAAAGACCACATATTGTTTGATGTCATTTGTGTAGAATGGCCGGAATAGGAAACTTTATAGAGACAGAAGGTAGATTAGTGGCTGCCTAAGCCTGAGAAGGGACTGGGGGGATATTGGTGGTGACTGATAATGGATATGGAGTTTTTAGTTTGAGACAGAGTTTCGCTCTGTCGCCCAGGCTGAAGTGCAGTGGTGCAATCATAGCTCACTGCAACCTGGAACTCCTGAACCCAAATGGTCCTCCTCACGCAGCCTCCCGAGTAGCTGGGACTAAAGGCACAAGCCACCATACCTGGCTAATTTTTAAATATTTTTCAGTAGAGACGTAGTCTCACTGTGTTACCCAGGCTGGTCTTGAACTCCCAGGCTCAAGCAATCCTCCTGCCTTAACTTCCCAAGGTGCTCAGATTATACCACACCTGGCTGAATTGTGCACTTTTAAAAAGTGAACTGTATGACAATAAGAAAGAATTGCAGTTGTAATTATGAAAAAGTTCAGATTTTGTTGAATTCTCTCATGCTTATTTTATAGGTTAGTATTATTTATATCTTAAATTATTTATGGGCATTTAGGGTTTGTACCATTATCTATCTCTTTCATTCTTGGGGTTTTTTGTTTGTTTGTTTTTCCTTTTTTTTTGTTTTGTTTTGTTTTGTTTTGTTTTTAGATGGAGTCTCGCTCTGTTGCCCAGGCTGGAGTGCAGTGGTATGACCTTGGGTCATCACAACCTCCACCTCCCGGGTTCAAGTGATTCTCCTGCTTCAGCCTCTTGAGTAGCTGGGACTACAGGTGTGCACCACCATGCCCAGCTACTTTTTATATTTTCAATTGAGACGGGGTTTCACTATGTTGGCCAGGCTGGTCTCAAACTCCTAACCTCGTGATCTGCCTGCCTCGGCCTCCCAAAGTGCTGGGATTACAGGTGTGAGCCACCACGCCCAGCCATCGTTCTTGGGGTTTTAAAATGTCTTACCCTAGCCCTATTGTACTCTAGCTGTGCATCATACATCATATTGAATCTTTCCTTCTTTGCCTTCCCCTTCAAAAATCATTTGCCCTGTATCCCATGCCTGTCTGGTGATTAGAATGAAAGAGACAAACTAATGAGTATAATGTATAGTAACTGAAGATAGCACTTTCATTTTGACAGATGCTTTAACTTGAAGGAAATGATTAATAGGGAATTGCGGGCACCATGGTGGGGCCAGCAGGGGAAGTCATTTTTATTAGTGATAGCATTTCAGTCCTCCTCAAATTATACCAAGTAGGTACCTACTAACTCCACTGACTCCTGTGAGATCGAATTTAAGATGGGATCTAAGAAAGGGCCAATATGGTAGCTCCAAGTTTGACTGGTTATTGTCCTGTATGAGGCATCCTTTTATCACTGACAGAGTCTCACCTTGACATTGTCACTTTGCCTCTACCAAGCAAATAAATACCTTGTCTTTCTTTTGTGAGACAGATAGAGCTTGCTACTAGATATAAAACAGACAGCTCTTGTTGTTTAGGCCCAGGTTTGCTTTAGATTCTGAAGCAACTTCAGGGTTTAAAGGCATCCCTGAAATGGGTCTCTACCAGTTGGTGGTCAAGGTACTTGCCACCCATATATGCCAATATGTGCTTTCAAGTGCATCTAGAATTATGAAGTGGTAAGTTCTAGGATGTGTCCTATTTGTAACACTGTGGCCCTGCCTAAAAGTAGGAGAGATGTGGGAAGAGTATCAGCTTTAGAGTCAGGTGGATTTGGGATTGAATCCCAGCTTGCATTTTTTTAATTAGCTTTATGAATTTGGACAAGTTACTTTTAACATCTCTGAGCTGTAGTCTCCTTGTCTGTAAAGTTGGAAATAATAACCCTTACCTCACTGAATCATTGTGAGCATTGCAGGAGGTAACAGATGTCAAGTGCCTTACACTACTTGGCACAGAATACAGTTTCAAAAATGTTAGTTCCCTTCCCCTCTCAATCCAAGTTACAAGCAGGAAGTGAGTGACCATCTTGCCTCAGTATCCTAAACACAATGAAAGTACAAATCAATAGCAGTTCTCTTTAGCCTAGAAAATCAGTAGTTTTTTTTTTTTTGAGATGGAGTTTTGCTCTTTTTGCCCAGGCTGGAGTGCAATGGCGTGGTCTTGGCTCACTGCAGCCTCTGCCTCCCGGGTTTAAGTGATTCTCCTGCCTCAGCCTCCCAAGTAGCTGGGATTACAGGCAACTGCCACCATGCCCGGCTAATTTTTGTATTTTCAGTAGAGATGGAGTTTCACCATGTTGGCCAGGCTGGTCTTGAACTCCCAACCTCAGGTGATCCACCTCAGCCTCCCAGAGTGCTGGGATTACAGGCGTGAGCCACCGTGCCCAGCCGAAAATCAATAGTTCTTATTGAATTGTGTATGTTTTCTTGGAAGCTCATGTGAAAGGTTGCTAGTGAACGTGCATATGTCTAGCAGTCTGGGCTGAAAGGAGGATAGGAAGGTTGATAATGTGAAAGATAGTGAATAAACCTGAACTGTGTGGTTGGTATGTCTACTTAAAGAAATATAGTATCTGATCTAGCATGGAAACAGGGAGCTAATTACATTCCTGGCATGACGTCCTTAGCTGTTATAGTCTACTCTAGGATGTATGTCCTTTGCATATAGGAAAACCACCAGGACCTTGAAGCAATAGAAATAATAATCTCTTACATTTGAATAGCACTTTATAGTTTCAATATATATTCACATCCATAATCCCATTTGAGTCTCAATCCAAATGAGTGAAGTAAACAGGGCAGACAGCTATTATCTCCTATCTGGTGAAGGAAAAATCAAAGCTCAAAAATGTCAGTGACAATTTTGTAGCAAAATTGGGATTAGAACCTTTGTCTTTTGACTCCTAATTCAACATTCTTTCCACTATACCACTTTAACTGTAGCTTGAATGGTTTTGGCCTAAATGGAATATATTTGAAAACATAAATAGAAGTTATGTTATATAACATCCCAGCTGCTGGGTCTGGTTTAGCAGAAGCTTGAAGAACAGCAGAAGAGGGTGGGAGGTAACCAAGTGTGTAAAATGAGTTCCGCATTTTCAGATGTTCAACAAAAGCAACAGAGAGTGCTCAGACCATTGACTGGGACAATACTGATTCTTTAACCCTTAGTCTGTTATGGCTTTGCATTATTCCTTATCAACTCCAATGACGAATTCCAGCCTTTTCGACATTGTGCCCCTACATTTTTAATCTGTTCCTCCAACTTAACCTGTTCCTTCAACTTATCACCCAGCCTCCTGCATCTATATCATACATGGTGAAAATCCCTCCCTCCTACTCTCTGACTCATTCTCTCATCTGAATTCATATTAATCTTGTTCGTCCTGAGACATTTGCCTCTATCTGTTCTTCTAACCTTTTTGGTTTTTCTGCATGGAACCTCAATTCATTGGAAGCAATCTCTGCTATGTAAATCAAATAATATGGCAGAAGATATTCTGCAAATAATAGCTGGCAAAGATTTATTATTATTCTGCATTTTCTAAGGGATATTTTTTACTTTCCAAGCTTACTGAAACCTGGGTATTCTTTGCTCTGATGATGCTGCTTCCCTCTAAACTTTCTCCAGTTTGTCCATAACATAGCCTTAAACTGGTTGTGTGTGTGTACCTGAGATGGGACTTTCTTTTTTAAAAAACTTTATTTATTTGGAGACGAGGTCTCACTATACTGCCCAGGCTGGTCTCAAACTCCTGAGCTCAAGAAATTCTCCTGCCTCAGCCCACCAAAGTGCTGGGATTACAGATGTAAGCCACTGTGCCCGGCCCAAGGGGGTGGGGCTTTCTATAGTGGGGAAACATTCTTCCCACTTCCCAGCTCATCGGAGTCAACATACTTCCTGCTCCTCGCATGTTTTTCGATAGCAGGGAAAGGGAGGAAACCAAAAGATTGCAGAGGAAAGCAAGAGAGGAAACAATGTATAAGAAGTTCCCAGAGGGGATACAGAGAAAATGGCCTGAGGTCATGGGAAGAGGGGTTGACCTTAGGGAGGTAATAAGTGATTTCATTTTGTCTGGAGACAGTAGGAGGGAAAGACTGGAAGACATTCTGAGATAGAGAAGTTTGCAGGGATAACATCCACCTTTTCAGTAAAGCAAGAGAATGAAAGTTATTTGCTGAGGTAGGTGGCTGGGGTTGGGTGTCTGGTAGACATGAACAGAAGTAGTTGTTTTGGTAAACATGGTCAGGGACCAGCAAATAAGGCTGTGGAATGGCAAAACAGAAATGAGAATAAGCTATACCACCTCTCCCACCCACAAAGGACAAAAATACAGTTTATTTCTCCTTTAGCAATGCAGCAATAGGCAGACTAGGAAGAATCAATACAAGGAAAGGCCAGTATGAAGAAGATCCATTTGGGGACGAGGCCCACTCTTCCAATATAAAACCGAGTTGTCCGTTTTTTCCACCCTCACTACCAACTGCTCTACCTCAGGCCCTTATCAGATGAGTACTGCAACTGCTTCCTACCAGGCACCCAGGCTTCCAGCCTTTCCCCCCCTCAGATTCATCCTTCGTTTCACTTATCACTCTATTGTATTTGTTTTTAATTAACTGTCTCACCCATTAGGCTATGAGCAACTTGAAGGCAGTCTTCCAGTCTTCTCTGTGCCCCTGGGGTCTAGCACAGAATATGGAATGTAGTAGACACTCAGTAATGGTTCTTTGAATGAAAACCACTGGAGCGATATTTCTAAAACATAAACCTGATCATGCCACTTGCCTGCTTAAACATTTTAAATGATCTTTAGCATGGTACTCCAGCGCCCCCATGGGCTGATCCCATGTGCTTCCATAGCTTCATTTCCTGCCACCTTCTCCCCTTTCCCACCCATATCCCTGTCTTAAGTTAACCATACTTAACTAGGACGTGCAGTTCCTCAGCAGGCTGTATGCTCTTACCTTTGTGCTTTTATACATGCTTTCTCCCTATCTGAAATACCCTAGCAAAGTCCTGTGCAGTGGTACCAGGGTGAGCCTTGAACATCCTTCTGCCAGTTACCAAGGTGAAACTAAAGTCAAAGCTTGTGGCCCGACCTACTTTTATCTTTCTTTGCCCTTCTCCGAAAATAGTTGAGCCTAGCCTATGTGCTTATTGGGCATGTGGTAACCTGATGCCGAGGGTGAGTAGTGAGTCAGGTTCCCATGTGTTTTGTATATGTCTGTCACAGTTGTTCTGTGTGTGCTTTCCCAAACTATTTCTCACAATGTTCCCTCTGGTCTTTCTTCTAGCTAGCTCCCCGCTCCAACTCATTCCAAGTCAGTTGTAAAGGACTCTGAGGTCCCTGGTTCTGGATGGTACTGACAAACCCTGTAAGCTTCCAGGGCTACGATGGAGGGCGAGACAGGGTCAGGCCTGGGCTAGGCTAGGTAGCTAAGAAATGTTCTGTTGCGGATGTGTAGGTTGAGAAGCCAGATGTGTTTTCAAAAGCCCCTTCAGAAATCAAAGGCCTTTTCTGCACCTGCATGGGGGCCTGCCTTTTGCTATTTGGACCAGATAGGAAGGGCTACTTACACAGCTCTGAAAGCTTGATGACAGGGGCAATAGGTTCCTATGTTGCTTATTTTGAAAAGGAGATCAGGCCATATTTCTAGCCTTTTACTGAAGCTAGCAACTTAAGTTTTTAAAATTTCACCTCAAAAGAAAACATACACGTATATACACACTATTTTCTAGCTGAAGGTTTTCAATAATAGTAATGATCATCATGATGACCACAGTTATTAATGATATATTATATGTATCAAAATTGCTAAAAGAATAGATTTGTAAGGTTCTCGCTGCAAAAAAAATGATAAGTTGGTGGGATGATGAATATGTTAATTAGCTGGGCTGAATTTTTTGCATAGTATACATAGATCAAAACATCACACTGGAGCCCATAAATATATACAATTATTATTTGTCAATTAAAAATAAATAATAAAAATACTTCATAAAAAAATCACATAATAATTTTAAAATGGAACAAAAAAAAACAATAATTCTGAGTCCTTTAGACACTTTGTAAACACTAGTCCTAGATCCTATGTAAATACTAGTCCTAGATCCTATGTAAATACTTAGTCCTAGGAAGTATTTTCTTTCTTTCTTTTTTTTTTTTTTTGAGACAGAGTCTTGCTCTGTTACCCAGGCTGGAGTGCAGTGGTGCAATCTTGGCTCACTGCAACCTCCACCTCCCAGGTTCAAGCGATTCTCCTGCCTCAGCCTCCTCAGTAGCTGGGATTACAGGCGCACACCACCACACCCAGCTAATTTTTGTATTTTTTTAGTAGAGACGGGGTTTCACCATGTTGGTCAGGCTGGTCTCGAACTCCTGACCTTGTGATCCACCTGCCTCGGCCTCCCAAAGTGTGGGATTATAAGCGTGAGCCACCACGCCCAGCCCTAGGAAGTATTTTCTAAGTTCCAGTGCCATCAAAGCTTATAAAATTTTTAGAGGCAAATCAGTGAACTTAAGCAACCCACTCCCAACCAGTCTTTGTCTCTCTCCATATACACCCTGTTCCCAGAGATGGAGGGAGGAAAGAAGAAAGCTGCTTTTATCCTTTGCCGTGGCCTGGGACTGCTGGGGCTTTAAATCTTTGTATGTTTGTGTAGGAGGATGAGGATGGGGACTTTCTGACTGCTATTCATCCACCTATTCATTCAATTTACTCATTCAACATATATTTATTAAGTAACCTACTGTGTGCTGGGCACTTGGTAAAGGGATATAATCTTATCTATCCTGCCAGTGGCTTCTCCCAGGTCTCTGAGAGTGTTTGGAGCTCATACCCTCTTCTCTTTAACAAGCATGACAGTTAAAAGAGTAAGGGCTGGTATGGACAAAAGCAGGAAGGTACCTGGGGTAGTAGTCATTGAGGGGAGTCATGGAGGAGCTGTATTTTCCCGAATTATTCAAGATCCATTTTGTTTCCCCAATTTGTTGAGGCTTTTTCTACATATGAGATCCAAGAGGGTGTGAAGATGAGACTTAGGCGTGACTGGCAGACTGTCCTGAGCCCAAAACTGTACCTTGAGTACCAGTGATGATTCTAGATCACAGCATTTCAACCCTCAACACAGAAGCAGAATCCTGGACTGGCTACCGAGGGGCCCCTGCCAGCTGCTGGCTCCAAAGTTGGTTTTGTCTGTGGGCTAGATCGGTGTAAGTTGGGGTCCAGGCTGCTCGCTCAGCAGTCTGATTGATCTCCAGGGCTCTTTTGTCTCCTCCTCCCCAGTGGAAGCCTCTCCCCCCTCCCCCTCTCCCCCCTCCCCCTCTCCCCCCTCCCCCTCTCCCCCTCTCCCCCTCTCCCCCTCTCCCCCTCTCCCCCTCTCCCCCTCTCCCCCCTCCGCCTCTCCCCCTTTCTCCCTCTTCCCCCTCTCCTTGTCTCCTTCTCTCCCCCTCTGCTTCTCAGGCTCTTCCGCTTTCCTCCTCTGCTTCTAATGAATTGACATCTCCAAGAGCCGCCACATCTCTGGTAGTTTTACAAAACTGTCCTTGCTCTTCCTGCGTTTGCCCAGTCAAGGGTATTTTTGCCTGAGGTCGGAATGATGCTGTTAGTCCTGGTGATATGATTGCATAGCAACACAGAGCAGCTCTGAGAGGGGAGGAGGAGGAGAAGAAGGAAGACAGGGAAGTGGGAGAGACAGAGGGAGAGTGTGCATACAGCAGCTGTCGGCATCCCTGTCTCAGGGACTTCTTTGCTGATTCACAGAGGCAGCCCAGCCTCGGCCTCCCAGCTTACAGCTGCCGCCTGCTTCTCAGACCTGACGGAATCAGAAGGTAGGCCACAGAAAAATTATTTCCAAGCCTTGCCCTTTTTCAGCTGGCTGAGGGGAAATGACTGAGGGAGGGGAAGCTCCAGAGGTACTGTGTGGCGGGCGAGGGGTGGGGGGAGAGAGGGAAAATGTGTGTGTGTGTGTGTGTGTGTGTGTGTGTGTGTGTACGCGTGCCTGTCTGCGGTCTGCTTGCATGTGCCTTTAGGGGAAAACTTGCATTTAAAAATGCCCACAATAAAGTAGTCACCATTTAGATTCATAAAGAAAAAAAAAAAAGATGCCCAAGAATAGAAACTCAAGCCGATTTGAGCAACTAAGGTCTCAAAATGAATAGGAAGGAGGTACACAGTTTGCTTCTTTGAGAAGAGAGGGGCATTTATTTTAGGTTCTCAATAGCATGCTTTTTGTCCAAGGGTGTATTTCTTGGCAGGAGGGAAGGAAAGGTGTGGAAAGCATTGGCTAACAAGGGAGGAGAGAGGAAACATGGGACCTTGGAGCAGTTTCCCTGAACAAATGAGTATTCTGACCAGCAGACAGGACACAGGAGTTCTTTGCTGAAGTAAACCAGGCTCTGACCTAAGAGCCTGGCGCTGAAGGGCTCATCTCATCTCTGTATTTACTTCCTGGCTCTGTTGTTTTTCCTGTGACATTTTTTCCCTCTTACCTTCTCCCCTGGTTTCCTTTCTACACCCTGTAATCAGGAGGCATCTTTCCACTCTTGAAAGCATAGCTTGGAGTGGTTTCAAATAGGGCTTGCTTCTCTTGGAGTCCAACACCCTATCACCTTCTGCTCTCACCACCTTTCCCGGCATCAGACCAAGTGCCCCAGCCTAGTAAGTGGGCCTGAGACTATATGGGTAGTTAATGTTTATCCTTCCTTTGGTAGGCGGGTCGAGCCAGGCCTCACAGGTGTTGGGTCTAAGCAAGTGGCAAGGCTGGGATGGGGTGGGGTGGGGTGGAGTGGGGTAGAGGAGAATGTCAGCAGCAGCTGCCGCCTGCTTCCGTTGAAAGCATGGTGCATGCTGTCTGGAAAAGAACATACTTTTTAAAAATGTTTTCTTTTTGATTGTCAAAAGAACAAAAGCCTTAAAAAAGCTCTATGTCTAGTTCATCTTAATTCCTGACTTTTCTAAAGAATCCTTGTTTCTAGATGAAAGGCCCTCAGGTAAATCACTTTTTAAAAGGCCTGTGGGAACCACAAGTCTCAGGAGATTTTCCTTCTAAGGTTTGCGTGGGGAGATGATCCCAGAGAATCTCAGGGCCTTCTAAGGAAACCTCCGTGAAAAGGCAGTGTTGGAAGTGGCAGTGTTGTGTCCTGTTTCTGAAAGAAGACCAAGCCCCTCTGTCTCTGGGTTGGCAGGCCTCTGTCCTGTAGTCTTGCTTTCTGTAAACCATTGCTGGGGGTTGAAGGCACATGGAAAGAGCTCCTCTTCCTGTGAGATTTGTACTTCTAGGCATTCAGCCTCAGCTAAGTAGCTCTGTGCTCCAGGTCAGATTACCCTTCAAGTCCACCATAAAGGAGGGGAGCATATCTTGAAGCAATGAATTTAGCAAAGGCCCCAAGCTAGATGCGGAGAGCACATCTGGGATTCAGCCCTTCTAACTGTAGATGCTCTGAAGTTTCTGATGTTGGATCTGCCACCATGCCAGCTAGGATGGGGTCTCACTAATGAAGGCCAAGAAGATAGCCTTCTAAACCTCTCAGGGATACACACTCAGAGGAAACCCATTCAGTGGAAATTATACTATGAAATGACATTCCTTCCTTACGAAGGATTCTAAACATGCATCAGCAACAAAAATAGCAAGTGAGATAAATCCTTCTAGGATAGGGTTTACCAAACCAATGTTCTGTAGAGCCCCATCCTGAAAGAATGTTAATAGATTCTGTTTTAAAATAAGCGTTGGGTGTGTGTGTGTGTGTGTGCATGCATGTGTGTGTATTCTGCAGTTCAATACTTTTTTGGAAATGCTTCTTAACCAAATTCTCATTTTGGAGAGTCACAGTGTATGTAACACATATTAAAGACTCTGAGAAGTACTGCTGTAAATGAATCTGTTTAATTTTATTTAATCCAGTACATCCCAGACTGGTTTGACCAGGGAACACTTTTCTGTATGGAAAACACTTTTTGCCTCTTGCAGATACAGTTTGGGGAACTGCTGCAAAAATAAAATAAAATAAAATAAAAAATAAAAAAATAAAAAACTGGAAGAAATCGTCACATGGATAACACTTGTAAAATAATCTAGTCCAACAATGCATTTCTAAACATGAAAAACCCAAGAGGTTAATCATATTGTTTTCCTTCCCATAGCTGATGAGAATCTGGGATTATCTCCTGATTCCCCAGCCCATTGTACCCAACTGCTGCTTCTCTAGCAGGTCCCTTCCTGTGAAACTAGTCCCAGGAAAATGAAGCAGATTTAAGGAATAATCCTTAAATTTTGAGTGCAACATTTACATTTAATACATTTCTTCTAGTATTTTGCTATATGCAAAAATTGTCAACTTTCTTTTCAGCATGGGCTTTGTTGCATTCTTTTAAACAATGTGTTATGAAATATCTTTGTTCATTCAAAAAGGTATAAAAATAATATGGTGAAAATCAGGTTATTCATTGCCAAGCTTAATAAAGAAACATTACCAGTAGAGTTGAAACCTTCTGTCTATTCTCCATGATTAAAGTTCTCTCTTTCCTTCCAAAGTAACCACTATCCTGGATTTGGTGTTTATTATTCCCATGCATTGATTTATATACTTTTACTACACATGTATATATTTTTAAACAACATATACTACTGCTTTATATGTTTTAAAAGTTTATATCAGTGGTGTATCATATGTATTCTTCTGCAATGTGATTTTTCTTTTCTTTTTTTCCCCCCCAAGAGACAAGATCTTGCACTGTTATCCAGGCTGGAGTGAAGTGGTGTGATCATAACTCACTGCAGTCTCGAGCTCCTGGGCTGGAGCAATCCTCCAGCCTCACCACCCCCCAGGTGACACCACCATGCCCAGCTAATTTTTTTTCCTTCATAGAGACAGGGTCCTGCTATGTTGTCCAGGCTGATCTCAAACTCCTGGCCTCACGTAGTCCTCCTGCCTCAGCCTCCCAAAGTGTTGGGATTACAGCCATGAGCCACTGCACCTGGCTTGAAACTTATTTTTTCTATTCAATGTTATATTTGTGAAAAGCATCCATGTTGTAACACGGGTCTCTAGTTTACTCATTTTTTTCATTATTGTATACTCCTGTAATGACTATACCACACTTTATCTATTCTGCTGTTGATGGACATTTAGGCTATTTCTAGTTTTGAGCAATCACAGAGGTACTGTGATCATTCTTGTGTAGCTATTCTCAGGTGACAATTTCTACTGGGTAAATATCTGGGTGGAATTGTCCCCTTACAGGGTATGTGCATTGTCACCTTTGGGAGATATTGTCAAATCACTGTGCAAAATAGTTTACTAACTTACACTCCCACCATCAGTGTATAAAGGTTTCAGGTTTATTGCATTAATTGGCTCTTAAGAGTTTTCTCCCATGGGGATGCATCTCTGATTTTTTTAATTGGATAATAAATTTTATTTCTCAAAATTGCTTGACAGCTAAACTTCTCAGGAATACGTTTCCTTGTTTTCATTTGTAAATGAGGGGATTGGCCTAGATGATCTCAAAGGTCCTTTCTAGCTTGAAAATCTGAGTTTCTATGATTTATTCATTAAATCAAGTACATCTGAAGCAGAACCTTGGTTTTTTGAGTGCATTGCAGGAATTATTTTAGGAACTGTAACAAAGTTTGTTACCAATGAAATGTGTATCTTCTCTCTTACTGCCATGCTGTCAGGTAGAAAGCCAGTGGTATGAGAGAAAAGGCAGTTACACAGTTGTTACCTTGGATTGGGGAGAGGATTCTGTAGCCCATGGGAAGGGGGTCTCCTTCCCATTGCCCTGTTCTTTACAGAACCTCTTCATCTTAGAAGTCTTCCCTATCTCTTGAATTTTTTCTCCCAAGAATAATAAATGTTTGCTTTTTTTTTTTTTTGAGATGGAGTCTCGCTATGTCGCCCAGGCTAGAGTACAGTGGCACAATCTTGGCTGGGAGGCTGAGGCATGATAATCACTTGAACCCAGGAGGTGGAGGTTGCAGTGAGCCGAGATCATGCCACTGCACTCCAGCTGCACTCCAGCCTGGGCGACAGAGTGAGACTCCGTCTCAAAAAAAAAAAAAAAAAAAAAAAAACAAAAACGGATGTCCAGGCTTCCTTTCTGCACATACACACAGTAGATTTTTTAAAAATGTTTTTATAAAATTGGAGTTCCACTAAACATGCTATTCTGACATTTGTTTTCTTTGGCCTAAAATATATAACTTTGAAATCTGTCCAAATCAGTGCATATAGATCTACCTGTTTCTTTTTAACAGCTATGTAATATTCCGCCGTGTGAGTGGCTATCGTAATAGATAACATTTGAATATTTACTAAATGCCAGAAACTATGAATTAACTCCTCTCAGCAAATCTAAGAGGTAGGTCTTTTTGTTATCCCTGTTTCACAGATGTGGGGACTGGAGCACAGTAAGGTTGGGGAGCTTGTCCATATCTGTGCCGATAAGTAGCCAAGGTGCAAGCCAGAGCATCCTGGTTCAGAGCCTATGCCCCAGACAATAATGCTGTGATATGTCTCAGACGTAGTCTACTCACCAGTCCCCTGTTGGTGGACATTTGAGTGAATGCAGATTTTTGCTATTGCAAACAATACTGCAGCAGAATCTTTGTCCACTTCTGGAGGTCTTTTTGTAACATAGGCTCTTAGATTTCTCCGGTTTCTAGGTGGAAAGAGCTTATTTATTGAAAAAAAATTATTGAGCTCTAGGCATTGGGGAGGCTCTGAGCTTAAAATAGGAGACTTGACCAGAATTTCACTTCTCAGATGTCCTGTAAAGGTCACTTAAGTGCTTTTCACGGTTTGCCAGCCTGGTGCTGCCCCAGACCTTAGACTCACTGCATCTTGTCTGTTTTTAATTGCTTGTGTCTTTGCCTGGGTAGTGGCATAACTGAGTCAATGCTTGGGCTCCCACCTGGTGGTCCATAGCCAAAAATTGTCTCCATTGTATCCATTGTATGGATACACTTGCCAGGTATCAGTGATTACAATGCCTCAGAGCCTGGGTTCTAGAATTTACAGAGGCAGAATAGCATAATGATAAATAACTTGTATTCTGAGACACAACTGCCTGGGTACAAATCCCAGCTCTTCACGATGTATTCACAATATGACTCTGAACAAGTTACTTACCATCTCTGGGCCCCCATTTTCTCATCCATACAGTGAGGATAGCAATAGTAACTACTTTATAGGGTTGTCGTAAGGATTCAATGAGTTAATGTATGTAGACTGCTTAGTTAATGTATATAAAACAAGAATACAGTTATTATTTATTTGGCTATGGAAAAGCTGGCACACCAATCTTTCCGTAAAATAGTTGGTGACCTCCTTGCATTTTGGTGGGGAGTGGAGAGGGGGCAAAGAATTAGCTGTTATTAAATAGGTAATGTGTTCACATGGGTCAAAATTCAAAAAGTACAAAATGATATTTAGTAAAAAATTTTATCTCCTATTGGCAACATGGGGCTTATGTGGTGTGGGGAATAATTCTGTTTCTCAACCTGAGAAGTGATTATATGAATTTACTTTATAATAATTTAATATACTTTACATATATGCTTTATGTACTTTTATAGGTATATTTCTCATTTTGAAAAGGGCAGAAATAGTAGAAATCCCAAAGACATGGGGAGAATTTTTACTGCTCAGTTCCCTTCTCCAGTGGTAACAGGCTCTTTTGTATACTTCCAAAGATATTTTTTTGCATCTATAAGCACATATTTTTAATATACAAATGTAGACTACCCACCTCCTTGATTTTTCTCTTGTTTTCTTTTTACTTAAGGTATATCATAAGAGATCATTTTGTATTGGCATATAAAGAGTTCTTAATTATTTTTTAAGTAGCTGTATAGAATTCCATTGTATGGATACACCATTATTTAATTAGTCCCCTAGTGATAGACGTTTAAGTTTTTGCAATTTTTTTTTTTGCCATTTCAAGCCTTGTTTCAAATGCTGACATTGTACTTATTATTGTACTTGTTTCAAATGCTAGCGTTGTACATTATTCCACACAAATTTAAGTAGCATATGTTCCTAGACATCTCCAGTTTTTGGGTGCTTAGCACTGTGTTAAAAATATGTGGGATATAAATAAATATCAGGTGTGGGTTTTGTCCTCCATGAGCCAACAATCTTGCTTTCATGTTGAAATCCTAATATTTCCCCTGTGTTTTTAAAGCTTTTTATCTCTGCTCAAGAGAAACAATGCCTTCCCACTGAATCCTCCTCAAACAGCCTGTGTATGGCTTTTAGAACCAGGAAGAGTATTTGCAGTAGCAAAAAGCCACAGTTTGGTGTCCAGCAGGATCCTTAGGGGAGGGCAGGGAAGGCTTATTGCCACCTAAAAAGCATCCTCCACACCTGCATATGTCAAAATCTTCTCTTTCACCTTAGCTCGAAAGCTTCTTTTCCATAAATACATCCCAAATCCCTCCAACTAGAAGTGAACACTTACTCCTCTGTGATCTCTTATAGCATGATTTCTGTGTCCTGCTGTCTCAGTCCATTTTCTGTTGCTTATAACAGAATACCTGAAACTGAGTAATTTATAAGAAAAGGAATTTATTTCTTACAGTTATGGAAGCTGAGATGTCCAGGTTCGAGGGGCTGCATCTGGTGAGCGTCTTCTTGCTGGTAGAAACTCTCTGAAGCATCCCAAGATGGCACGGAGTATCACATGGCTAGAGGGCTTAGTGTGCTAGTTCAGATCTCTCTTCCTCTTTTTATAAAGCCATGAATTCCGCTCCCATGATAACTTATTAATTCATTAATCCATGAGTGGATTAATCCATTCATGAGGGCAAAGCCCTCATCACCTCTTAAAGGCCCCAGCTCTCAATACTGTCACATTGGGGACAGATATTCAAACCACAGCACCCACGTAGGGTATGAATAATTTTCCCCACTAAAGTTATCATTTTTTTTGTTTATATGTCTTGTTTCCTACATTTGACCAGTTGGGGACCAAGTCTGATTCATCTTCAATCTCTCATAGCCTTTGCAAATTAAAAAGAGGAATAGGAAAAGAATCAGTATGTGCAGATGGTGATTTGAGATAGGATGGAGCTAGATAGAGGCAGAAGAATCTTTGTGTATAACAAAGAGTACTCGCCCAGGAATCAGGAGGCCCTGGTTCACTTGTGTCTCAGCATCTTCATCTGTAAAGTGGGATCTTAATTCTGGCTGGGATAACTTTACTAGGTTGTACTGAGGATCATGAAAGACAGCACAACAGACTACAAAGGCATGCTATATGAATACAGGGAATGATAGTGTTTGGTGCTTAGCAACCCTTAAACATTAACATTTGATACATTAGCAAACTAAGGCCTAGAGAGGCAATATGACTTGAGGTCACAGTCAGGGGCAAAGTCTAAAAAGAACAGAGGATAGTCATTTTAGGACCAGAAGAAATCTATTCCTTTTCTGCCTGTGTTAGGATTAGAAGGTCTGAATTCTCTGACTCCTGGGTTTATCTTAGTTTTGTTTTGTGAAGCCTTAACCTAGCATCAGGTCAGTAGAGGAATAAGAAAGAATCTTATAATCTGGAGAGAAATGAATCTCAAAAGAGAAGAAAAGAGATAGTTGATGAAAGAAGAGATACAAACGACCACTAAAAGTGTGGAGGAAAAGCTAAACATCTTTAGCAATTAAGGAAATGCAAAGTAATCCTCAAAATGCCATTTTCACTCACAAAGTTGGCAAATAAAGTAAGAATACATACTGTGGGCAAGTGTGCTGGGAAACTGGCATTCTCATACATTGCTAGTAGTAGTGTAAAATGATATAACTTTTTCTAGGGCAATTTAGACATATGTATCATAAACGCTTTGATCCAGGAATTCCCCCTTATAGGCAATTATCCTGTGGAAAGAATCACAAATATGCACAAGGTTGTTCACTGCACTTTGATTTATAAAAAAGAAGAACTATAAACATATGTCTAATTGTTAAACTATGGCGTATCCATTCAGTGGAATACTATACAATGACGATAGCTAACACTTATTGAGTTGTGTATTGTTGCCAGACACTGTGCTAAGTTATTTAAATTATTAACTTTAATCATTAGAATAATTCTGTGAGGATGCTATCATTATTTATCCCCATTTTGCAGATGAGGACACTGAGGCTCAGAGAGGTTAACTTGTCCTGGACCACACTGCTAATAGGTTGAATAGTGTGGATTTGACTCTAGGTCTGTCTGATGCCAGTGCCCATGGCCTCAATCACAGTGCTGTACTTCCTATGCAGCTGTTAAAAATCATGTTTTAGGCTGGGCGTGGTGGCTCACACCTGTAATATAAACACTTTGGGAGGCTGAGGCAGACTGATCACTTGAGCTCAGGAGTTTGAGACCAGCCTGGCAACATGGCAAAACCCAAAATACAAAACCCAAAAATACAAAAAATTATCCAGGCATTGTGGTGCACACCTGTAGTCCCAGCTACTTGGGGGTGCTGAGGCGGGAAAATCGCTTGAGCCTGGGAGGTTGCAGTGAGCCAAGATCACGCCAGTGCACTCCAGCCTGGGTGACAAAGTGAGAGACCCTGTCTCAAAAAAAAAAATCATGTTTTAAGGGAATAGTTAATGACATTCTAAAATGACCACGATATAATGGCAAGTGAAAAAAGCAGGATACGAAATGATAGCATGTGATGGCGATTTTATTTTAAAAGTGTATGTATATATTTTTCTGAGAAAAATTAAAGTTCATAGCTGTCAGTAATGATTATCTCTGGGTGGTAATATTACAGATTATTTTTATTTTCATCCTTATTATTTTTTGTATTTCCCAGTTTTTCTATAAAGAACATGTATTACTTCTATAATCAGCAAAAATAAAAATGTTAACATAAAAAGAGGTCTGAAAGCAAGCCTCTTGTAGCCTTTATGCTTATAACACATCCACAGCAGTACTTCATTTTTTAATCTAAGTGACTAATGCTTTTGTGGTGTCTGATCACAGAGGAGCCATAATTTCAGTCATTCTTTGGGGATGAGTAGCTACATAGCTGTAGAATCTCTAGGGACTTTGACTACAACAAAGTACCCTTTAGACCACAACCTCTTGTGCCCCTGTGATTTGTAATAATCTCCATTCTTTGGACTATGGTCTCCTGAGGAGGAGGGGTGGGTACTTAATGCAAGGAGTCCACATATCTTTAAATGCATAAATGTTTTTCTCACTCGGTAAGTTCTAAAAGTACAGCTACTATTGTGGGTGAGAGTGGGTGAAGTGAGATTTTTTTTTTAGTCTTAAGAAGGGCCCCTTATATCTAAAACGTTGTGAACCACTGGAATAGAGTCTAAAAATGGTGGTTATTTAATTATCAGCATCATGAATAAAAGATGCTCAGTTCCGGCCCTTTGAATCAGGGTTTGTGTGTCTTTGCCCCACACTAAAAGAGATCACCTTATTATTTGCAAGCATCATCTTTGCCACCCATTCTCATCACATTTGTGTACATTCTCTAAACCATCAATTGGTTTGTACATCTAAACTTTGTCCCCATATTTCTCCTTTACTAAGCTTAGCTCTTTACATCTAAAGCTGAATATGTCTCAAGCATAGCTTATTATGCAACACTGCCCCTATTCCCTACCACAGCAAATTTACTCTTTCTCCTGTCTTCCTTCTCTTGCTGTTGGCAACATTATTCACTCAGCTCCCAAATTAGAAACCTTTGACTCCTTCTCCTCCCTTACTGTTCACATCCAATTGATCATCAAGCCCAATGTATTTTACCTCTCCAATGTACCTCAGAGTCATGCTGTCTGCTTCATCCTCACTGCAACTGCCTGCCTATTCTAACAGCTTCTCAACAGGTTCTTCCTTTTGGACAATCACTCTACAAGGAAGGCAGAGGGCTCTTTCTAAAATGCAAGTCTCGGCCAGGCACAGTGGCTCATGCCTGTAATCCCAGCCCTTTGGGAGGCCGAGGCAGGTGGATCACCTGAGGTCAGGAGTTCGAGACCAGCCTGGCCAACATGATGAAATCCCATCTCTACTAAAAATATGAAAAATTAGTGGGGCATGGTGGCAGGCACCTGTAATCCCAGCTACTCAGGAGGCTGAGGCAGGAGAATCGCTTGAACCTGGGAGGCAGAGGTTGCAGTGAGCTGAGATCGCGCCACTGCACTCCAACCTGGGCAACAAGAGTGAAACTCCGTCTAAAATAAATAAATAAATAAAATAAAATGCAAATCTCATTATGTCACTCCCTGCTTAAAATCTTCAGTGCTTCCCCATTGTCTACAAGATAAAGCCTACAATCCTCTGCTTGTCATTCAAGGCATGGCCCAATGTGGCCACAGCCTCATCTCCTGCTACACACAACAAGGCACCTACCTTGTACTCTGGTCACACAGAACACACCATATATTTAATTTTCATGTTTGTATTTTTTTTAAACCTTCACTGCCTAATGACAAATCTGTTTCTCTTTCATGACTCACCTCAAGCACATTTCCTCTAGGGAGACTTTTCTTGACATGACCAGATAGAACTCACGATTCCCTCATCTGTCTCTTCACTTCATCCCATAAACACTTCCATTATGACCTCAAATAACACTTTATGGCCATTATTTTATCCACATTTGTTCTCTCTGTATGTGATACTCCTCAGGGGAAGCCCCCATGTCTTTTTCATCTCTGTGCCTCTTAAACTCTAACCATACTGATCACATTGTCCTCTGAACATGCTAGGCCTTTTTATGACATCCACCTTCGCACAGGTGGATCTGTCTGCTGGGAATGCCATTCTCCCTTTCTCCTCTGCACAAGCAAATATCTACTAATCTTTTGAGACTCATCTCAAGTGTGCTCTTTCTGAAATACGTGCATATTCTCAGAGTTAGCTGTTCCCCACTCTGTGCTCCCTTAGCCTTTTGGTAAACTCTTGATTTTAACATTTGCTATGTAAGCATTTTATTATAATTATCAGCATACATGACTGCCTCCCCTACCCATCTCGCCCACCTCCACCGTTAGGCTTTGAGATCTCAGCAGTTATCTTTATGTCTCTAGCACAAAGCACTATAGGTAAACAATAAATGCTTCCTTGGTCAATAATTAAATAAAGTATTTTATGGTACATGGTGGCCTGGGTAGGTCAGTAAGCTTTGAATACTTATTTGTATATCTGGTCAAGGCACCTCTGGGTAGATGCTTGATTCATAGGCTTTTCTAGGTCTTGACTCAAAATCTCTCTGTATTGCTTTTCCAGGTGCTTAATGATCAATAGTTGGTACACTGCCTATCCTCACCCCCCCATGAGCCTTGGTTTTTATGCAACCTATGGTCATGCAGGGATGCCCTTACACCCTCCCACGATGTCATGATTGGCAGGCAGCTGACCAGTTCCATCATAGCAGCAGCCTCCGAAGCACCTGCCCCCACCCTCAGGTAAGAGTCTGATAGTAAAAGAAAGACCTGTGGAGAAAGAGTGGACACAGGATCTGTGTGTCCTTGGGGTACCCACGCTTCCTAAGGCTCAGGGGCACTCTCTGTATACATGCAATCCCTTGGATAGCATGGGGAATATATTGAGCCCATCTTTATTACTCATTATGTCTTTTACTGGGGGGCATAAGGAAAGGAAGGGTGTTGGGCTGGGCAGCTCAGAGGGCCTACTGCAGCTGAGGGGGGCTGGTTCCATGTTAACCTTCTAAGAGTTACAGGTCCAGGAATGTCCTAGAAGAGTATGATCCTTCAGGACATGGTCTAGGACTAGGCAGGTCCTTCCTTTGGCTTGGCTTCTCTGTGGCATGCCTTCCATTTTCTACAGGTGTCTCTCTCCTGCCATCGGCTTTTCCTCTCAAGTTCCTAGCCTTTTTCATAGCTCCTGGCTCATCCCCACTTAGAATTCCATGAGCTCCATATCTGCCTGTCCTCTCTGCTCCTGTAGTAGTGCGATGGTGGTGGTGTATGTGTCCACCTGTGTATGTTGGTAGGTAGGTAGAGGATGTGTGTGAGACAGTAGAGAGGGCAGCCCCCTTTCCCGACAATGAGGGAGGTCTAGGGAAAGTTGACTGGAGAAGGGAGATGCATAAGCATACTTTGGTTGCCCTACAATGCTTTGGGGTCCAGAGACTATGGGGATGTGAGAAAGTGCTATGTCTCCTGGAGCCTCACAGATGGGCTGCAGTGCTGAGTCACTGCTGGGAGGCAGGCAACGGCTGAATATACAGGAAGGAGGAAGGGAGGAAGAAACGAAGTGGGGATGGAGAATGTGGATGCTGGGGAGCCTGTTTTGGGGCCAGTAATGAAGGAAAGTCAAGGTCCGGAGAGGCATTAGAGTCAGGTCCCCCTGAGCTGTTTTCCCACATCCAGCTAGAAAGAAATTACTGCCTCAAACATATTCTCAAAGCGAGGGTCAACATAGACTCCCCCATTAACCTACCCCTTCCCCAGAGTGGGACTTTCACAGGGTCGAGGGATTGAGAAAACTGAGCCCTTCCAAAAGGCTTACCCCGTTCATTGTCTACCCCCTCCAAGCACCACCATGTAGGCAGGGAAACCTGAGGGCTTCATTTTGTGATTGCCGATAGCATGGGCAACTTCTCTCTTCTGCCACGATCCAGTTTCTCTTCCTTTCCTGCAGCCTTTTTCTCAAAGATTCAGGGGATGGATAGAGAGCCTCGAGGGGAGTGGGGTGCAGGAAGCAAATATCCTGACTACAAAAGCCAGAAGTAGAAGGTAATTGATAGGGAAGGAGAAAGAAATGTGCCTATTGTGTGCCTGGCTCTGCTAGGTGTGACTTCAGAGTATACTGGGAAGTAGGAGAGGGAGAGCAGGGTGATGGAGAATAGTATGGCAGCTGGGTGGGGATTTAGGAAACCAAGAAGTCTGCAGGGAATGCAAAGCTAACATGGGTGGAGCCCAGCTCATCGTGGGTGCTCCCCTCAGAGCCAGGACAGCTTGGTTGTGGCTGGGTCACAAGGGGCTTTTTCTAACTCTGGGCATTCCCAGTGCAGAGGACCCAGCACGAGTGAAGATATGGCCCAGAGCTAGAACGACTCCCTGCTCTTGGCCTGCCATCCCCTGCCATCCCCCAGCCACCCTGGGTGGCCCCACCCCAGAACCCCAGAAAGAGTCAGGCAGCTGTTCCAACTATTCCTGTAGGTGGGCCTCAGCATGGAAACAATGTGGAACTGTTGGAAAGCCCAGAAGACTCTGTGGGAGATAAATAAGGATGGGAACAGAACCCTTTATGGTAAAAACGATGTGTTTTCCCTCAGTGCTGAGGGATGGGGGCCCAGCTTGGGAATGTTAACCTTTCCCCAGACAAGTCTGCTGGAAAAGGAGAAGAGTGGCCACTTCCAGGAGGGGCCCTACCCCTCAGGCCAGTGGCTTACAGGAAAGGGCCTTCCCCTGCCCCCACCCAGGGTAGCACAGGCAGGACACAGGAGCCTCCCTGGCAATGGCTGCCTACATGGAACTGCTGGGTCCCAGTGACCCCTTTCCCTCCCCTGTGAAAGTTCAATGGGATGCCCACTAACTATCCATTTCCCTTTGGCCTCAGGGTACAGCGAGAGGTCTGAGGGCTATGGCTGTCCCTCCACTCCTCTCTGCCTCTCAAAGGCAGGGCAGAGCACCCCTCCATTTTCACAGTAGACTCTGACAAATCTCCTGGCCTCTGCACTCACCGAAGGATAATCATATTTAGAGGGATTCTGCTGCGCCTGCTTCCTGATGCTGCCATCCCATGGCTGTGTCCCCAGATGTGCCACAAACCTTCCTCACTGTCTCTGAGGAGGCTTACTTAGTTGAAGACAAGGCTTATTTTCCAAGCCCATCGTCTTAAGTCTTAGGGAAATTGCTTACCAGAAGCTTGTCACCAAAGTGGTCTGATCTTATCCTCCACCTCAGGGGAGGGGTGGGCCTGGAGGCAGAGTGAGCCCTTTGTGTCTTCCATGGAAAGGGAAAATAAATCAACAGAAGCTACCCTCTGCATGCCCCTCCTCAGCACCATGGAATGCCCAGTCCCACTCCCGCCATCCTTGCCAGCCTGAGAGGGCCATCCTGGCCCTGGTGTGGCAGGCCCAGTTGGGAGTGAACCGGAATTCCCCAGAGACAAAGCTCTGATTCACCAGCCAGGCCCTGACATAGCCGCCCCCTCCAGATTCCTGGGGGGTCAGTAAACAAACAGGGTGACCCCTGCCTCCTGGCCTGGCTCAGCCCCTCCTGCCTCCCTGAGAGGGCTTGCTCAGAGCCTGTCAGGATTCTGCCTGTGTGTGGCTCACCAGGCACTAGGTCTGGATATCTGGTGAGGGATGATCATGGAGCTGCCGGATCCTGCTATGGACTCCCCAGGCAGCACAGGTAGGGTCAGCTCCTGGGGCTGCAGGCTGGCTGAGTGCTGAGCTTTTCCCATAGCTTGACTGCTTCCTCACTTCCCTTTCTCGGTGTGGCTGTGAGCTATGGTTTTAATGGGATGATTGGTTTCCTAAATTGCCTGGAGAGTCTTGTGTGGGGAAGAAGTATGGCTTGGGGGCAAGGGGAGACTACTGGAGTCTTAGCCACTGACTAGCAGGGCCATTTTCTTTCCAAATGAAGGCAAGCATGTAGACAAGCAGGTAGGCAGGTGTGGGTCTCCCTAGTCTGGGGTAGAGCAGCCCAGGCTGATTTCCTCCTCCAATTCCCCTTCCCTCTGCCTGCTCCTGCCCCCTGGCTGGGCAGTTCTGACACTGTTCTATAGGTAGCTACCTTCCTTAGGGCTATCCTGGATAACCACCATTCCCCCAAACCCCACAATTACCCCCATAGGGCCTTACCAGTGCCCAGGAGAGCAAGCAATAGACTATGTGCTTGAGGGCTCAAGACTGGACTTTGGCAGGCTCCATGGCTTGTCCTGTTGGCCACCAACTCTGGTCAGAGTCCTTTGCTCATCTTTATGAGCAGTTCTCTTGAAGACTGTGTCCAGGCTTCCTGACTGTGGTGGACGCATCAAAGCCAAGGTTCATATGGGAAGTAAGACATGGACCACTGATAGTTCTCTCTTGCCAGTCTACTCCCTCTATAAATCTTTATGGAGAAACTCCTCAGCTTGCTTTTCTAGGAGGTTGGGTAAACTGTAGGACCCTGAAGTATGAGCCAACAGCTTACCTGCAGTGGTATGGTTGCCCAGAATTTGGGCAATTCTGTGCAGCTTCTTACCTAATGCAGGTACTTCCAAGACCCAATCTGGGCAGTGGTCCTGAGGGGTGGGGGCCCAGCTTGGTAATGTTAACCTTTCCCTAGGTCCAAAATTTATAATCATGAGTAACAGTAATAGTAGGCAGCAGTTCTATGTAACTGACCTGTACCAAGAGAAGACCTGGCAATGAACAGGACCACAGGGTCTTTCTTCATCTCAGTCCCTGAACACACAGAGAATAGCGTTTCTGAACCTTGACAGCAGCCCTTCTCTCCCCCTGTTCACACTTGTCTCACCCTTGGCTTGGTGCAGACCAGGGTATGGCACAATCCAAGGATCACAGGATGTTTGTGTTTCTGTCCAGGTTAGAGCTGCTGTCACCAGCCCTGCACCTCCTCAAGATGGTGCTGGGGTTCCCTGCCTAAGCCTAAAGCTGTTGAACGGGTCTGTTGGTGCCTCTGGACCCCTGGAACCACCAGCCATGAATCTGTGTTGGAATGAAATAAAAAAGAAGTCTCACAACCTCCGGTAAGAAACAGGTGCCTTAGGGAATTGGCTTAGATGGTGTTGGGCTCCTTTTGCTGCTGAACCCTGTCCTTCTCCTCTCAGCCTGTGCTTCCCCCTTTCCTTAGCCCACCCACTTCTCCGTTTCCTATGCTGGCACTGGGGAAAGAGCCTTGCTTTAGAAGTCAGGAGACTTGGATCTGAGCCTCAGTTTTAAGTAGTTGTGTCACCCTGAATAACTTGTTTGAGTTCTCGAAATGTTAGCTTCCATTTGTTTTTTATAAGGACAAAAAATGAGTGGAGGAATAATACCTGTTCTAACTACGTCACAATGTGGTCATGGGAATTCAAATCAGATGTGGAAATGCTTTCTAAACTTAAAAATGCCGAGGTATAAATGAAGAGGATGATCGCTCCCTTCTCCTCTTCCTCTCATAGCTGTCCTATATCTTGGTAGGTCTCATCTGTTTGCTTCCCCATCCTTTTACGTTCTATCCATAAGTTTTCAGCCCACCTATTTCTCCCCAAACTAAGGGTAGCTCTGTAGGAGCCTGAAGTCAATTTTTTTCTCAGTTGATCGGCTTTCCCTAGCTGTCTGTGCATGCCTGCCACTTTTTTCTCCACCCTCTATCATCAAAGTCCAAGCTTCTGGCTTCTGGTAGGCTTTGTTAGGGGTGAGGCATTGTGGATAAGTTGAAAGAATGCAGGCTTTGGAGTCAGGTAAACCTGAGTTAAAATCATCGCTCTATCAATGACTTAACTGTGTGACCTTTGGGAACCTACTTACCCTTTCTGGGCAATAGGAATGCCTACTTGATAAGGTTGTTGTAAGAATTAGTTGAAGCAATAATTTAGGTAAAGATCTTGGCCTAGGTGGTGGTGGGAGGGGGGGCAATGAATAAAGATAGTTATTATTGTCAGCCAAGGAGAATGGCTTGATGGCTGCACATATCCTTGGCCAGCCTCCAGCTTCCTACCATGGTTCATTTGGAGGGCAGCGGGGTGGGAGGGCAGACAGAGATAATTATACAGTACAGATTTTTCTGTTTCCATATCTCAGACCTCTAGCCAATGTTCCTTTGGGTCCCAAGGGCTGTTATATTCGTATGCATCCTTGCACATGTGCATGCCTATACTCAACCACCCAACTTGCCCTTTCCACTTACTGAATCCTCTCCTGCTCAGAGGGCAGTTCGGAACAGCCTCTATGGTTGAGCAGTTTGGCATGACTTGAATTCTACCAGGGCAAGAGGGGAACCAGACAGCTGTCACCTCTAATGCCCTTGGTCAGTTTCCTACCCTTCCCAGCCTGATGTTTGGCATGCAACTGAAGTAACTGAGATCCACAAAGTGACATTTTAAGCCATTCAAGTTTGGGATGCCTCCACACCCATGGTTCTACCTACTGGTTTTAGTACTGTGCTCCATGTGGAGGTGCCTTGGGACCCTCTTTGGGTGGATAAGAGGGAGGACTCCAGGCCTCCTCCCACTTGAACCAGAAAAGCTCCTCCTGAATTTGTTTTCTATATTAAAGTTCCATATAACTTAGTTTGGAAAAAAAATGTTTTGCCACTTAAAAAGAAGACTGAACATCGCTGGTTTTACCCATTGTGTGCAGCGCTCGCCTAGAGGCCTTCTCAGACCACAGTGGAAAGCTTCAGCTCCCTCTTCAAGAGATTATTGACTGGCTCAGCCAAAAGGATGAGGAGTTGTCAGCTCAGCTGCCCCTACAAGGGGATGTGGCCCTGGTGCAACAGGAGAAGGAGACACATGCGGTAGGTTAGAATCAGAGAAGCCGTGGTATGTAGCCTCTCAGCTGGGGAGGAATCCCTTCTGCAGTACCCTGACAGACACCCAGCTCTGCTGAGACACCTAAATGAATAGGAGGCTGTATGCAGTCCTATTAGTCTGTGGCTAGCATGCCACAGCCTAAGTCAAATATTTTCTTTCTACCCCTCCCATCAAATTCTAGCCTCCCTTAAAATACTGCCATGATTTTTAATGGGAACATGGGGAAATGAACATAATATAATGCTAAGTGAAAAAACACAGGATACAAAACTAAGTGTAAGTGGATCTCAATTGTATAAAAATGTGTATAGATGAGTATGATGTTTACATGCATATAACAGCATAGGAAGGAACTATATCAAAATGTTAACAATGGTTAACTCTAGGTAATAAAATTGGAGTTCTTAATTTTCTTCATATCTTTCTGAAATTTCTAATATTTCTGTGATATATATTACTGCTGCAGTTAAAATACTTCTTAAAAAGACTACAGAATGAAATATAATACAGCAATAAAATAAACTATAACCACATGCCACAGCATGGGTGAATCTTACAGACAGACAATATGTTGAGTGAAAAAAAGCTGGATGCAAAAAGAGTACATACTGTATGATTCCACTTATACAAAGTTTAAAAATAGGCAAATAATCAGTGGTTTTACAAGTAAGAATTGTGGTCACCTTTGTGGGAGGGGATGGAGGGGTGGGGCATGAAGATGAGATAGTGACTAGGAGGGCCCACCTGGGATGCTGATAGAGTTCTGTTTCTTGATCTCAGTACTGGTTACATCAAGATGTACACTTTTAGTTTGTGTATCCTGTATATATTTCAACCAAAAATTTAATTATAATTTTAATATAAATCCTGCCTATCTTGGTTTGGTTTCCATAAAACCCTTACAGGAAGCTTTCTGAGTCTTCTGGAGAACCAAGATCCCCACATTTTTCTCTGTCCTGTGGCATAGACAGACAAATTTCATGCTAAACAGACCTTCCAGTGTCAGAGTTATTTTTCTGTCTATCAGGAGGATTGCACGTCTTTTTGTGTAGGTAGTTCAAAGATACTTGATAATGCCAAAGAATCAAGTCGCACTGAGAAGAAGAAAGGTTGTCAATTGCAGGATGGAATGTAAAGTGATTGAAAAACTTTCCTTTCCTGTTGACCATATTGCTAAACTTTATAGGCCTTTATGGAAGAAGTCAAGTCTCGGGGCCCCTACATCTATTCTGTGCTGGAGTCAGCTCAGGCCTTCCTGTCCCAGCACCCATTTGAGGAATTAGAGGAGCCTCATTCTGAGAGCAAAGGTAGGTGGTCTTCTGTTTTTCCCACTTCTTCTTGAGCCATGTACTGCTGAACAAACACCCTCCTGCCTTCCCCAAACTCATTTTCTTACCTGTTATCTAGGAGGTTAGTTTCCCCCAGGAGTCCATCCAAAGTTGGGGGAAAGCAAGATTCCTACTGCAGGAAAAAAAGCAAAGAGAATATAGCCTGGAGCAGGGGTCAACAGTTGTGTGACCCAAAGCTGTATGTGGCTCTTTGGAGCAGCATTTGTGGCCATTTAATGAGATGTGGAAAAGAAAACCAAAAACCACTCAAATGAATTGAACTGACTCAATGAATAAAAGTACCAGTATGTCCTTTAAAAACATAGTGCTGGCTGGGCACAGTGGCTCATGTCTGTAATTCCAGCACTTTGGGAGGCTGAGGCAAGAAGATCACTTGTGCCCAGAAATTCAAGACTAGCCTGGGCAACATAGTGAGACCCCCATCTCTACAATTTTTTTTTGGGGGGGACGGAGTCTCGCTCTGTCGCCCAGGCTGAAGTGCAGTGGTGTGATCTTGGCTCACTGCAAGCTCCACCTCCTGGGTTCATGCCATTCTCCTGCCTCAGCCTCCTGAATAGCTGGGACTATAGGCACCTGCCACCACGCCCAGCTAATTTTTTGTATTTTTAGTAGAGATGGGGTTTCACTGTGTTAGCCAGGATGGTCTCAATCTCCTGACCTCATGATCCACCCACCTCGGCCTCCCAAAGTGCTGGGATTACAGGCGTGAGCCACCACGCCTGGCCCAAAATTTTTTTTTAAATTAGCTAGGTTTTGTGGTGTGTGCCTGTAGTCCCAGCTACTTGAGAGGCTGAAATGGGAGGATCACTTGAGCCCAGAAGTTCGAGGCTGCAATGAGCTATGATTGCTCCACTGCATTCCAGCCTAGGCAACAGAGCAAGGCCCTGACTCCAAAAATAAATAATATACAATAAAATAACAAAGTAAAATAATCATAATTTTAAAATACTGCTTTATTCCAACATCGAGGGACATGCAAACCAGCAAATAATAAACCTTTATAAAATCTAAAAAGTTAGGTGGTGATTGCCTTTGAAAGGCAAATTGACTATGACTCTTTGGGATTTTTTGTGTTTAGTCTTTGTTTTTGAGACAGCCTCTCGCTCCATAACCCAGGCTGTAGTGCAGTGGCGTGGTGACAGCTTATTGCAGCCTTGACCTCCCAGGCCCAAGCTATCCTCCAGCCTCAGCCTCAGCATCCTGAGTAGCTGGGACTACAGGCGCATGCTACCACACCCAGCTAATTTTTGTGTTTTTTGAAGAGACCAGGTCTCGCCATGTTGGCCAGGCTGGTCTTGAACTCTTGGGCTCAAGTGATTGGCCTGCCTTGGCCTCCTGAAGTGTTGGGATTACAGGTGTAAGCCACTGCACCCAGCCAACTGTGACTCTTTGATACTGACTCCAATAACTTCTAGCCCCTTCCCTTGATAGACAGGGCCACTCTGGTCTAAATTCAAATAAGGCAGTGGGATGGGACTCATGGTGACTAGATCTGAGTGGTGGTCCAGCAAGCCCTCTTCTCCAAAAAGAATCTTCAACCCTCTGAGATGGATTATGAATAGCCTGAAAGGACCCTTCATGAATTGAGCCCTTTGTCAATGCCATATGCCCTTCTCAGTTTATTTCTGGCCCTTCGATGGGAGGGCTAGTACTTAATTTGATGCCCAATGGGCCTCAGATAGGACAAGCTCTAGAAAGAGCAGCACAATTCTAGTTAGCCTGGGGCTATGGGGCTCTGGATCTTCTGAGGAGAGATCTGAGGGAGGAAGAATAAATCTACAGATTAGGAGCCTAAGTGGAAAAGCTGGACACATTATACCAACTTCTCCTGGGCTGAGCCTTCATAAAATGCCTCCCTTTGGCTGGAAGTGGGCAACAGAAACTAATGCAAAATCACATTCCAGGGTCGTATGAATAGGTCTCTAGATGGCTTGCCTCACTATGCCTCTTATAATGTCTTACTTTTTCATTTCCTACTGTTTTAAAATATGAGGAAATCCTCATGATATAGTAACTGGAAAAACACAATATGGTCTCTTGACTGTGGTGGCGGATATGTAAACCAACGCATGTGATAAAATCACATATAACTAAACACACGTGTACACACACACACACACACACACACACAAATACAAGTAAAACTGGGGAAACCTGGACAAAATTGGTAGATTATGTCAATGTCAATATCCTGATTATGATATTATACTGTAGTTTTGCAAGATGTTGTCATTTGGGGAAACTGGGTAAAGGGTACATGAAATCTCTGTGTTATTACTTATAACTGCCTATGACTCTACAATGATTTAAAAATAAACAGTTTTTTTAAAAAAAGTGACTGTATTAAAGGGCTCAACCATGGAAAAATATGTATTTGTGTGTGTATGAATATATACACAAACATGCCCACATGTGCGCACACACATACACACACATTTTATAAAGGGCTGTTTCTGTCTCTTTCTCTGAGCTGACCCTGCCTAGTTGGCCTAACCTGGCTTCCTGCCTCCTCTTGCAGATACCTCCCCGAAACAGCGGATCCAGAATCTCAGCCGCTTTGTATGGAAGCAGGCGACGGTGGCCAGTGAACTGTGGGAGAAGCTGACAGCCCGCTGTGTGGACCAGCACCGTCACATTGAGCGGACTCTGGAGCAGCTCTTGGAGATTCAAGGGGCGATGGAGGAACTAAGCACTACTCTGAGCCAAGCTGAGGGAGTCCGAGCCACTTGGGAGCCCATTGGGGATCTCTTCATTGATTCACTCCCAGAGCACATCCAGGCTATTAAGGTATGCAAGCCCCCTCCCCTGACTACAGTCTACCCTGAGACCTGACACTCTCCCCAGACCCTGACAATGTTTCTGCTGCTGAGACTCCACTGTTGGCGTGGGCTACAACTGAGTTGCTGTCAGTTAATGTGCTAGATTTGGGGCTGGTTTGGCTGGAGTCTCTTCTGTTTTTTTTACTTTCTTTTCTTTTCCTGGTGTTTTCTGAGGATGAGAGGAAGAGGATAAGGACAGTGGCCACCCACACCTTAGTCTGGCTGCCCTAATAGGCAAGCACTAGGCTGTGTTATTGAAACAAAACCTCTGGGTGAAGAGGGAAGAGTAGAGGTGAATGACTAATGTTTCTTCTTTCCCACTCTGTCTGCTGTGGCACTTGGGTCCTGGTTCTCCAGCTGTTCAAAGAAGAATTCTCCCCCATGAAAGATGGAGTAAAGTTGGTGAATGATCTGGCCCACCAACTTGCCATTTCTGATGTGCACTTGTCAATGGAGAATTCCCAGGCCCTGGAACAGATCAACGTCCGATGGAAACAACTACAGGTAGAAGAGCAGCCTGGAGTGAACCATGGGGAGGTGCCTCCATATAACTAGGCTTGGGAGAAACTTCTTCAGGGGTATGGAAATAGGATCTGCATGGGAAAAGAGGAGTGGAAAATGTGGGGCTAGGGAATGGGCTTTTCAACCTCTAAGCTGCAGGGAATGATTAAAATGAATAAGAGGGGTCTTTCTGGATTTGGGCCCTCAGGGTAGACAGGGGCAGGGGAAGAGTGACTGCCCTGGAATTAGGGATGCTCTGCTGTGACCTTTGGGAGTTCTGGGGGATGGCTAGGAGTTGAGTGACAGTGGGAGAGGCTGGAACCAGAGAAAAGCCAGTCCCTGAGGAAGCTCATAAAGATTCCCAGAGGCACCTGGGGATCCCACTCTAAACAGCTGGAATGAATCTACTGACCTCACTCTGTTCTTTCCATAGGCGTCAGTTAGTGAGAGGCTTAAGCAGCTCCAGGATGCCCACCGGGACTTTGGGCCTGGGTCACAGCACTTTCTCTCCTGTACGTGAACCAAACTGGACTCCACTTAGCAGAACCTCAGCCATCTTCCTGGAGAGTCTATTGTTATCCCCTGGGGCCCTAGTGGGAGCCCAGCATACCTTGACATCCGAGAAGCAGTAAGGATAAAACAGTGTGGTATAGTGGCTAAAAGAACAGTCTCTCGGCTGGGCGTGGTGGCTCACGCCTGTAATCCCAGCACTTTGGGAGGCTGAGATGGGCGGATCACCTGAGGTCAGGAGTTTGAGACCAGCCTGGCCAACATGCAAAACTCCATCTCTACTAAAAATACAAAAATTAGCTGGACATGGTGGCGGGTGCCTGTAATCCCAGCTACTTGGAAGGCTGAGGCAGGAGAATTGCTTGAACCCAGGAGGTGGAGGTTGCAGCCTGGGCGACAAGAATGAAACTCCATCTCAAAAAAAAAAAAAAGAACAATCTCTCAAATCGGAGAGATCTGGGTCTGAGGCACAGCACCTCAACCTAATAGCTGTGCAGGCTCGAAAAAAAAAAAATAGCTTACTCTTTCTGAACCTCAATTTTCCCATCTGTAAAAAGAAGGAAAAATATTACCTAGCTCATCAGGTTATGGGAATTAAATGACTATTTTTTCAACAATATTTATTGAGGGCCTTCTGTGGGCCAGATACTGCTCTAGGCACTGGGGCTGCATCAGTAAACAAAACACACAGAAATCCTTAGACAGCTTATATTCTAGCTGGGGAAACCAGACCACAAACAAATAAGTAAAATATATATAAGGTTACTTGGTGACAAGGGCTATGGAAAAAATTAATGCAGGGAAGGCGTGGATAGGGAGTGCTGGACTTAAGCACGGAGGTGTTGCAATTTTGAACAGGGTGGTTAGCAGAGGCCTCACTGAGAAGGTGGCAATTGAACAGAGGTCTAAAGTAGGTGAAGGGATGAACTGTGTGGATGATAGCTGAGGGAAGAGCATACCAGGCAGAGGGAACAGCATATTTCACAACTTTAAGGTAAGGATGTGTCCGAGAAACAGTAAGGAGAGCAAAGTGTGGGGGAGTAGGGGAGGCTGGAGCACGTAAGGCCTTGTAGGCAATGGGAAGAACTTCAGATTTTATTCTCAGTACAACGGAGAACCATTGGCAGGGTTTGAGCCAAGGGATGGCATGATCTGCCTTATGTTTCAACAGAGTCAGGGTGTTGAGAAGAGACTACTGGGGAGCAAGAGTGGGAACAGGGAGGCCTATTTGGAGGTACATTGCAATAATCCAGGTGAGGGATTATGGTGGCCCAGACTGGGGGGCTGATAGCAGTGGAGGTGGTGAGAATATACAGACAGAAAAATGAGATTGCACACAAAGCAATGAGCATAATATCTGGCACATAGTAGGAGCTCAGTAAATGTTAAATGTGGTTAAAATTGTTGCTATTATAATCATTGGCATACAGCTATACCTGCAGGCGGAGGACTCTTGTACGGAGGAAAACTGCAGTGAGCAAGCTGACCATGTAAACTGAGCCATTCCTGGAAGGTCCAAAAGATAGACACAGGCAGAGAGAGGCATGAGTTTCCAGAGTTCCTCATGAGAGAGAGAGAAATGGGCAGTACCATTACCTACAGTCCCACAGGACTGAGAAACTTGATCTTCTAGGGGAAGAGCTTTGAGCCCTAAGAGGAAAGTGGAGTCTACTTCATATCCGCAAGAGTAATCCAGCTGCCTGCAGCTGATGGGTAGAAATGGCAGTCTGCTCAGGGAGAAGATTGTCAGAGTGGCCAAGGCCAAGTATTCCTGTTCATGCCCTTGCCACATCTCTGGTATGTTAGGATATTGGTGACAACCTCTTCTCCTTGCCTTGCCCTAACATCAGGGAGAGAAGCGTGTTCATTAGAACTCTTTGCCCCACCCTCAGAGGCTGTTAAGAGCTGGCAATGAAATTCAGACATCCCCTTTTGGGCTTGACCACCTCTTTGGGAGGATAGAGCAAGGGAGTAGCTGGGGGCCTTAAGAGCATTAGTGGCCACCTTTTTTTCTCTTTCTCTTCTCCTTTACCAGCCTCTGTCCAGGTTCCCTGGGAAAGAGCAATTTCACCCAATAAAGTTCCCTACTACATCAAGTGAGTGACCATCTGAATCAGAAGTGGGTCAGTCACCTGCCCACCCCCTCCCTCTCCTGCCTTTTTGCTACCTGTCCTTGTCACTCTGTCTGTTGGGATTCCTCCATCCAGTTCGGTTTTTCTCCTACTCATATCAAGATCTCAAGATTCTACTTGGGTAAAGGTGAACCCTTGGGCTTTGGCATCTTGGGTTTACCCTCGAATCCTGCAGCTTCTTGCATCCAACCTGTCACTGAGTGGTGTGCACACCTGAGTGTGGGGGTGGGTGGGTGGTATAGATGCTGGTGCTATTGATGCTATTGTTTGTAGCCACCAGGCTCAGACCACATGCTGGGACCATCCCAAGATGACAGAGTTATACCAAACCCTAGGTAAGAATGTGGGCTTCGTGTATAGGGTGGGCATATACACAGCTGCCTTTGTCCTATAATGTCCATCTACAGAGGAATGGATAAAGAAAATGTGGTATATCCATGTAGTGGAATATTCAGCCTTTAGAAAGAAGGAAATACTGCCATTTGAAACAATGTGGATGAACCTGGAGGACATTGTGCTAAGTGAAATAATAAGCCAGAAACAAAAGGCAAATAGTACATGATCTCATGTGTGTAAGGAATCTAAAATAGACAGACTCATAGAAGCAGAGAGTAGAATGGTGGCTGCCAGTGGCTGAGAGGAGGGGAAAATGGGGAGATACTGGTCAAGAGTACAAAGAAGTTTCAATTATACAAGATGGATAAGTCCTAGAGATCTACGGGGCAGCATAGTACCTATAGTGAACAATACTGGATTGTATCGTTAAAAATTTGCTAAGAAGGTAGATCTTATGTTAAGTGTTCTTAGAGAAAAAAACAATAAAGAGGGTAGTTGGAACTTTTTGGAAGTGATGGATGTACTAATGGCATAGATTGGGGTGATGGATTCATAGATGCATACTTGTCTCCAAACTCATCAACTTGTAGACATTGAATCTGTACAGCTTTTTGTATATCAGCTATAACTCAATAAAGTGGTTCTAAAAAGAATAGAAGAGAATCGCAGTCAATAAGCAGGTGGGAGAGGGAATGAGTGCCTCATCGTTTCTCCAACAGCCTGCCTTCCTTTACCCTTGCACCTTTCTCAACTGGAGGCTCTACATTCCCCTCTAGACCATTTTATCACTGGATTAGTGCATTATTCTTACAGATGTGAAGTCTGATTTGCTTTAAAAGACTGTCCAGGCTGTGATGAGTGTGACTCTTGCGTGCCTTATCTTTGCCTACTGTGAGAGACTCATCATTATGTTTGTTGCACATTTTATCCATGCTGATGCATGTGACTACAGTTTATTCTTTTTTACCACTATAGAATGTTCCATTGTATATAGCACAGTTTCTGCTGTTGACAGACATGTGGGTCATTTCTTGTTTTAAGCTAATGAGGACAGTGCTGCTGAGGAGTTTCTTGTATGTGTCTTCCAGTACGTGTGTGCAAAGATTTCTCTGGGGCATGTTTTTCAGTCTACAGGTCATAACATCATTTCAGTGTGTTGTGACAAACATTTAAAAAACTGAAATAGACCAGGAAATATTAATATGCAACAGATCCTTAGCAAGAGTCATAGTTGATATTAATTTTGTTGTTTTTACTCTATCCAATCTAGTAAGGAATTGCTTCCTGAAATGTTTGATTTAGTTATTTTTACATATACACATGTATGCTATAAAATGAATTTCATACTGTAAGTCTTGATCAAAAAGCATTTGCAAGTCACTGCTCTGGGATATATAGCTGGCTGGGTGGTGGGATATGTGACTGTTCCATTTTACTAGGTGATACCAAGTTGTTTTCAAAGATGATTGTGTCAGTTCACACTTTCACTGGCAGTTCTCATTCATCCCCATTCTTGTTGACACTTGCTGTTGTCAGACATCTATTTGTTGCCAGTCTGGTGGGTGTAAGATGGTATCTTGTTGTGGCTTCAACTTGAATTTTTCTGATCTGAGTTGGTCTCTCTCCATTCTTTGCAGCTGATCTGAACAACATTAAATTCTCAGCTTATCGCACTGCCATGAAACTCCGCAGAGTCCAGAAAGCCCTGCGCTGTACGTCTCCTGTTGTACTTCCCTATGACGTTCACCACCCCTCTCCTGTTCCTCATCTGTCTGCTGTTTCTCATTTTCCTCCCACCTTGGCAAAGGTTGTTGATTGGCTTGGTGGAAACTCTCCAAAGCCTGCAATATGCTAGCTGTCAACTTCTGCTCTTTCCAGTTCCCTTCCACTCTCGCTAGGCCCCAGACGTGTTTCCAAATTAACCCCACTGTTATGCTCCTCCTTGACTCTTTTCCCATGCTCAGTATGTATAATCAAGCAACTGCTTTGTGACAGGAAGTACTGCAACCCATGATTTGCCATCTTGGGGTTATTGGATGTAGCAGCAAAACTGTTGAAGCAAATACCAGTGGTTAGGGAACAGTGTGGCTGTGGATATAATATGCCTTCTGGCCTTTCTCGGAGACACTGTTCATTCAGACTTCCTGGCTCAGGCATGTCTGGCTAGGCTGAGCCAGCATTTGGGGGTAATTAAGATGTCCTCTTGATATATGTCACATTTCCCCAACCGTACCTGAGCCTTCATTGCTGGTGTCTAGGTTCTCAGAACAAAACTTACAGATGAACCTATTTGCAGTTGAAACTCATGCAAAGACAGAAACTTAAAATGGGATTTGATCCCTTGGGAGTTAATACAACATAGGAGTTGAGTTTACTCATGTCCCATCATCTTTTTGAAACTGATGTCAAAGAACATTGGATATAAAAACATGTTGGGTTAATTTGAGGAACATTTTGCTGCCTTCTGCCTCCTTGGATGAGGGTCTTAGTAAAGGACAAGCTTGTATCATATTTGCAAATGGTTGATCTGGAGATTCAGTCAAATTTGGTGATGCTGGTGGCTTTATCTCCTTATTTAATCCCTGGCGTTCTACTTTTGGCTATATTTTTTTTCCCTTCTCTTCTTTCCTTACCAGTGGACCTGGTAACTTTAACCACAGCCCTGGAAATCTTCAATGAGCATGATCTGCAGGCCAGTGAGCATGTGATGGATGTGGTGGAGGTCATTCACTGCCTGACTGCCTTATATGAACGTTTGGAGGAGGAAAGAGGCATCCTGGTCAACGTGCCACTCTGTGTGGACATGAGCCTCAATTGGCTCCTCAATGTTTTTGATAGGTAAAGGTTTTCAGCTCTGGAAGCCTCCAGGATAAAATTCAATAGGATATCTCAAGTGGGCCTGGTGGAAAGGTGTTGCTCCCATAGTAGACTTGGACCCAGCTCAGCTTGGGGCATGGTTGGAACAGGGCTCTGCTGGGATCAACTTTGTGAGGGAAATGATTGCCAAGATGTTAACCCTTTACATACATTCGTGTTCTCAGTCTCTTCTTTTAAACCTAGTGGTCGCAGCGGAAAGATGCGGGCATTGTCTTTTAAGACTGGCATTGCATGCTTATGTGGCACGGAAGTGAAGGAGAAACTTCAGTGTGAGTATAACTCCAAAGTGTGGAGTGGTGTTGGGTAGAGGGAGAGGTGTTGCAGGGAGGAGGAAGGGTGTAAGATAAGCAGAAGGTACATCTTGTGACTCAGCAGAGGGCTACTTGGGCTACCTTATGATGCTTCTTGGTTCACACTATTGCAAATAACACATGACAGCCAAAGGACAAGATGGGCCTAAGGCCTATTACTATTCCCAGTGTCACTCCAACGGGCTTCATTCCTTCTAAACTGATGGAAGTATTTAGTCAGGATCTATGTTGGCATTTTGAGGTACCCAGGGCCCTGATGTTCTAGTTGCATTCCCCTGTGGCCTATCAGGCTTAGCCCTCTTCCAGTCTGAAGCTCAAGCCATGTCACTAGAGACTTCTTATATACACATGCAGGGCACAATAATCCCCAATATCTGGGAGGCGGACACTGTGTTCTTCTGTAGTTTTTCACATCTTTGGCTTATAGTACCTTTGCGTTCCCCTCTGTCCTCCATCTTGTGTTCAGCATTTTGAACTTTTCAGTAGCAGCATGATTAGTTGTTGAGTCCTAATGTGTGACTGCTAAATGGGGTGAGTGCTAAGTTAAATTAGACGTGGTCCCTGCTTCCAATGATTTACAGTCCAGAGGAGGAGATGGAAGTACACAGAAAGCATTTTTTAGAAAGTACTGATGAGAATAATCCAAATGGCCAAGAATATATCCTGTATCATATGACAGAAAAGAGACAGATGACAGCAGTCTGGAAAAACTTTACAGGGAAGAGAACATTTCCAAACATGTTCATGGCTATGATATTATGTATTTCTCTCAACATTTCCTTGCGATGGGATGAACAGTGATTATTTATCATCAATTTAAGAGTAAGGAAACTGGGCTGGACATGGTGGCTCATGCTTGTAATCCCAGCACTTTGGGAGTTCGAGGTGGGAGGATCACTTGAGCCCAGAAGTTCAAGTCCAGCCTAGACAACATAGTGAGACTCCATCTCTAATTTTAAAAAGTAAGGAAACTGCAGCATAGACAGGTTCATGACTTACCCATGATTCTACAACTAGGCAGTAATGGACCCAGAACTCGAACCTAGGCTCTCTGCCTTCTATTTCTGTGTATTTTCTAAGCCTTAAGCAAGGTGTGAAGCAGACAGAGAATAACCTCTGGAGGAGGTTTGCTAAGGCTGGATTGGGATATGGAAGGGAACAGCCCTAGAAGGGCTTAAATAACCCATATACAAAGATAAGTATCATAGTAGATTCCACAACAACTTAGAGATAATTTTTAGATGATCAGATGTTTTGAATTAGCTTCTCTTTTTGGATTATGCATGCCAGTGTTTCCTTTCATTTGTGTGGACAATTGAGAGATTACTGCAGTGTCAGACTACATAAACAGGAGAGATGGTATGGCAGCCTGACTGTGACTCATGTTCAGGTGCCCCTGAGCCCGTACCCCATCATCCCGCTTCTGGAAGAATCTGTTTTCCCAACAGTATCATATCTGTGTCTGGCACTGCTCTTACACACAGTGCACTCGACCTCTCTCTCTCTTGCTTTCACTCTCTCTCACTCTTTCTCTCTCTGTCTCCCCTTCCCCCTGATATTCTCTCTTTGTGTTGGCCTGATTTTTCTCTCTGAACTCAGAGAATGCTCTTTTTAGAACTCGGCTGCTAGAAGGTCAGGGATAGACCTCTATGTAGTCCAGTTTGAAAAGTCATTAGCTCAGTCTGTGCTCTTTCCCTATTTTCCTTTTCTGCCCTTTCTCCTCACCATTCTCCGGCCATTCCTGTGTCGGGGTTGGCCATTCTTGACGGTGGGGCCAGCAGACCTCTTCAGCCAAGTGGCCAACTCAGGCAGCCAGTGTGACCAGCGCCACCTTGGTGTCCTGCTTCATGAGGCCATTCAGGTGCCCCGTCAGCTGGGCGAAGTGGCAGCCTTTGGGGGCAGCAACGTGGAGCCCAGTGTCCGTAGTTGCTTCCGTTTTGTGAGTATGAAACTGGGGAGTGGGGGAGGGAAGGGAGGTTGCAGGAAGGGTGGGAAGAAGGGAAGGAGGACTACAAGCTAGGCTTTTGATCTGAAGTACGCAGATGCAAGGGAGTTTATTGGGATGGAACAACAGGGCAGAGGGTTCTCTGGGCTCTAGAATCATAGTCCTGTTAGAGAGGGTGTCAGCTCAACTAGCACAGGGCAGAACGTGAACACCTCTGGAGAACAGGCCAACCCAGCCCCTGCTGGTTCTCCTGCCCCTCTGAGGGCTGCCATTCTAGGGATAAGACACTTTGGGCCTCAGTCATTCCCATTGGTCTTCTTGTTTCTGTAGAGCACCGGGAAGCCAGTCATTGAAGCGTCCCAGTTCCTGGAGTGGGTCAACCTGGAGCCCCAGTCCATGGTGTGGCTGGCTGTTCTGCATCGGGTCACCATTGCTGAGCAAGTGAAGCATCAGACCAAGTGCTCTATCTGTAGGCAGTGCCCCATCAAGGGGTTCAGGTAGGGAAAACAATACCTGCTGGGATGATAATAATAAATATGTCGTGACATATAACTCAGATATTATAAAATAAAGTGTCACCTAATTATTATATAATTACAGCTAGTCTATTGTAAATTATTATATACTGTTATAATCCTTTCTATTGCAGAATGTTTAATTGTTTTTAAATGGGAAGTGAGGAAATATTTTGTTTTAGTTGTATTATAAAGTATTACAGACCTACAAAAATGTATAGAAGAACATAGGTGTAAGAGCACCTATGTACTAAATGGTATGCCAGCAAATGTTTCACAACCTACTCTCTAGAAAGAAAAAAGGAAACTTGATCTGTAGCATTTGCTAATTTCTGTGATGTATATACTCCCACTGTGAATGATATCAGGCTATTTACAGGAGGTCTCTGAGCAGAGTCAGAAACAGATCCTCAGTTGCACACCATTTATATAGTATGTCAACCATGCAGATACAATAGATGTTAAGTAACCTCAAGAGCATAGAGAGTAGCAAAGTAATTAGGAAGTAATGAGTTTTGAGTATTTATCACCTTTGTTTGTAATATAATTTATTTAATTGTGAGTTTATATAATTTAATAATGGCTAGATTTAACAACTGGCTTAGAAAACCCCTGAAATTTTAACAGCCAACTGTCGTAAGCTGGTATGAGCTGGCATCAGCACACCACAGTATATACCCGTGACCAACTTAAGGAATAAAACATTATTGCAATACATTTGAGGTCTCCTTGATTATATTCCCCTCCTTCCCCAACAAAGGTAACCACTATCCTGGATTGGACTTTCATCATAAAACACTCAACTTTTTACCTTTGTAAAACACTAACCCACAACTCTCCCTGTCATCACCCTGCTTTTTGTAAGATGAGCAAATGAGGCACACAGCTAGTTAGTGGTAGATCTAGACTAGATATTGGATCATATGACTCCTCTAAGTCTAGGCATTTCACTGTCCTATGCTACAAGGTTGGGCAGTTCAGCCAGGCTTTGGAAGTAGATCTGAAGGGCTATTCTTTATTCTGCAATAATAGGTATATTATTATGAACAACCTTTGGAAATAACTTTTAGCCAACTTAGCCAAGGCTGGTAGAAAGGACTGCCTTCATATTGGAAGTGTAATTTCTCCAGGGTAGGTGGTGGTCCCTGGGAGCCTGGACCTGTTTGGGCCATCCTTGTTTAGAAGGCCATTTGATATAATGAGATATTTACCCCTGCTTCCCTCCCGTCTCCCTTAAACAAAGGTGGTGAGACAATGCTATTTCCCACACTTCCTGGGAACCTGGCCTTGTGATTTCATAGAGATTTATGGTCTCTAGAATAAAGTTGTTCATCTGTTGAGAACTCAGCCACTGCTATGTATACGAGGTTGGGCATGTTATGGCTCCATGCCTCATTCATCCCCTTCTACTGTGTGTGTATATTTTAATGTTAGGGGAACAGTGGGGAGGTCACTGTGGCACGTTGGACTCTCTTTCCTACTACATCTCCTCTCCCCCAAGGTACCGGAGTCTGAAGCAATTCAACGTCGACATCTGCCAGACCTGCTTCTTGACAGGCAGGGCCAGCAAAGGCAATAAGCTGCACTACCCCATCATGGAATATTACACACCGGTATGAAGCCTCCAGGCTGGGTGGGAGGGTTAGACAGCTCTCAGGTACTAGGCCTTGATCCACTTCGTCCAGCATTGGCTCATTGTCTTCTGCTCTCCCATGGGGAGCATTCTCCGAGGAGCTCTGGTGATTCACTGGTTTGGGAAATTCAGGCCTCTCTATTCTTCCAGCAGAGCTTCTCCCTCACCAGGCCTGGCCACAGCTGGCCCAGGACACTCTCAGCCATTTAAAGGGCACTCACTGTTTACTGCAGAGAAAAGTCTCAGGAAAAACAAAACAAAGCAAAACAAACAAATAAACTAAAACAGAGAGAGCAAGGCAGTTCCAGGTGATTCGCCTTCCATTGCTCACTTGAGTTTTTCCTGGCTAGCTTCCTATATTGCTTCTGTACTGGGTCACTCAGTCTTTCCCTGATGCTTTGTCATTATTTCTACCCCTTCTAGTCAGTACCAAAGCTTATGCTCAAATTAATTACTCATCCCTTGGAGGGAAAAAAGAAAGGTATGTCCTTTACCTGGACCCCCAAACTCCACTTGGTTTTCCCTGGTAACCGTGTCCTCCATACCTGCCTTAGCCCAGTTCAGTCAGCATCCCTGAACTCCAGCCACAGAGTTGCTCCTGTGCTGTGCTTAAAACCCACAGCTCCACGCTTAGCTTCCAGCAATGACTCTGCTCCCTACTCATCTTTTTCCTTTTCTGTCCCCACAGATGCTCCCAAAGCCCTGATCATATCCCCATCTCCCACCACTGCTCTCTCTCCCCTATTCTGTCTCCTGTTTTTCAACCTGTTTCCCCACAATCCATCTATCCAAGCTTTCATCTCTTCAAATCCTGTTGGCACAGAAATTCGGTGTGGCCTGGTGGGAACAGGGACCATGCCCTTTACTTTTCATTTATTATCATTTTAAAGAAAACATTAGAAAAGTCATACATGGAAAACTGGCTGGATCTGGTAGACTGATAATCCTCTACCACCTGCTCATCCTCTACATCCTTAGAATTCATAGAAAAGCTATTTTAAAAATTAACAAACATATGCTCATTATAAAATATTCACATCATATAAAAGCATTTAAAGTATAAAACAAAGTCTGGGTGCCGTGGCTTACACCTGTAATCCCAACACTTTGAGAGGCCGAGGTAGGAGGATTTCTTGAGCCCAGGAGTTCAAGACTGGCCTTGGTAACACAGTGAGACCCCTGTCTCTACAAAATTAATTATTATTATTATTATTTTTGCTTTTAGAGGAACTGAGACAATTTTTTTAAGTATAATATGAAAGTCCTCCTGTCTCCTCACCTTGGCCCCCCACCCCTCCAGTTCAACTTCCCAGAGGCAACCAGTGTTGAGTTTGGCATATATCCTCCCAGACCTTCTTCTAGGAGCAGGGTATGGTGGGCATGAGCAAGAGTGGATTACCCAGCAGGCTGTCTGCTCTAGCAGAGCAGCCATACCTGCCCAGTATATCTGGAAGCCATTAGGGTAAGTTCCTCTGCCCTGTCTCCTCCTCAGACCACATCCAGTGAGAACATGAGGGACTTTGCCACAACCTTAAAGAACAAATTCCGCTCCAAGCATTATTTCAGCAAACACCCTCAGCGAGGTTATCTGCCTGTGCAATCAGTGCTGGAGGCTGACTACAGTGAGACGTGAGTACTGGTGGCTGAGCAGGGGCTGTGGGCAGCCTCACTGAGCCCGATCGTATGCTGTGAAGGGACTGAGTCCCGAGTGGGCTAGGAGAATGTTCCAAGGTAAATCCCACTAGTGATAGGGCAGTTCAGCTTGGGCCTGACCTGCACTCTGGCCTGAGAAGTAGACTGGAATCCAGTCTTTGTATTTTGTTCCCATCAGCTCTTGCCCATGTCCATAATGTAGGGAGCAGGAGAGGGAGGAGGAAACAGGCTGCCCAGTCTTTGGTCCCCCGAGTCTTTGCTGCTTTCTTCTAGGCCGGCTTCTTCCCCGATGTTGCCACACGCCGACACACACTCCCGAATTGAGCATTTTGCCAGCAGGTACCACCAGGTTTGCGGGAGGTGGGTGGGAGCTGTTGTAGGAAGTCCGAGGGGAAAGGATCTTCAGTCGGGGCAAGGAGAATGGAGTCAGGGCCAGGGGATGTGCACAGTGGGGTGTGCAGCAGCCAGCAAGGCCCAATACTTAGGAGTAGTTGGGGCAGCTCTCAAAGCCAATGATCCTGTTGTGAGATTAGAGTCCTTGAGATGGAAGCAGGCCCCACATCCTGTTTTCTCTCCTGCCTCTGCTCTTTATTCCTAGGCTTGCTGAGATGGAAAGTCAAAATTGCTCCTTCTTTAATGACAGCCTGTCCCCAGATGACAGCATGTGAGTTTCCACAGCTGCTTATTTGCCAGAAATAGTTCTCCTTGAGATCTTTGTGCCACTGTTTGGGAAGGATATATCCTCCAAGGAACGGGGGTGTGTGGTGGTTAGGATCCTTAGCTCCCTAAGGAAGGAAGGCTGCTTTCTGGGCACGGTGTTCAGTAAGAAAGGCAGTCTTCCCTCTATCAATCAGCCTAGGAAATGAGTGATGTACTAGCTCTCTGCCATCTTTCCAAGTCCCTTCCTGTTGCAAGATCCCATCCTTCTATACACAACTTTGAGGAACAAAGAATATGCCCTCCCTCATCTGAAGTTGTAGAAAGGAGCCATTATCTTGCGCTCAAGATGCCAAAGCCCTATCTAGTGCTACACTAACCCTGGGAGACATCAGGGACTTGGCTGAAGTATAGCCAAGGGAATTTCCTGGTATGACAGCCCAGAGAAGGGGCCTTGTGTCTCTAGGGAGGTCCCCACCCTGCTCAGAGGTCCTAGGAGCTGCTGGCTACATGGATCAATCTGCCCTGACTGGGACTCAGATCCCTCTAGAGGAAGAGGAAACAAAGGAGGGTAGAGTGGGGGAACAGCACAGAAAGGGAAATGATTTGCTCATTGTTTCCCGGGGGGGAGGCTGTAAGTAGAACCCAGATACCCGCATCCTGAAAACACTCTCTCAATACCCCCAACCACAGCCTCTGCCTCCTTTGAACACTTTCATCCCTCTCAAGCCTCAGTATATGTCCTTTCCCTCTTGATGTGACTTAGAAGTGAATCCTCCAGCATGCATTTCCTGGGGCCTGAGCTGCAAGCTGAGTTGTTTCTCTGTTCAACAACTGGCCACCTACTCTGCTTTCCCCACACCCATGCAGAGACGAGGACCAGTACCTGCTGCGGCACTCCAGCCCCATCACAGACCGGGAGCCAGCCTTTGGACAGCAGGCTCCATGCAGTGTGGCCACAGAAAGCAAGGGGGAGCTACAGAAGATCCTGGCCCACTTGGAAGATGAGAACCGGTGGGTGTGATGATAGCAGAAATCTGTGTGGGTTCTTGAGGCAGACAGATTGAATTTAAGTCCAGGCACTTCTACATCCTAGCTGTCTGACCTTGAGCAAGTTACTTATATTCTGTAATCCTCTATTTCCTTATCTGTAAATGGGGATGATGATCATCAAACCTGCCTCCTAGGGTCACTTGTGAAGACCAAATGAGATCAGGCATATAATGTGTTTGGCTCAGTGCCTGGCTTATAGTAAGGGTTCAATAAATGCTAGCTATTATAATAATTATTTGAATCCTTTTAATTTTTTTTTTTTTTTTTGAGACAGAGTCTCACTCTGTTGCCCAGGCTGGAGTGCAGTGTCGTGATCTCGGCTCACTGCAACCTCTGGCTCCTGAGTTCAAATGATTCTCATGCCTCAGCCTCCCGAGTAGCTGGGACTACAGGCATGCACCACCATGCCTGGCTAATTTTTTTTTTTTTTTGTATTTTTAGTAGAGATGGGGTTTCACCATGTTGGCCAGGCTGGTCTTGAACTCCTGACCTCAAGTAATCTGCTCACCCCAGCTTCCTAAAGTGCTGGGATTACAGGCATGAGCCACTGTGCCCGGCCTGAATCCTTTTAATGTAACCCAAATTTTTCCAAGAACACATGAGATGCAAGCAGAGAGAATGCATAGAGAAAACAGGAGAGAGTATGACATGTTCCTGCCCTCAGAGACCTTTCAATGTTGGAAGTGGAAAGAAATATGTATCACCTAGTAAAAGTATTCCAGAGGACGATGACACTACATAGAGCATTTGAGGTCTGGAATAGGGATGGTGAAGAAGAATACAGGGAGGGCATGACTTTCCATAAAGTAAAGGTGGCAGCAGGGACCTAAGGAGGGTCAAAGCCACTTATGGGGCATGAAGTAGAATTCATAGTACCCCTTAGAGCAGTGCTTTGCAAACAGTAGTGCATAAGATAGTCACTTGGGAAGCTTGGTAAAATACAAATTCTAAGTCACAGGTCTGGGTGGGGCCTGAGTTTCTGCATTTCTCACTAGCTCCCAGTGGATGCCCATGCTGCTGTTCCACATACCACACTTGGAGTAGCAAGTCTTTAGAACGGTGCTACTCAGAGTTTGGAGAGCGGACCAGGGCCAGTTTGTGACCAGTTTGTGACCAGTCCAAGGCAAGATAAAAAAAACAAAACAAAAAAAAAAACACACAAAAAAAAAAACAGAGAGTAAGCTTTTAGAAACTTTTACAGCAATTTGACATTGCTATGATACTCAAGCACCAAATTAGTAGGCTCATCTCATTGAATAGGGTAGAGACCAGTTTGAGTGTTGTTGAACTTGTGTGATGAATTACATATAGTGTGAGCTATGTACTAGTCATGTGCATTGGGACCACATACTGGCCCACAACAGAGTGAAAAAAAAAAAACCTGGATTTTTACCATGAATCATTTGAGAAACACTGCCTTTGAGCAGCAGTCTGCAGGCCCTGGGAAACACTGGGCTGAGAGTGACTGTTCTGTTGCAAATAAAGAAAAAACGAACAAAGCCAAAAGTGATATCCCCAAAAGTAGGCCACCTGTTTGGAATTTGTTTTTTTGATGACCCAGCATGGGTGTTCAAAGTGGGCCAAAAAGGAGGATTGTGGAGAGAAGAGGCAAGACAGGTGGTCTCTTGTTTATGTTATGTTTTCCCTTGGAATCTAAACATCTAAAAATGGAGTAGGTGAGTCAGTGGCCCTAATGCCTCCTTTATTTGCAGACTGTTTCTGCCTGATTGTAAGGTCAGAATTAATCCCTAAAGCAGCACATCAAAGCCCTGAGACATTTCTTACGCAAAATGTCAACTTTCTCTGCTCTGAGGTCTCAGGATGGCAGAGTAAATGACATACGTGCTGGAGAGGAAGTGGATGTGGCCATTCAAGCAAGAGCACAGCTGGGGGTGGGGGTGGGGGTGGGGGTGGGGGTGAGGTGGGGTGGAAGAGCACAGGGATTGTTCACACCTAGGCCTGAGGGGACATCTGAAACCTGGACAGTCAGAGCCCTGTTAGAGCCATAGGTCTTGGTGTCTCTCTCCATGGCAGTATTCTCCAGGGAGAGCTGAGGCGCCTGAAGTGGCAGCATGAGGAGGCAGCTGAGGCACCCAGTCTGGCTGATGGCTCCACTGAGGCAGCACCAGACCACCGCAATGAGGAGCTTCTGGCCGAGGCCCGTATCCTTCGGCAACATAAGAGCCGCCTGGAGACACGCATGCAGATCCTCGAAGATCACAACAAGCAGCTAGAGTCCCAGCTGCAGCGTCTGAGGGAGCTTCTCCTGCAGGTGAGGCTGGAGACAGGAAAAGAGCCAGGGCAGCCTCTGAGCCCAGGGGAAGGGCTGGGAAGCTGAGGGCTGTGGCAAAGAAGACACAAGAGAGAGCTCCTTGGCACTGGCTGTCAGGTAACTTCCTGAAGAGAACTGGGCCTGCGGTTGGTTGGGGGCGGGGGAAAGAAGAGACTGGCATGGTCACATCTTCAGCCAACTCTCTTCCACCTACCTTCCATGCCACCCTATGTGTCACTCTCCAGCCACTGTGGGGCCTGGGGCAGAGAGAAGACTTCTGAGGGCTTATTTCTTCACAACCCATTGGAATCCCATACTAAAAGAACAAACTTCAAAAATCATCTAAAACATTGATTTTGCTAGTGTGGTATTTGCTAGAAAGAAGTGGGTTTGGACAAGTTTGGCAAGAGAAAGATTTGTGCTATCTAAGGGTGTTTCTTGTTACTTTTTGCACCTTTCATCTCTGAGAGGCAATGTGTATGCTGTGGTAAAGCTCTGGAGTCAGGCAGCTCTGCGTTTGCATGTGGCTCTGCCAATTGACTGTGGGGTGTTTGGACAGTTAGTTAACCTCTCTAAGCCCCAGTTTCCTCATCTGTACAACAGAGACGGTAACAGTACCAACTTCATAGAATTGTGGTGAACATAAAAGGAGATAATGCATTTATGGAATTTAGCATGATGCCAGGAATTTAGTACACACTTCATAAATGTTACCTATTATTGTCATTATATGTAATGGAAAATACCACTCTTCTGCCTCTTCCCCAGATCCTCCAAGGAATGGCCTCTATGGATTCCTGGAGGTTTCTAACATATGCTATGTCCTGATCCTTGATCAGGTGTGAAACTCTACATTTCCAGAGAGAATTGTGTTCTAAATAGCTTAATTATAGCTGAAATGACAGCAAGAGACCTTTAGGTACAATGCCATTAATTAATTAATTAATTAGTTAATTAATTTTCGAGACAGAGTTTGGCTCTTGTTGCCCAGGCTGGAGTGTAATGGCTTGATCTCGGCTCACTGCAACCTCCACCTCCCGGGTTCAAACGATTCTCCTGTCTCAGCCTCCCAAGTAGCTGGGATTACAGGCATGGGCCACCATGCCAGGCTAATTTTGTATTTTTAGTAGAGACGGGGTTTCTCCATGTTGGTTAGGCTGGTCTTGAACTCCTGACCTCAGGTGATCCGCCCACGTCAGCCTCCCAAAGTGCTGGGATTACAGGTGTGAGCCACCGTGCCCGGCCTACAATGCCATTCTTATAAGAACTGGGAGCCTTTGACACATGTTGTTAAAGGAAGAAGGTAATGGGTAATTCAATATTCTAAGAAGTTTCCTAAAAGTGGAAGCCACTGTTTTAGGTAATACCAAAAGCTTCTTAAAGTCTAAGGGTAAAGGGATGGTATGAAGTCTCTCAGGTCCCTTCTAAGCTCAGGAGTCTGTCAAAGTAAGGTCAGGAAGGCAAAGCCACTTAAGTCATGCCTTACCTCTTGCTAGCCACCTACCGAATCAGATGGCAGTGGCTCTGCAGGCTCGTCCCTAGCTTCCTCTCCACACCAGTCAGAAGGCAGTCACCCCCGGGAGAAGGGACAGACTACTCCAGACACCGAGGCTGCAGGTGAGTTCCCCTGGCCCTTCCCAGCCCCTTTCTCCATGGCTTTGTCCTGCCCTCGATTTCCTGCCCAAGGCTTTGCGGAGCTGGGACTGGTTTCTCCTCTTGGCTTTGTGCTTAGGGTCAGGGATGATTGGTTTACTGACTGATTAATTCATATGCTTATTCTACAAATAAATGTACATTGAGCACAACCTATGTATTAGGCATTGTGCTGGGAAGATGCAAATGCTGCGGGCAGGTCTGCCCTTCAGCTAGCAGAATTCTATCTGGCCCCTTGGCCTCATAAAGGAGTCTCTAGTTCTCTTCTCAAATCTCTGTTTTTTAACCCAGATGATGTGGGATCAAAGAGCCAGGATGTCAGCCTGTGCTTGGAGGACATCATGGAGAAACTCCGTCATGCCTTCCCCAGTGTGCGAAGTTCTGATGTGACTGCCAACACCCTGCTGGCCTCTTGATGGAGCCAGATCCCCATCCTATAGTTCATAGTCCTCTCCTGGTTCCGGTCAAAGCCTTTCCTCAGCCTTCACCCAACCTTTCCAGTTTCCACTGGCCCCACATTCCTCAACTAGTATTATTTGGGCTCTGGGCAGCAGCAGGGATCTGGTGGTATGTGAGGTGGGTGCGGGCAGTGATGGGGGAAAGGGAGGCATGATTCCTCTGACTCTAGAAATGTTCCCTTTAATCTTCAAGTTCGAGGTCAGCCTTTTAAGTACCTTTCTGTTGCAGCCCAGGCAAATATCACTTGGCCATTCAGATGGGGAGCAGAGAAGCTGCCTTGCAGAGCTAAGCGGTACCTGTTGGCCCCTCTTCCTTCTCCGTGGAATTATGGAGAGAGAGAAGCCTAATTACCCCAAGGTTCCAGCATTATGAATCCACAGGGTTTACCCCTACTCTCTGGCACAACTCAGGGAGGCAAAAGGGTATCCCCGAGACACCTTCCCCACCCCAAGTGCCCCTGAAAAAGTCTGGGCAGTGTGTGTTCTATTACTTCAGCTCCAGGACAGATCGCTAGCCATCCTAATGCTACCTAGGTATTGGTTTCTCCTCAAATATCTTCATTTTCTTTAGCCTCAGTCCCTGACAGACCTTCCTTAAGGGGAGAACAGTTCATTCCGGTTCTTCTACGTTATATTTGGAAGCATTAAATCTATACTTATGGGTTTAGATTTTTTTTTTTTTTTTTTTTTTTTTTTTGCCCCACATCTTCCTATTTCTTAAAGTCCTCAGCATTTTGAGAGACCCACTGAGTTGCGAGTTGCTCTGGAAACCCGGCTGAAGCCACCCTTTGCTCCTCTGAGTCTGTCCTCACAGACCTGAGGACACAGTGGCAGCTTGCTGAGCAAGGGATTGTTGCTTTCCTTGGGTGAGGAAGAGGAAGCCCACCTCAAGTCTGGAGTAGTATGGCTGCCATCCAACACCCTTCCAGGCTGTGACCCTTCTAGCTCTCAGGCTGAATCAGGTGAGGTGGCTGATTGTCCCCAGCTAATCATAAGGCATTTGCAACTGGCCACCGTGTGTAGTGGCCCCTTCATAGGAGCCACAGGCCACAAATCAGGAAGCTGGCCACTTTCCACCCAGACAACAGCAAGGCCTTCCTGTGCCTAAAATTGTTCTTTCTAACTCTGGAAGGTGAATCCAATCCTCAAACTGAACTAGCTCTTCCTAGGCGACATATACTATGATCTCTTTATCCAGAAACTGTTCAGAATAGATAGTAGGGGTGGGGGAGTGGGCTTGGGAATGTTGAATAGATTCAGAGCCAACTTAGGCAGCTTTCTACCAAGAGGAGCTTTATAACCTAGAGCCCTGCAGTTGACTTCATTTGCCTAAGTTTATATATACATACATATCTATTCTACATATCTACTGTACATCAGTGCTCTCCTGGCCTCACTCACACATTAAATTCTAATACCTCTTGAAGTATTAATGTTCTGCCTTGCTCTTTGTTAGCCCCAGCCTCTGGTTGGAAAGATAGATATATCCTGGCTGCTCCCCTAGGATATCTCTCTCCATTGATGTTTGGGGTGGGCTGTCCTCAAGACCAAAGCAACAGAAACCCGTGGTCACAGAGAATCTAACAGGAAGAGTCACTGTTCTCTTCACTCATTCTAAATCTTGTTCCCTTGAGACCTGGGCCTTGGGTGAATTTTCCTGGGCTCCCCTAAATGGTTCAGGTGCCAAAATAGAGCAAATCCAAGCTCTGCCCACCCCATGCAGAAAAGAACAAACAGGCCTTTATTAGCCTTTGCCAGCTAAGATGCAGAGAACATTCTCTGGCCCCTTCCAGCTCTTACGGTCTCACTCAGGGCTAAAGAAAGCAACAGTTGCCACCACAATCAGGAGGGAGTGATGGTTGGGGTGTTGTATTATAATCCAGCAGTGGGCCAGTGGGTAGAACTGCTAGGAACCTAGTTTGATCTGCCGCAGAGGAGGCAGGGCAGCGGCTTGGGTCCAGAAGCTTAGGATTGCCTCCTCCACAACTAAGCCACAGGTCCAGGGTGTCAGACTGCACAGCATAACATCTGCCTTAGTGTTCATGAGGTCTCTGGGCAGGAGAACTGGGTATCTGGATAGATGGTGAGCAGGTGGTAGGCCATAGAACCTGGGCATCAGTCAGAGTGGGAGCATATTTGTAGGAGCCTAGATTGTGGACAGGAATGTGGGACGGAGGGCTCAAGGACTTGGAGGCGTGTGCCTGCCTAAGCCTTAGGCGGGTACATGTTATGGAGCAGTTTTTTACTAGGAAAGTCCTGGAAAATCTTTTCTGTTATCCCCACCCCACCTGAGAGCTCTTGGGCTGCTGAGGGCCTAAGGCAACTGCAGTGGGCCAGGCATGGTGGAAAAGATGTAGATCTTGTTATGTAGGATTTGCGTTGTAGGTGGACAGAAGCAGCAGGTCAAGAGTTGAATTCTCACTAAGGGGTCACTGACACTTTGTGGTCCTGTGTTTACCTTAATGCCTAAGGTGAGTATATTGTTCAAGGGTCCAGGGACAGTCACTGCAGTATGTGTGGGGAATTTTCCCACAGTAAGGTAAATGGATCCTTGGGTACTATGAATCCAGCTTGGGGTTGGATTTACCAAGATGTGTTGTATGTTGTTAGACATCTTCTTGTGTATTAGTCTCCTAAGGGTATTGTGCATGGCACTGTGTAGTTTATAGCCCTACACTGAAGGATGGTGAAGGGAGTTGCTAGGTTGATAGCCTAAAGAAAACCTTCTGACTGTGGGATTAGCATCAATGATAAGGAATGTGAGCATTTGCTGGGGTTGTTGTCAAATAGTATCAGAGAACAGTTAGGACTGAGAGGTGATTTCTTCTTGACAGAATTTGATAGAGGCCAAAAAGCCATTACGAGGATACCTCTGCTTCCAGTGACAGCAGAGTGGATTCACATTGATTGGGCATTGTTACGGAAGGCTGACTAACTGGAGGACATCAGGCTGCGCTATGCTTCCCTAGGGAGGACACGTACCCTTCCCTCCAGATTAGAAAGGCTAGAATCAAGACTCAAGTGCCCATTTTCTTCAAGGTCCAAGGTTGGGAAATATTTCCCTACAAAGAAATCAATTTGAGTTTCTGGTGCTCCAGGAAATGGGTTGGCAGAACACAGAAATGAGAAACCCTGAGGCCAGAAAGAGGCCAATCCTAGGAGATGTTTTCCCTCCAGATTCATTTTAAGGAATATCTGTGCTTCCTGATGTGTGTGCTTGAGATTTGGGCTCTATATCCAGCATTTGAACTCACATTTTCAATGGCAGAGTCATGGCCTGTGGCACCATTTCAAGGCCAAAAATCCCATCCAATTTCCCTTCACATAGATGTCAGATAAGCAAGAAAGTAGCTGCCTTAACTCGAACAGTTCTGGGAAAAAAACTGGGGGCCTTGTCCTGAGGCTGTGGAGACTTAATTCTTCAGCTGGGTGGCTCCCGTAGGAACAAAGAACACTTTAGCTACTTCTTACTCTTTTAACACCAATGGCTGTGGGAGAAGGAAAGGCTCAAGGCCAGGGCTCAGCTCGCAGAGTCCATCTTCTCCCACAGCTGCCACATTTGAGAGGGGGCCTGCTGAATGCCCTTGCTGTCCCCTATGGCAGTATTGAGGCCTGACCGAAGTCTGGTATGCTGCTTGCTGGCTGCAAGAACTGGTCACAGGATGAAAATTGGGGAAAGGATTTGGGGGAGGTGACAAGGGTGGCATGGAAGTCTAGGGGACAAAGGGACAGGGTTGGGAACAAATTGGTTAACTTTGATTGCCACTCACTGTGGTGCTTTCCCCCTTTCCCTTGAATTCTGCTTTGAAAAGAATAAATTTGTACTTGTTTACTTTGGTTCCTCTGGTTATACTCTCTGAGTCTGATATTTCATATCTTTCCCTTATTTGGGGGTGGGAAGAGAGGGTAGACCAAGAAGCCACAGAAGTACTGTAAAACATAAGGCCACCAGATGAGTCCAACACCTGTGGGACACAAAAAGACCTCCCCATTGGGCTCATCTGCCACTGTTACCCGGATTAATCACCTCTCAACATCCTCCCAACCCTCCCCAAATTAGCTAGTTAGCGCCTTATGAGATGAGCTGTATGTAGCAATGGTTTCTAAATTTCATCCTCCTCAATCTGAGGGGTTTTCACCAGCCTGAAGCATTGTAAGAAAAGTCAGGACAATGCATTGAGTTTTCATAAAATTATATTTATTCAGTTTAAAGGTCTACCTTTTATTCTGAGATTACAGATATATATATACACACACACACACTATATATATATATATATACACACACACTATATATATATATCTCCATCTATATATATATCCATCTATATATATATCCAGCTATTTATATATATATATATCCATCTATCTATATATATATATATCCTGTGTGTATATATATATCCTGTCAATAAGTAAAACCCTGTCAGTCCGTCTTTTCTTTTCTTTTTCTTTTTTTTTTTTTTTGAGACAGAGTCTCACTCTGTCACCCAGGCTAGAGTGCAGTTGTGCAATCTCAGCTCACTGCAACCTCTGCCTCCTGGATTCAAGCAATTCTCCTGCCTCAGCCTCTCACCAAACTATGGCAACACTGTCCAGTATAAAATAATGCAAGCCACATATGTAATTTTAAATTTTATAGCAGCCATATTACAAAAATAAAAATAGATGGAATTAATTTTAATAATTAACCCAATATATCCACAATATTACCCTTTCAACATGTAATAGTATAAAACAATTATTAATGAGATTTTAAAATATATTTTTAACTAAGTCTTTGGAAATGTCAAGCAAGCTGACACATTCAGCTGGGGGAAACACACACACACACACACACACACACACACACACACACACACGAGATCCAGATAGATCCAGACAGTTTATTCCTTATAGAGACAGAAAAAGCAAGATCAGCAATGGTATCAGCTCCCTGCATCCCTCGTCCCATAGAACAATATAACAGGACAACAAAAGGGGCTAGATGACAGGCAACATGAATGTAGGACCCCCTGGTACTGTGTAGCCAATGCCACACTACAGCTAAGCAGTTTTATGGCCTGCAACTATACCCTCTGGAGTGGGAAGCAGGCAGAAAGCCCTATATTTAACTGGAATGAGGGAGGCAGGTGACCTCCCTCAAGATAGGGAGATGACTGAGAAACGCTCTTGTAGCAAATTCTCACAAGACTGCCTGTCTTCCTGTGTTCTGGGAGGATCACAGGGTGTTATGTCAGGACCTGAGTCAGCCTGCAGTTGAGCCTGGCCTGCGTGGCCTATGTGGATAGTGTAAGGTCATCAGGATGCGGGCACAGAGCAGTTCCTTTATAGAAATCCAGTGTTTATTTTACACTTACTGCGCATCTCAACTCAGGCTAGTCATGTGGTGCTCAAAAACCACATGTGCCTAGTGGATACCATATTGAACAGCACAAGTCTGTAGCATACAGAAGTCAAAATCACTGAGCTATAGCAAAGGAAAACTTTCTGAGGTGTCAGAGTGAATGTGTGCATGCGTATGTTGGGGTGGAGTGGAAAGTCAGAATGGCAATAGCCTTGGGTGACTGGAGGGCAGTGGTGAAGCAGCCCCCCTGGGTTACACTGAGAAGTGGTAGCAGAGGAGATGGAGGGGCATTGCAAACACACTAGCTTGCCCTTGCCCCTTCCTGTTGTGTTGTCTTCCCTACCACCCCGCCTCTCAGCAGAGCTCTGACTGTTCTCAGGCTGCAGTATCAGACAGAGGCTGTATGAGGGCTCGTCTACCTCTTCCACTCCTGGATGCCCACTGTGGCACATGTGCCACACTCACTGGCCTGTCTCTTCAGCATGACCCCAGGGTACTTTCTATCAGTCCCCTTCCTGCCTTTATCTGGAAAGGCCTATCTTCTTTTCAAACTCTGCTTCTTCTCCCACCTTCTACCTCTGACACTCAACTTCTTTCCCTCATTCTTTCTCCTTATTCTCATCTTTTAAGTTATGGGTTTCTGAAAAAAACAATCTTTTTAAAATATCATCTTGGTTTTCAAGCAATCCTCGAACTTCTCTCCTAATCTGGGCTCCATTTTGTTTGCCTTTAACATGCCTATCTCCCTTAGTCCTACTTTTTCCCTTGCATTTCCCCCAGCATTCCTGCCGTCTCCATCCCAACTTCACAGGCCCTGCTCATACATGACCTCTCCTTTGCCCATGGCTTAACTTTGACTTGGAGTAGGAGCACTAAAAGTGGCACAGAGAACTTAGGAGTATATTTCCTAAAGCAGCACTGACTTTGTCAATTGGGATCAGACCTGCGGCTAGCTGGGCTACTTCAAGAAAACCACCAGATGCCTCTTGGTGGTAAGCATTATCACCCATGATTTACAATGAGAAAATATAGGCTCTAAGAAGCGTAGGGGCGGGCATGCATGATGGCTCACGCCTGTAATCCCAGCACTTTGGGAGGCCAAGGCAGGTGGATCACCTGAGGTCAGGAGTTCGAGACCAGCCTGGCCAACATAGTGAAACCCCGTCTCTACTAAAAATACAAAAATTAGCCAGGCATGGTGGCAGGTGCCTGTAATCCTTGCTACTCGGGAGGCTGAGGCAGGAGAATCACTTGAACCCGGGAGGCGGAGGTTGCAGTGAGCCAAAATCGCACCACTGCACTCCAGCCTGGGTGACAGAGCAAGACTCCATCTCAAAAAAAAAAAAAAAAAAAAAAAAAGAACCATAGGGGCTTGCCCAAGGCAAGTTCCATCCTTGTGTGAGTTCCACTACAGCATGGTAATTCAACCCAAATATTGGAGCTGCCATTTATATCACTTCTCCAACCACCCCCCCCCCCCGCACCCGCTTCATCTCATATTAACCATACAGCACTGGGATTTGGAGCAAATCTTCTCACCTTAACAATATAGCATTGGGATTTGATTTGCTTAGTTCATTAGGAGTTACCCTAAGAACTCTGGAAGGATGCCCCAAGGCTGATAGCATCTTCTGCCATTTTCTAATCAGAGTGCTATGGTCCGAATGTGTCCCCCAAAATTCATATGTTAAGATATAATCAGTAATGTGTTAGTATTAAGAGGTAGGGCTTTTGGGAGGTGATTAGGTAATGAGGGCTCCACCCTTATGAATGGAATTAGCGCCCTTTTAAAAGAGGCCTGAGGGAGTTTGTTTGCCCTGCTGCCATGTGAGGATGCACCCCGAAGACGCTATCTAGGAAGCAGACAAACCCCTCACCAGATGCCAAAGCTGCTGGCACCTTGATCTTAGACTTCCAAGCCTCCAGAGCTATAAGCAATAAATTTCTGTTGTTTATAATTTACCCAGTCTATGGTATTTTTGTTACAGCAGCCCAAATGAACTAAGATATAGAGCTTATTGCTTTTCTTCTTGTTTCCATTTGGATATGAGTGCACTCATCATGGGGGATGGTTTAATAAATTGACAACAATCCATTTAAAATGAACAATTTATTTATTGCTTAAAGAACATAGACCATAAAACACTAATAACATACCTAGAAAAAAACCCAAACAAGATTGTTAAAGACGTCTTCATAGGCATTATGGCATCTTGTTCTTCCTAACCTTAGCTGATGGGGGTTAGGAGGAGAAGGCTCAGAATAAGGATAACAGTTCATAATTTCTTCATCTCTGCTCTAACTGTTCCCTTAGTTGGTGAATAACAACCAGCTCCATCCTAAAAACAACAGAACATAAGCAGCAGCAAGAAATCATCCTTGAGCAGGAATGCAGCCCTGTTACCTGAACAGAAACAGAACACAATCTAGTATTAACTGCTGCAAGGTAGGCACTTAAACTCACTATGGCAGGTCCTAGTGCTTAGTAGAAATGACCTCGTTTTTTCCCCTATGTTTTAGGAAATACTAAAAACCAAAAGAAAAGCTAAAACATATGCAAACCAAACAGCTGTATGGCCTCTAGGCTACATTGCCTTTGGAAGCATGGCTGAATCATCTGCTGGTACCATAGCACAGAAGCAATATAATTAATTCTTGTTTAGTGTGGTGGTGCACAACTGTAGTCCCAGCTACTCAGGAGGCTGAGGCGGGAGGATCCCTTAAGCCCAGGAGTCTGAATTCAGCCTGGGCAACATAACAAGACTCCATTTCTAAATTAATAATAATAATTCCCAAATTGACAAAGAGAAAGTCTCATGGTCGAGTGGGGTCTCTAAGTCTACTACATTTTTATACTGGCCTTATCTACATGACTACAAACTTTGAGCATATTTTAAGTAGCAAAGAAGGTACAGATAAATATAACTGATTCAACATAAGGCAACTGAAGGGACAAAAACATGCACAGTTTCATCCAGTCTGCAGTCTGGATAGTGAATCCAAGGGTTGTGGGCCAGGCCAATGGCTCTCCTCACTTCTTCAGAAAACGCTGCAATTGTTCCTGTAGGGAAATGAGCTGTAGGGAGAGGTAGAAAGACATGAAAAATTCATTTGAAATTTGAAGTCCCATTACTTGATCTAGAATTTACTTAAATGAACCAAAAAGAACTATTGTTATTTGGCATTTACAAGGTTATCTTAGTCTTGCAATGTTCCAGAGAATATTGGCCACAGTCAAGAATGCATGCATACTGCTGTGGCCATGATGATGTCCTTTATTATGCCCAATTTATGAAGGGAAGTTTTGTATTAGTCAGTTTTCATGCTGCTGATAAAGATATACCTGAGTTTGGGAAGAAAAAGAGGTTTAATGGACTTATAGTTCCATATGGCTGGAGGCCTCACAATCATGGTGGAAGGCAAGGAGGAGCAAGTCATATCTTACATGGATGGCAGCAGGCAAAGATAGGAGAGCTTATGCAGGGAAACTCCCCTTTTTAAAACCATCAGATCTCGTGAGACTTATTCACTATCATGAGAACAGCATGGGAAAGACCTACTCCCATGATTCAATTACCTCCCACCAGGTACCTCCCACAACACGTGGGAATTAAAGATGAGATTTGGGTGGGGACACAGACAAACCATATCAAGCTTTAAAATTGAATAGGCTTTAAAAAAAACAATATGTTTGCTGTTAAGAATTTGTGCTTCTGTGAAGAATATACAGAGGTCACAGCTCACTGTAGGGGCAAAGGAGATGGGATCTCTGTAGCCATATTCTAAGAGTCAGATGATAAAACAGTTGGGACACTCTCTTGTCCCAATGAACACAATGGGTCTTAGACTGAGTCTTACCGGCTGCTTCTTACCACATTAGGAGATACTTAGAAACCGAGCCAGAGTCCTGACCAATCAGGAGCCTGATGATGTTCTACTTATGCTTTCTAAGTTAGAAGCCCTGAACATTTTGTGGTATAGGATTTAATTTTTTTAACTTGAAATGGTAAAGTGACCAATAACATTCAGAGATGTATGCCATCTTTACAACAAAGGTTGTTTTTGAATATTGTTCATTTCAGGACACTCCATACCAGAATGAATTTTTAGTCTGTGAAATGAAAGGAACATTATAAAACAATCCTATGCTGCACATCACCTACCAAGCCACAATAATTGCTATCCGCAGTAACTTAGGGGCTCTTCTCACTCGGTTGCTGAGTGACCCCTGATTGACCATGATTACAACCACTGACTGATCCAGTTCTTTCTCCTTTGCAGGCTCTTTCTCTTCCCACCACCCGCTAAAGATAGGTTTTTCCTTAGGTTCAGACTTCTTGCTGAACAATCAACCAGGCTAACTCAACTAGCCCCACAGCTTCAATGATCATTTCTGTGTATGGGTCTCTCTCCAATTTCCCATTTTCAAAAGCACTTCTCCACATACCCCTCCAAATCCACTTTTTGTTATCCTATTTTCAGTTAATGGCACATCATTTCCCAGTTGCCCAGGCTTTGGACTCATCTTTGTTCCCCTTTTTGCCCTGTAAATCCAATCAATTGTTAAGCTCTGTTTGCCTCTACCACTTGCACCTTTGAAGCTCCAGGCTGTCCCCACTTCAATTTCTCCTCTATACTTCTGGCAGAAAAATCTTCCTGAGTTACTCCCCAGGTAAAAAAGCTTTGAAGGCTCATTATGACCTACACCAAAAATCTAAACTGTTCACTCTGGCATCACCACCTCTGAGCCAGTGTACATGCTGCTTTCTCATGGAATGCACTCCTTTCCCTATCTCCTTATTAAAACCCTACCTATATTTTAAGGCCCCAGTCAAACACCATCTTCTCCATGAAGTCTTCCTTAATATCCATGGACAATCTGTCATTCCTTTAAGTCCCTACCCCTCTTGCCAATTTCTCCCCAAATGAAGACAGAGACTACATCATAAGCATATCATAGCTCCCTGCAGAGCCTAGCTTAAAGTAGACACCTACTAAATCTAATTTGGATAAATGAACTAACATAAGGGACTCTGAGTAAATAAAGTTTACAGCTACATTTCTATGCTGCTCCTCAATACTAAATATAGTCATGTGTTACTTAACAATGGGAATATGTTCTAAGAAATGCATCCTTAGGCAATTTTGTCATGATGCGAACATGATAGAACATACTTACACCAACCTAGATAGTATCGCTTACTACACACCTAGGCTACACAGTATAGTCTACCATTCCTAGGTTACAAACCTGTACAGCATATTACTGTACTGAATACTGTAGGCAATTGTAGCACAATGTTAAGTATTTGTGTATCGAAACATAGAAAAGGTAAACTAAAAATACAATATAAAAAACTAAAAATGGTACACTTGTATAGGGCACTTACTATGAATGGAGCTTGCAGGACTAGAAGTTGCTCTGAGTGAGTCAGTGAGTGAGTGGTGAGTGAATGTGAAGGCCTAGGACATTACTGTGCACTACTGAAGACTATATAAACACTATACACTTAGGCTATACTAAAATAATTTAAAAATTAAGTAATTGTGCTGCTATGTTATGATGGCTACAATGTCACCAGGTGACAGGAATTTCTTAGCTCCATTATAATCTTATGGGACTACCATCATATACGCAGTCTGTCATTGGCCAAAATGTTGTTATGCAGCATACAACTGTACTTACATTGATGAAAACAAAGATGTTTGGTGGGTACTAAAACAATCCTAGCATTAACTGTTCATCTGATTGTTTTAAAGCAGTACTAAGCAGTACTTGGATAAGTGATTTATCCAAGTGTGTATATATATATATATTCTTCCCTGAGAGGAAGGGAATATATAGAACATAAAAATTCCGCTGGCCTTCTGGGGATGGGGGTAGGGAGTAGTGCCTGTACTTTAAGAGCACCATGCTAAGCCCATCCTCATAATACCAACTCCAGTCTCTTTAAAATTGTAACCTTCAACAGTATAAGGTTAGAGTCAGCACACATTTTCTATACAGCTACTTGACCCTCATTTAGCCTATATTGCCTTCTTCTCTCTTCGCCCTGTACACTCTCTTGTGGCTTTGAAAAATACAGTTGTCGTTCAAGTTACAAATACATACATCCTTAATGATTCCTTCTCCTTCAACACCCAGTAATTGACCCAACTCCTATCAATTCTACCTTTAAAGCACATTCTCTAATATATCAATATTCATTGCAGCATTATTCATAATAGCCAAAAGTGAAAGCAACCCAAATGTCCATCAGCAGATGAATGAATAAACAAAATGTGCTATATTGATCCAATGGAGTATTAGTCAGTCTTAAATGGAAAAAAGTACCGATACATGCCATAACATGGATGAACCCTGAAAATATGCTAAATGAGAAAAGCCCGACTCAAAAGACCATGTATTATATGATTTCACTTGTATGAAATAACTAGAATAGGCAGTAGATTAGTAGAAACTAGATGAGTGGTTGCCTAGTGCTGGGCAGGGGAGAGGTTCTGGAGAAATGGGGAGTGATTACTAATGGATACAGGGTTTCTTTTTGGAGTGATGAAACTTCTAAAATTGACTGCAGTGATGGTTGTACAACTCTGAATATGCTAAAAGCCACTGAATTGTATAGTTTAAATGGGTGACTTGTGGGGGGCGGGGAGGACGGGGTTTGAGGCAGTCTCACTCTGTCACCCAGGCTGGAGTGCAGTGGTGGGATCTCTGCTCACTGCAACCTCTGCCTCCCAGGCTCAAGCAATCCTCCCACTTCAGCCTCCCGAGTAGCTGGGACTACATTCACACACCACCATGCCTGGCTAATTTTTGGAGAGACGGGGTTTCACCATGTTGCCCAGGCTGGTCTCAAACTCCTGGGCTGAAGCCATCTGCCCACTTTGGCCTCCCAAAGCGCTAGGATTACAGGCATGCACCACCACACCCAGCCTAAATGGGTGATATTGTATGGTTTATGAATTACATCTCAGTTATAAAAACATTTTTATTGCAGTTTAAAAATCTATATTCTTTCCATCTCCATTGCTACTACCTTAGTCCAAGTTACCATCCTGTTATTAGAGTACCACAACCCCCCCACCCAACCAGCCTCTTTGCTTCTACTTTCACCTTCTTCCAACCCGTTCTCCAGATAATAATCAGAGTAACCTTTTAAAAGTTTAAATTAGGCCGGACGTGGTGGCTCACGCCTGTAATCCCAGCACTTTGGGAGGCTGAGGCAGGTGGATCACGAGGTCAGGAGATCGAGACCATCCTGGCTAACACGGTGAAACCCCGTCTCTACTAAAAATACAAAAAATTAGCCGGGCATGGTGGCACGTGCCTGTAGTCCCAGTTACTTGGGAGGCTGAGGGAGGAGAATCGCTTGAATCCGAGAGGCGGATGTTGCAGTGAGCCTATATTGTGCCACTGCACTCCAGCCTGGGCGACAGAGAAAGACTCCATTTAAAAAAAAAAAAAAAAGTCTAAATTAGATGTGATTTTCCTATCTAAAATTCTTCAAGGGCTTCCCATTACACTTAAGGCCAAACCCATCCTCCTTATCATGGCCTTCAAGGAACCATATACTATGGTCTCTGCCTACTTCTCCAACCTTATCTTAAGTCATTCTCTTCCTGGCTTTAAATACTCCAAAGGTCCTCAAAGAGGCCAAGTTCTTTCTGAGCATGAGACCTTGCATATGCTCCACCTAAGAGGCTCTTCATCCCACTCTTTGCCTGGACTTAATCCTTCTGGTCTCAGCTTCAATAGCACCTCCTAGGAGAGGTCTATCATGATCCCCCAATTAATTCAAGACTCTCTTTATTCTAATAGCACCACTGACTTTTTTCCTTCATAGCACTTCTTCACAATTTGTACCTTTATATTTGTATAATTTGTTTATTGTCAATCTCCCCTGCTAGACAGCTCCATGAGGACAAGTACAGCAGGTCCTTGAATAATATTGCTTTGTTTAGTGTCGTTTTGTTACAGTAAGTCCTCACTTAATGTCAATAGGTTCTTAGAAACTGCAACTTTAAGCAAAATGACATGCAAAAGGTCTCCAAATAACATTGTTAGTTCAATGTCATTTCATTATAATTTTTTGTTGTTGTTGTTGTTTTGAGACAGGGTCTCACTTTGTTGCCCAAGCTGGAGTGCAGTGGCGTGATCATGGCTCACTGCAGCCTCAATCTCCTGGGCTCAAGCAATCCTCCCACCTTAGCGTCCCGAGTAGCTGAGACTACAGGCTTATGCCACCACAACCGGCTAATTTTTTGTACAGTCAGCATTTCACCATGTTGCTCAGATTGGTCTCAAACTCCTGAGCTAAAGCGATCCACTCGCCTCGGCCTCCCAAAATGCTGGGGTTACGGGCATGAGCCACCACGCCTGGCCTCATTATAATGTTGATGAGAAAAATAAAATCACTTCCCTGTACACGTTAGGTGAATTGGTTTGTCTGAATTGTCCCAGTCTGAGTGAGCGTGGGTGTGGGTGTGAGTGTGCCCTGCAATGGGATGCCATCCTATCCAAGGCTGGTTCCCACCTTGCGCCCTGAGCTGCTGGGATAGGCTCTGGCCATCTGAGACCCTGAACTGGAATCACTGGGTACATAATTGTCTTACTTGTTTTTATCAGTCTTTCTCAAATGTATGTATAGCTCACATTTATTTCAATGTTTAATATTAGAAGTGTTTTGGTTTTTATTTAGAAGTTTGGTGATGTTTTTGTGACCAGAAATATGCTATAGGAACTTAATTATTCTTTATATCAATTAGCCTATAGTAAAATTGGTTTCATTATATATACATCATTTTGCTTAAAGTTACAGTTTCCAAGAACCTATCAATGACACTGAGGATTTACTGTATTGCATTTGTCTTATTCAACACCGTACATCCAGTGCTTTTCACTTCATAGGCATTCAATATCTGTTGAATGAGTGAATTTTCACAAAGACCTTGTTCCACCCTGCTACCTTCGTTTAGAAGATTTGGCTACCACTATTCCTATGAGAGGAACAGCCAGCAATGATATTGGAAGTGAAGTGGGGGATTCTCTGTATCAAATGTTTTCTGGTTAATTTGAAAACATACTTCTTACCTTCTCATTTTTTTGTTTTTCCTGTAACTCAAGCTGCTCCAGCACAGAGTGAAAATGATTCTGAAAAATAAATTGTATAAATGATGAACACTGAGTCTCAAAGGAAAAAAAACCCAAGGGAGGCAAGGAGTTTGGCAAATAATTGTTTTTGTTTTTGAGGTGGAATCTTCCTCTGTCACCTAGGCTGGAGTGCAGTGGCGCAATCTTGGCTCATGTAACCTCCGCCTCCCAGGCTCAAGTGATTCTCATGTCTCAGCCTCCTGGGTAGCTGGGATTAGAGGAGCATGCCACCACGCCTGGCTAATTTTTGTAGTTTTAGTAGAGATGAGGTTTCACCGTGTTGCCCAGGCTGGTCTCAAACTCCTTGTCTCAAGTGATCTGCCTGCCTCTGCCTCCCAAAGTGCTGGGATTACAGGCGTAAGCCACTGCGCCCAGCCGCAAATAATAAACTGTCGTACAAAAGAACACTCTTTTTAAAGGACTTAGAGTATAAAAACTATCCCCCCTAACTACCGTACCATCCAATTTGATTTTATATACACTCTATAGCATTTTTTTGTCTTACCCTAAATGATTGGAATGCCCTTATGTTACCTTTTTCTAGTTTAGCACAAATCCTTTGTCTGTGGTGACCTGTTAGAGAAGCTGGCTTAGAATCTGGTGCTAATGACTCCTCCATTTCCCCTAACTAGGGCAGAGTATCACTATTCCTAACTAGTACTACATGTAACAATAATCACAACAATAGCATATAACTGTATGTTTCAAAGTGTGCCCTTATCTGTTATCTTACTTGGTTATTCTAAAGGACAACACCCAAAAAGGGTGTAGTTCTGTGCTCCCATTTGCTGACTACAGCTCTGAAGAAAATGAAATCTGGCAGGAAATTCCAAATGCTTCAGAACTTCCCTCACTAAAAAAGGGAAGCAAACATGGCCTAAACATACATTTTCTTTTTGTTGGAGCTCTTAAACATATATTAATAAAAATAAAGCAAGATATTTATTCTTGTTCAAACATGCACCAAAAATTTAAAAACTAATTATTTCTCCTTTTTACTGCAATGAATACATTTTAATACAAATAACAGGGTTCAATCTATGCCTGGGATCTATGCTCCCACAGTAAATGAACACCGAGTCTCAAAGGAAAAAAAAAACTAAGGGAAGCAAGGAGTTTGGCAAATAATTGTTTTTGTTTTTGTTTTTGAGGCAGAATCTTCCTCTGTCACCCAGGCTGGAGTGCAGTGGCACAATCTTGGCTCATGCAACCTCCGCCTCCCAGGCTCAAGTGATTCTCATGTCTCAGCCTCCTGGGTAGCTGGGATTACAGGAGAATGCCACCATGCCTGGCTAATTTTTGTATTTTTAGTAGAGATGAGGTTTCATCTCTACTAAAAGATCCCTTACTCAGGGATCATTTACTGTGATCCCTGGCAAGTTACTTAACCTCTTTGAGTTTCCATTCTTTATCTATAAAATGGGAGTGGTGACAGTATTTATGTTTCAAGGATGTGAGGATAAAGTGTGATAATATGTGTACACAATTCTTAGCCCTTTATGTGCCTTTTACATAGCAAATGCTCAATATTGGCAATTTTTATCTCATATCACCTAGTCCCTTCCCCAAAATGCTTATATTAAATGATCAAAATTACTCAGGTAAAAGGAAACAGGGTTATCTTTTATTAGGAGTTTCTAAGAAGCTGTTTAGGTTCATGAATGAACAAGAACCCTGCATAGAGATGACATAAGTGGAAACACAAAGGCAAGATACTGAAAGTAAGATATCAGGATTTCTTTATGCCAACCAAGAATTTACCTTGAGTGTCAGGTTTTCCACTTTCATGATGAGATCCTTCTGTCTTTGTGCTTTATTCTGAATCTCATGGAGCTTTTTCTCCTTTTTCTCAATCTGCTTCTGAATTTCCATGACTAATAGAGAAACATAGAACTTTACATAATAAATATAGCCTAAATGAATGGACCAAGATCCAAATCAAGTAAAACTCTACTACACATTGAAGCGATAACTTCTTGAGCTTAGCTTTGAGTCTAATATATGCTTAGAGTCAACTGTTAGCACTGCCACCCACCCTGGTCCCATCCCTTTGTTTTTTCTGACTTACCTATTGAACTGGTACCTTCATTTGCCCTATACTGGCCAGATTCAATAAACTTGGCCTGCAGCTGCCTTTCCAGATACTCTTCAGAACAATCTTCCTCCTCCTCTTCTTTGTCTTCATCTTCATCCTCATCCTCATCCTCATCCTCATCATCATCATTGTTACTTCTAGAATCACTGAACATCTCCCGAAGCATATCATATTCTACTAGTTTTAAGCAAGAAGAAGGTGAACTATCTAAAACTCTGCAAATGACTCATACTCCAGATATAATTATACTCCTTACTTTCACATTCCCCAGGCAACCGGTGAATTTTATAAATCATTTTTTCATGCAGGAAGATTATTCCCTTTATAAAACAAGGACAGCAAATGCAAAACACTGTAACATTCATTCATGTAGTGAATGATCAAGACATTTAGAGACTCTAAGGGTCATAGGAAGTTAAAATACCAGGGGTGGATGGGAGATTAGAACACTAATCTAAAACCCCTAAACTGCCAAGAGTCCAATAAGAGGGAAGAAGGGCTGGGTGTGGTGGCTCACGCCTGTAATCCCAGCACTTTGGGAGGCCAACGCGGGCAGAACACTTGAAGCCAGGAGTTGGAGACCAGCCTGGCCAACATGGCAAAATCCCATCTCTACTTACAAAAAAAAAAAAAAGAAAAAAAGAAACAAAAAGAAAAAAAGAAAAATTAGCTGGGTGTGGTGGTACATGCCTGTAATCCCAGCTACTTGGGAGGCTGAGGCACAAGAATTACTTGAACCTGGGAGGCAGAGGTTGCAGTGAGCCGAGATCGCACTACTACACTCCAGCCTGGGCGACAGAGCGAGACTCTGTCTCAAAAAAAAAAAAAAAAAAAAAAAAGGCCGGGCACAGTGGCTCATGCCTGTAATTCCAGCACTTTGGGAGGCCGAGGCAGGCAGATCACTTGAGGTCTGGAATTCAAGACCAGCCTGGCCAACATGGTGAAACCCTGACGCTACTAAAAATACAAAAATTAGCTGGGCATGGTGGTGAACACCTATAATCCCAGCTACCTGGGAGGCTGAGGCAGGAGAATCACTTGAACTCAGGAGGCAGAGGTTGTAGTGAGCTGAGATTGCGCCACCGCACTCCAGCCTGGGCGACAGAGCAAGAATCCATCCCAAAAAAAAAAAAAAAAAAAAAAAAAAAAAAAAGGGAAGGACGAAACCATTCTTTTTTTCTGTTTTTTTTTTTGGATTGGCCTATGAATTTATGGAAAAATGATCTGATACCCAGTCAATATCTGCCCTATCTGAAACTCCTGCTTTGCCTTTACTAAAGTACCTGACAAGGTATGACCCAGCTTGTGGCTGCTCATTCCCGAGGATATCACAAATCCTGGGATGGAGCCTTGACTTTCTATTTCCTTGGTTCCATCTTCAGCAATGACTTCCCAACCTGAAAGGAGTGGGTAGTCAAGGAAAACACAGAAAGAAACAAAAAGGCACAGCTGAAAGGGAAGGGGCTCTTTGGCTAACAGTGCTATTTAATTTAGTCCAACTTTAGGCCATTTGTATCAGAACTCCTAGTTTGGAGAAGTGCTTTATATTGAATTACACAATAAATAATTTTCTATTACATGAATTTACTGTTCCTAGCTAGAACATTTCAAAAAATCTTAAGTTCTACACATCAAGACTGGCACACAAACACCAGAGGTGAGGCTTCGTCAGCATGTACAAATGGGGCAGAACAGACTATGCAGAAAATATTTGTATAAAGGATACGGGTACTTATGGCTTCAGCATCTGAACGCAGCAGTCTCTTTACTTCATTTTCCACATCTGGAGATTCAATGTACTGAAGCAAAGTTGGGGATTAGAGGGGGATACCAATACTGTCATTTAACACCCTGTGTTTTGCAGGAGTGTCCTCCTACGTACCAATGAATTCAAATGTTAGGCCTCTTTAAATTCTGATCCAACCAAATTTCTACTTTAAGTAGTGCTATTTATAAAGGAATCTTTAGCCAGGGTCTAGAATTTTGTACAGAAAACTTATTTTTTCCTAATTAAAAAAATTACTTGAGACATTTAATCTTTTCAATCTGCAGCTCTATGGTAAAGACCTCTCTCAGAGGTGCAACCCTTAGGTCTCAGTTATAAATTATTTGTCCTGATTTACATTGGCAAAGAACTATAATTCCTTATTAGTTATTTAGAAATAATTTGGTTTAAAGATCCAAATTCCCAGATTTCACTTCCCCACATCTTTATTATTAGAGACATTCCTACAAAAACTGGATCTTAGCTGCATGTTCTCCCTTGAATCCAGTTTTACATAATTATCTCCACAGCAACCAATTTGTTGTGCCACAAATAGAAATTAGGATTTTGATGGGGAATAAGCAATTGCAAACAACTGCTGTTAAAAGTGAACTCTGGCTCCCAAGGAATGGCTTTTGAAATAAATATCAGAATAAAAAGAGCAGATTAGAATACACGGAGTCACTGGCCAAATTGTATCTTTTCCTCTAGCAGTTATCAAACTTCAAACAATGAATTCATTTTTCAGTGAATCAAACCCAGTGTATGTGTTTAGGATGAGGGTTAGAGGAGAGAAGAAAAGCTCAAAAGTAGCTTCTGTGGTTTATTTGATTCATTTGAAACTAATGAGCTATTAAATAAAACACATTAAGGGTAAAAATGAAGTTATATTATGATTGCTCTACCTCAGTAAAGCTGCTTTTTTCCATTTCTTTGCCATCAGGGACCTATGAAATAAAACACAATAAACAAGTTATATTATGATACCTATATTTCAGTAAAGCTTAAAGAGCTCTACAACTATTCTTAACTTAGTTTTACATTTAATAGGCACTCAATAAATGTTGATTTACAGAGTATAAAAGCCAAGGCAACTGTGTTCATGGATTGGAAGACTCAACATAGTAAAAATGTCAGTTCTCCCCAAATTGATCTATAAGTTTAATGTAATTCCTGCCAAAATTCTAGCAAGGTTTTCTGTAGCTATAGACAAGCTTATTCTAAAATTTATATTAAAAGATATAGGCTTTTGGCCAGGCACGGTGGCTCATGCCTGTAATCTCAGCACTTTGGGAGGCCAAGGTGGGTGGATCACGTGAGGTCAGGAGTTCGAGACCAGCCTGGCCAACATGGTGAAATCCGTCTCTACTAAAAATACAAAAATTAGCTGGGCATAGTGGCCCACGCCTGTAATCCTGGCTACTTGGGAGGCTGAGGCACAAGAGTAGCTTGAACCCGGGAGGCGGAGGCTGCAGTGAGCAGAGATCGTGCCATTGCACTCCAGCCTGGGCAACAGAGCGAGACTCCATCTCAAAAAATAAATAAATAAATAAATAAAGATATAGACTCTAGAATGGCTAAACAATATTGAGAAAGAAAAGTAAAGTCAGAGCTATCAGCCTTCTAATTTCAGTACCAATTATATAGCGACACTGTGATATTGGTGGAGGGATTGACAGATGGATCAGTGGAAGAGAATGGAGAACCCAGAAACAGACCCATAAAACCAAGCCCAACTGGTATTTGGCAAAGGTACAAAAGCAATACAACAGAGGAAGGATAGCCTTTTCAACAAATAGTGCTAGAGCAATTAGACATCCTTTGGCAAGAAAAACAAAAACAAAAACAAAAAACAAAAAAAAACCTTGAACTAAACCTCATAGCTTTTATAAAAATTAAGTCGAAAATTGGCATCAGGCTTAAAAAAGATGTAAAAAAAAAAAAAAAAGCAGGAGGAAATCTTCAGGATCTGGGCTAGGCAAAGAGTTCTTAGATTTACTATAAAAAGCAAGATCGTTTTCAAAAAAATCAATATACTGTACTTCATCAAAACTAAAAACTTTAGCTCTCTGAAAGACCCTACGAAGAGGATGGAAAGACAAGCTACAGATTGGGAGAATATATTTGCAAACTACATATCTGATAAAACACTGGTAGTATTTAGAATATAAAAAGAACTCTCAAAATTCAATAATAAAAAATCAATTTAGAAAATAGGCAAAAGGCATGAGCAGACATTTCACTGAAGTGGAATAGATGGCACATGAGATGTTCAACCCTGTTAACCATCAGGGAAATGTAAATTAATACTACAATGAGATCACTACACACCTATCAGAATGGCTAAAATGAAAAATAGTGACAACACCTAATGCTGGTGAGGAGGTGGAGAAACTGGATCATTCATACATTATTGGCAGGAATATAAAATGGTACAGTCACTCTGGAATACAGATCATTTCTTATAAAACTAAACATGCGACTACCATATGACCCAGCAATTATACTCCTGGACATTTATTCCAAAGAAATGAATACTTATATTCACACAAAAACCTATTCACAGCTTTATTTATAATAGTCAAAACCTGTAAACAACCCAGATGTCCTTCAAAGGGAGAACAGTTATGTAATGTGGTACATTCATACCATGGAATACTACTCAGCAATAAAAAATAAACTACTGATGCTACAAAAACTTATATGGATCTTAAGTGAATTATGCTGAATGAAAAAATAAGCTAGTCTCTGATGTTATATACTATATAATTCCATTAATATTAAATTTTTGAAATGACAAAATTACAGAGATAGAGATCAGATTAGTGATTACCAAGTGTCAGAGACAGGGGTATGAGGTAGAAGGGAAGTGGGCATGGTTATATAAAAGCAAAATGAGGGATCCTTGTGGTGATGAAACTGTTTTGTATTTTGACTGTGTAGGCAGATACATGAACTTACACATGGGATAAAACTGCATAGAACTAAACACATGCACAAAAATACACGAGTACAAGTAAAACTGGAGAAATTGGAATAAGATTGCAGAATTCTAATCATGTCAATTACCTGTTTGTGGTATTGTACTATAGTTTTGCAAAATGGGGAAAATGGCAAAAGGGTACACGATACCTCTCTTTTATTTCTTACAACTGTATATGAATTTACAATTATTTCAAAATAACATGTTTAATTTTAAACAAAAGAAGAAGCCAAGCCACAATACTCCTGTAGTTTACCCAAGATTCTACAAGCCTGAAATAACATTAGGAATATAACCACAATTCCCAATTTTCAGGTTCTGGATGGGTTCACTTTAAAACTAGATCTTGCAATAGAAAACTGAAAGCATTAACAGAAGTTTCAAATGTATGATTCTTCCAGACCCCAAATGACTACCCTATAATCTCAAGGATCAGGTCTTTTTATTCACTGCTATATTCCCAACTGCTAGCATACAGTGCCTGGCATTTATTTAGTTCACATTCAATAAATGTTTATTGAACATATAAATGAATTAACAAATTAATTCCCAACTGACTTTTTCTCTTTCCTTCTGGCCCATGATCCTCTTCTAATCAGCCCGGCAGACACACAAATAGCATGTAACTAACCTTTTTTTGTGTTTTCCGGAACCTTTTCTTTCTGACATTCTTAAGTGGTGGCGTAACTAAAATAAATACAACACAGTGAAACGTTATATGACTGATGGTAGTCACATAGCTGAATTTGATAAAGACAAAGATCATGCTATAAACCAAGGCTCATGACATGACTTTTTTTTTTTTTTTTTTTTTTTTTTTTGAGATCAAGTCCCACTCTGTTGCCCAGGCTGGAGTACAGTGGTGCGATCTCAGCTCACTGCAACCACCTCCTAGGTTCAAGCGATTCTCCTGCCTCAGCCTCCCGAGTAGCTGGGATTACAGGTGCCCGCCACCACACCCAACTAATTTTTGTATTTGTAGTAGAGACAGAGTTTCACCATGTTGGCCAAGCTGGTCTCGAACTCCTGACCTCAGGTGATCCACCCGCCTCGGCCTCCCAAAGTGCTGGGATTACAAGCGTGAGCCACCGCGCCCAGCTGACATGACTCCTCTTAAGAGTGTCTGAGAACCTAATGAACCAAACACCTAAGTGTGGTAAGAGGTCCCTGTTTCACAAGGAATTGGGATTCAGCAAATAAATTTTAGTCAGCAGGAATGAGCAAGGGGCTGGTGACTTACTGCCATGCTTCCAGACATATTTTTTCTCTCTCTCCCTTTCTTTTTTCCTGACTATATTAGGATCAGTAGAGGCAGCTGGTTCTTCTGGAGAAGGGTGGATATCACCATCAGCAGTGCACACAAGCATCTACATTTAACAAAGACAAAGAAGTTAACTATGGCCACAAATTTTGGATTAGCAATCATAATCATTCTTACCACTAGAAATGCACAGAAGAGACTGATACTTGCCATTTCCAGAAAACCAAGTATTTTGTAATGTACATTTATATTCTCTCATTTTTGCAGTCTCCCTCTCTCCCTCTCCTCCCCTCCACCAGCCACCAGCAGCACTACATATGAACTCTGAAGGTGTGTTGTTTTTTTTTTTCCACGAGAGTGTTTACCACTACAGAGGGAATATATTGGAAACAGATCTTGGAACTTAGCTTAGGTTTTTTATTTTGTTTTGTTTTTAGACAAAATCTTGCTCTGTCATACAGGCTGGAGTGCAGTGGTACATGATCATGGCTCACTGCACCCTCGACCTCCTGGGCTAAAGTGATCCTCCTACCTCAATCTCTAGAATAGCTGGAACTACAGGTGTGTGCCATCACATCTGGCTAATCTTGTTTTTGTAGAGATGAGGTCTCACTATGTTGCCCAGGTTGGTCTCAAACTCGTGGGCTCAGGTGATCCTCCCACCTCAGCCTCCCAAAGTGTAGGGATTATAGGCATGGGCCATTGTGCCTGGCCTATCTCAGCATTTTGATTTAGAGAGGAAATAAGAAATCAACAGCAGAGATGATGAATAAGAACCAATTTAAACCTCCAGAGTTAACAACATACTGTTTTAATACAAAGTTCAGAAGATCCCAGCGGCTCATATGTTTCAATTAATGAAAAGTCACTATAAGTGGCAAATGGGACTCTCTATAGGCTATTTGGTTAAAATAAAATACTGAAAGCTAAGGATCAAACACCAAACCAGAACATGACATTTCATTCCTGTGCAGTCGATCTGGAAATTAGAAATGCCAAGCAGCCATTCACCAAGTGGAAAGGAGTACTGAAAGAAAGAAAAACAGAAAGAGAAAAGAATTCCTTGAAGGATGTGAGGCTAGTAAAGAAAACTAGTCCATACCTGAGAAATGTCTGCTGTTTTATAAAAGGTTTTTCTATCAAACGTTCTCAGGCTTTCAATAACACAAGGCAAGTCAACCATCTTAGCGGCTAGTGGGACATCTTCTACTTCAACAACTGCATGGCGCCCATCAGCTGGAGAGAAGTAAAGATTAAAGTTGATATCTTCCCAGTGAACTCTTAAACTTCCTAAGGTTTGAATAATGAAGACTTATGTGGGACAGATTAGTCTTTCCAAGAAACCTACTATCTCTCATAATGCTAGAATTGTGTGCACAATTAATAGCTTCCTAAAGAAAAAAAATGGAAAGTATATGGAGCTCTTTTTTCCTAGTTTATGTCACTTGTGCAAAAGTAGCTAAGTTTCTTGTTAATGGATGTGAACTAAATATGGGTGAAGCAATACATGTTTAATTCTCATCCTGAAAAGCAAATTCCATTCATTAAAACCAATTCCTTTTTTTTTTTTTAGAAGCATTCAATCGTGTCATTGTACATGTGTGTTTTCAAAGGGCTGGGTGAGGGAAGGGTTGACTGACCCTAGAATGGTGCTAATAAATCTCAAGTTAAATCTCTAATTAGCTTCATAAAGATAAAATTCTATACAACAGCCATATACTAAACTCTGAATATTGCTGCTCAGACGTCCCAAACATAAATGTCTTTTGACACAAGAGGATTCAGGTATAATCTTCTAGTATTATGTGAAAAAAGAAAGATACAAAACAATGTTTATCATTTTGTGTGAATTAACTCTAAAAATACAGAGAGAGATTGTTTCAATTCTAGTATTATGCATAAAAGTTTTGTCAATAAGGAAGTAACAAGAAACAGTTAATATCAGTTATCTGTGGTATTGAGGTTGGGGCATCATAAGGAAGAAGAGTTTTATTTCTCCTTTTGAACTTTTCTTTTTCATTTGATTTTTTTTTTTCTTTGAGAAGGAGTCTCACTCTGTCACCCAGGCTGGAGTGCAGTGGTACGATCTCTGCTCACTGCAACCTCCACCCTCTGGGTTCAAGCAATTCTCGTACCTCAGCCTCCCAAATAGCTGGGATTACAGGTGTGCACCACCATGCCCGGCTAATTTTTGCATTTTTAGTAGAGACGGGGTTTCACCATGTTGGCCAGGCTGGTCTGGAACTCCTGACCTCAAGTGATCCGCCTGCCTCAGCCTCCCAAAGAGCTGGGATTACAGGCATGAGCCATCATGCCTGGCCTGTTTTATTTGAATTTTCTAACTATGAACTTATATTATCTTTTTAAAAAAATGTCAGTAAGTGTTAACTAACTGGTGAGATTATGAGCCACTTTTTGTTTTCTCCTTTATATGCTTCTCTGCATTAAAAAAAAAACTAGCAAAATTTATTTATCTATTTTTGGTTGTGTGTTTTTTAGGCAGATAAGCTTGTGTGGAAACATTTATTTATTTATTTACTTATTTACTTATTTATTTACGCATGCTCTTGGTGCAAATGGCCTCTAGATTCATCCATGGTGTCCCAAATGACAGAATTTTGTTCTTTTTAAAAGGCTGAGTAGTATGGCATTGTGTATACGTATCACTTTTACACTTAGGTTGATTCCATATCTTGGCTATTGTGAATAATGCTACAATGAATAAGGGAGTGCAGAGAGGTATGCCTTCAACATGTTGATATCAATTCCTTCTGTGAATATATTCACAGAAGTGGGGTTGCTGGATCACATGGTTGTTCTATTTTTAGTTTTCTGAGGAACCTCCATACCATTTAAAAAAAATAATGGCTGTAGGCCGGGCACAGTGGCTCACGCCTGTAATCCCAACACTTTGGGAGGCTGAGGTGGGTGGATCACTTGAGGTCAGGAGTTCAAGACCAGTCTGGTCAACATGGTGAAACCCCGTCTCTACCAAAAATACAAAAAAATTAGCCAGGTGTGGTGGCGCATGCCTGTAGTCCCAGCTACTCGGAAGGCTGAGGCAGGAGAATTGCTTGAACCCAGGAGGCGGAGGTTGCAGTGAGCCAAGATCGCGCCACTGCACTCCAGCCTGGGTGACACAGCAAGACTCCATCTCAAAAAAAAAAAAAAAAAAAAGGCTGTATTAATTTACATTCCCACCAATAGGGTACAAAGGCTCCCTTTTCTCCTCATCCTCATTAACAGTTGTTATTGTTCTTTTTTTTAATAAAAGCCATTCTAACAGGTATGAGGTGATATCTCGCTGTTGTTTTAATTTGCATTCCCCTAATGATTAGTGATGCTGAGCATTTTTTCATGAACCTTTTGGCTACTTGTATGTCTTCTTTTGAGAAGTATCTGCTCAGATCCTTTGCCCATTTTAAAATCAGGTTATTTGTTTTCTTACTATTGAGTTGTTTGAGTTCCTTATATATTTGGATATTAACCCCTTTATTGGATGTACGATTTGCAAATATAACAAATATTATTTAAAAGAAAGAAATATATGTCACCGGCCAGGCACGTTGGCTCACGCCTGTAATCCCAGCACTTTGGGAGGCCAAGGCAGGTGGATCACGAGGTCAGGAGTTTGAGACCAGCCTGACCAACATGGTGAAACCATGTCTCTACTAAAAATACAAAAATTAGCCAGGCATGGTGGCATGTGCCTGTAATCCCAGCTACTCGGGAGGCTGAGGCAAAAGAATCACTTGAACCCGGGAGGCAGAGGTTGCAGTGAACCAAGACTGCACCACTGCACTCCAGCCTGGGCGACAGAGCGAGACTCCATCTCAAAAAAAAAAAAAAAAAGAAAGAAATAAATAAATACATGTCACCTTTATAAACAAAGAATGGCATATCCACTTGTCATTCCCTTGGATGTTGAGAAATCATAAAGTTTATATATGGGAGACTACCAGCAGTACAAAAACCCCACAGTTGACCCCCAAGTTTCCTTAAACACACTATGATAATCACTCAACTCGAGGTGCAATATTCCTACTTCCTTTCCTCTTAAAAGAAGAGGACTTAAGCCTCTCTAAAGCATGAGTCCATCAAGTCAGAGACCATATTCTATCATTTTTCACATCCTTAGTACCAAGTATAGTGTCTGGCACATAGCAATCCCTTAATAAATTATTGTTCAATGTATAGTGAATGGATATTAACTACTTACGCAAGAAGTCAATTTTTAGTTTATCCTTCATCTTGACACTTTGAGAACGTGCTAGGTTCCTGACAGTACAAGCGTGTTCCTAAAGAGAAGGTAAATTGAAAAATCAGAAGAACTAAACATCTACCTGGCAGCTAACAGAATAGATATATCAAAGAAAGTCCTCCCTTAAATAAAACTTTACACCTCCAAAATGTTACTAACTAGACCATGTACCATGAGATACTGTGCACTGTATAAGTCAAGTTAGGATGAAGCTGACTCTAAACTCATAATTGTCTCTTAGTAGCTACAGTTAATGCTTTCTCCTAGCTCTACAATCCTGCTACCCTTCTGTTGTAGTTGCTAAAGAAAGGCTTACCTAGTTGCAGTTTGCTTGGTATATTAAGTAACCCTAATTAGGGAAATAGGTTTCTGAACCCCATCCTTAATATAGCTGCCTAGACTAACTAATTGCTTGAATACAGGTATCAGTGTGGGGGAAGAGAGCCAAATACTTGTTGAGATGAGCTTTAAAAGTCTTGCATGGTGGTGAATAATGCTGGCCCTTCTCACTGCCCCTTTTGAGGTGACAGAAAGGATTTCAGAGGAGTCTTATCTTGGCTGTCCAGGGAACAGGCTGTTAGTACTGGTGGTAAGTGAATGGGTCCATCATTGTCACAGCTGTTTTGCCAAGAAATCAACCTGCATGATAGGTGGTATTGTACAGGAGGAAAAAATGCTGCCAAAAAAGTACATGCTATGATAGGACTGCTTAACAGAACATGATTCCTGGGAAACAAATGTTCTGAGTTTTTATAGCCTACCTGAAATAGAAATGTTACAGAATCCAAGTAGAACTATAATTATAATTAAACTATAATTATGAAGATATTTGTTCTGAGATACAAGTTCTTACCAGAGGCAGACGTAATATAAACTGGTTCTCAACTTCATCAGGAACTTCATCCTGGCTTTTACTCATGTCTTGATTTTGAGTTAATGAAAGCAAAAAGAAAACCAAGTCACTAAAAACTCCTCTTGCTCCCTCTCCTGACCACTTCTGGTAGTACTGGCTAAATTATACAAGATCTTGCCCATAATCCTCGCTAGAATGATGTGTGTACAGTTAGACGATATCTTATTTGACATAACTTAATTATTTCTAGACGTTACCTTAGCTCCTCTCCAATATGTATAGATTTTCCAAAGTCAATCCAAATTACATGATGTAATTTGATGAACAAATGAAATAACAGCTGTTATGAAACATGATTTCGTCTTCTTAATCATATTCTTAGACTCTCAGGTAAAAGACTACAATTCAACAACACGTTGGTGGTTACCTAAGCAAACTATATAACCTCTGCAGGGAAGAATGCAAACCAAAAGCTGAAGTTCGCCTAGAAACCACTTGCAGAAATGTTCTGTGATGATTTGAAGTAAACAAGGGCTTGATTTTCGATATTTCACCTACATTAATGGATTAGGAGAAATTAAGCAGTCCATGGGAGACCCGGCAGTTTTTTATGACTCTAGAGCCAGCAACAACAGCTTTGAGCTACTCTGGGGAAAAGTTAGGAGTCCAGTTCTTTTTTTTTTTTTTCAAGACAGAGTCTCGCTCTGTCGCCCAGGCTGGAGTGCAGTGGTGCGATCTCGGCTCACTGCAACCTCTGCCTCCCGGGTTCAAGCCATTCTCCTGCCTCAGTCTCCCAAGTAGTTGGGACTACAGGCATGCACCACCACACCTGGCTAATTTTTGTATTTTTTAGTAGAGACAGGATTTCACCATGTTGGCTAGGCTGGTTTTAAGCTCCTGACCCCAAGTGATCCGCCCACCTCAGCCTCCCAAAGTGCTGGGATTACAGGCCTGCGCCACCACGCCCGGCATGGAGTCCAGTTCTTTTTTTTTGAGACAGAGTCTCTTTTTTTTTTTCTTTTTGAGATGGAGATTTTATGGGAACATAAAATCTGATTTGATTTATTCATTACTACCCTTTCATTCATTACTACCCTTTATTGTGTGCATTCTGTATGCCCAGTACTACATTGAGTGCATCAGGTCTATCATTTCATATAATCCTCACAATCACCACTTACTTCGAATGCCCCCAAAAGCTATCTAAAAGAACTCTTAAGATGGATCTTTTTATTTAAAATATATATATATATACCTTTGAAGTGAATACTTTCTTCCAAGTTAATCTTTTTTTTACAAATTATAATCATATATAATTATGGGGTACACAATGATGTTATGATATAGTGTGAAATGACTGAATCAATCTAATGAGCACATCCATCACCTTAAATACTTATCAGTTATTCCCCTTAACTACAACTTTCATTTTTTTAATTTTAAAAGCCAAATTTGGCAGTGGGAGATTGTATACCAACTTCAGTGGCATTAATGTTAATAAGTTGTGACAATATCCCACTACTATCGGACCAGCCTAACTGAAATTTTCTATTCTTTGATCAACATCTCCTCAATGCCCCTCCCCCTACTCCAGCCTGTAATAACCAACACTACTCTCTGCTTCTATGAGTTCAATTATTTTAGATTCCACATATAAGTGAGAATATGTGATTTTTGTCTTTCTCTGCCTGGCTTATTTCACTTAATATAATATCCTCCAGATTCATCCATGTTGTTGCAAATGACAGAATTTCCTTCTTTTCAAAGGCTGAATAGTATTCAGTTGGGTACACATACCACATATTTATCCATCCACTTGTTGGATACCTAGATTGATTTCATAACTTAGCTATTGTAATGCTGCAATGAACATGTGTGTGCAGATATCTCTTTGACACACTGATCTCAAGTTTTTAGGATATACATCCAGACACGGGATTGCTGGATCCCAAGTTTTTATTTTATTATTTTTTATTTTTTTCATTATTTGTTTTTCAATTTTATGTTCTTACAATGAGCCAAGACTTTATTTCTAATCTTATTTTCCATGTATTTGGGATGTATTTGTAGAGCCCTGCATTTTGGGTATTAGGGCCCACACTTTTTTGTTGTTTTGTTGTTTTTTTTTGAGACAGAGTTTCGCTCTTGTTGCCCAGGCTGGAGTGCAACAGCGCGATCTCAGCTCACTGCAACCTCCGCTGCCCGGGTTCAAGCGATTCTCCTACCTCAGCCTCCCAAGTAGCTGGCATTACAGGTACCTGCCACCACGCCCGGCTAAATTTTTTATTTTTTATTTTTTGTATATTTAGTAGAGGCCGGGTTTCACCATGTTGGCCAGGCTGGTCTCGAGCTCCTGACCTAAGGTGATCCATCCGCCTTGGCCTCCCAAAGTGTTGGGATTACAGGCATGAGCCACTGTGCCCAGCCAGGCCCACACTTCTGAGGAAGATTTTTCTCAAAGGTGGAAAGACAGCTGGGCGCTGTGGCTCACACCTGTAATCTCAGCACTTTGGGAGGCTGAGGCAGGTGGATCACCTGAGGTCAGGAGTTCCAGACCAGCCTGGCCAACATGGTGAAACCCCATCTCTACTAAAGATACAAAAATTAGCCGGGCGTAGTGGTGGATGCCTGTAATCCCAGCAAGTTGGGAGGCTGAGGCAGGAGAATTGCTTGAACCCAGGAGATGGAGGCTGCATTGAGCCGAGATGGTGCCACTGCACTCCAGCTTGGGTGACAGAGTGAGACTCCTTCTCAAAAACAAAACAAAACAAAACAAAAAAAGTCAGCAGTAGAAAAGCAGACACTCAGGATGGGAGAGGGAAAGATGCATTATTTGTGATTGTAATTTCTTCTCTTCTTGTTTCATACAGATATATATGTATATATATGCATATATAAATACAAAAGAGAAATGTAAATGCAAGAAGAGAGTTGATCAAAATAAATAAAATATCTGGGGGCTGAGCACATTCCCTAACAGAACATAGTAACAATTAAGGCTGGGAGCAGGAACAGATTATTTGAAGAACTAGCTGCTAAGCAAGATTTTATCAGATCAGTAGTAACTTTTAGATTTCTCAGCAGAACGAAAACTAGGGCATTTTGTTCATATCCAAGCCCTTTTGGTAATTCCTCTTTTATGGAAGAAAGAATGTAAGAACTGAAACTATTTCAATGTAGTTGTTTGATAAACAGACCTAATAAAAAGTCCAGTGGGAGAGAAGTTAGACAATCCTGTTGAACTGGGTTTTAATTATTTTTTAAATTTACTTGCATTTACCTAAAAAACTAGTTGTACGGTATTCACTTTAAGAAAAAGCATCCACTTTTTTCCAGCAAGCACTCTTTGATACCTGATTAAATTAACAGGACCCCTTACCACCATTCACCTCTAGTTCCATCTCGCTTTAGCAGAATTACAATTGGAATTATAATTGGCTGGAGGGCGCCTGGCAGCATGCTCCAGGCCATGCAAGTCAGTACACGCCTAAATGGGTGTTTTTTCAAGTTCGCAGTCGCCGGCTGCAGTTTAAGAGACTGACCTCCATCCTTATCCCCGGGGCACTAAGCTTTCAAAGGGAAAGTTTGACCCCTAGGCTTTGATCCACTTTCCCTTGAAAACTTCTCGCGAGGCCCAACAGGTTGCAACGGGTCCCAGCCTTCGCGCCTCGCTGTGCAGGCGGGCTGGGGAGGGCTGCGGGGTGCACCGCGGCGGGGTGCACACCGGCGGGGCGCTGACCCGGTCCCGGACGCCCGGTCGGCCGCCCGACTCACCCGCTCCTCCGGGAACTGGCGCCGACACCGAAAAGGCTGGTACCTGCGCCTCTGGTCTGTGGGTTCCGGACGAACCGCGCGTGGGCTCCCGCGCGGAACGTAGAGGCGAACGCTGGGCTGCCGGCGCCTGGACAGTAAGAGCGGCGCGCGCCGGCCCCTCCCCGCCTCGCCACGCCTCCGCGGCCGCGCTGCCCAAGCCAACTGGAGCACGACCTCCAGGCAGTGGCCGGCTCACCGCGTGCTGGGCGGGAAGGCTTGAAAGGCGCGGAGCGCCGAGGGGAGCGCCGAGGGGAGAGCTGAGGGGGACGCGACCGCTCAGGGACCTCGCGAAGCAAGACCGAGGCTTCAAAACAAGTTACCTTGGCCGGGCGCGGTGGCTCACGACTGTAATCCCAGTACTTTGGGAGGCCAAGGCGGGCAGATCTCAAGGTCAAAAGATCGAGACCATCCTGGCCAACATGATGAAACCCCCGTCTCTACTAAAAATACAAAAATTAGCTGGGCGTGGTTGCGCGCGTCTGTAGTCCCAGCTACTCAGTAGGCTGAGGCAGGAGAATCGCTTGAACCCAGGAGGTGGAAATTGCAGTGAGCCGAGATTGCGCCACTGCACTCCAGCCTGGCGACAGAGTGAGACTCTGTCTGAAAAAAAAAATTACCTTTACACAGGGGCAACCTTCAGGGCGCCAGATTTTTACCAGGGGACAGTGATACCCCGAAGAGGCGAGTTGGGCCGGGCGCGGTGGCTCACGCCTGTAATCCCAGCACTTTGGGAGGCCGAGACGGGTGGATCACCTGAGGTCAGGAGATCGAGATCAGCCTGGCCAACATGTTGAAACCCCATCTCTATTTTAAAAAATAATAAAAATAATAATAATAATTAGCCAGGCATGATGGCAGGCGCCTGTAATCTCAGCTACTCGGGCAGCTGAGGCAGGAGAATTGCTTGAACCCGGGAGGCGGAGGTTGTAGTGAGCCGAGATCGCGCCACTGCACTCCAGCCTGGGCAACAAGAGCGAAACTCCGTAAAAAAAAAAAAAAAAAAAAAAAAAAAAAAAAAAAAAAAAAGCGAGTTGCTCGCTTTTGGTTGCTCCTCGACTCCATTAGGTCGGACCGTTTGTCCCTAGGCACGGTGACCTCGCCTGGTGACAAATACGTCACTGTGCAAACCCACTGAACAACTAGAATCTGTGCCCAAAGCCCTCTAACACGATCAGTTGCTCCCCTCTCCTCAACAGAGTCAACATTTTACATCCTCTGGAGAGGGACACAAGTTACGTCGCCCATTGCTCCTCAAGGGGGCCGCAATTCAAACAAATTTTGAATCGAACTAAAAGCAGTTTGTTTCTCCGAAAGAAGGTCCTTTGCTGGGGGAACAAGCTTAAAAAGCCACCTACCTTTCCCTTCCTGGAAGTTTTCTGGGGCCTGGGCAGCAGCCTGGGCACTGCTGTCCGCATCCGTTTGAGCATCCTGGTCGGCAGGAATCTGGGTGCCTTGGTCGCCAGCAATGTCGGCGCTGCTTTCATAGGTGGTTTCAGACCCACGGTCGACAGGAATTTGGGGCTCTTGTTGGCTAGTTACTTCCGATGTTGAAACTGTTGGTGTTGAATCATGTTCTGAAGAAATGGGGAGCTGTCCCTCGGGGCACTCCATGGCCCACCTCGTTGGGGTTGTAAAATGGCTTCCTGTGTAGTCATGTGACCTGGAGGGTTCCAGAACCTTCGTAAATGTAAAAGATTTCTTTACGTCTTTAAGACGTAATACTATTAACGACATTGCCGGTGCCTGTTCAAGATTGTAGCAGCCACGTCTCCACTGCCTAACACTCACCCAAACTTAATCGTAGGGAATAAATATTTTCAGAAGACTATTCTACAATAATTTTCTTTTGGGACATGATTTTTTTTCATTCAATTAAACTAGATTATCAGAGCTTCAGACCAAGACAAAATTGTTTTGATCCCTTTTAGAATCCATCCGCTAACCTTCATTTTGGCATTATGCCATGGGGCTACATCAGGGGTTATGCAACAAAACAGGCCAACGAGACCAGTTTTACATTTACTATACAATATTCTTGAAGGCATTAATTATATAAAAAAAATCGTTTCATGAAAACGGAAATGAAAATTCTGTTTTTGGTAACTGAAATAGCTGAGTAATTGTTTTGACTTGTAAGGACAGTGTGAATTATATAATTAAGTTTATGATGGCTGCTAGGAAGCTCAGAACCAAATTTGCAACCAACCTGTAATAATAACTATGAGCCTTACTGGCATATGTTGAGTTTTATCTTAAATAACTATGTTCTCTCCCATTTCCCTAATTATTTTTTGTCTCATGCAGTAAATAACACTAAAAGCTGCTCAAAGCCTTTTTAAAAAGAATCAGATATATACATGTTAGGTAAATGAAAATAGTACTCCTGGCTGGGCACAGTAGCTCACACCTCTAATCCCAGCACTTTGGGAGGCCGAGGCAGGTGGATCACCTCAGGTCAGGAGTTTCAGAGCAGCCTGGCCAACATGGTGAGAATCCCCCATCTCTACTAAAAATACAAAAATTAGCCGGGCGTGGTGGCGTGTGCCTGTAATCCCAGCTACTAGGGAGGTTGACGCACGAGAATCACTTGAATCCGGGAGGCGGAGGTTGCCGTGAGCCAAGATCGCGCCACTGCATTCCAGCCTGGGTGACAGAGCGAGACTCCGTCAAAAAAAAAAAAAAAAAAAAAAAAAAAAGAAGAAGAAGAAAAGAAAATAGTACTCCTGACAAAAGTGTCTCAGGGAGCATCCCTGTGGGTAGAGGAGGGGAGCACAATAACTGCTCACTTACAAATTCAATCATCCAACAAATGTTAATTGAGATTTAGTGTGCCAGACCGGATTTGAAACATTTATTAAATGCTTAAAATATGGTTAAGTGTTTCATGGGAAGGAGGCAAAAATTATCCTTCAGAAATTTACAATCTAGTTAGAGCATACACATATGTAAGTTTTTCATTATTGCCAGAGTTCCAGCCCCTTCTTAAGGAAACGGGGAAATATAAAGTGGAAGAAAGGAAAGGATATGAATTATGGTTTCTCTTGGTAGAGGAGAGGTGATCCAAGAAGCAACATGATGTACAAATACAGAAAAAACTGTCCTATACATACTATCATATTATCAGGTACATAGTGTATTTCTGGGTTCTAGTCTGTCATGCTGCAGTTTCTTTTTAATAAGTTCTTTTGCATGCCTTTCCCTATAAAGCACTCTTCCCCCTCCCTAACTATGCTTCAGTTTCATCATTATAGCAAATATGCGGTTGCATGTGTTCCTTCAATAGAAGTTTATTAGGTATCGGGAATTGTCCTAAGGTCATTAATAGCTAACATTCACTGGGTGTTTATGTGCTAGACTCTTTGCTAGTGCTTCGTATGTTATTCATTTAACCCTCACAATTGCCCTCTGAGTTTGGTATGATTATGATTCTGTTTATTGATTTTTGTTTTCAGATTAGCAAACTGAGATTTTAAAAGGTTAATTAACCCTATCTTTCATCATATACAAAAATCAACTCAAAATGAATCGAAGACTTAAATGTAAGACCTCGCACTATGAAACTACTGAAAGAAAATATTAGGGAAACTCTCCAGGATGTTGGACTGGGCAAATATTTTTTTTAAGACCTCAAAAGCATGGGTGACAAAAGCAAAGATAGACAAATGGGATCACATCAAGGTAAAAAGCTTCTGTACAGCAAAGGAAACAAACAACAAAGTGAAGAGACAACCCACAGAATGGGAGAAAATATTTGCAAACTATCTATGTAACAAGGGATTAATAACCAGACTATATAAGTAACTCAAACAACTCAATAGCACAAAAAATAATTAAATAAAAATAAACAGTTAATCCAATTTTTAAATGGGCAAAGACCTGAATAGGTCTCAAAAGAAGAGATACAAATGACCAACAGATACATGAAAAAATGCTCAACATTACTAATCATTAGGGAAGTGCAAATCAAAACCACAGTGAGATATCATCTCATCCCTGTTAGAATAGCTATTATCAAAAAGACAAAAAAATAACAAATGCTGACAGGGATGCAGATAAAGGGGAACCCTTGTATACTGTTGGTAGGAATATAAAGTAGTACAGTCATTATGGAAAACAGTATGGAGGTTCCTCAAGAAACTAAAAATAGGCCAGGATGGTGGCTCACACCAGTAATCCCAGCACTTTGGGAGGCCAGGCAGGAGGATCACCTGAGCCCAGGAGTTCAAGACCAGCCTGGGCAACATACTGAGACACCATCTCTAAATAAATAAATAAATAAATAAATAAATAAATAAATAAATAAGAAACTAAAACTAGAACTGTTATTTGGCCCAGCAATCCCATCACTAGGTATAGGTATATATCCAAAAGAGAGGAAATCAGTGTATCAAGGAGATCTACACTCCCAAGTTTATTGCCGCACTATTCACAATAACCAAGATATAGAATCAACCTAAGTGTTCATCAACGAATGAATAGAGAAAGAAAATACAGTATACAGGCCAGGCACGGTAGCTCACGCCTGTAATCCCAGCACTTTGGGAAGCTGAGGGCGGCGGATCATGAGGCTGAGGCGGGCAGGACACAAGGCCAAGAGATTAAGACCATCCTGGCCAACGTAGCGAAACCCCATCTCTACTAAAAATACAAAAATTAGCTGGGCATGGTGGTGCACGCCTGTAGTCCCAGCTACTCAGGAGGCCGAGGCAGGAGAATTGCTTGAACCCAGGAAGCGGAGGTTGCAGTTAGCCAAGACCACACCACTGCACGCCAGCCTGGGTGACAGAGTGAGACTCCGTCTCAAAAAAGAAAAAAAAAGAAAAAGAAAAAGAAAATGCGAAATGCGGTATATATACACAATGGACTATTGTTCAGCCATAAAAAGGGTGAAATCCTGTCATTTGCTGCAACATGGATGGAACTGGAGGCCATTATGTTAAGTGAAATAAGCAAGACATAGACAAATACTGCATGTTCTCACTCATATGTGGGAGCTAAAAAAGTAGATCTCATGGAGGTAGAGAATAAAATGGTGATTACCAGAGGCTAGGAGGGGAGAATGAAGAGAAGTTGATTAAGGGGTATAAAAATACCGTTCAGTAAAAGTAATAAGTTCTAGTATTCAGTAGCACATTAGTGAAATTATACTAAACAATAACTCATTCTGTATTTCTAAATAGCTAGAATAGAAGAATTGTAATATCCCCAATACAAAGAAAAGGTAAAAATGTTTCAGGTGATGGATATCCCAATTACCCTGATTTGATCATTACACATTGTAGACAGGTATCAAATATCACACGTATCCCCCAAAATATGTACTATGATTATGCATGAATTAAAAAGAAATATGTAAATTGTGGATAAATTTGATCAGTTATTTATAATAATCAAAATTCTGTTTTCTAGGTATTAGATTTTGGTTTTATACACAGACTCTAAACTTCTAATTATTTCAATATACTTTTAAATATAAAATAACCTACAATTTTTCTTAATATTATGTATTAGCAGTTAAGCCTAGACTGTGATTTTTCTTCTCAGATCTATGTATATGCCTAAACTGTATTTTATTTAAGTGTATTATGTACGTAATATAGGAGATACAAGAACTCAACATAAAATCAACAAAAAATGGATATGTAATAAGAAGTCCATTTTATTTTTGATGCTTACTACGCATCAGAATCTTTTGGGGAGCTTTTTTAAAAATGCAGATGTAAAGTTCCTATCTTTTCAGAGACTCTGATTCAGTTGTCTTGGGGTGAGGCATGGGTATTGCTCTAGGTATGTTTTTAAATTTCAGATTTCACATTATTCCAATGTGTAGCCAGGATTGAAACCGTTGTATATCTAGTTTCCTTGGAGCATAGGCAAAGGAGGAGTCAAAAAGAATTGGCTTTTGATATCCTGCACTCTCTAGGAGAGAGAGTCTGAAACTGGGAGATGTGAACAACTTTTTCTAGAAAGACAGGTACTGTCTGCTGTGTCTCACAAAAGTCTGGATTAGATTTTGCTTAAGACAATCCACATTTCTTTGCTAATTACTAACTTTACAAGTAACATCAGCCTCCTTGATACTTCAAAATTATAAAAGGATGTGTCTGAAATAAGCTGTTTAAGCATTCTTTCTAGATACTTGAGTATCTAAAATTGTCATTCTAGTTTATCTATTAGTATACCTTGTGAGTTTGCTAACAAGGGGAACTGACAAGATCGAGTTTTCAAGTTGTGAGTCTGAATACCGGCCGGATTCCTGGTAAATTTACCAAATTAGCTGGGCCAGGTGGCTTATCCCTATAGTCCCAACCCTTCTGGAGCCTGAGGTGGATGGATAGCTTGAGCTCAGGAATTCGAGACCAGCCTGGGCAACATGGTGAAATTCCATCTCTAAAAAAACTACAAAAATTAGCTAGGCATGGTGGCACGTGCCTGCCGAGATACTCGGGAGGCTGAGGTAAGAGGATCACTTGAGCCTGGGAGGTCGAGGTTTCAGTGGCCTGAGATCGTACCACTACACTCCAGCCTGGGTGATAGTGTGAGACCCTGTCTCAAAAAAAAAAAAAAAAAAAAAGTATTAAATTAATGACCCTGTATTATCTCTTAACAGTTAGATATTCTACATTTATTGATATAAAATTTATGAAGCCCTGAAGAATTTACAATAAAATTTTGTAAATAAATAAATAAAAATGTGTAATTAAAATTAAAAAATTAATTAACTTGACTCATGTCACACACCTAATAAAGGGCAGAGCCAATAATTTATTTAAGCCCAATTTCATTTGATTCTCAATACTGCCTATGTCTACATATTCAGATCTCTCCTGCATAATTAGATTTACAGTTAGTCTCCTTTCTACCCTCCCCTCCTGAGCCCCTGCTAACTTCTACTTTCTGTCTCTATGAATTTGCCTATTATAGGTACCTCATATAAGTGGACTCATGCAGTACAGTGGCCCTCTGTATCCTTGGATTCTGTGTCCATAGTTTCAACCAATTGTGGTTTGAAAATATTTGAAAAAAAAATGGATGGTTGCATCTGCATTGAATATGTACAGACTTTTTTGCCATTATTCCCTAAACAATACAATATAATATCTATTTATGTAGTATTTACATTGTAATTAGGTATTATAAGTAATCTAGAAATGATTTAACTTATATAGGAGGATGTGTTCAGGTTATATGCAAATACTATGCCATTTTATATAAGGGACTTGAGCATCTGTGGATTTTGGTACCTGCCTGGGGGGCCTAGAACCAATCCCCCACGGATATCGAGGGATGACTGTATCAGCCCTTTTGTGTCTGGCTTCATTTGCTTAGCATAATGTTCTCAAGATTCATCCATATTGTAGCATGTATTATAATTTCATTCCTTTTAAAGACTAAATAATATTCCATTGTATGGATATATCACATTTTGTTTATCCATTCATCTGCCTATGGACATTGGGTTGTTTGTAAGTTTTAACTATTGCAATGAATGCTTCTATGAATATTGGTGCAAAAATATCTGTTTGAGTCCCTGCTTGCAATTCTTTTAAGAAGATACCTAGAAGTGGAATTGTTAGATCACACCATAGTTCCATGTTTAGCTATTTGAAGAACTACCAAACTGTTTTGTACAGTGGCTGTACCATTTTACATTCTCACCAACAGTGCACAAAGGCTTCAATTTCTCCATGTCCCTGCCAACACTTGTTAATTTCCACTTTTAAAAAGTAATAGCCATCTTAATGGGTATGTAGTAGTATCTCATTGTGGTTTTGCTTTCCATGTCCCTGATGGCTAATGATATTGAGCATCTTTTTCATGTGCGAATTGGCCATTTGTATCTCTTCCTTGGAGAAATGCCTATTTTATTACTCCAAGGAAGAGATGCAAATGGACAATTAGCACATGAAATATTGAATAGAAACATCTATTCAATTTCAATATACTCCTAGGTATTTTTTTAGTTACTGTAGATGGGTTTGCTTTTTTACTTTATTTTTCCACTAGTTCATTATTGGAGTGTATAGTTACTACTGATTTTTGTGTGTTGATTTTTTATTCTGCAACTTTATTGCCCATTTATTAATTAGGTTAGTTGCGTTCTACTTTGTGTTGTTCTTGAGTTGTAAGAGTTCTTCATATATTCTGGCTGGGCGCGGTGTAATCCCTGCACTTTGGAAGGCCGAGGCAGGCTGATCACTTGAGGTCAGGAGTTTGAGACGAGCCTGGGCAACCTGGTGAAACCCCATCTCTACTGAAAATACAAAAAAAAAAAAAATTAGCCAGGCGTGGTCATGGGCACCTGTAATCCCAGCTAGATAGCATCCTTTGGTACACAAAAGTTTTTAATTTTGGTGAAATCCAATTTATCTACTATTTCTTTTGTTGCCTGTGCCTTTGTTTTTATAGCCAAGAAATCATTGTCAAATCCAATGTCATGAAGCTTTTCCCCTATGTTTTCTTCTAAGAGTTTTATAGTTTAAGGTCTTACATTTAGGTCTTTAATCCATTTTGAGTTAATTTTCTTTCTTTCTTATGTAATCCCACTACTCTATTTTTGCTTTTGTTGTGTGTGCTTGGGAGGCGTTAGCCGTAAAATCTTTGCCCAGACCAATGTCCTCAAGTATTTCCTCTGTTTTCCTTTAGTTGTTTCATAGTTTCAGGTCTTACACGTAAGTCTTTAATCCATTTTGAGTTGATTTTTATATATGGTGAGATATAGGGGTATAGTTTCATTTTTCTGCATATGGATATCCAGTTTTCCCAGCACCATTTATTTAGTAGACTGTCACTTCCCCCAGTGAATGTTCTTGGCACCTTTGTCAAAAATTAGTTGGCTGTAAATACATGGGTTTATATCTGCATTCTCTATTCTCCTCCATTGGTCTATGTGTCTGTTTTTATGCCAGTACCATGCTGTTTTGGTCACTATAGCTTTGTAGTATATTTTGAAGTCAGGTAGTGTGGTGCCTTCAGCTTTGTTCTTTTTGCTCAGAATTACTTTGGCTACTCAGAATCTTTTGTGACTCCATACAAATTTTAAGATTTAAAAAATATTTCTATGAATAATGTCATTTGTGTTTTGATTGTGATTGCATTGAATGTATAGAGAACTTTTGGTAATAGATTACTTTTTCAAAATGTTGATTCTTCTAATCCATGAACATGAAAGTCTTTCTATTGTTTTTTGTCCTCTTTAATTTCTTTCATTAGTGTTTTATAACTTTTTCATCTTGATCTTTTACCTCATTTAAATATATTCCTAGGTTTTGTTTTTTTTTTTTTGACCGAGTTTTGCTCCATCACCCAGGCTGGAGTGCAGTGGCATGACCTTGGCTCACTGCAACCTCCGCCTCCCAGGTTCAAGCAATTTGCTGCCTCAGCCTCCCAAGTAGCTGGGATTACAGGTGCCTGCCACCACGCCCGGCTAATTTTTGTATTTTTGGTAGAGACAGGGTTTCAACATATTAGCCAGGTCTCGAACTCCTGACCTCATGATCCACCTGCCTCAGCCTCCAGAAATACTGGGATTACAGGCATGAGCCACTGCACCTGGCCATTCCTAGGTATTTTTTGTATTTATTGTAAACAGGATTGCTTTTTTTGCTTTCTTTTTCCACTAGTTCATTGTTGGGGTGTATGGAGTCACTACTGATTTTTTTTTTTTTTTTGAGATGGAGTCTTGCTTTGTTGCCCAGGCTGGAGTGCAGTGGCGCAATCGTGGCTCACTGCAAGCTCCGCCTCCTGGGTTCAAGTGATTCTCCTGCCTCAGCCTCCCCAGTAGCTGGGACTACAGGCGCCTGCCACCACGCCCGGCTAATTTTTTGTATTTTTAGTAGAGACGGGGTTTCACCATATTAGCCAGGATGGTCTCGATCTCCTGACCTCATGATCTGCCCGCCTTGGCCTCCCAAAGTGCTGGGATTACAGGCGTGAGCCACTGTGCCCGGCACTACTGATTTTTATATGTTGATTTTGTATTCTGCAACTTTACTGAATTTGTTCATCAGTTCTAACAGTTTTTTTGCTGGAGCTTTTAGGGGTTTCTCTATATAAGATCGTGTTGTCTGCAAACAGGACAATTTGTCTTCCTTAATTTCCAATTTGGATTCTCTTTATTTATTTTGTTTGCTGAATTACTCTGGCTTAGACTTCCAGCATTACATTAAATAAAACTGGTGAAAGTGGGTATGCCTGTCTTGTCCTAGATCTGAAAGTAAAAGCTTCCAACTCTTCCCTCTTTTTGTATTTATTGTAAATGGGATTTATTGTAACTGGGATTGCTAGTCTGATGCTGGCTGTAGGTTTGTCATATATGGCCTTTGTTGTGCTGCTGTACATTCCTTCTGTACCTAACTTGTTGACACTTTTTATCATGAAGGGATGTTGAATTTTATCAAATGTGTTTTACTGAGTTTATTGAGGTGATAAAATAATTTTTGTCCTTCATTCTGTTGATGTGTTATATCACATTTATTGATTTGCATACACTGAAACATCCTTGCATCCTTGGGATAAATCCCAATCATGGTGAATGATATTTTAAATGTGCTCCTGGGATTGGTTTACTAGTATTTTGTTAGGGATTATTGCATCTATGCTCATCATGGATATTGGTCTACAGCTTTCTTTTTTGTTGTGTCCTTGTCTGGTTTTGGTAGCAGGGTAATGCTAGCGTAATAGATTCTTCCAAATGAGTTTGGAAGAATTTTCTTCTCTTCAGTTTCCTGGAAGGGTTTGAGAAGAACTGATATTAGTTTTTTGTTTTTCGGGTTTTTTGTTTTTTTTTTTTGATGGAGTCTCACACTGTCACCCAGGCTGGAGTGCAGTGGGGCAATCTCGGCTCACTGCAAGCTCCGCCTTCTGGGTTCACGCCATTCTCCTGCCTCAGCCTCCCGGGTAGCTGGGACTACAGGCACCCGCCACCACGCCTGGCTAATTTTTTGTATTTTTATTAGAGACACGGTTTCACTGTGTTAGCCAGGATGGTCTCAATCTCCTGACCTCGTGATCTGCCCACCTCGGCCTCCCAAAGTGCTGGGATTACAGATGTGAGCCACCGTGCCCAACCTAGTTCCTCTTTTAAAGTTTAGTAGAATTCAGCAATGAAGCCATCAGGTTCTGGGCTTTTCCTTGTTGGTGTTTTATTGGCTCAATTTACATCTTATTATTTCTATTTTATGTATTTATTTTTTTGAGACAGAGTCTCACTCTGTTGCCCAGGCTGGAATGCAGTGGCAGGATCTTGATTCACTGCAACCTCTGCCTCCCAGGTTCAAGTGATTCTCGTGCCTCAGCCTCCCAAGTAGCTGGGATTACAGGCATGTTCCACCAGCATGGCTAATTTTTATGTTTTTAGTAGATACAGGGTTTCGCCATGTTGGCCAGGCTGGTCTCGAACTCCTGGCCTCAAGTGATCTGCGCGCCTCAGCCTCCCAAAGTGCTGGGATTACAGGCATGAGCCACCATACCCAGCCAATTTACATGTTTTTATGTTGCCCATCTACTATAAAGTTGTTATGGTTATTATTATTTTTGATAGCCTTGTCTTTTAGTTTTCATACTAGAGATCTGAGTGGTTTACACGTCACAATTACAGTATTAAAGTATGCTGAGTTTGTCTGTCTATTTACTTTTACCAGTGAATTTTACGCCTTCCGATATTTTCTTATGGCATGTTAGCATCCTTTTCTTTCAGATAGAAGAAATGCCTTTAGTATTTTTTGTAAGACAGGTCTTGTTGTGATGAATTCCCTTGGTTTTTGTTTGGGAAATTTTTTTCTCTCTCCTTCATGTTTGAAGGAGATAAAGCTTTGCTGGGTACAGTATCCTCATTTGGCAGTTTCTTCCTGTAGCATTTTGAATATGTCACCCCACTCCCTCCTGATCTATATGGTTTCTGCTGACAATTCTGTTGCCAGACAGATGGGAGCCCCTTTATACATTATCTGCTGCTTCTTCTTCTTCTTCTTTTTTTTTTTTTTTTTTTTGAGATGGAGTTTTGCTCTGTGGCCCAGGCTGAAGTGCAGTGGCATGATCTTGGCTCACTGCAACCTCCACCTCCCCGTTCAAGCAATTCTCCTGCCTCAGCCTCCCAAGTATACAGGATTACAGGTGCACACCACCACACCTGGCTAATTGTTATATTTTTAGTAGAGACGGGGTTTCACCATGTTGCCCAGGCTGGTTTCTAACCCCTGACCTCAAGTGATCCTCCCACCTTGGCCTCCCAAAGTGCTGGGATTACAGGCATGAGCCACCACGGCTGGCCCATTATTTGCTTCTTTTCTCTTGCTGCTTTTAGGACCCTCTCTTTGTCCTTTACCTTTGAGAGTTTATTATATACCTTGGTACAGTTTTATTTGCGTTGAATCTGTTTGGTGATGTTGGTCTTCCTATACCTGGATATTTATATCTTTATCTAGGTTTGGAGAGTTTTCTGTGCTTATTTTTTTTGAATAAGATTTCTAGCCCTTGCTCTTTCTCAGTTCCCTCTTTAAGGCCAGTGTCTCTTAGATTTGCTTTCTGAGGTTAACAACAGAATTGATCATGCAGAAGAAAGAGTCAGTGAGCTTGAAGATAGGCTATTTGGAAATTTAGTTGGTTAATGTATTTCTTAGTACCAGGATTTCTGTTTGACTTATTTTATTATTTCAAGCTCTTTGTTAAATTTCTCTTATAAAAATTACTGAATTGATTTTCTGTGTTATCTTAGAGTTCCCTGAATTTCCTCAAAACTGTTATTTTGAATTATTGATCTGAAAGCTCATGTATCATTGTCTTGTTGGGATTGGTCACTGGCTTATTACTTTGTTCATTTGGGAAGATCATGGTTCCCATTTGCTGTTGTTTCTTATGAATATATGTCTATGGCTTCATATTGAAGGATTAGTTATTTATTCCAGTCTTCGCTCTCTGGCTTGGTTTGGTCCTTCTGGAGTATGTCTTATTAGAAGTTCTGTGTAATTTGCTTGTTGAGTCCCCTTAACCCCATATTGCTGTTTCCTTTTTGGCACTAGTTAGCCAAGATTTGCTGTAGTTCTCACAAAAGTTCCGAGCATCGCCCCACATTGGGGGGCTGGGGGTCCCAAAGGGAATATCCTGCCTGTGTGGGAAGGTTGGCTAAAGTTAGTGGCCAGAGGACCCTTGGAGCGTGCCTCCTACTGCATGATGCTGCTGAACTGCCTCTCTGATTTGGCATCTCCTTTGGCTAAGATAAAGAGCAGCTCCTGAGTTTCCCTGCAATGGGGTCCTAGCCACACCTCCACTGTTTGTCCCTAGCTGCCCTCAGGGGTTTTTCTCCTTCCAGACACTCATGATGCTTCCCATGGGTTGAGCAGGAATGGCTTTCCTACAAAGGAACCCAAGATAGTACGAGAGCTGGCTGTCCACCTCAATCTCACTTTTTCCAGTGTAGAAACCATGAGTCCTGGCAGACTTTTCTGCAAGGTGCCTGGCAGCTGGGGAAAGAGGTGTCGCAGGTAGAGGTGTCTGTTTCTCTTACCTTCCAGTCACATTTTTTCAATTCTTTGTGGCCCCAGAGATTGACACAGTCTCAGTTTTGAGTTCTGGGATATTGCTAGTAACAATCTTGGCACTGAATAGTTGTTTTTAATTTTCCGTGGGGGAGAATGAAGCCAGATTGCTTCTACTCCACCATTTTGGTGACTGTCCCTTGGGTTTTCTATGTATACAAGCACACATGAGTGAAAAGAGATAGAAAATTTAATCTCATTTTTCCCTACTATATATACGTTTTTCCTATCTTATTTCATTCTCTAGAATAGCATTATCTAATAGAATTTCCTGTGATGATGGAAAAGTTCTATAGTTGCACTATCCATTATAGTAGCCATTGACCATGTGTTGCTACGGGGCACTTGAAATGTGGTTAGGGGGCCAGGTGCGGTGGCTCACGCCTGTAATCCCAGCACTTTGGGAGGCCGAGGCGGGCAGATCACCTGAGGTCAGGAGTTCAAGACCAGCCTGGCCAACATGGTGAAACCCCGTCTCTACTAAAAATACAAAAATTAGCTGGGTTTGGTGGCACGTGCATGTAATCCCAGCTACACGGGTGGCTGAGTCACCAGAATCACTGGAATCCAGAAGGCGGAGTTTGCAGTGAGCCAAAATTGCACGACTGCACTGCAGCCTGGGCGATAGAGCAAGACTCCATCTCAAAAAAAAAGAGAAAGAAAGAAAGAAAAAAGAAAAAGAAATGTGGCTAGGGAGACTGAAGAGCTAATTTTTTCAATGTAATTTCAATTTATTTAAATGTACACAGCCACATGTGGCTAGTAGCTACCATATTGAACAGTACAGCTCTAGAATATCTAAAGTAATGTTAAATAATAATGACAATAATACATGTATTTGTATAGTCCTACTTTTCATTAAAATTATTTTAGTCATTTGCTACTTAGTCTTGTAGTCTTTTGCTACTATTTGCTGTTGCATTTTGGTAAATAAACCATGATATTTAGGTAGGTTTTTTAAATTTTTCTTAAAGGCCGGGCATGGTGGCTCACACCTGTAATCTCAGCACTTTGGGAGGCTGAGGTGGGCGGATCACAAGGTCAGGAGTTCGAGACCAGCCTGGCCAATGTAGTGAAACCTGTCTCTACTAAAAATACAAAAATTAGCCGGGTGTTGTGGCGTGTATCTGTAGTCCCAGCTACTCAGGAGGCTGAGGCAGAAGAATTGCTTGAAACTGGCAGGCGGAGGTTGCAGTGAGTTGAGATCGTGCCACTGCCCTCCAGCCTGGGTGACAGAGCAAGACTCTATCTCAAAATAAAACAAAACAAAAATTTCTTAGAATTTTTATTAGGAATTCCTGCTAAATTTTTATCAAATTTATTTAAATTATTTATTTATATAGTCATAGGGCTTTCTCCTTTAATTTGGTGATATAATGGGATATAATGATAGATTTTCTTATGTCTAACCACCCTTATATTACTGGAATAAACCATGCTTGGTTATAGTCTAACTTGTTATGAAGTGATTTTAAAATAAAAATTAAAATGTGGTATATAACAAATGGCATACTATTCAGTCATAAAAATGAATGAAATATTGTCATTAATGGCAAAATGGATGCTCCTGGAGAGCATTACTTTAAGTGAAATAAGTCACTCAAAAAAAAAAAAAAAAAAAAGGCCCGGCGTGGTGGCTCACGCCTGTAATCCCAGCACTTTGGGAGGCTGAGGCTGGTGAGGTCAGGAAGTCAAGACCAGCCTGGTCAATATGGTGAAACCCCGTCTCTACTAAAAATACAAAAATTAGTCGGGCGTGGGGGTACATGCCTGTAATTCCAGCTACTCTGGAGGCTGAGGCAGGAGAATCACTTGAACCCGGGAGGTGGAGGTTGCTGTGAGCTGAGATCATGCCATTGCACTCCAGCCTGGGCGACAAGAGCGAAACTCTGTCTCAAAAAAAAAAAAAAAAAGAAAGAAAGCAGTCTCAGTCACAGAAAGATAAATATCACATGTTCTTACTCATGTGTGACAGCTAAAAATATTGATCTCATTAGAAGCAGAGAATAGAATAATGGTTACTAAGACTTGAGAAGAGGAGGGGGCAAGGGGGATGGGGAGAGGTTGGTTAACCAATACAAAATTACAGTTAGAGAGGAGAAATAAGTTCTGGTTTTCTATTGCACAGTAGGTTGACTGTAGCTAACAATAATTTATTGTATATTTTCAAGTAGCTACAAGAGAGGGTTTTGAATGTTCACAACACAAAGAAATGGTAAATGTTTGAGGTGATAGATATGTTAAGTACCCTGATTTGATCATTACACATTGTATACATGTATCAAAATATCACCCTGTACCCTGTAAATATGTACAATTATTATGTGTCAATTAAAAATTTAAAATAATAAAAGTAAAATTTAAAAAATAAAAATTAAAAATTAAGTAGGTAGAGCTCCAATATTGTAGCTTTTTTCACTGCCAGTAAACCAATTGCTGAATCATGTATTTTGTTAACACTTGGCAATAAATGTAATTACTTTTTCAAATAGAAAAAATATCATTTTAAAATAAAAATTATGTCCTATTTAGTTCAATTAGTACCTGGATTTTTCCATTCCTCAGCCATCTGTGACAAGGTAGAAATCTGTTACCCCTGTTGGCCATAGATCATCATTACATAGAGCCCAGGACACTTAAGATGCACTTACGATCTTACCATGCATATTCAATTGTTCATTCAAAAAGTAAGAAGATAGAATTGAACTGTGGGAAAACAAAGAAAAGGCAAATAAACCTAGAATTCCTTCTCCAGACATAGGCTAGGCAATTCTTTGAAAAATGATGAAAATGACCAGGTTCACTCAATGTTCTTGTACCATGTAGAATTTTTCTAGTGTTTCAATAGGGATAAAATGAGTTATTGGGCCAGGTGTGGTGACTCACGCCTGTAATCCCAGCACTTTGGGAGGCCCAGGCAGGTGGATCACCTGACGTCAGGAGTTTGAGACCAGCCTGTCCAACATGGCGAAAACCTGTCTCTACGAAAAATACAAAAATTAGCCGGGTGTGGTGGCGCATACCTGTAATCCCAGCTACTGTGGGGCTGAGGCAGGAGGATCCTTGAACTCGGGAGGCAGAGGTTGCAGTGAGCCGAGATCGTGCCACTGCACTCCTGCCTGGGCAATAGCAACAGAGCTAGACACTGTCTCAAAAAAAAAAAAAAAAAAAAAAAAAAAAAAAGACAGTTATTTTAATTCTACCAAGGAGCTCCTAGAAAGAAGCACCTTATTAAACTAAAGAAAAATTATTGCAGAAGTGACAAATCAAGCAATGTTATAGTTGGTGGGTTTTATACATGGAAGAATATTTACTGAAATATATAATATCTTCTAAAAATTAAAATTAAAATTTTAATTTTTAAATTTAAACTCTAAAAATTAAAATTTCTCCTAAATAAAAGAGATAAGGGAAATAAAAGATCATCCTCAGCAGAAGTAAAATACTGTCAGCCAGAACTCATTTGGGGGTATGAGAATTAAAAATAAGAATGGGGGAGAATAGAGTAAAAATGATGCTGATATTTACAGAAGGTCCAAATAAAGCATCTTAATTCTGTTTACCTGAATAATACACTCAGTACACTCAGAGTTGTTACCAGTGTTGCCAGGGCAAAGGCACAGGCTACGAAAAGGGCAGCTTCTCCAATTTCCACTGCATACATGACACAAAGTTCATGGTCAAGCAAGGTGATGTGACCATAAACAAAACTTAGTGTCTGTGTACTTTTTTTTTAACATATACTGCAGTTTTTAAAGTCCAGCCCATGTAAAGAATCAAAAGCTCTTAGATACACACTTGTGTTATGTAAACTCTGAACTTCTACCAGATTTCAGTTGATCCCTATCTTTTTTTTTTTTTTTTGGGATTAAATAAATCCACAGCAGCTATAAACCAGGATAGTTCTGATTCTCTAGTAATTTGTTTCATTATTCTAGTGAGAAAAGACTAAAAGAATTTTTAGATTGATAGTTACTAATAGTTTATGACCCACTAATAAAAATAGAAGAAATTGCACAAATGACTGGTAAAAATAAGGAGCAAATCTGTCATGTTTCCTAGAGAAATGAGTAGCAGATAAGCATTTCATTTCTATTTTACTATGATTAAGAAAGTGCTGCTTCTGCCAGAACAAAAGACCAAAATGACAGGCCTATATTGAAAGTCTCACAAACAGTCCCAATTTCTAGGGTCTGACATCAACTTTATCCTTATCTCTTTCTGTTATTTGTTCCCAGAATGCCTCACTTATTTGGATCATTTTCCTAGGAAAGTTGCTTCCCTATAGTATAGCCTTGAGTTGTGAGATTGAACTGTAACTCCAGGTCAAGCAACAGAAGCTAAAGTTAGGTTTGCTTAGACAGGCTGAGCGCAGTGGCACATGCCTGTAATCCCAGCACTTTGAAGGCTGAGGCGGGCAGATCACAAGGTGAGGAGTTCGAGACCAGCCTGGCCAATAAGGCAAAACCCCATTTCTACTAAAAATACAAAAATTAGCCGGGCATGGTAACGTGGCCTGTAATCCCAGCCACTTGGGAGGCTGAGGCAGGAGAATTGCTGAACCCAGGGAGGCGGAGGTTGCAGTGAACTGAAATCATGCCACTGTACTCCAGCCTGGGTGACAGAGTGAGACTCCGTCTCAAAAAAAAAAAAAAAAAAAAAGAAAGTTTGCTTAGACAGAAACTGATCAGATTATAGGGCAGAGACAGGAATAGGGGCAGAGACAGGAATAGACTCTTCTTTTATTTATTTATTTATGTATTTATTTTGAGACAGAGTCTCGCTCTGTTGCCCAGGCTGGAGTGCAGTGGCACGATCTTGGCTCACTGTAACCTCTGCCTCCCAGGCTCAAGCGATCTTCCCACCTCAGCCTCCCAAGTAGCTGGGACTACAGGTGTGTGCCACCATGCCTGGCTAATTTTTTTTAACTTTTGGTAGAGATGGGGTTTTGCCATGTTGGCCAGGCTGGTCTCGAACTCCTGACCTCAAGTGATCCACCCTCCTTGGCCTCCCAAAGTGCTGGGATTACAGGCGTGAGCCATTACACCTAGCCTTATGCCTGAGTAGTTTTATTTAACCATTCACCTCTTATGGACATTTGAGTTGTTTCTCGTCTTTGGTTGTTATGAATAAAGTTGCGATGAGCATTTGTGTACAGGTTTTTGTGTGCACATCAATTTCATTTCTTTGGTATAAATTCCCAAGTGTGTGATTTCTGGGTTATATAGTAATAGCATGGTTAGTTTTTTAATAAACTGCCAAGCAGTTTTCTGGAGTGTCTGTACCATTTTATGCTCCTTTCAAGTTTCTTTGCATCATCGCCAACATTTGATGCATTCACTGTTTTTTATTTTAAGCCATTCTGATAGGTATGTAGTGATATCTTGTGGACATCTTTTAAAAATTTGCATTTTCCTAATGGCTGATGATGTTGCACATCTTTTCATCTGTTTATTTGCAATCTATCTTCTTTTTTTGTTTTTTGGTTTTGTTTTGTTGAAATGGAGTCTCGCTCTGTCGCCCAGGCTGGAGTGCAATGGCGTGATCTCAGCTCACTGCAACCTCTGCCTCCCAGGTTCAAGCGATTCTCCTGCCTCAGCCTCCTGAGTAGCTGGGATTACAGGTGCCCACCACCACGCCCGGCTAATTTTTTTGTATTTTTAGTAGAGATGGGGTTTCCCAATGTTGGCCAGGCTGGTCTTGAACTCCTGACCTCGTGATCTGACCACCTTGGCCTCTCAAAGTGCTGGGATTACAGACGTGAGCCACCGCGCTCAGCCCATCTGTCTATCTTCTTTGGTTGGTACATTTCTGTTCACGTCTTTTGCCAATTTTCTAAATGGATTTTTTTTTGCTGTTGAGTTTCGAGATATATATATATATATTCTAAATTTTTTGACAGTTATATCGTTTGGAAATATTTTCTCCTAGTCCGTAGTTTGTCTTTTCATCCTCTTAGCAGGCTCTATCAAAGAGCAAAAGTTTTAAATCTTCATGAGGCCCAATTAATCAATTTTTCCTTTTATGGATCATGTCATATCTGAGAACTCTTTGCCTAACCCTAGATCTTGAACACTTTCTTGTATTTTTTCCTAAAAGTTTTATACTTTTTTTTTTTTTTTTTAAGATGGAGTTTTGCTCTTGTTGCCCAGGCTGGAGTGCAATGGTGTGATCTTGGCTCATTGCAACCTCCACCTCCTGGGTTCAAGCAATTCTCCTGTCTCAGCCTCCCGAGTAGCTGGGATTACAGGCACATGCCACCATGCCCGACTAATTTTTGTATTTTTAGTAGAGACAGGGTTTCATCATATTGATCAGGCTGGTCTTGAACTCCTGACCTCAGGTGATCCACCCGCCTTGGCCTCCCAAAGTGCTGGGATTACAGGAGTGAGCCACTGTGCCCGGCCTAAATTTATACTTTTATATTATAAATTTGAGTCTGTGATCCACTTTGAGTTAATTTTTGTATAAGGTGTGAGGTCTAAGTCAAGGTTCATTTTTGCCATTTTGTCCAATTGCTCCAGTACCATTTGAGTTCTTTTGTGCCTTCGTCAAAATCAGTTGGACATATTTATGTGGGTCTGCTTCTGGGTTGTCCATTCTGTTCTTCTTATCTGTCTGTCTGCCCTTCCACTACTACCACAGAGTCTTGATTACTGTAGTTCTCTAATGTCTTGAAATTAAGTATATTGATTCCTCCCACTTTTCTCTTCCTTTGCAAAATTGTTTTTGCTATTCTAATTCCTTTGCCTTTCCTTATGATTTTTAGAACGATCTTGTCTGTATTAATAAAATATCTTGGCCGGGTGCGGTGGCTCATGCCTGTAATCCCAGCACTTTGGGAGGTTGAGGCGGGTGGATCACCTGAGGTCGGGAGTTCGAGACCAGCCTGACCAACATGGAGAAACCCCATCTCTACTAAAAATACAAAAATTAGCCGGGAGTTGTGGTGCATGCCTGTAATCCCAGCTATTCAGGAGGCTGAGGCAGGAGAATCTCTTGAACATGGGAGGTGGAGGTTGCAATGAGCCGAGATTGCACCATTGCACTTCAGCCTGGGCAACAAGAGCAAAAATCCGTCTCAAAAAAATAAAAATAGGCAGGGCGTGGTGGCTCACGCCTGTAAACCCAGCACTTTGGGAGGCCAAGGCAGGCGGATCATGAGGTCAGGAGATCGAGATCATCCTGGCTAACATGGTGAAACTCTGTCTCTACTAAAAATACAAAAAAAAAAAAAAAAAAAAATTAGCCGGGCATGGTGGCAGGCGACTGTAGTCTCAGCTACTCGGGAGGCTGAGGCAGGAGAATGGCGTAAACCCAGGAGTCGGAGCTTGCAGTGAGCCGAGTGAGCCATTGCACTCCAGCCTAGGTGACAGAGCGAGACTCCATCTCAAAATAAATAAATAAATAAAAATAAATAATAAACAAAAATAAAAATAAAATAAAGTATCTTGTGAGGATTTTTTTTAAGACAGAGTCTCCCTCTGTAGCCCAGGCTGAAGTGCAGTGGCACAATCTCGGCTCACCGCAACCTCCGCCTCCCGGGTTCAAGTGATTCCCCTGCCTCAGCCTTCCAAGTAGCTGGGATTACAGGTGCACACTACCATGCCCAGCTAATTTTTGTATTTTAGTAGAGATGGAGTTTCACCATGTTGTCCAGGCTGGTCTCGAACTCACAACCTCGGGTAATCCACCTGCCTCGGCCTCCCAAAGTGCTGGGATTACAGGAGTGAGCCACTGCACCCAGCCTCTTGTGCGGATCTTGATAGGATCCCCGCTATATCAATTTGATGAGAATTGACATCTTACTCTGCTGAATCTTCCAATCCATGAACAAGATATATTTCTCATTGGAGGGTTTGAAGCAGGATAGTAACATGATCTGATTTGCATTTTCTGAAAATCATGCTGACCAATGTATGGAGAAATAATTCTTTTTTTTTTTTTCCTGAGGCAGAGTCTCATTCTGTCACCCAGGTTGGAGTGCAGTTATGTCATTGCAGCTCACTGCAGCCTTTACCTCCTGGGCCCCAGTGATCCTCCCACCTCAGCCTCCAGAGTAGCTGGGACTAGAGGTGCATGCCACCACAGCTGGCTAGTTTTAAAATTTTTATAGGGATGGAGGTCTTGCTATGTTGCCTAGGCTGGTCTTGAACTCCTGAGTTCAAGGGATCCTCCCACTTCGGTCCCCCAAAGTGCTGGGATTATAGTAATAGTAGTAATCTATCAGTTCTAGAGCCACCACCATGCCCAGCCCGGGATATAATCTTGATAATTTTTTTATTATAGAAAAGCGGAGCTTGCAGTGAGTCAAGATTGCGCCACTGCACTCCAGCCTGGGAGACAGAGCGACACTCTGTCTCAAAAAAAAAAAAAAAGAAAGAAAGAAAGAAAGAAAGAAAAGTAAGTAAATATGTGTCTAGGCTTATGTGACTCTGTCTGTGTATGGGAAAAAATGAAATTTTATTGAATATATTCTGGAAAAGGAGAAACTCTGAATGCTTGTTGACTTATTCTAAACCTGACCGTGATCCATGAAAAAAAAAAGTTTTTAAAATATTGTTCTGCTGGCTTCTCAACACAAACTTATTTTTAAATTAGCATTGTGTTAATTGTAATTCCAATAGGTTGTAAAGTGAAGAACACTTGCTGAATATTAATCTAGCCCACCAGAATCATTTCTTCAGGTATCCATCACCACTGTGAACTAAAGAAAGGGATAAAAAGTAGTAATCTATCAATTCTAGAATACTGTAGTATAATAAAGTAAAACTACAACTATTTATATTTTTCTTCAGGGGAAAAGATAATTTAAAAATTTAACTGTTCTTCATAAGCTGTAGTAAGGAGCTTGAATTCTTTCTTATTACATTCACAAATCTTCTTTTATTCCACTTATAAAACAAGATATTTACATGTCTTTTTATAAAATTTAAATGCATGTTGACTATAAAACATTTTTAAAAAAATACAGAGGCCAGGTGCGGTGGCTCACGCCTGTAATCCCAGCACTTTGAGAGGCAGAGGAGGGCAGATCACGAGGTCAGGAGTTCGAGACCAGCCTGGCCAACATGGTGAAACCCGTCTCTACTAAAAATACAAAAATTAGCCAGGCATGGTGGTGCACGCCTGTAATCCCAGCAACTCAGGAGGCTGAGGCAGGAGAATTGCTTGAGCCCGGGAGGCAGAGGTTGCAGGGAGCCAAGATCGTGCCATTGCACTCCAGCCTGGGCAACAGAGCAAGACTCCATCTCAAAAAAAAAAAATACAGAAAAGTGCAAGGAAGAAAATGTGTCAGTGGGGAAAAAAGAAAGCAAGAGGAAGAGAATAAAAGCTAAATAATCAACCTTTTAAAAATTTAGACATTATTGGCTGGGCACAGTGGCTCACACCTGTAATCCGAGCACTTTGGGAGGCCAAGACGGGTGGATCATTTGAGGTCAGGAGTTCAAAACCAGCCTGGCCAACATGGTGAAATCCTGTCTCTACTAAAAATACAAAATTAGCCGGGCGTGGTGGCGCATGTCTGTAATCCCAGCTACTCGGGAGGCTGAGGCAGCAGAATTGCTTGAACCCAGGAGGCGGAGGTTGCAGTGAGTCAAGATCGAGCCATTGCACTCCAGCCTGGGCAACAAGAGTGAAACTCCATCTCAAAAAAAAAAAAAAAAAATTTAGACATTGTTGTACCTGTTTCAATGGAGCTACTGCTTATCGTTTTAATAAGGCCCATCTTCTGTAAGGTAAAGCTTCTGCCAATGAAATTGCTGGATCTGAGAGTTATGACTAGACCATTGTAGAAGCCAGAGTGGTCAGACATTGTTTTCTTCCAGCAATGACTCCCTGTTGGAGTAAAATACTGAAATGGACAATTTTCCCTAATAAAGATTCCTGAATTTAAGTAACATTAGCAAAAATGACAGAGTAGGGAACTCCAAAAGTCTATCCCTTCACAAAAGCAGAAAATAAACCGGCAAACAGTGTCAAAATCAACTTTATCAGAGCTCTGGAAACTAATCAAAAGCTTATGACAACTATACTTGTTCATGATGTCATGGAAAATGGCAAAACGGAACCCCAGGGCTCCATCCCTCCAAAATCAAACAATAAGCTGGCAAAGACTGTCAATTTTTGCAGAACTCTGGAATTTAGTCGAAAACTTACAACAAGCAAGGGAAAGTTTAATGAAGAAAGAAGCAGCTACGTTGCAGTAAAAGAATGCTGTGGTGTTTTTAATCACCTGCTTGCCAACTCCCTGCTTTAGATCAGCAGCAGCCATGAAGGTAACATCCCACACTCCTGGTATAACTTTATAGTGCTGGAGGGAGCAATGCAGACCTTATTTCCAAATGTGATTTTATGCTTCAACCTGACTAGTGGTTCTCTCAAGAACTGGTGCAAAGACCTGCCTCATTTCACCCAACTTGGAGCATTCTCAGAAGTAGGTAGCTTTTGCTGAAAGTATTTGAAGGCACAGTATTGTCTGGAGCAGCCTGGGGAAAGAGATAACAGTCAGAACAAATAATAGATTGAAGGCAGGAAGAACATCGGAAAGGAAATATGTGGGGAAATAAGGGATTTTAACAGCTCCTGTGTATACCAGAGAGTTGAAAAAGGCCACATGCATGCCAGGCGCTCATGCTCAGAAACATGCTCAGAAAAGGGCCGAGAAGAACCTAAGTTTTCACCTCTGGCTGACGTCAGGATCCATGTAAGCAGGAACTGAACGCCAAGGGAGAGCTGTAAACGAACTGGCTAAGCATTGAGTCCCCCAGTACAAAACTAGCCTGAAAACAGAGTAATTTTTTCTTCCTCTTTTTTCTCTTTTCGCTTTCTTTTTTTCATTTTCATTATTTTGTGTGTGTGCGTACATAGTAGGTGTATATGTTTATGGGGTACGTGAGATATTTTTGATGAGGCATGTAGTGCATAATAATCCCATCAGGGTAAATAGAGTACCCATCACCTCAAGCATTTATCCTTTGTGTTACAAACAATCGAATTATACTCTTTTAGTTATTTTTAAATGTACAATTAAATTATTGTTGACTATAGTCACCCTGTTGTGCTATCAAATACTAGGTCTTATTCATTCTTTCTATTTTTCGTATTCAGTAACCATCCCCATTTCCCCTCCACTCCCCTACCACCCCGTTACCAGCCTCTGGTGGCCATCCTTCTACTCTGTATCTCCATGAGTTCAATTGTTTTAATTTTTAGCTCCCGCAAATAAGTGAAAACATGCAGTTTGTCTTTCTGTGCCTGGCTTATTTCACTTAACATAATCACCTCCAAGTACATCTTTGTTGTCGTAAATGACAAGATCTCACTCTTTTTATGGCTGGATAGTAGTCCATTGTGTATATGTACCAAATTTTATTTATCCGTTCATCTGCTGATTAACATTTAGGTTGCTTCCAAATCTTGGCTATTGTGAAATAATGCTGCAGTAAACATGGGAATGCAGATATATGTTCAATATACTGATTTTCTTTCTTTAGAAGTGGGATTGCTGGATCGTATAGTAGCTCTATTTTTAGTTTTTTGAGGAAATCTCCAAACTGTTCTCCATAGTGGTTGTACTAATTTACATTCCCACCGACAGTGTACAAGGGTTCCCTTTTCGCCACATCCTCACCAGCATTTGTTATTGCCTGTCTTTTGTATAAAAGCCAGTTTAACTGGGGTAAGATGGTATCTCATCATGGTTTTTTAGGGAGTTTTCTTTTCTTTCTTTTTTTTTTTTTTTTAGACAAAGTCTTGCTCTGTGCCCCAGGCTGGAGTGCAATGGCACAATCTCGGCTCACTGCAACTTCCGCCTCCTGGGTTCAAGTGATTCTCCTGTCTCAGCCTCCCGAGTAGCTGGGATTACAGGTATGTGTCACCACACCCGGCTAGTTTTTTGTATTTTTAGTAGAGAAGAAGTTCACCATGTTGGCCAGGCTGGTCTCGAACTCCTGACCTCAAGTGATCCACCCACCTCAGCCTCCCAAAGTGCTAGGATTACAGGCGTGAGCCACCGTACCTGGCTAGTATCTCAATATAGTTTTGATTTGCATTTCTCTGATGATCAATGACCTTTTCATAAACCTGTTTGCCATTGGTATGTCTTCTTGTGATAAACGTCTATTCAGATATTTGCCCCATTTTTAAATTGGATTATTAGATTTTTTTTTCTTATAGAGTTGTTTGAAATCCTTACATGTTCTGGTTATTAATCCCTTGTCAGATGAGTACTTTGCAAATATTTTCTCCCACCCGTGGGTTGTCTCTTCACTTTGTCGATTGTTTCCTTTCCTGTGCAGAAGCTTTTTAAATCACTTGTCCATTTTGCTTTGGACTGTGCTTGTGGGTTACTCAAGAAATCTTTGCCCAGACCAACATCCTGGAGAGTTTCCCCAGTGTTTTCTTGTAGTAGTTTCATGGTTTGAGGTATTGGATTTAAGTCTTCAATCCATTTTGATTTGATTTTTGTAGATGGTGACAGATAGGGACCTAATTTCATTTTTTCTGCTTATGAATATCCAGTTTTCCCAGCACCATTTATTGAAGAGATTGTCTTTTCCCCAGCATATTTTCTTGGCAACTTTGTTAAAAATGAGTTTGCTGTAGATGTATGGATTTGTTTCTGGGTACTCTATGCTGTTCCATTGGTTTACATGTCTGTTTTTATGCCAGTACCATGCTGTTTTGGTTACTATAGCTCTGTAGTATAATTTGAAGTCAGGTAATGTAATTCCTCCAGTTTTGTTCTTTTTGCTGGGTATGGTTTTGGCTATTGTGGGTAGTTTATGGTTGCATAAAAATTTTAGGATTTTTTTTTCTATTTCTGTGAATGTCAATGGTATTTAGATAGGGATTGCATTGAATCTGTAGATTGCTTTGGATAGTATTGACTTTTATTTTTATTTTTATTTTTTAGATGGAGTTTCACTCTTGTTGCCCAGGCTGGAGTGCAATGGCGCAATCTCAGCTCATCGCAACCTCCATCTCCTAGGTTCAAGTGATTCTCCTGCCTCAGCCTCCTGAGTAGCTGAGATTACAGGTATGTGCCACCATGCCCCACCAATTTTTGTATTTTTAGTAGAGACGGGAGTTTCATCATATTGGTCAGGCTGGTCTCGAACTCCTGACCTCAGGTGATCCACCTGCCTCAGCCTCCCAAAGTGCTGGGATTACAGGCATGAGCCACCATGCCCGGCCAGTATTGACATTTTAACAACATTTATTCTACCAGTTCATGAACATGGAATATCTTTTCATTTTTTTGTGTCTTCTTCAAGTTCTTGCATCAATGTTTTATATTAGGTTGGTGCAAAAGTAATTGCAATTTTTGCCATTAAAAGTAATGGCAGCTGGGCGCAGTGGCTCATGCTTGTAATCCCAGCACTTTGGGAGGCCGAGGCAGGTGGATCACTTGATGTCAGGAGTTTAAGACCAGCCTGGCCAACATGGTGAAACCCATCTCTAATAATACAAAAATTAGCCGGGCATGGTGGCATGCACCTGTAATCCCAGCTACTTGGGAGGCTGAGGCAGCAGAATCGCTTGAACCCAGGAGGCAGAGATTGCAATGAACCGAGATCGTACCACTGCACTCCAGCCTGGGTGACAGAGCAAGACTCTGTCTCAAAAAAACAAACAAAAAACAAGTAATGGCAAAAACTGCAATTACTTTTTACCAGCCCAATAGTTTTCATTGTAGAGATCTTTCACGTCTTTGGTTAATTCCTAGGTGGGTTTTTTTTTTTTTTTTTTTCTGTAGCTATTGTAAATGGAATTGCTTTCTTGTTTGCTTTTTCAGATTGTTCACTGTTGGCTTATAGAAATGCTACTGATTCTTGCATATTAATTTTGTATCCTGCAACCTTACTGAATTTATCAGTTCTAATGGTTTTTTGGTGGAGTCTTTAGGTTTTTCCAAATATAAGATCATATTATCTGCAAACAAGGATAATTGGATTTCTTCTGTTCCAATTTGGATGCCCTTTATATCTTTCTCTTCTTTGATTGCTGTAGCTAGGACTTCCAGTACTATGTTGAGCAACAATGGTGACAGTGTGCGTCCTTGTTGTGTTCCACATCTTAGAGGAAAGGCTTTCAGTTTTTCCCCATTCAGTATAATAATAGCCATGGGTCTGTCATATATCGTCTTTATTATGTTGAGGTATGTTCCTTCTATACCCAGTTTTTTTAGGGTTTTTATCATGAAGAAATGTTGAATTTTATCAAATGCTTTTTCAACATCAATTGAAATCATCATATGGTGTTTTTTTGTTTTTGTTTTTGTTTCTTTTGAGATGGAGTCTTGCTCTGTTGCCCAGTTTGGAGTGCAGTGGCATGATCTCAGCTCACTGCAACCTCTGCCTCCCAGCTTCAAGTGATTCTCCTGCCTCAGACTCCTGAGTAGCTGGGATTACAGATGTGTGCCACCACACCTGGCTAATTTTTTTTTTTTTTTTTGAGATGGAGTCTCACTCTGTCGCCTAGGCTGGAGTGCAGTAGCGTGATCTCAGCTCACTGTAAGCTCCGCTTCCCGGGTTCACGCCATTCTCCTGCCTCAGCCTCCTGAGTAGCTGGGACTACAGGTGCCCGCCACCATGCCCGGCTAATTTTTTGTATTTTTAGTAGAGACGGGGTTTCACCGTGATCTTGATCTCCTGACCTCGTGATCCGCCCGCCTCGGCCTCCCAAAGTGCTGGGATTACAGGCGTGAGCCACCGTGCCCAGCCTAATTTTTGTATTTTTAGTAGAGACAGGGTTTCACCATGTTGGCCAGGCTGGTCTCAAATTTGCGACCTCAAGTGATTCACCTGCCTCGGCCTCCCAAAGTGCTGGGATTACAGGCGTGAACCACCATGCCCACCCACATCATATGGTTTTTATCCTCCATTGTGTTGATATGATGAATCATATTGATTGATCTGTGTATGTCTAATCAACCTTGCATCCCAGGGATAAATCCCACTTGGTCAGGATGAATGACCTTTTTAATGTGTTGTTGAATTCAGTTTGCTAGTATTTTGTTCAGGATGTTTGCATCCATATTCATCAAAGAAATTGGCTTGTAGTTTTCTTTTTTTTTTTTTTATGTGTTTTGTCTAATTTTGTTATCAAGGTAATACTAGCCTTGTAGAATGAGACTGGAAGTATTCCCTCCTCCTCTTTTTTTGGAGTAGTTTGAGTAGAACTGGTATTACTTCTTCTTTTAATGTTTGGTAGAAGTCGTTAATGAAGCCATTAGGTCCTGGGCTTTTCTTTGCTGGGAGACTTTTTATTATGCCGTCGATCTCATTACTTGTTATTCGTCTGTTCAGGTTTTGGATTTCTTCCTGGTTCAATCCTGGTAGATTATATATGTCTAGAAATGTATCCGTTTCTTCTAGATTTTCCAATTTATTGGCTCATAGTAGTCACTAATGATCCTTTGAGTTTCTGCAGTATCAGTTGTAATGTCTCCCTTTTCATCTCTGATTTTATTTATTTGGGTCTTCTTTGGTTTTTACCCTCATTGTTCTGGCTAAGGGTTTGTCAATTTTGTTTATCTTTTTAAAAAATCAACTTTTCCTTTCATTGATCTTTTGTATTGTTTTCTTCATTTTTATTTTATTTCTGCTCTGATCTATATGATTCATTTTCTTCTAATAACTTTGGATTTTGTTTGCTCTTAGTTTTCTAGTTCTATAAGATTCATGGTTAGATTATTTATTTGAAGTTTTTCTTCTTTTTTGATGTAGGTGCTTATAGCTATAAACTTCCCTCTCACTACTGCTTTTGCTGTATCCCATAGGTTTTGGTATGTTGTGTTTCCATTATCATTTGTTTCAAAAAATTTTTCAATTTTCTTTTTAATTTCTTCATTGACCCACTTGTCATTAAGGAGCATACTGTTTAATTTCCATGTGTTTGTATAGTTTCTAAAATCCCTCTCGTTATTGATTTCTAGTTTTATTCCATTGTGGTCAGAGAAGATGCTTGATGCTATTTCAATGTTTAAAAATGTTTTAAGACTTGCTTTGTGACCTAACATATGGTTGTCCTTGAGAATGATCCATGTGCTAGGAGAAGAATGTGTATTTTGCAGCTGTTGGATGAAATGTTCTGTAAATATCTATTAGATTCACTTTTTTTATAGTGCAGATTAAGTCTGACATTTCTTTGTTGATTTTTCTGTCTGGAAAATCTGTCCAATGCTGAAAGTGGGATATTGAATACATGATTGTGCCACTGCACTCTAGCCTGGGCAACATCGCAAGATCCCATCTCTAAGAAAAAAAAAAAAGAAGAAGAAAATGTGGTATATATACACAGTGGGATACTATTCAGCTATAAAAAAAGAATGAAATCATGTTATTTGTAGCAACATAAATGGAACTAACTAGATGTCATTATATTAAATAAGCCAGGCACAGAAAGAAAAATACTACATATTCTCACTCATATGTTGGAAACGAAAAAAGTTGACCTCATAGAAATAGAGAAGAGAATCATAGATACCAGAGGCTGGAAAGGGTGTGTGGGTGGGAGGGGGGTGATAAAAAAGGTTGGTTAACGGATCCAGTCATACAGTTAGAAGAAATATGTTCTAATGTTCCATGACAGAGTAGGGTCACTAGAGTTAGCAACAATATATTGTATATTTCAAAGTAGCTAGAAGAGAATACTTGAAACATTACCAACATATAGAAATGAAATGCCAGGCATAGTGGCTCACGCCTGTAATCCCAGCACTTTGGGAGGCCAAGGCAGGTGGATCACGAGGTCAGGAGATCCAGACCAGCCTGGCCAACATGGTGAAACCCGGTCTTCACTAAAGATACAGAAAATTGGCCGGGCATGGTGGCGCGTGCCTGTAGTCCCAGCTACTCGGGAGGCTGAGGCAGGAGAATCGCTTGAATCCGGCAAGCAGAGGTTGCAGTGAGCCAAGAGCATGCCGCTGCACTCTAGCCTGGGTGACAGAGTGAGACTCCATCTCAAAAAATAAAAATAAAAAAATAAAAAACTCAACTTTGCTCTCATACACTGCCAGTGAGTATGTAAATGGTTTTAACCTTTCTGAAAAGCAGTTTGCTAACATATATTAAGACCCTTAAAATGTCATACTTTTTTTACTTAGTAAGTCCACTTCAGAGTAACTCCCCTAAAAGGGTTTATCTGAAGTGCACACAATATTTTATGGGCAAAGATGTGCTTTACCAGGTTATTTGTCATAGGAAATAAATGGAAAGGATCTAAATGTGCAACATTTGAGGAATATTGTGGTGAACTTTATGACTTGTACTTACTATGAAGCCTTTAAAATGATATGGAAGAGGCTGGCGCGGTGGCTCACACTTGTAATCCCAGCACTTTAGGAGGCCGAGGCAGGCGGATCACGAGGTCAGGAGTTCGAGACCAGCCTGACCAACATGGTGAAACCCCATCTCTACTAAAAAAATACAAAAATTAGCTGGGCGTGGTGGCGCATGCCTGTAATCCCAGCTACTCAGGAGGCTGAGGCAGGAGAATTGCTTGATCCCGAGAGGCGGAGGTTGTAGTGAGCCGAGATTGTGCCACTGCACTCCAGCCTGGGTGACAGAGAGAGATTCCTCTCTAAATAAATAAATAAATAAAATAAAATAAAATGATATGGAAGAACAGTGTAGCACAACAATCGAGAGCATAGGTTTTGGGGATAGATCTGAATTCAAGTCAAAGCTCCATCATTGGCCATATGATTTTGGGCAAATCACCTAAGAGTCTTTCTAAGCCCCACTTTTCTCATCTATAAAAATAGGACCAAGAGCAGTTTCTAACCCACTGGGTTTTTTTTTTTTTATTATTAAATGGCATTATTCATGTGTTTAGCACAGTGCCCAGCAAATAGCTTAGTAAACAGGAACTCACAAGGCTGGGGGCACAGTGGCTCACACCTGTAATCCCAGCACTTTGGGAGGCTGAGGCGGGTGGATCACTTGAGGTCAGGAGTTCGAGACCAGCCTGGCCAACATGGTGAAACCCCGTCTCTACTAAAAAGACAAAAATTAGCTGCGTGTGGTGGTGAGCGCCTACTCCTCAGCTACTGGGGAGGCTGAGGCAGGAGAATCGCTTGAACCTGGCAGGCGGAGGTTGCAGTGAGCTGAGATTGCACCATTGTACTCCAGCCTGGGTGACAAAAGCGAAACTCTGTCTCAAAAAAAAAAAAAAAAAAAAAACAAAAAAAAAGTAAATAGTAACTCACAATAACCCCAGGATGTAGGTTTTTACTACTGAGGACATGGAATCAGAGAGAGGATTAGTCACTTGTGCAATGCCACATGGCTAGTAAGTGGTGAACTGGGACTCAAACCCAGAAAGTTTGATTTCAAAACCCATACTCCTGACAACAACACTAAAATGTTAGTTGTCATTTATGCCGTTGTTGCAGCTATTGCTGCTGCTTAATAACATAGGAAAATGCTTACGGTAAAATGTTGAGCAAAAAAAAAGAATACAAGTTTTTATGTATAGGATTATTCTGATTTTGTTTTGAATTTTTGTATTGTGCATATACATGCATCGATAAAACACTGGAAGAAAATATACCAATATATTAAAATCATTATCTCTTGGGTACAGTGTTTAGAACAATCCTGGCACATAGAAAATGTTAAGTATTATCTCCAGGATCATTTGTTTTGATGTTCTAAAGATTCAATAAAATGGTCTAAATGTGAATTTAGTTGTATTTATCTTGCTCAGGACTCATAGTTTCTGAATTTGAGAATTCACATTTTTATTATTTTTTTTAATTTTAATTTTTTTTTTTTTCTTGAGACGGAGTCGCAGTCTGTCACCCAGGCTGGAGTGCAGTGGCGTGATCTCAGCTCACGGCAACCTCTGCCACCTGGGTTCAAGCAATTCTCCTGCCTCAGCCTCCTGAGTAGCTGGGATTACAGGTGCCTGCCACTACACGTGGCTAATTTTTTTGTATTTTTAGTAGAGACGGGGTTTCACTATCTTGGCCAGGCTGGTCTTGAACTGCTGACCTGGTGATCCACCTGCCTCGGCCTCCCAAAGTGCTGGGATTACAGGCGTGAGCCACCGCGCCCGGCCCGAGAATTCACATTTTTAAATAATCAGTTCTGGCCGGGCGCGGTGGCTCATGCCTGTAATCCCAGCACTTTGGGAGGCCGAGGTGGGCGAATCACGAGGTCAGGAGTTCGAGACCAGCCTGGCCAATATGGTGAAACCCCGTCTCTACTGAAAAAATACAAAAAATTAGCCAGGCATGGTGGCGCGTGCCTGTAATCCCAGCTACTCGGGAGGCTGAGGCAGGAGAATTGCTTGAACCCAGGAGGTGGAGATTGCAGTGAGCTCAGATCGCGCCACTGCACTCCAGCCTGGTGACAGAGCAAGACTCCGTCTCAAAAAATAAATAAATAAATAAATAAATAAATAATCAGTTCTAGAATACCCTCAGTCATTAGTTCTTTGAATATTACTTTTAAAATTTGTCCTGCATGTTTCTTTACCTCTTTTCATATTTTTTATTTCTTAATCTCTCTGTGTTGCATTCTATATATCTATTTTTCCAGTTACCACTTTTCTGTTTAATTGTGCCCAATCTGTGTTCAACAAGTCCATTGAGTTTTTAAATTTGAAACTTTTTTTCATGTCTAGAGTTCTTTTTCAATACTACCTGGCCTTTTAAAAATAGTGTACTGGAGTGGAATAATAGACATTGTAGACCCAGAAAGGTGGGAGGTGCAAGAGGTGTAAGGGATAAAAAATTACCTAATGGGTCAGGCACAGTGGCTCACGCCTGTAATCCCAGCACTTTGGGAGGCCAAGGCAGGTGGATCACTTGAGTTCAGCGGTTTGAGACCAGCCTGGCCAACATGATGAAACCCCGTCTCTACTAAAAATATGAAAAATTAGCTGGGCTTGGTGGCACACTCCTGTAATCCCAGCTACTCATGAGGCTGAGACAGGAGAATCGCTTGAACCCAAGGGGCAGAGATTGCAGTGAGCCAAGATGGCGCCACTGCACTCCAGCCTTGGCACCAAGAGCGAAACTCTGTCTCAAAAAAAAAAAAAAAAAAAAAAAAAAAAATTACCTAATGGGTTCTATGTATATGATTTGAGTGATGGTTACACTTTAAAGCCCAAACTTCACCACTACACAATATATCCATGTAACAAAGCTGCATTTGTATCCTCAAATCTGTAAAAATAAAATAATGTCTTGTTCTTTTCTTACGTTTTCAATTATATCTTTAATCATTTTAAGCAATTTTATAGTGTGTATTAGACTGCATATTTCGGGGTCTAATTCTATGTGTTGTGTCTTCAGACATTTGATTATGGTGTGGTGTTTTTTCATGTGTTTTGTAATTTTTTATTTTAAATTGTGTTCAGTGCAGCTTTACTTGTGGGGATCTTGTGAGGGATATGTCTCTCTAGAGCTGTTTTATGTTGCTTCTGCTAGGTAGGAATAACAATAGTTATACTCTTAAGTGAGTATACACTTTGTACTCATTTTTTGGTGTGGAGGGTTCCTGGACAGTGTAGGAGTTATAAATTTTGAATCCCAAACCCATGTGAAAGCAGGCCTCAGAGGGAGACCCTGTTTTCTACCTTGTTACAGCCCAGGTTGTCTTCCTATGCTAGTGAATGAATTTTTGTCTAGTTCAACCTTATTGAATGTGTAGTCCTTTGAAACTCCCAACTTCCTACAGATGTTTCAGTTCCAACCTCCTGCCTTACTTAGGCCCAAGGCTCTGTCTCCTGCCTCTACAGGCCATCAGAACCTAAGTGCGTGTGCTCGCTTCAGCAGCACATGTACTGGGATTAGAATGATGCAGAGGAGATTAGCATGGTCCCTGCACAACGATAATGCACAAATCCATGAAGTGTTCCAAACAAAGAAGAAGAAGAAGGTGGATCATGGCAGACGGGAGGCAAGACTAGATTGCAGCTCCAACTTGGACGAACAGAGCAGCATGTGGAGGCTCGCATCATGAATTTTTGCTCCAGAACGACTGCAGGAATAAATCAGGAAACCCAAGAGGACCCACAGACCCTCTGAAGGAAGCAGACTGCTCCTGCAGGATCCAGGAGGCACACCAAATACTGTGAGTGCCCAAATTGTGGAAGTGGGAAAGGGAGATCGTCTGCCCCTGAACACACACCCCCACTGGGGAAACTGAAGGCCTAGGTTACGGGAGAAGATTCTGACCTTATCTGGAGCTGAGTCAATTTAGATACTGAGCAAAATACAGGAGTAGAGGAAAGAGCGGGAAAAGTCCTGTGAGCTCACTGGGTCCCCTAGCAAACCATTTCTGCCTGGCCTTACAGGGGTCCTTTGGTAGGGCGGCCAGAGGCGCTTGGAAAAGGTCACAGGGAGAAAGAAATCTCCAGCCGAACTTTGTAACAATTTGAACTGAGGCTGGGGGCAGTGGCTCACGCCTGTAATCCTAGCACTTTGGGAGGGTGAGGAGGGTGGATCACCTGACGTCAGGAGTTCGAGACCAGCCTGGCCAACATGGTGAAACCTCGTCTCTACTAAAAATACAAAAATTAGCCAGGCGTGGTGGCGCATGCCTGTAATCCCAGCTACTCGGGAGGTTGAGGCAGGAGAATCACTTGAACCGGGGAAGCGGAGGTTGCAGTGAGCCAGGATCATGCCACTGCACTCCAGCCCGGGCGACTGAGCAAAACTCCATCTCAAAAACAAACAAACAAACAAACAAACAACAAAAAAACATTTTGAACTGATCGAGAAGTCTTCTGGCCAGAACTTGGTGGGGGGTGGGGCATGAATCTGGTGTGCAGACTCCACAGGTGGGGGAAGAAGGAAAGCCATACTTGCTTTCACATCTGGGAGGTGGGTAGCCTGGGGCAAGTTCTCAGCCCTGCTCACTCACTGTCTGGAAACAGACTCAGTGCTGTTGGTGGGGTGGGGGTTGGGGTACAGTGGGAGTGAGACCAGCCCTTTGGATTCTGTGGGAGCTGCGTGAGGCCTGTGACTGCCGGCTTTCCCCCACTTTTCTGACAACCTGCACAACACAGTAGAGACATCCATAATCCTTCTAGGATCATAACTCCATTGACCTGGGAGCCTCACCCCCATCCCCCGCAGCAGCTGCAGCAAAACCCGCCCAAGGAGACTCCCGAGCTCAGACACACCTAGCCCTGCCCCAACCCAATGGTCCTACCCTACCCACCCTGGTAACTGAAGACAAAGGGCATATACTCTTGGGAGTTCTAGGGCCCCGCCCACCACCTGTTCCTCCCCATACTACCACAGCTGATGCTCTCTGGAAAGCGCCACCTCCCAGCAGGAGGCCAACCAGCACAAAAATAGTGCATTAAACCACCAAAGCTAAGAACCTTAACAGAGTCCATTTCACCCCCTTTCCATCTCCACCAGAACAGGTGCTGGTTTCCACAGCTGAGAGACCCATAGACAGTTCACATCACAGGACTCTGTGCAGACTACCCCCAGTACCAACCTGGAGCCTGGTAGACTTGCTGGGTGGCTAGATCCAGAAAAGCTGTAACAATCACTACAGCTTGGCTCTTAGGGAGCCACATCCACAGGAAAAGGGGGAGAGTATTACATCAAGGGAACATGCCATGGGACAAAAGGATCTGAACAACAGCCTTCAGCCCTGGACCTTCCCTCTGACAGAGCCTACCCAAATGAGAAGGAACCAGAAAACTGACTCTGGTAATATGAAAAAACAAGGTTCCTTAACACCCCCAAAAGATCACACTAGCTCACCAGCAATGGATCCAAACCAAGAAGAAATCCTTGATTTACCTGAAAAAGAATTCGGGAGGTTAGTAATTAAGCTACTCAGGGAGGCACCAGAGAAAGGTGAAGCCCAATGTAAGCAAATAAAAAAATTGGCCAGGCATGGTGGCTCACACCTGTAATCCCAGCACTTTGGGAGGCTGAGGCGGGCAGGTCATGAGGTCAGGAGATCGAGACCATCCTGGCTAACACAGTGAAACCTCGTCTCTACTAAAAATACAAAAAAATTAGCTGGGTGTGGTGACACGCACCTTCAGTCCCAGCTACTCCGGAGGCTGAAGCAGGAGAATCGCTTGAACCTGGGAGGCGGAGGTTGCAGTGAGCCAAGATTGCGCCACTGCGCTCCAGCCTGGGCGACAGTGAGACTCCATCTCAAAAAAAAAAAAAAAAGGAAATTAAAAAAAATGATACAAGAAGTGAAGAGAAGCCCGGGCATGGTGGCTCATGCCTGTAGTCCCAACACTTTGGGAGGCCAAGGTGGGAGGATCACCTGAGGTCAGAAGTTCGAGACCAGCCTGACCAACATGGAGAAACCCCGTCTCTACTAAAAATACAAAATTAGCCAGGTGTGGTGGTGCATGCCTGTAGTCCCAGTTACTCAGGAGGCTGAGGCAGGAGAATCACTTGAACCCGGGAGGCAGAGATTGCAGTGAGCCGAGATAGTGCCATTGCACTCCAGCCTGGGCAACAAGAGTGAAACTCCATCTCAAAAAAAAAAAAAAAAAAGTGAAGAGAGGAATATTTAATGAAATAGACAGCATAAATAAAAAACAATCAAAGCTTCAGGAAACAAGGGACACACTTATAGCAATGCAAAATGCTCTGGAAAGTCTCAGCCATAGAATCGAACAAGTAGAAGAAAGAAATTCAGAGCTCAAAGACAAGGTATTCGAATTAATCCAATCCAACAAAGACAAAGAAAAAAGAATAAGAAAACATGAACAAAGCCTCCAAGAAGTGTGGGATTATGTTAAATGACCAAACCTAAGAATAATTGGTGTTCCTGGGGAAGAAGAGAAATCTAAAAGTTTGGAAAATGTATTTGGGAGAATTATCGAGGAAAACTTCCCCAGCCTTGCTAGAAACTTAGACATCCAAATACAAGAAGCACAAAGAACATCTGGGAAATTCATTGCCAGAAGATCATTACCTAGGCACATTGTCATCAGCTTATCTAAAAGAATCTTAAGAGCTGTGAGACAAAAGTACCAGGTAACCTATAAAGGAAAATCTATCAGATTAACAGCAGATTTATCAGCAGAAATCCTGCAAGCTAGACAAGCTAGAAGGGACTGAGGCCCTATCTTCAGCCTCCTCCAACAAAACAATTATCAGCTAAGAATCTTTTTTTTTTTTTTTTTTTGAGACGGAGTTTCACTCTTGTTGCCCAGGCTGGAGTGCAATGGCACGATCTTGGCTCATTGCAACCTCAACCTCCCAGGTTCAAGCGATTCTCCTGCTTCAGCCTCCTGAGTAGCTGTGATTACAGGCATACGCCACCATGCCCAACTAATTTTGTATTTTTAGTAGAGACGGGGTTTCTCTGTGTTGGTCAGGCTGGTCTCGAACTCCTGACCTCAGGTGATCCACCTGCCTCGGCCTCCCAAAGTGCTGGGATTACAGGCGTGAGCCACTGTGCCCAGCTAAGAATCTTGTATCAAGTGAAACTGAGCTTCATATATGAAGGAAAGATAGGTTTTTTTTTTAGACAGGCAAATGCTGAGAGAATTTGCCACTACCAAGCCACCACTACAAGAACTGCTAAAAGAAGCTCTAAATATTGAAACAAATCCTGGAAACACATCAAAACAGAAACTTTTTAAAGCATAAATCTCATAGGACCAATAAAACAAAAATACAGGCCGGGTGCGGTGACTCACACCTGTAATCCCAGCACTTTGGGAGGCTGAGGAGGGTGAATCACAAGGTCAGGAGTTCGAGACCATCCTGGCCAAGATGGTGAAACTCCATCTCTACTAAAAATACATAAATTAGCTGGGCATGGTGGCACTTGCCTGTAATCTTAGCTACTTGGGAGACTGAGGCAGGATAATCACTTAAACCTGGGAGGCAGAGGTTGCAGTGAGCCAAGATGCCATTGCACTCCAGCCTGGGCAACAAGAGCGAAACTCTGTCTTAAAAAGAAAAAAAAAAAATTAAAAACAAAAAGAAAAAAAACAAGCTATACAGGCAACAAATAGCATGATGAATGGAATGGTACCTCACATCTCTGTACTAACATTGAATGTAAATGGACTTAATGCTCCACTTAAAAGATACAGAATTGCAGAATGGATAAGAATTCCATAAGAAAAAAAAAAAAAAAGAGTTCACCAACCAACTATCTGCTGCCTTCAAGAGACTCACCTAACACATAAGAACTCACATAAACTTAAGGTAAACAGATGGAAAAAGACATTTCATGCAAATGGACATGAAAAGCGAGCAGGAGCAGCTATTGTTTTTGTTTTTGTTTTTTGAGATGGAGTCTCGCTCTGTCGCCTAGGCTGGAGTGCAGTGGTGCGATCTCAGCTCACTGCAACCTCCACCTCCTGGATTCAAGCTATTCTCCTGCCTCAGCCTCCTGAGTAGCTGGGACTACAGGCACTTGCCACCATGCCTGGCTAATTTTTGTACTTTTAGTAGAGATGGGGTTTCACCATATTGGCCAGGCTGGTCTTGAACTCCTGACCTTGTGATCCACCCACCTCAGCCTCCCAAAGTGTTGGGATTACAGGCATGAGCCATGCTGCCTGGCCAGGAGTAGCTATTCTTATATTAGACAAAACAAACTTTAAAGCAACAGCAACTAAAAAAGACAAAGAGGGACATTATGTAACAGTAAAAGGCCTTGTTCAACAGGCAAATATCACAATTCTAAACATATAAGGACTAACACCGGAACTCCCAAATTTGTAAAACAATTACTAATAGACCTAAGAAATGAGATAGACCTCAACACGATAATAGTGGGAGACTTTAATACTCCACTGACAGCACTAGACAGGTCACCAAGACAGAAAGTAAACAAACGAGGGATTTAAACTATACCCTGGAACAAATGGACTTAACAGATACTTACAGAACATTCCATCCAACAACCTCAGACTATATATTCTATTCAACAGTGCATGGAACTTTCTCCAAGACAGACCATATGATAGGCTACAAAGCAAGCCTCAATAAATTTAAGGAAAATGAAATCATATCAAGCACTCTCTCAGACCACAGTGGAATAAAACTGGAAATCAACTCCAAAAGGAAGCTTCAAAACTATGCAAATATATCGAAATTAAATAACCTGTTCCTGAATATCATTGGGTCAAAAATGAAATCAAGATGGAAATTAAAAAATTCTTCGAACTGAATGACAATAGTGACACAGCCTATCAAAACCTCTGGGATTCAGCAAAGGCAGTGCTAAGAGGAAAGTTCATAGCCCTAAAAGCCTACATCACAAAGTCTGAAAGAGCACAGACAGACAATCTAAGGTCACACTTCAAGGAACTAGAGAAACAAGAACAAACCAAACCCAAACCCAGCAGAAAAAAGGAATAACCAAGATCAGAGCAGAACTAAATGAAATTGAAACAAACAAACAAAAAAATACAAAAGATAAATGAAACAAAAAGCTGGTTCTTTGAAAAGATAAATAAAATTGATAGATCATTAGCAAGATTAACTAAGAAAAGAAGGGAGAAAATCCAAACAAACTCAATAAGAAACCAAAGGGAAGATAGTACAACTGACACCACAGAAATACAAAAGATCATTCAAGGCTACTATGAACACCTTACATGCTTAAACTAGAAAATCTAGAAGAGATGGAAAAATTTCTGGGAAGATACAACCCTCCTAGCTTAAATCAGGAAGCATTAGATACTCTGAACAAACCAATAACCAGCAGTGAGCCTGATATGGTAATTTAAAAATTATCAAGAAAAGGGCTGGGCGTGGTGGCTCACGCCTGTAATCCCAGCACTTTGGGAGGCCCAGGCAGATGGATCATCTGGGGTCAGGAGTTCGAGACCAGCCTGGCCAAACATGGTGAAATCCCATCTCTAGTAAAAATACAAAAACATTAGTTGGGCGTGGTGGCGGGTGCCTGTAATCCCAGCTACTTGGGAGGCTGAGGCAGGAGAATTGCTTGAACCCCAGAGGCGGAGGTTGCAGTGAGCTGAGATCGCGCCAGTGCACTCCAGCCTGGGCAAAAAGAGTGAGACTCCATCTCAAAAAACAAAAAAGGGCCGGGCGCAGTGGCTTACGCCTGTAATCCCAGCATATACTTTGAAGACTGAGGTGGGTGGATCACGAGGTCAGGAGTTCAAGACCAGCCTGACCAATATGGTGAAACCCCGTCTCTACTTAGAATTCAAAAAAATTAGCCAGGCATGGTGGCACGCGCCTGTAATCCCAGCTACGAGGCTGAGGCAGGAGAATCTCTTGAACCCAGGAGGCAGAGGTTGCAGTAAGCTGAGATCGCACCACTGCACTCCAGCCTGGGTGACAGAGCGAGACTCCGTCTCAGAAAAAAAAAAAAAAAAAAAAAATTACCAACAAAAAACAAAAGTCCAGGACCAAACGGATTCACAGCAGAATTCTACCAGACATTCAAAGAAGAATTGTATTGACACTATTCCACAAGATAAAGAGGGAACCCTCCCTAAATCATTCTATGAAGCCAGTATCATTCTAATACCAAAAGCAGGAAAGCACATAACCAAAAAACAAAACTACAGACCAATATCCCTAATGAACATAGATGCTAAAGTCCTTAACAAAATACTAGTAACCAAATCCAACAATATATCAAAAAGATAATCCAGGGGCCAGACATGGTGGCTCACTCCTGTAATTCCCAGCACTTTGGGAGTCCAGGGCCGGCCGATCACCTGAGTTCAGGAGTTCGAGACCAGCCTGACCAACATGGAGAAACCCCATCTCTACCAAAAATACAAAACTAGCTGGGCGTTGTGGCGCATGCCTGTAATCCCAGCTACTCGGGAGGCTGAGGCAGGAGAATTGCTTGAACCCAGGTGGCAGAGGTGGCGGTGAGCCAAGATAACGCCATTGCACTCCAGCCCGGACAACAAGAGCGAAACTGTCTCAAAAAGAAAAAAATAATAAAGATAATCCACCATGATCAAGCTGGTTTCATACCAGGGATGCAGGAGTGGTTTAACATACGCAAGTTAATACATGTGATACACCACATAAACAGAATTAAAAACAAAAATCACATGATCATCTCAATAGATGCGGAAAAAGCATTTGACAAAATCCAGCATCCCTTTATGATTAAAACTCTCAGCAAAATCGGCATACAAAGGACATACCTCAATGTAATAAAAGCCATCTATGACAAACCCACAGCCAACATAAAACTGAATGGGGAAAAGGTGAAAGCATTCCCTCTGAGAACTGGAACAAGACAAGGATGCCCACTCTCACTACTCCTCTTCAACATAGTACTGGAAGTTCTAACCAGAGCAGTCAGACAAGAGAAAGAAATAAAGGGCATCCAATTGGTAAAGAGGAAGTCAAACTGTCACTGTTTGTGGATGATATGATTGTTTACCTAGAAAATCCTAAAGACTCCTCCAGAAAGCTCCTAGAACTGATAAAAGAGTACACCAAAGTTTCCAGATACAAAATTAATGTACACACATCAGTAGCTCTTCTATATACCAACAGCGACCAAGCTGAGAATCAGATCAAGAACTCAACCCCTTTTACAATAGCTGCAAAAAAGATAAAATACTTAGGAATAGACCTAACCAAGGAGGTGAAAGACCTCTACAAGGAAAACTACAAAACACTGGTGAAAGCAAGCATAGATGACACAAGCAAATAGAAACACATCCCATGCTCATGGATGGGTAGAATCAATATTGTGAAAATGACCATCCTTCCAAAAGCAATCTACAAATTCAATGCAATTCCCATCAAAATACCACTATCATTCATCACAGAATTAGAAAAAACAATTCTAAAATTCATATGGAACCAAAAAAGAGCCCACATAGCCAAAGCAAAACTAAGCAAAAAACAAATCTGGAGGCATCAGATTACCTGATTCCAAGCTATACTATAAGGCCATAGTCAGACAAACAGCATGGTACTGGTATAAAAATAGGCACATAGATGAATGGGACAGAATAGAACCCGGAAACAAACCCAAATACTTACAGCCAACTGATCTTCAACAAAGCAAACAAAAACATAAAGTGGAGAAAGGACACCCTTTTCAACAAATGATGCTGGGATAATTGGCTAGCCACATGTCAGAGAATGAAACTGAATCTTCATCTCTCACCTTATACAAAAATCAACTCAAGATGGATTAAGGACTTAAATCTAAGACCTGAAACTATTAAAATTCTAGAAGATAACATTAGAAAAACCCTTCTAGACATTGGCTTAGGCAAGAACTTCATGACCAAGAACCCAAAAGCAAATGCAATAAAAACAAAGATAAATAGCTGGGACTTAAACTAAAGAGCTTTTGCACGAAAAAAGGAACAGTCAACAGCGTAAAGAGAACCCACAGAGTGGGAGAAAAGCTTCACAATCTATACATCTGACAAAGGACTAATATCCAGAATCTACAATGAACTCAAACAAATCAGCAAGATAAAAACAAACAATTCCATCAAAAAGTGGGCTAAGGACATGAAAAGACAATCTCAAAAGAAGATATACAAATGCATATGAAAAAATGCTCAACATCACCAATGATCAGGGAAATGCAAATCAAAACTGCAATGCAATACCACCTTACTCCTGCAAGAATGGCCATAATCAAAAAATCAAAAAACAGTAGATGTTGATGTGGATGCAGTGAACAGGGAACATTTTTATGTGCTGGTGGGAATGTAAACAAGTACAGCCACTATGGAAAACAGTGTGGAGATTCCTTGAAGATCTGAAAGTAGAACTACCATTTGATCCAGCAATCCCACTACTGGCTATCTACCCAGAGGAAAAGAAGTCATTATACGAAGATACTTGCACACACGTTTATAGTAGCACAATTTGCAATTGCAAAAATGTGGAACCAACCCAAATGCCCATCAATCAACCAGTGGATAAATTAACCATGGTATATATCTACAATGGAATACTACCCAGCCATAAAAAGGAAAGAATTAATGGCATTCACAGCGACCTGGATGGGATTGGAGACTATTATTCTAAGTGAAGTAACTCAGGGATGGAAAACCAAACCTTGTATGTTCTCATTCATAAGTGGGAGCTAAGCTATGGGGATGCAAAGGCATAAGAATGACACAATGGACTTTGGAGACTCAGGGGGAAAGAGTGGGAAGGGGGTGAGGTATAAAAGACAACAAATTGGGTTCAGTGTATACTGCCCGGGTGATGGGTGCACCAAAATCTCACAAATGAACCACTAAAGAATTTACTCATGTAACCAAATACCACCTGTTCCCCGATAACCTGTGGAAAACAAAAACAAAAACAACAAACAAACAAACAAAAAAACCTGAACACCTTATTTAATGAGATAACCAAGCAACCTGCACCCCACCCCACCCCCACCCCTAGTGGAGCAACTGACATTTTAACTCCTACCCAATGCTCTGGTTTTGGGTTTTTCCACTTTGTTTTGACCCCTGGGGACTTCCTTTACTTACTTGCAAGTTCAGCTGTACATTTAAAAGGATTTTATATTGTATTTGGTATTTCTAAGTGTTTTGTAGTGTGGGAGGACTTTCATTCAGGTTATTTTGGCTACCATATTACTGGAAATGGACATCAAAGATTATTTTAAACGGAAAATAATTTTAGGATGGCAAGCAGCATTGGCTTAGATGCCAATATTAGATTGAATTCTTAAAGAATTTTTATTTAGAAGGACATCCTCCTTTCTTTCATAGAAGAAGGTAAATGGATTTTTTTTCTGCCCTATTTTATCTTTAAATATTTTGGCTTGCCTAAAAAAGTAAACAAAACAGTCGACCTGCCAGTCACTATATATAATATGAATATATACATTCATATTTATGTAGAATAATTTGGGAGAAGTTCCAGTAATCTGGTGCAACTTAAATGCAAGGTAGACATTGAAGAATCTCTAGAGACGAGAATCACAAGGTAGACATGGACTACATAATTATGCCACGCTAAGGAGTGTAGATTTTATTTTGAAGGTGATGGAGAACCTCTCTATCTATATATGAATCTTGGCATATTTGGCAGAATAACAGTTTTCTTGCCAGTTTCTTAAAAGAAGACTTTCTTGAAATGGACTGTAGTGGGGGTGAGGAGAAGGATACATCTTACACATGTGCATGTGTATTCTGGATGGGTATGAGAATCTTGATCAGATTAATGGTTCTCAAGTTTTTTTGTTTTTTTGTTTTTTTGTTTTTTTGAGACGGAGTTTCACTCTGTAGACCAGGCTGGAGTGCGGTGGCACAATCTCAGCTCACTGCAAGCTCCGCCTCCCAGGTTCACGCCATTCTCCTGCCTCAGCCTCCCAAGTAGCTGCGACTACAAGCCCTCGCCACCACACCCGGCTAATTTTCTTGTATTTTTAGTAGAGACGGGGTTTCACCATGTGTTAGCCAAGATGGTCTCGATCTCCTGACCTCGTGATCTGCCCACCTTAGCCTCCCAAAGTGCTGGGATTACAGGTATGAGCCACCGTGCCCAGCGGTTCTCAACTTTTTATGGTGAACTCTGCCCCACAAATAAAAGGCGCTTGGCATGCTTCTTAGAAAAGAGAGAGTAACTTATTTCCTTTCACACATGTCAGGAAGAAGATGTAATGTAATATGAATAAAGAGCAGATTGTTTATGGTAAGTCTTGAGTGGTCATCCTCTTTTGTTTCCTCTTACTCATATTCAGAACCTAGTCTGTCTGTCTTGGAATTACATTTCTACCTTAGAAATCGACTAAGTCTCTACTCCAGTCTTGTCCTTTTTGACTTCAGCACTCACTCACGTGATTGTAATCTTCTGGAATTAGGTGCTTAAAATATTTGAGAGGTTCCCCATCACCTTCAAAATAAAATCTAAACTCCTTAGCGTGGCATAACTATGTAGTCCACGTCTACCTTGTGGTCCTCATTTCTAGAGATTCTCCGATGTCTGCCTCACATTTACATTGCACCAGATTACTAGAACTTCCCCCAAATTCTATATATTAGACCTAAGCTTGTGATTTTTATTTATTTATTTATTTATTTATTTTTTTTTTTTTTTTTTTTTTTTTGAGACAGAGTATCGCTCTTGTCGCCCAGGCTGGACTGCAATAGGGCCATCTCGGCTTTGCAACCTCCGCCTCCCAGGTTCAAGCGATTCTCCTGCCTTAGACTCCTGAGCAGCTAGGATTACAAGCATGTGCCACCACCCCCAGCTAATTATTTGTATTTTTAGTAAAGTTGGAGTTTCACCATTTTGGCCAGGCTGGTCTTGAACTCCTGACCTCAAGTGATCCGCCCACTTAGGCCTCCCAAAGTGCTGGGATTATAGGCATGAGCCACCGTGCCCAGCCAAGCTTCTGATTTTTTTTTTTGAGGGGATGTTTATTTATTTATTTAGAGACAGAGTTTCTCTTTTGTCGTCCAGGTTGGAGTGCAATGGCATGATCTCAGCTCACTGCAACCTCCACCTCCTGGCACAAGCAATTCTCCTGCTTCAGCCTCTCGAGTAGCTGGGATTACAGGCATGGGCTACCATGCCCAGCTAATTTTGTATTTTTAGTAGAGATGGGGTTTCACCATGTTGGTCAGGCTGGTCTTGAACTCCTGACCTCGAATTATCTTCCAGCCTCGGTCTCCCAAAGTGGCGGGATTATAGCCGTGAGCCACCGCGCCTAGCCTGGAAGGGATGTTTAGAGATATACTGACAAGTTGGAGAATGCACCGAACCCATTAACTTCTACAATGGATTTCCCTTTCAGTCTCAAAACACTTCCGGAGGTTGGTAATTTCTTTATTGATTTTTTTCTGAAATAAAATCAATTAACATCCATATAAAAACTTAAAAACCACAGTAGTGTAAAAATAGGATATTTAGGAACTCCTTTGCACTCCCCTCATTTAGTTCTACCCCACGGAATTAACAGTTGTTAATATGTCCTTGTTTATCCTTTCAGAACTCCATTTATTGGTGAGAATGGTGTCATATAAAACTTCTTATCTAGACTCAGGAGGCTGAGGCAGGAGAACCGCTTGAACCTGGGAGGCAGAGGCTGCAGCGAGCTGAGACCGCACCACTGCACTCCAGCCTGGGAGGCAGAGCGAGACTCCGTCTCAAAAAAAAAAGGAAAAAGAAAAAATGTCTTAGCCAGGCACAATGGCTCATGCTTGTAATCACAGCACTTCTGAAGGCCAAGGTGGGAAGAAGATCCCCAGAGGACAGGAGTTTGAGACCAGCCTTGGCAACTCAGAGAGACCCACTCCTCCCCCCATCTCTTATGTTTTTTCTTATGCTTTCTCTTGGACATTTCTTTATTACATTTCTTCCTCTTTTTACAAAACCATTGACTTATCTGTTTATGTGTCATGCCAAATTCAAATGAGAGTGATAAACTCTCTTGTATTGTGGGGCACCTGTTTAACTTCAGCTTTGCCCAGAGAGTGTCCATGAGGGATTTGCTGACTAATCTTTTCTTGGGATATTGTTTCTCATTTTCCCTTTCCCTTTTTTATTTTCCTGTTCATCTTCCAGCTCCTTTTCATTTTCTTCTTCTTTTTCTCTGTCTCTCTTTCCGCCTGCTTCTCCTCCTCCTTCTCTCCATTTCTGCTTTCCCTTTTGTACATCTTCACTGTAATTTCCATTTGATTGTTCTGGATTTTGATCCCAAGGCATAGCTGGTTGTTTCTGTATAACAAGATCCCAACTCTTCAATTTTGTGAAGTTATCACCACCTTCCAGCCCTTGCTGATTTAGATCCATGATTGTTTTGCTTTGGGTTTTCTCCCTTAGAGGCTCTGTTTGATTTTTAGAAATAAAAAAATTATCAGCTAGGCACGGTGGCTCACGCCTGTAATCCCAGCACTTTGGGAGGACGAGGTGGGCGGATCACGAGGTCAGGAGATCGAGACCATCCTGGCTAACACGGTGAAACCCCGTCTCTACTAAAAATACAAAAAATTAGCCGGGCGTGGTGGCAGGCGCCTGTAGTCCCAGCTACTCGGGAGGCTGAAGCAGGAGAATGGCGTGAACTCAGGGGGCAGAGCTTGCAGTGAGCCGAGATCGTGCCACTGCACTCCAGCCTGGGCGACAGAGCGAGACTCCTTTTCAAAAAAGAAAAATTCTCAGCTCCAGATGGTTTCACCTCATAAAAATCACAATTGTAGGAACTGTATTGGCCAGTCTGAAAGGATCCAAGCTTCTGATTTTAATGAAAATATTTCCCGGCTGGGCTCGGTGGCTCATGCCTGTAATCCCAGCACTTTGGGAAGCAGAGGTGGGCGGATCATAAGGTCAGGAGTTCGAGAGCAGCCTGGCCAATATGGTGAAACCCCATCTCTACTAAAAACTAAAAAAATTAGCTAGGTGTGGTGGCATGCGCCTGTAGTCCCAGCAACTCGGGAGGCTGAGGCAGGAGAATGGCATGAACCAGGGAGGCGGAGGTTGCAGTGAGCCGAGATCACACCACTGCACTTCAGCCTGGGCAACTGAGCGAGACTGTCTCAAGAAAAAGAAAAAAAAATTTCAATAAGTTTGCTTCCACTAAAGCCAAGAAAGTAGAATTTAATAAATTCTAGTTTTGGTGTAAATAATATGTTTTAAACTTAATTGCTGTGAGTTATAATTTATCTATTTTTCAATATTTTTTCAACTCCTGTAATGTTCCGGGAAAATGTTAACTATTCAAGAATACATAAAAGCCTGTATATGGAACTTGTATTTTGCCTTTTGCCTCAGGCTCCAATATGGTTGGTTCAGTATGGCACTGTTACTGGTCCTGTCTTTATTAAAAATATTGATATTTTGTTCATTATGGACTTTTGCATTAATTTGATTTTTAAAATTCATTAAAACATCTTTCCTCAGGCCAGGCATGGTGACTCATGCGCCTGTAATTCCAGCACTTTGGGAGGACGAGGTGGGCGGATCACGAGGTCAGGAGATTGAGACCATCCTGGCCAACACAGTGAAACCCCGTCTCTACTAAAAAATACAAAAAAATTAGCCAGGCGTGGTGGTGGGCGCCTGTAGTCCCAGCTACTCGGGAGGCTGAGGCAAGAGAATGGCATGAACCCAGGAGGCACAGCTTGCAGTGAGCTGAGAACGTGCCACTGCATCCCAGCCTGGGCGACAGAGCGAGACTCCATCTCAAAAAACAAACAAAACAAAAAAACAACCAAACAAATAAAAAATTATTCCTCTTGGTAACTGAATTTTTTGGTACCCCCTTAAATTTTGCACATGAAACAAGTGCCTCATTCACCCTACCCTATTCCCAGCCCTGCTCAAGGTCCTTAGATGTAAATAATCTATTTGATATGCCAGTGTTGTGTGGGAAGTATAATTCTTTTTTTAAAAAAGAGCTTCCTTTTGGCCGGAACTGCCATCTTTCAGTAATTTGCCAAAATGACAAACACAAAGGGTAAGAGGCGAGGCACCTGATAGATGTTCTCTAGGCCTTTTAGAAAACGGCTGAGGCGGGAGGATCACTTGAGGTCAGGAGTTCGAGACCAGCCTGGCCAACGTGGCAAAACCCCATCTCTACTAAAAATGCAAAAATTAGCTGGGCGTGGTGGCAGATGCCTGTAATCCCAACTACTCGGGAGGCTGAGGCAAGAGAATCACTTGAACCCAGGAGGCAGAGGTTGCAGTGAGCCAAGATCACACCACGGCACTCCAGCCTGGGCAACAGAGCAAGACTCTGTCTCAAAAAAAAAGAAAACACAGAGTTGTTCCTTTGGCCACGTACACGCAAATCTATAAGAAAGGCGATATTATTAGCCGGGTGTGGTGGCACGTGCCTGTAGTCCCAGCTACTCAGGAGGCTGAGGCAGGAGAATCACTTGAACCTGGGAGGTGGAAGTTGCAGTGAGCCGAGATCTCACCACTGCACTCCAGCCTGGACAACAGAGCGAGACTCCGTCTCAAAAAAAAAAAAAAAATATATATATATATATATATATCTCTTTTCTATATATATAGAGAGAAAAATATATGTTCATTATGGACTATATATATTTCTATATCTATTTATATATATTCTATATATAGAGAAAAAATATATATACACACACACATATAGAGACATCGAGGGAATGCATACTATTCAAAAAGGAATGTCCCATAAGTGTTACCATGGCAAAACTGTAAGCGTCTACACTGTTAACCAGCATGCTGTTGGCATTGTTGTAAACAAAGGACTAAGGGCAAGATTCTTGCCAAGAGAATTAATGTGAGGATTGAGTACATTAAGCGCTCTAAGAGCCAAGATAGCTTCCAGAAACGCATGAGGGAAAATGATCAGAAAAAGAAGGAAGCCAAAAAGAGAGGTACCTGGGTTCAACTCAAGTGCCAGGCTGCTCCACCCAGAGAAGTTTACTTTGTGAGAACCAATGGAAAGGAGTCTGGGCTGCTGGAACCTATCCCCTATGAATTCAAGCATAATAGGTGCAAAAACATAAAAGACCTCTGGACTGTAAAAATGTTTCTCTTCATTAAGTAGAAGTGTGCTGTCCCCTCTCCCTAATAAAAATTAAAACAAATTTTAAAAGTGTCCTAATTCATTGTGTAATGTCTTTACTATTTAAATTTAATGTATTTCTTGCTGAGAGATGTGAGGTGGCTTATTGTGCAACAAATTACTCGATTGGCTAGAAACGACCAGATATTATTTATGAAATATTTGTACTTGTTTGAAGATAGTCAGGCCGGGCATGGTGGCTCATGCCTGTAATCCCAGTTACTCAGGAGGCTGAGGCAGGAGAATCGCATGAACCCGGGAGACAGAGGTTGCAGTGAGCCGAGATCACGCCATTGCACTCCAGCCTGGGCAAGGAGAGCAAAACTCCGTCTCAAAAAAAAAAAAAAAAAGAAAAAAAGTCCATTTAAATCATCATGGAAGAAATAAAATAATTTATAAAAGTTAAAAAAAGAAAAAAATCTATTTGAGACTAAGGGATATCTGAAAGTACTGTAGTTGAAATATAAGTTTTTTATTCCTAAAAGTGGTTTCTATCACACATCCCCACTTTTTAGTACAGTTTATAGTGCTGAAATGGAGAGAAATTTTGTTATTTTATTTTTTTAAATAATATGTATTTTTCTGAATAGGTAATTCGTTCACATGATTCAAAACTCAAAAGGCATAAAGAAAAGATACATGGCAAAAAGTCTCCCACCCCTACTCCCCAACCACCCAGTTCTTTTCCTCAGAGGCAATCAATATTAACAATATCCTTCAAGAGTTAATTAATGCTTATTCAAGCAAATATGCATACATATATTTTAATCCCCCCCCCTTTTACACAAATGGTAGTCTTTAATCTTGCTTTTTAAATTTAACAATATGTATTGGAGCTCATTCCACATCAATTTATAAAGAAGTTTGTGATGGTTAATAATGAGTGTCAACCTGATTGGATTGAAGGATACAAAGTATTGATCCTGGGTGTGTCTGTGAGGGTGTTGCCAAAGCAGATTAACATTTGAGTCAGTGGGCTGCTATTCCTTGAAAATGGCAAGCGAGTCATGGCAGTAGTCGGGAAAAGTACATACTACATGGAAATGACTGCACTCCAGCCTTGGAAACAGAGCGAGATCTCATCTTTTTTTTTAAAAAAAAGGTATTACAATGGGGAAAAATTGGTTTTTAAGAAAAGGACCATCGATTGTTTTCCATTATTCCATGTGAAGACTATTTTACATGGAGTTCATTGATTTATTAACTTTAGAATTCAAATTCCTTATGGAGTTTATTATAAATAAAGAGCAAGTTTTTGCTTGATTTCCTTCTGTTATCCCTAATGATCGTACATAGACTCACTTTCAGAGTGTGCTTGGTAAAACCTGGAAGCTTGAAGATGAGCCTTAGGCATCACTGGCAGTGCAGGTGGGTGACAACACAACAGTAGGAAGGCTTCCAGATACCAACCACCAGAGCAGCTTGGCTTTTCTGCTTTACATATCAGGCTTCTAAGTAAGATTTCATTTCATGAAAAGGGTCTGCTAATCCAATTCTTTTGTTTTACAACTGAGTTTTGAATTTTCTACCTTGAATATTTGAAATGAGGACTTTGAATGTCATCAGGGCTAACAGTACCACCTATCAAGGTTCTGAAAATGCATTTCTCAGATTGACAAAACAAACAAAAGCCCAAATTGTTGCCTTGGGGCTTATTAATCTCAGACAGGGGATTTGTTACACCTTTTCTTTTCCATTGTCTTTGTGCCCAGTAGTGTCAAAACACATAATTGGTGCTCAAGTTTACTGTATGAATCTGACAGTTCTCATGATATATATTCACTGAGCAAGCAATACTGTAAAGCAAAGACATTTAAGTTTGTGTGTACAAGTAATGAGAACACTTTAATACTAAATAAGGTGGGGCGCGGTGGCTCATGCCTGTAATCCCAGCACTTTGGGAGGCCGAGGCAGGTGGATCACAAGGTCAGGAGATCGAGACCATCCTGGCCAACATGGTGAAACCCCGTCTCTACTAAAAATACAAAAATTAGCTGGGTGTGGTGGTGTGTGCCTGTAATCCCAGCTACTCGGGAGGCTAAGGCAGAAGAATCGCTTGAACCCGGGAGGCAGAGATTGCAGTGAGCCGAGATTGTGCCACTGGCTTGGAGACAGAGCGAGACTCCGTCTCAAAAAAAAAAAAAAAAACTAAATAAGAAGCAATAATATAGTAATAAATAACATAATAAATATAATAATAAGGAAAAGACTAAAGAACCGTTCCTATGACTTGAGGTTTTAAGAACACATTTTCTTTTCATTTTTGAGGCAAGGTCTCACTGTCATCCAGGCTAGAGTGCAGTAGCATGACCATGGGTCACTGCAGTCTCGACCTCCACAGGCTTAGGTGATCCTCTCACCTCAGCCTCCCATGTATCTGGGACTACAGGTATGTGCCACCATGCCCAGCTGATTTTTGTATTTTTTGTAGAGATGGGGTCTTGGCATGTTGCCTAGGCTGGTCTCAAACTCCTGGACTCAAGCAATCCTCCCACTTCAGCCTCCCAAAGTGCTAGGATTATAGATGTGAGCCACTGTGCCTGGCCTCACATTAAATTTTGTAGGAAAAAAAAAGTCAACAGGGACATATAGTTACAAGGTATATGCATTTTAAAGTCTCATTTTCCTGGATTTCAAAATGCCATTATTCTTACTGCTACTGCTACTGTTACAACTTCTTCACCATGTGATGTTGCCCAAAGAGCAGCCAGACCCTCCTAAAATTAAGTTATATTACATCACTCATCTGTTAAAATCCCTCAAATGGCTCCCCACCTTGCTTAGTAAAAGCCCAAAGTCCTTGCCATGGCCTACAAGGCCCCACATAATCAGTGCACACACACCCCTCACCCTGATCCATTGTATGCGTTTTTCTCCAACCTTATTTCTTTTCTTTTTTTTTTTTTTTTTTGAGATGGAGTCTCACTCTCTCACCCAGGCTGGAGCAGCTCACTGCAATCTCTGCCTCCTGGGTTCAAGTGGTTCTCCTGCCTCAGCTTCCCAAGTAGCTAGGATTACAGGCACCTGCCACCACGCCTGGCTAATTTTTGTATTTTTTGCAGAGACAGGGTTTCACCATGTTGGCCAGGCTGGTCTTGAACTCCTGACCTCAGGTGATCCATCCATCTCGGCCTCCCAAAGTGCTGGGATTACAGGCATGAGCCCACCGCACCCGGTCTCTCCAACCTTATTTCTTACCATTCTCTTTAACTCACTTTACTCCAGCTATAATGACCTCTTGACTGTTCTCCATGGCATCATGCATGCAGTTCCTACCTTGGGGCCTTTGGACTTACTGTTACTCCCGCCTGAAGTGTTCTTCTCTCAGACACCCACAAGGTTTTGTGGGGTTTGTTTGTTTTGAGACGGAGTCTTGCTCTGTCACCCAGGCTGGAGTGCAGTGGCGCAATCTCGGCTCACTGCAAGCTCTGCCTCCCGGTTTCACGCCATTCTCCTGCCTGTCTCCTAAGTGGTTGGGACTACACGTGCCCGCCACCACGCCCAGCTAATTTTTTTTTTTTTTGTATTCTTAGTAGAGATGGGGTTTCACCATGTTAGCCAGGATGGTCTTGATCTTCTGACCTCGTGATCTGCCTGCCTCGGCCTCCCAAAGTGCTGGGATTACAGGCGTGAGCCACCGTGCCTGGCAACACCCACAAGGTTTGGTTGCTTAGCTCATCCAGGTCTCTGTTGGAATGCCACCTTCCCAAGGAGGCCTTCTCAAACCATCTTATATAAAATAATCACACTCCATAAATATTCCCTAACACCCTTACTCTGCTGTTTCTCCATGGCACTTATTACACTGACATATTTATGTGTTTATTGTCTACCTCCCCTAACTAGACCACAAGCTCCTCAAGGGCAGGGACTGTTTCTGTGCACTGCTGAAATCCTGTCACTAAAAACAACAGCACAGAGTATGAACTTAAATGTTTAACTGTGTTTTCATAATGATTTAAAAAAAATTCCAGCTGGGCGCGGTGGCTCACGCCTGTAATCCCGGCACTTTGGGAGGCCAAGGTGGGCAGATCATGAGGTCAGGAGTTCGAGACCAGCCTGACCAACATGGTGAAACCCCGTCTCTACTAAAAGTACAAAAATTAGCCAGGCATGGTGGCGTGCGCCTGTAATCCCAGCTACTCAGGAGGCTGAGGCAGGAGAACCACTTGAACCCGGGAGGCAGAGGTTGCAGTGAGCCGAGATCCCACCACTGCACTCCAGCCTGGGTGACAGAGCAAGACTCCGTCTCAAAAAAAAAAAAAAAATGTCCTTCTAGCACCTTTATGGGGAAAATCTAAACAGGAACTTGAAGCTTTTAGAGATGTTCATTTCCCCAGATTTCATGGATTTGCACTAGAGGCTCCCAACAAGTAGGTCCATTTTAGGTCTATACTCCAGTCTACAAGGATTTGAAATAAGAGGAGAATCCAGTCAATACAACCTCTACTGTACTCACGGACTTGACTGCCAGCACATAACCGCTTCCCTCCCCATCTCATCTCTAGGTTCTCTTTTCTCTCAAAAAGGTCAGGAACCCCTGGAATACTGTGCTGTACCTTACACAGAGCAGGCACCCAGACTGACTGACTACATTTTAACCTTGGAATCAGCCCATGCTAAATCTCTCCGGGTTGCAGATAATAACTGCAATAGGATGCCTTCTCAATCACAGAGTTGAATCTTATATAGCTTTTATTTCAGTGATCAAAAGAATGCAGTAAATGGAATCTACACTAATTAACATTAGGCATGCACCTCTACCTGAAACTGCTGTTAGCTTCTGATTGGCCTAAATCTTTATAACTTATTTAGGCACATCATTGAATTTTTTGTACCCTGATATACAGGGTAAGTTAATTTCTTCCTTTTGGCAGTCTAATAATAATAATTATGTTCACTGGCTAGATTCCTTTATAACTAAAGGCCTCTAGACGCTCAGGTTGCCTACCCTACCTTGAGACTGTACTTAATATGGATATTTAAGCAAATCATCATGTAGGAAAGGGAGATCATCAAGAAAACTGAAGTGTACTGTATAAACACTCTTACAGATATTTTTCTCCAGCATTGATAATCAAACACTAGATAAGGATACCAAATTATTCTTGCCCCACTTCTGCCCTTTCTGATAAACACAAGGATCTCCCCTGAAATCAGAAATGACTCCACACAAATGAGAGATTTTTACGTATGTGGTCCCACTATCAAAATTATAGGAAGCAGTTAATGGGGCTTTGAGAAAAGCATAGTCCCATGTACAGTAATATGCATCTAAATAGTTTTCCATTCACCTGTCAATTATTTTCACAAGATTAGCATTAAAAAATACAAGCAAACATATGACCCTTAAGCTTCACACACAAAAAATTGGTCTTTGTTCATTCTCAGATGACAGGATGTCCCAAGAGTAACAAAAGATGGGAGCCAATCCTCTCATAGCTGTTTCTTCAATCATCCCATCAACAGCTCTTCATTTCTTGAACTACCTTCCTTTTCCAATGAGGTAATGCTGAGATCAGTCAGAAAGGCTTTCTGAGAAAACTGGCTTGGATTTCTGGGTCTGTTCCAGTCGATTCAAGATGAACTGGCTTGTATCAATGAAGCGCTCAACGCAGTTCACAAAACAGGCCTCAGCCCGACTGTCCAACTTTGGCCCAGGCTTGTCCATGCACTTCTCCTGCTCAGGACAAGATACAGAATCACAAAGGGAACTTGGAAAGAAAAAGACGGTTGGGGGCAGGGGTCCCTTTTTGTTGCTTACAGAAAAAAAAAACTTTACCTAAAAACAGTATCTTATATGTTAACGATAGTTCACATTTGGCAGCTGACCAAGTATATGGCAATGTTCTCTAGCCTTACATTAAATTCTTACAACAATCCTATGGAATAGATACTATTATAAATCCTCATTTTACAAAGAGGAAAACTGTGGCACAGAGATACTTTGCCCAAAATCATAGGGCCAGAAATGGCAGAGCTGGGATATTCCAGAGCAAGAAAATGGCAAAATACAAGTGAAGTAACCTTTCGATGAATTTGGTTGTAACTCCACAATGCTGTTTGCACTAAATGCCTTTAAGTTAACTACAGAATAAAAGGGTGAAAGGATAAATCATTTCAGCAAGATACCCTAAAACCTACCAAAGAAGAAAAAAATATATGACTTGAGATTCTATAACCTTGTCTACTTAAGCTAGAGATTCTTGAATCCTGTCATGATGAATGGAAAATTGAATGCATTTTCCTAAAGGGTTCATAGCTTGCAGTTTTCTTTTCTTTTCTTTTTTTTTTTTTTTTTTTGAGACAGAGTCTGGCTCTGTCACCCAGGCTGGAGTGCAGTGGCATGATCTCACTGTAACCTCCGCCAGGTTCAAGCCATTCTCGTGCCTCAGCTTCCTGAGTAGCTGGGATTACAGGTGGGTGCTACCCCGCCCAGCTAATTTTTTCTATTTTTAGTAGAGACAGGGCTTCGCCGTGTTGCCCAGACTGGTCTCGAACTCCTGACCTCAAGTGATCCACCCGCCTCCCAAAGTGCTGGGATTACAGGCATGAGCCACTGCGCCCGGCAGCTTACAGATTCTTGCAATAGTACTTAACTACACGTCCTCCTGGCACCAAAGTAACGAATCACAGATATTTTTTAAAAAGAATCAAAGCACTCTGGTTCAAGGCAGACCAGAGTTAAGTAAGCATCTGGTAGGTGTCATAGTCCAGCAATACTGTAAGTTTATGGGAAAGGGCCTATGGAAACCAATGACTGTATATAGTTAAAGTTAAGTAGTTCAAAAATTTCGTTCATTATTCTCTGCCATGTACACAAGCCTCAGACCCTCTAATTCCAAGGAAAATTATCCTTGGCCTCTGAATTCTGTGAATTGTGTACATTAAGGGAGATCTGTCCTTGGCAAGCAGAACACGTTGTTGGCAAGCTGCAAATGCCTTCCACCCTTTTGCCAAAGTCCCCTCACAGGGCAGGCTCAATTCCTCAACCTTCAGACCCGAAACGGCTTGGTATTACACAACAATCCAACAAGAAAGCAAATAAGTATGTACGTTGGAAGAGATTACACCACTTTTATAGTTAGTGGGCTGGAGCCACTCATTTCTCAGCGGAGAGGGTTAGAACTGGGTAATGAAGGTAAATCCCGAGGAGTCCAGGAATAGCAGATTCACTGATTCACTGACTCTCTGGGACTCGGGCTGCCAAAAATAAAATCCCAGTACTGGGGGCTCCGATCAGTCTTGGTGACCAGCACTAGGCAGCTTCAACCTCGGGTGCCTGAAAGTGCTGGGTGTCCAGTGGCATAAGTCTTCTTTGATACCCAGTCCTCTGCACCAACAAAGCCGAGGTCCGGAATGAGTCCCCAGAGAAGCGGAGTCACCCTTCTCCCATCCGGCTAGGCCACAGGAACCTGAGAAAATCAAGGGTTGCTGCCAGATGCCCGCCCCCTCCCCGAATCCCCGACGTTGTCGCGAGTCCCGCGGTACAAGGACAGAGGGAAAATAGGTACAGTGTTCAGGTCCCAGCCCCAGGCTCCTCACCCAACAAAGTTCAGTCATCTGGTGCACCAGCTGCTGGAAGCGCTGCTTTTGAGTCTCTACCTCGATGAAATGCTGCAACTGCGGGTCCACTGCACCCAAACCCGCCGCGGAGGAAGAGGAGGAGGAATCCATCCCAGGGCGACCACGCTTGCAGAGACGAACTCCGCACCGACCTTCACGTGTCTTCGCGACGGAACCGGAACCACAGCTCGCTGCCTCTGGGACCGCCCCCGTGAGTGCACTGCGTCGGCGCGAGGCAGGCGCCCAACTCTACCCCGCCGCCTCCCACGTCTTGGCGCTGGTGCTTCGTTCCCGGAGTCGGCGGGTCCCACTCCCCAGACCCCGCAATCCCGTAACCCCGCAACCCTGCGGTTGCGCCCAGCCTTGCGCCTTGAGCTCGCAGGGCTTACAGCCCAGAGCCGAGGTGCCGTTGAGATGTTACTCCAAAAAGAAAAGAAAGGAGAAAAGGAAGTTACTTAAGACCACGTGATCCATTCCGTGCTGGCCGCACAGCTCCGCCCCTGTCCACTTCCAAATTGGCCCGCGTTTTCTGAGCTACCAGAGTTGTGCACTGGGTCAGTTAGTTGGCTGGGTCGTTTAGTTGGCTATCCTGGGCCCCTGGCTTTCGTTTTCTGATGGAGTTTTCCTCTCCCGACGTAGGGAAATGAGGCTATGGCAGTTTGTGCCCAACTTTCAGATTCATTCAAATAACATTGCATGCGTGCTGTGACAGGCACGGTTTTGGCTTAACGCATCTCTGATTCAGAGGCAGGAGTTAACAAGAGGGCTTAAACCCGGAGGATCCTGTCGAGTTCTCAGTGTAGGAATATGCCAAACTAATGCCACACAGCAGCTTTCTGGAATACTGAGATAGGGCGCTTCAGGGAGGCTGCATGATTAATAGAGATACCAAAGACTTTCAAGCTTTCTAGTAATTTTATTTTATCAAAACACCCTCCCCTCCCATCTTTATGACACCATTTCATTCTTGCCAAATTCGGCCCACCCCCACACACACACCCCCAAGCTCTACCAAATGCCTACTCAAAGAGCTGTTGGACCCCTTTGTGCGGCTATTTACATCCTCCCTCCTAAAAAATGTTTTCATCGCAAATTCAGTCTGTCTTAATTCTCTCGGGAAATTTCAGGCACAATAATTTCTTGGCCTTTGCTCAGAAGCCACTATCCCAGGGAATCAAAGAAGAGGTGCATTCCCAGATGTAGAGAAGGGCCTTTTTATATTGAGTGGGAGCCCAAAGGCTCCAGGGCTCCTAAGCTTGGGATTTCCTCTGAGAAAGTGAAATTGGGGCTTGTGGAGAAGAGAAGTAGAACCAAGAAGCTTATTGGCGAGCTCAGGATTCTTCATCCATGACATCTAGAATATTGCTCAGAAGAACTTTGAAAGTGGGACGCTCATCTGCTTTCTAAAACCAAAGAAAAAGTAAAGTATTAAGAGTGGCTAGAACCCAGAATTCAAGGGAAATGCAATGAGTAAGCAGCAAATGTTTATTAAATTTATGCTCTATGCCCAGTAGCATGCCCTGTCGATTACAAAAGGAAAAAAAAAAAAAAGAAAGAAATAGCTCTCCATAAAGTCTTTGTGCACTTTTCATCTTTAGTAACTCAGGTTATTAGTGTGATAAGAACAATTTGCAAATTAAACTGACAATCACACTGATCAAAATTGAGGGCAAGTTCATTATGTAACTGTACACAACACATTCTTATTTTGGATCCTCAAGTGAAAAATGGCTACCAAACAAGTTCAAGTGGTTGGCAGAACAGAAATCCCATGTGATAATTTTTAGTGATTAATATTTAGTGATTAAACCACAGGCTGTATCACTGAGTAGGGATTCTGAGTACCTGGGACCTTTTTTTTTTTTTTTTTTTTTTTTTTTACCACTCTCTGGTAACAAAAAGACTAAGGTTTTTTTTTTTTTTCTTTTTGAGACAGAGTCTCACCCTGTTGTCCAGGCTGGAGTACAGTGGTGTGAGCTCAGCTCACTGCCACCTCCCAGGTTCAAGCGATTTTCCTGCCTCAGCCTCCCAGGTAGCTGGGATTACAGGTGCACGCCATCACGCCCAGCTAATTTTCGTATTTTTAGTAGAGACCAGGTTTCACCATGTTGGTCAGACTAGCCTCAAACTCCTGACCTCAGGTGATTCGCCCGCCTCAGCCTCCCAAAGTGCTGGGATTACAGGCGTGAGCCACCGCGCCCGGCCTAAGATTAAGGTTCTTTTTGATGGCCATGGCCCATAAGCCCCCGAGGTATTTGGTATTTAGTGGTTCAGGGAACATTCATGCCAGAATGCTCTCAATCTGTCAGAACCAATGGTCATCAATTTCTTGATTCCTTGACTCAGTCTTAAACTTAGCTGAGTATCAGAATTTCCTGCGAAGTTTAAAAAGAGATTTCTGGGTTCCACTTCAGGCATACCTAATCAGAATTTCTGGAGAAAAGGCCCAGTAATCTGAATTTTTTTTTTTTTTTTTTTTTTGTGACACAGTCTCGCTCTGTCACTCAGGCCAGAGTGCAGTGGCAGGATCTCGGCTCACTGCAACCTCTGCCTCCCGGGTTCAAGTGATTCTCCTGCCTCAGCCTCCTGAGTAGCTGGGATTACAGGCACACACCACCACGCCTGGTTAATTTTTGTATTTTTAGTAGAGACAGGGTTTCACCATGTTGGCCAGAATGGTCTCGATCTCCTGACCATGTGATCCGCTTGCCTTGGCCTCCCAAACTGCTGGGATTACAGGCATGAGCTACTATGCCCAGCCAGTAATCTGCATTTTTAAGAGCGCCTTAGGGTTTCTGATATGCATCCAATTTTGACCACTCCTTTAAACAGGCTGTGGATAAAGTACCTGTCTGAAATCATTTTTAATTAGCAGAGTAAGAAGGTCCTGGTTGGGAGGGAGCATAGCCAATCACCCTTAATCCTGCATCACACAGAAGAAAGGAGTCCTCCCTTTCTGCACTTTCTCTGTGATCTGTCATTTGTTCGAGGGAAACGAGCCATGCTCAGATCCAGATACCCACTTTTCACCTCACCAAGAAGGCTCCAGATTCACAAATGCACTTGTTGGACACTCTGAAGAGTTGAGCATTTATTTCCTACTAGAAATTTAGGTTGCCAAGGATCTACTGAAAAGTAGAGAAGGCATCTTGGGAAGAACTCGAGGTAAGAAGAGCAAAGCAGTTTAATAGTAGTAGGACAGATTTCCTTATTTCCAAAATACCACACCTACCCACATACCCCACGATGCACTATATTAAAAAGCAAAACAAAACAAAGCAAACAAAAAAACCCACTACCTGTTTTAGTTCCCTTTCAAGCAGTAGGGTTTTTTAAAAAATCTCATTTAGCCGGGCACTGTGGCTCATGCCTGTAATCCCAGCACTTTGGGAGGCAGAGGCGGGCGGATCACAAGTTCAGGAGATTGAGACCATCTTGGCTAACACGGTGAAACCCCGTCTCTACTAAAAATACAAAAAATTAGCCGGGTGTGGTGGCGGGCGCCTGTACTCCCAGCTACTCGAGAGGCTGAGGCAGGAGAATGGTGTGAACCCGGAAGGCGGAGCTTGCAGTGAGCCGAGATCACGCCACTGCACTCCAGCCTGGGCGACAGAGCAAGACTCGGTCTCAAAAAAAAAATCTCGTTTAGGACCTCAGCCAGAAACGGTTGGCAGCTAACAAAGTAGAAGAAAGGGCCAATGACATACAAAGGAATGAACAAACTTTCATGACTTTTCTTTTGTAATGCCTATTCACTTGTCTGAGTGCCCCTGGCTGCCTGCTTATGCTAGATGACATGGCCCCACAACACCTCACTCCCTAAAGCCGAGTTGGCATTGGAGTGTACTAATGACACTCTAGTGAGAATTGGAGTGGGCCTGGGAAAGCCTCTGGCCATCAGATGATCAAGTTGCAGACCAAGGTCAGAGAATGTGTGCAAGGCCTGGCATGGTGGTTCACGCCTCTAATCCCAGCACTTTGGGAGGCCGAGGTGGGTGGATCACTTGAGGCCAGGAGTTCGAGATCAGCCTGGTCAACATGGTGAAATGCCATCTCTACTAAAAATACAAAATTGGCCAGGCGCGGTGGCTCACGCCTGTAATTCCAGCACTTTGGGAGGCCGAGGTGGGTGGATCACCTGAGGTCAGGAATTCCAGACCTGCCTGGCCAACATGGTGAAATGCTGTCTCTACTAAAAATGCAAAAATTAGCTGGGCATGGTGGCATGTGCCTGTAGTCCCAGCTACTCAGGAGGCTAAGGCAGGAGAATCACTTGAACCCAGGAGGCAGAGGTTGCAGTGAGCCAAAATCGTGCCACTGCACTCCAGCCTGGGTGACAGAGCAAGACTGTGTCACCAAAAAAAAAAAAGAAAAAAATTAGCTCAGTGTGGTGGTGCACGCCTATAATCCCAGCTACTTGGGAGGCTGAGACATGAGAATCGCTTGAATCTGGGAGGCGAAGGTTGCAGTAAGCCGAGATCACACCACTGTACTCCAACCTGGGTGAAAAAGCGAGACCTTGTCTCAAATTAAAAAAAAAAAAAAAAAGTAAAAAAAAGAGAATGTGTGCAGCTATCAGTCTGTGGCTGAATGGCCAGCTAAATGGGCAAGTAGATTCAAGGAAATAATTTAAGAGGTCCTAATAAAGCGCTTACCTCATGCCAACAACTGTACATGATGGTATATACCTTCTCTGAAGCCAGATGAGGCCTGTAGAGACGTAGGCCTTGGGCAATGTGTTCAGCAGTCTCACTGTTAGTAAATCTCTCATATGGCATCTTCCCCAGGGAGTAAATTTCCCACATCAAAACCCCTAGAAGATGAAAAATATTATTAAATTGGTTTGCAGTCTTTTTGGATAGCAGGAGTCCTAGTCTTCCTAGATCAGCCTCAAAGATTAGAATCAGCTGGTTCCCCGCTCTGTGCTTTTTACATTTTGCCCAAATTTCTGCTATAGTACTGACCACACTAGATGGAGATCAAGGTCGTACTAGACTATTAACTCCTCTAGAAGAGAGACAGCATCTTATTAGTTATAGGGTCTGGCAGAGTGCCTGGTACATAATCAGTATTCAGAAGCTGTTGAAAACTGAATGAATTGTTTTCCTTAACATGGTTTAAGTTCTAAAAAGGCAGAGATCATGTCCAGTTTAGTTTTCATCCTCAGAAACCCCTGTGGTGGCTGACACACAGTAAGCACTCCCCAAGGATTGGATGAATGAAAGCAAGAACAATCTCTCTGTGGAGGTTGCAAAGTGTGAATTTTCCCATTGCATTTCTTATCCTTTGAGCTGTATAATCTGTGTAATCTTATCCACTTACCAAAAGCCCAAATGTCAGATTTGCTGCTGAACTTGCTATACATCAGGACTTCCGGTGGGGACCACCGGACTGGAAATTTGGAGCCTACTGAGCTTGTGTATTCATCATCCAGGACATACCTGCAAGGGATTCAGGACTTGTTGCATTAGGATTTGGAGGCTTGGTATTTGCTTACGTTTTCTTGGCACGGTCACAAGAGTGTCACAAACACACACAGCCTTCCTCAAAAGTCTCTCCTCCTCAACTAGTATCTTCTACAAATGTTACTTTTAACGAATTTCCTGTTTTTGTATCTGATTGAGCTTTCCTAATTGACAATATGGTTACAAGAAGGATGAAGTGAAATAAGGCGTAGTAGGTACTCCCTTCCTCTTCTCTATCCACCTTTCCTTTCTCTGCTCTTCTCCCTCACTTCCTTTTATCTGCAGTTGTCACTGGGAATTAGACTGATTAAGAAAGAAGGAGGAATGGAGTAAAGTCATCAGGATTAATAGATCAAGATAAGGTATTGGGGAAATAGATTTAAAAAAGAGGAGGTAGAGATAAAGGGAGAAAGGAAGGAAAGGGATATGACAATAAAAGAAAAGGATGAAAGAGGTGGCTTAAATAACTCAGAGGAAGAAAAAGAATAGAAAGATCGGCAGAAAACGCTAGAATGAGAAAAAAGAAAAGGAGAGGATTAAAACTATAACACCCACCCATGTTTCACACTACTTTTACTTCTGGAGGGAAAGATGAAAAAGGCACACTCACCTGGACAGGCCGAAATCAGATACTTTAACAACTCCTTGATCGTTTACCAAACAGTTTCGAGCTGCCTGTAGTGCAAACAGAGACCAGTGAGACTCCGTCCCCAGCACAGAGGTTAAAGGCACAAAGCTTCTGCTGACCAGTAGAATGAAGCCAGGGAAGCTTCATCTCCTTTGACTACAGACACCTTCCCACCTAATAGGAATCTGTTGATGCCACCAAGAAATTTTGATTCATTTCCACCATGTGGAAAGCAACCTGCTGTGTAGTCCTAGGTAAAGCACTGAGGACATACAGAACGATTGCATTCTCATGGGCAATTCCACACCACCCCATTCCCTCACTGATATGCTGAAAGAATTAAGGGAGAGGCTGGGTGCAGTGGCTCACGCCTGTAATCCCAACACTTTGGGAGGCCGAGGTGGGTGGATCACCTGAGGTCAGGAGTTCAAGACCAGGCTGGCCAACATGGCGATACCCCGTCTACTAAAAATACAAAAATTAGCTGGGTATGGTGTTGGGCGCCTGTGATCCCAGCTACTTGGGAGGCTGAGGCAGGAGAATTGCTTGAACCTGGGAGGCGGAGTTTGCAGTGAGCCGAGATGGTGCCATTGCACTCTAGCCTGGGCAACAGAGTGAGACTCCATCTCAAAACAAAACAAAACAAAACAAACAAAAAACAAAGAAGGGAGAATGAGAAGTAAGTTTGTTTTGCTTTCTGCTTTTCTGCCAGTGAGACTAGGACAATTTGAGCCTTGGCCTGACTGAAAGAAACAGGGGCACAAACTCTGATGCTTACAGGGGCCAGGCAAGTTAATTAAGAGTGAAGTGAAGTGGATGGAGATTGCAGGAAATGGAGAGTACATGCCTGGTCTAAAGGAAAGGAGGTGGTTCGTGAGAATGTGGGCCTGGTATTTCCAGACGGTGTAGATTTTCAAGAGAAGCTGGAAATTCCAGGGTTTTTTTTTTTTTTTAAGCGAAATGTTTCTTTTTAAGGGTTTGCTAATTATTATATAACAACAACAAAACACACACACACACACACACACACACATGTGGGCCAAATGCATCCACAGGCCCCAGTATGTGACTCTGAAGGAACCAAATGATGGCCCCATGCCAGGAGCAGTCCCATTGGGAAGCACAGTCCCTTCTGTTCCAAATCCAGAATGGCCACTGAAAGACCCCACCATTTTCTTGTGGGTGGTAGGGAGTTGGGAGTGAGTGACTGCTCTGATTCCCACCACGGCAGACTTCATGGAGCTGAGGCTGGAGATATTTGATGGGCTCAGCACTGGGGCAGAGGCACGCCTAACTTATAGTATTTTCTAGATAAAATTGAAATGATGGCACCAGCAGCCCCCCTCAACCATGTATGATATATCTTCTACTGCTACTTCCACCCCATCAGCCCTTGGTCCTAGGCCAATCCTTCTAAGGTCCCACCAGGTCTCGGTGAAGGAACTGCTTTGACTCCAGGTATTCCATGGCTTCACAGACATCCTTGCACATCTCCAGCAGCTGCTGAGTCTGGAAGCGGTGGCGCATCTCCCTCAGGTAGTTCAGGAGGCAGCCATTGGCCATGTACTCAGTGATGATGAAGATGGGGCGCTGCTTGGTGCAGACGCCATACAACTGCACCAGCTTCTCATGGGAAAGATTCCTACAGGAAAGGCAAGGAACTAGTCTTCCCCTTTTGGCTCTGCATACTAGCAACAAAGGGGCTGGGGAGGAAGGGGTTGACCTAGGAGTAGAGCATCAGATAAGGGGTCACACCAGCAAGTTTATTTTCCTCTTTCCCACCCTAAATCTCAAAAATGCTTAATATGTGGAAGTAAGCAGGGATTTGGAGCCCATCAGTTGAAAAAGAAACGAGTCCAGGAATGAAAGAACGGTAAGGCTAAATTAGAATCTTTCTTTTGAAAGTTTAATTTTCTACATCTACCCCCAAATGCTACTGAGATGGTACACACCCATGATCACCACTATTCTCAACCAATATCTAAGGCCCAGAAACTATTATCTTAGCACTTAGGACTACTGCCAGTTAAAGATAAACTTCAGTCCCTCATCCCAAACCTCTCTTACTGTAAGTCATCTTTAAGCCTCAGTGGGTTGTTGTGTGAATTCCTAGACTCCAGCAAATAGATTGAGAGTTGAGTTTGGGCTATAACTCACATCATGACTTTGGCTTCTTCAATGAATTCATCTTCAGACATGGAGCCTTCTTTGATCATCTTGATGGCCACGTCATACTGGCCTCTCCATTTCCCATACTTCACTACCCCAAATTGTCCAGTCCCCAGCTCCTTCAAGAAGGTCAGGTCCTTTGGATCAATTTCCCATGATCCTAACAACAAAGTCTTGGTGTGATTCTTTGGGGTCATGAATGTATAATTCTTACAATAGATAAAAATCTCTACTGGGGTAGAAATAGGAACACTAGTAAAAGGGAAATTTTTAGAAGTACTAATATGTCTTTGCTTAAGTCAATCTCAGAAACAGGGGATTCACTGGTTAGAGGAATCTGGGAATTTTAGGTTCAAGGTGGCCATAAGGCAAGAAGATAGACTAAGCAACCTCCCCAAATCCCTTTATGATTATGTTAGTGATGGTAGTTAATGAACTCAGGGATAGTACTGAAAATTTTCCCACAATTAAAAATAAAAGACAAAAAGACCCAAGACAATGACAAAGCCCTTTATGAATCTATGTTTTTGCAGTCCCAGTAGTAGCCACTAGAGGAAGAAAATCAGTGAATAACTTTTGCTTGGATCTGTCTTGAGCGTCCTTGAGGCAGCTGCTGCAGAACAGTGTACCTCAAGGACACTCCCTAAGGCAAGGCCAGCACAGGTAGTTTTTGCAACTGGCCAGTCCACCCTACCCCAGAGAAATAAGGAGTTACCGTATCCCAGGCCTGCAGTGGAAGGTGCATTCTTATTTTGTTGAGACACTGGATATTTGAGCCTGGATATGAGGCCTGAAACAGAGAGAGAGGTCATGCTGTTGGTGTGGTGTAGGAGGTGGGATGCCTCACACATCCTCACTTAAAGCCTCACACTTCCGGTGTGTATCTTTCTAGTACATTTTGAATTCCAGAAGACCTCCATGAACCCACATATTTCCAGAGGTTTCTCCTCTCACAAAATACTTTTCAGGGACAAAAAAGAGAAAATACTAATTGAAATACACTGCCTAACTGAATATATTCCCACCTCCCAGCCCAAGCTTAGCTCACATCCTACCTTCTTGATGAAGCTGTTCCCCCATATCCATGCCCTCACTAATGTCTCAGTTGTTAGAAATTTTACAGTGCTTAGAAACTTTCTTCTGATGTTGTCTAACCTCTATGTTCTTTGAGGACAAGGACCTCGACTCAGAATGTTCCCATGTTCTCCTCTAGAACTGAGGAAATCGCTGAGTACACAGTAGGAACTCGATGAATACTTGCTGATGAATCAGTCACCAGCCTCTTTTGTGTCTTCTCTTAACACTGAGCATCAATCGCCAAATAAAGGGTCAGTCCCTGTTGGGTGTAGGTCTGCCTCTGACCACCTCTTTACCAGCTTCTACCCAGTATCACAGGGATTTCCTTTCACAGCGAATTCACACTGTCCTGTGAGGTGGATTCTTCCTCTTATCACCTTGTCCTGCATTGCTTATCCTGGTGTCTGTAACTCCCTTCTCAGTTGCCCCTGGTACTCACCTGCAGAGTTGTGCTGATGGTAGTTAATGAGCTCAGGGATGGTGCTGAAAAGGTGCTTCTCAGCCAGGTAATACTGGCTCTGAGGTGTGGAACACACAACATAATGACGTATCACCCCTTGAGGGTCCCTGAAGAAGTGGATGCTTAGTCAGTAACTTGGGCACAAAGGTCAACAGAACCCAGGAAGTGAAGTGAGATGAGTTTTGAGTTTCAGAGACAGAGGAAGTGGGACCGGCACACCATCAAGGAGCTATTAGGAGGGTACCCCTGTTCTTTGTTCTCAGGGCCTTGGAATAGTAACACTCACCCTGTGGATTTAGCAAACACAGACACTGTATATTTGCCAGCTTTGCTGGAGTCTCTGACAATGAAACCTCCTTCTTTCCCCTGAAACAACGAAAAAGAAGCTGTCTGTAGGAGGAAGTGGTGCTCACACCTGCATCCCACCTGCCCAAACTTGAGAGAGAAAATAGAACAACCCCTGATTTTACTGCCAAGTTCCACGCTTGAGCTACAGCCTCATTGCTTTTAATATTAAAAGGTGCAGGCCGGGCGTGGTGGCTCATGCCTGTAATCCCAGCACTTTGGGAGGCCGAGGTGGGCGGATCACCTGAGGTCAGGAGTTCAAGACCAGCCTGGCCAACATGGTGAAATCCCGTCTCTGCTAAAAATACAAAAATTAGTCGGGCATGGTGGCATGTGCCTGTAATCCCAGCTACTTGGGAGGCTGAGGTAGGAGAATCACTTGAACCCAGGAGGCGGAGGTTGCAGTGAGCCCAGATCATGCCACTGCACTCCAGCCTGGGTGACAGACCGAGAGTCCGTCTCAGAAAAACAAAAACAAAAAAAATGGTGTAATTGGGACCCCAGACGATGGCAGCTTTGACACTGCCTTGCCCAAAGGTGGGGGGCAGAACAGGCCCTCGGTTCAAGATCCTCACTTATGCAAGGAGAATGCTGTGTGCTAGTGGTTCCACACTTACCTCTTGCTTTAGCAGTTGCTCAGCCTGACTCCGAGTCATGTGTTTGGAATACCACCTGTGAAGGGAGAGTGCTGCTTGAGTGGCTCCTGGTCATAAGCAGAATGGAGGTGACAGCACCCTCCAGGGCTTGTCCATGTCGGTGATTCAGTCAACTCACTCAAACCCTACTTACTGAGCATCTGTCATGTGCATAGCACACTGTATCCCTTTCCCAAACCCAGGTTGGCATTGAAGATTCATGGAAATGGAGAGTAGCAGGCAAAGGCAGGCAGCAGGGAGTTGCAGGGAAGAGATCAGGGACTAGGGCATCCACTTCCATGATTAGGGAGGAAAGGACAACAGTAGCAGTTTGACATTTTAATTCTTTCATCAGGTCGTCAACTCCTTTTTCTTTGAGTGTGATTCTTCTAGATTTGAGGGCATGGTGACCTCTCCAGCTCTCATAAGTGGAGGGTGTTTGGGGGGTAAAGGTAAGACAGATACACTAATTTGAGGTGGTAGCATCATTTGATTCAGATGGCACTAATTTTAATATATATCTTGAAATAAAAAATATGTTGAAAGTACAAAAAAGTGTATATATATATATGCACTTGTGTATGTATACATATGTATACATAATATACCTATATATACACCAGTGTATGTATACATATATACACTTGTGTGTTATATATAAAAATATATAAATATATAGATATATAAAAATATATAAATATATAAAAATATATATAAAAATATAAATATATAAAAAGTATATATAAATATATATATAGAGAGAGACAGAGAGAGTTCCTCCTGGAAGATTGTGGACTGACATAAACATACTTACTCATACATTTCTATGGAGTCTTCTGCTTCAGTGACATAGTTACTAGGGATGTAGCCTTCCTGCCTGTGAAGGAGACAATGTGGCAGTTCATCCAGCACCTCCCCATCCTCCAGGAGACAGATTCATATGCCCTCATCCCTGAGCTCAGAACAAATCTCAAATGGAGGTATATGTATCATGCACCTCCCTCAAAGACAATCACGTCTCTGATGCATGGTTAGGCAGTGAGCCAGTGAGGTGCAGAGCTTCTGCATATGTCGCATTGGTTATATGTGCCCAACAACAGAGGCTCAGAGATGTGGCAGAGGCCATGTGTAGGGAGCTGCACGCTGGGAAGTACTTGGAGGGAGAGCATGTTCAGTCTGGTTTGGGAAGAACAGTCTCTGATGAGGATGCTGATCAGGGGAATTATGCCGCAGCACTTTTCGCGTGTAGGGAGTGGGCAGGCACCAGGCTCAGGAAGGGCTGGTGTGGACTCACCCATTTTTATCTCGTGCTCGCCACCATGGTAAGTTGCTTTCCTCCAAGATAAAATATTCATCACCCTTCCGCAGCTGTAGATCATTTGCATTCATTGGCATGTAATCATAAAGGGCCACAACCTTTTTCAGCTCACTTGTGGAGACTGGTGCTGCTGCTGGCTCAGGCGGTAGTGGCTTTTTCAAGATCTATGTAGTTAGGAGAAAAGGTAGGAGGGTTTGTCAAGATACCAAGCACTCTTCTCTTCTCTCCCAACTCTCTGGCTTACTCAAGACACCCAAATCAGGCATACTAAAATATTACTCAGCAGTCATTCAACAACCATTTTTAAGCACCAGTGCAGGAGTTCTCAGCCTTGCATACATATAAAGACCATCTATGGAACTTTTAAATTCCAATGTACTTTGGGAGGCCAAGGCAGGCGGATCAGTTGAGGCCAGGAGTTCGAGAACAGCCTGGCCAACATGACAAAACCCCATCTCTACTAAAAATGCAAAAATTAGCTGGGCATAGTAGTGTGTGCGTATAGCCCCAGCTAGTCAGGAGGCTGAGGCGGGAGAATCACTTGAACCCAGGAGGCAGAGGTTGCAGTGAGCCAAGACCACACCACTGCACTCCAACCTGGGTGACAGAGTGAGACTGTCTGAAAAAAAAAAAACACAAAAAACAAAAAACCAATTCCAATACCCAGTCAGTTTCCTCACAGACCAATTACATACATCAAAATCAAACTCTCAGGAATGGGACCCAAACATTACTATTTTTAAAGCTCACTAGACAAAAACCATTTATAGGAAACCGGCTTGGCACTAAACTTGTATGTGAATCTACCAAGTGGCTCAGAACCTTGGTTTCCTTCTTTGTAAAATGAGTATAATAATACTTGCTCTACTTACTTACAATACGTGAGAAAGGGCTTTCTAGACCTCAAGAAGGAACCAAAAAAAAAAAAAAACTTCTAAAGTGTTAGGGATAGGTGGTGTTAGTGCTAAGTGTTGAGTATGTTGGTATTAAATGTTAAATTCTTCTAACTTTACTGTATGTTTGAAAATACTTTCCAGCTGGGCACGGTGGCTCACGCCTGTAATCCCAGCACTTTAGGAGGCCGAGACGGGTTCGAGACCAGCCTGAACAACATGGTGACACCCCCGTCTCTACTAAAAATACAAAAATTAGCTGGGCGTGGTGGTGCGTGCCTGTAATCCCAGCTACTCAGGAGGCTGAGACAGGAGAATCACTTGAACCTGGGAGGCGGAGGTTGCAGTGAGCCGAGATCATGCCATTACACTCGAGCCTGGGCAACAGAGCGAGACTCCGTCTCAAAACAAAAACAAAAACAAAAACAAAACAAAACAACAACAACAAAAACTTTCCATTAAAAAAATCAGGCTTTGTTCTAAACAGGTGATTGGATTACATGGTTGCTGAGAGCCTTCTATCTTTCCATTGAGGAGGAAATCCTAATTAGAAGAACAAATCCCCCATCTTAGCAAGAATACCAATTAACACTGCCAAGTCCCAGGGTAATTCTAAGGCTCTGGTGTGTTCTTAGGGTTTGACTATAAATTTCCATTTAAGCAGCGGCAGCACCCAGTTTCCCTCTATACCTGGTCCTCTTCAGGCGTTGGGGGAAGAGGCTTTTTTGTCTTCCGGTGAGAACTCCCAGGTTTTAAGCCTGCAAAACAAGAAGCCAGTGATGATATGGAATGCACTTTAGGAAAGGGCCCAAGGACAGGTTTGGTCAGGGACTTTGCCGTCCATATTGAGTGCCTTTAGGCAAGTTAGAAAAAGTAGCTAGGCATGCCAGGTCACATAGCTCGGAGAGCAGATTACCAGCTGGATTTCAGCCCCCATGTTCCTCCTCCCTCCCCCAGGACCCTTTGTTTAGCACCCAAAATGTACAACCTTATGCTATGTCCCTGGGCTTGACAGACCCTTGGGAGAGTGATGGAAACAGAGTCAAAGGAGGAAGAAATTATATCGATCAGATTGCTTACTTCCATTCCTGTTCTCCAAAATTTGGCAGCCCATAGCATTTTTGGCTGTCTGAGAGCAGCAGAGATACTGCCCATCGATCCAGAAGCAAGGGTGGTATTTCTGAACCAGATCACTGTTGTACCGGATTACTGTAGCAGGAAAGAAGAGAGAGATCACATCTGACATGGAGGAGAAGCCACCATTTGCATGTTTTCCTCTTTGAGCTTAGTGGTGAACTTCAAACAACTGCCCCCTCCTTGGCCACCCTGAAGGAGAGCAGATCACAGGACCAGTTGGCTCACATGACTGGCCTGCCTGACTGTGCCCTGGTCCCAGACAGTTCCTGTGCAGTTTTCTTTAGTGGTCTGTGATGAGGAGTATCTCCCAATCAACAAGATAAGACTATCTGGTGGCTTGAGAGCCCAATAACAGAAATATGTTATCTATGTTTTCCCAGTAGCCATTACAATCTTCCTGTAAGGCAGGTGTTCATCGTGGTGCTTGTTTCCCAGATAAGGGAAACAATGTGCCCAAGCCAATCTCCCCAGCTTTTAATACTGATTTCTCAGTTCCTTGAGTGATCTTTTAGGGATAATTAGCCTTAGTGAGAACTTCTGCATGAGGCTTTCTGTATAGAATAGTCAACAGAGGTGATCTCAAGGGCAAATGAAGGTGACTTTGCCTCTAGAATCAACATGATTTGAATCTTCCTAGGGCCACTGAGGCAGACTGAGCTCATTGCCAGAGGTAACACAGCAGCTTCTTTTCCCTCATGGAGTTGTGAGGCCCAAAAGATCTCCCAGAGTAAAAGTATTTTGCAAAGAATAGAGTGGATGCAGAGAGGAGGAATTAGTATTGGTGTTTGTAATACTATGGCATATCAAAAACCTTAACATGAAGTCAATTAGAAAAGTCGGTCAGACGCGGTGGCTCACGCCTGTAATCTCAGCACTTTGGGAGGCCGAGGTGGGTGGATCATGAGGTCAGGAGTTCAAGACCAGCCTGGCCAAGATGGTGAAACCCCGTCTCCACTAAAAGTGCAAAAATTACAGCGCGCCTGTAATCCCAGCTACTCGGGAGGCTGAGGCAGGAGAATCGCTTGAACCTGGCGGGCGGAGGTTGCAGTGAGCCAAGATCGCGCCACTGTACTCCAGCCTGGGTGACAGTGTGAGACTCTGTCTCAAGAAAAAAAAAAAAAAAAAAAAGAAAAGTCATCCAGGGTTCATAGTGTTAGATAACTGAGAGAAACAAAGACAATTGAAATAACTGATAGCAGCAAACACTGGAGCAAAGACCCAGGCTGGTCCAAGAACACGCACATTTGATAACATACACATTTCAGCATTTACAGCTAAGAAGAATCCCGCATAACATCATCATTATTATTATTATTATTATTATTATTGTTATTATTATTATTGGAGATGGGGTCTTCCTGTGATTCCCAGGCAGGCCTTGAATTCCTAGACTCAAGCAGTCCTCCCACCTCAGCTTCCCAAATACCTGGGACTACAAGCACTCACCACCAGGTCCAGTGGCTGGCATAACTTTTTTTAAAAAAGACAAAAACAAAACAAAACCTTCCACTGTAGAAAACAACTAAAATCCGGCTGGGTGTGGTGGCTCATGCCTGTAATCCCAGCACTTTGGGAGGCAGAGGCGGGTGGATCACCTGAGGTCAGGAGTTCAAGACCAGCCTGACCAATATGATGAAACCCCGTTTCTACTAAAAATACAAAAATTAGCTGGGCGTGGTGGCATGCACCTATAATCCCTGCTACTCGGGAGGCTGAGACAGGAGAATCACTTGAACCCAGGAGGCGGAGGTCACAGTGAACCAGGATGGCACCATTGTGCTCCAGCCTGGCCAACAGGAACGAAACTCCAACTCAAAAAAAAAAAAGAAAAAGAAACAACTCAAATCCTTAAGGGCTTGCTAGTCACACTTCACTCACTTAAGGCTTTGTGGGAAAGCCTAAAAGCTTCTAGTAGCTGGTGCATTTTGCAGGCAAATGAACAAAAGTTCTTTTTTATTTTTTAAGAGCCATTTTGATACTTTTCTCCACGTAGATTTGAAAACTTCAAACCATTCTCCCCCGCCCACCCTCACCCTGACTTTTCCAGCACTCCTCTTCACCAGTGTACCAAGGACAGAATGGTGGGAGCTGTTCAGACAGAGTGCAGGCTATAAGGGACTGCATTGCATAGAGAGAATTTTTTTTTTTTTTCTTTGAGACAGTGTCTCGCTTTGTTGCCCAGGCTAAAGTGCAGTGGTGCGATCTCGGCTCACTGTAACCTCCACCTCCTGGGTTCAAGCGATTCTTCTGCCTCAGCCTCCCAAGTAGCTGGGACTACAGGCATACGCCACCAAGCCCGGCTAATTTTTGTGTTTTTAGCAGAGCGTGAGCCACCACGCCCGGCCCCTAGAGAGAATTTTAAAACAATAATAAAACCGACCCAAAGTCTGTCTGCCTTTTGTTATTACTAAGCACTGGTAGTTGTGAACAATGTCATTGATACTCCTCCCTGCCAGGATTGATTACTCCTACCACATCCACACTCTGGCCCCTCCCCCTATGCCACTCCCTGTCACCTAGGGATTTGAAGACCCTCAAGTTTGCTCTGTCTTCTGCAGGGCTGGGCACCAGTAGACATGCCAAAGAATACCTAATCGACAATTAGCCACTGTAATAAACTAAGCTTGCTAATACAATAATGAGAGGAAATAAGGCTTCTTGCCTTCCCCACCCCTAGCACACTCATTAAGAAACCTCCCTACATTCTAAAATAATGTCTGCCTCTTAAGAGGTCCCTTGAAGATGACACCCCTTCTTTTGTTGGCTAATCCAAAGCTGGTATTTCCAGCTACTTAGGAGAGGATTGCAAAAGCAGGGTGTCCAAGTGGGAGGGCTGGGGGAGACTGCTTGCTTCACCAATGCACATTCCCCTATTGGGAAGCACTAATGGTTAGTACACATTCTCCATGCGCTTGATGGGCTGGTCTTTTCTATCCATATTTATGAGGTTAATGTCTAAAATTCTGTTTCAGGCATGCATGAATCATTCCTTTCCATACTGTTTGTAGGAGATTTGCCAATGCTATTCTCTTATTCATTTTGGTGAGGTCAGGTCATTTGCCTACTTTTGAATTTGCAATTAGGATAGGTTCTATTGAGCTTGACCAAAGATTCAAGAATAAGTATAGGCAAATATTTGTGGTGCTGGAACATAGAAGGGCCCACTGCCGTATTTAAGGAAATGGAAAGAGAGAGTCTGTGGCTAAGCCCTCAGGAATACAACCTTTCCATGGCAAGCACCATTGAGAAAATGTGGCAGCTGGATATGAGGTATCTGAGGCTGTGCTTTTAAAATTGAGGTACAGGCCTGGTGCAGTGGCTCACGCCTTGGGAGGCCGAGGTGGGCGGATCATTTGAGGTCAGGCATTTGAGACCAGCCTGGCTAACATGGTGAAATCCCGTCTCTACCAAAAATACAAAAATTAGCTGGGCGTGGTGGTGAGCGCCTGTAATCCCAGCTACTCGGGAGGCTGAGGCAGGAGAATCGCTTGAACGCAGGAGGCAGAGTTTGCAGTGAGCCGAGATTGTGCCACTGCACTCCAGCCTGCACGATAGAGCAAGACTCTCTGTCTCAAAATAAATAAAAATAAATAAATAAAATTGAGGTATAATTTACATATAATAAAGGCACAGATCTAATGTGTACAGCAAACCATATTTTTCCACACCCATTTAACCTCCTTGAGATCCAGCACCTCATGCCTCTTCAGTCAATATGCCTGCAAAGGTAACCAGTATTCTCATGAGGTCCCCTTTTCATGTCAATGATTTCTTATTGGTGCATTTTACCCAAGAGTAGGATAATAAAAACATAAAAACAAACAAGAAAAAAACAGAAAGAGTAGAATAATATCATTATTTTGTGGCTCCTAGGGTAACTCACTATTGACATTGGCAGCACCTGGGACTGTCCTGGGATTTGTTAGGACTTGCACCTAAATCTCCCAGCAATCATGGTATTTGTCGGAAGGTGCCTACTTTTTGGCTTTTGTTGTTATCCCAGGACGGTTCAACAAGACTATACCCAGGTGGAACTACTGGGAAAAATATGCCTTTGGTGAAACATAAGAGAAGAGAAGGCAAAGAGGTGCTTAGCCACACTCCCTGATCACACTGGTGACCCAGCTGAAGTGATGGTGTTTCTGTTTGTTTATTTTGGCTTTATTTTTAGCCTGTTGTGAATTTACTTGGCTAATGAACTTTAAAATCAGCACATAATGAAGATTTAAGGTTAACATCTGAGTTAAGAAACCAAGCTCGGCTGGGCATAGTGGCTCACACCTGTAATCCCAGCACATTGGGAGGCTGAGGTAGGTGGATCACCTGAGGTCAGGAGTTGAAGACCAGCCTGGCCAACATGATGAAACCCTGTCTCTACTAAAGATACAAAAATTAGCCGGGCATGATGGTGCATGCCTGTAGTCCCAGCTACTCGGGAGGCTGAGGGAGGAGAATCGCTTGAACCTAGGAGGCGGCGGTTGCAGTGAGCCAACATCACGTCACTCTACTCCAGCCTAGGCAACAGCGTGAGACTCCATCTCAAGAAAAAAAAAAAAAAAAGAAAAAAAAGAAAGCTCACAAGCTCACAAGCTGGATATCCTTATCTTCGGTCATTACTCACCCTTGAATATAGCGGACATTCAATAAATATTTGTTGGGCCAGGCGTGGCGGCTCATGCTTTAATCCCAGCACTTTAGGAGACAGAGGCGGGTGCATCACCTGAGGTCAGGAGTTTGAGACGAGCCTGGCCATCGTGGTGAAACCCTGTCTCTACTAAAAATACAAAAACTAGCTGGGCATGGTGGCAGGCGCCTGTCATCCCAACTACTCGGGAGGCTGAGGCGGGAGAATCGCTTGAACTCGGGAGGCGGAGGTTGCAGTGAGCCGAGATCGTGCCATTGCACTCCAGCCTGGGTGACAAGAGCGAAACTCCATCTCAAAATAAATACATTAATAAATAAATAAATAAATATTTGTTGGACTAAACTATGACTGGTTTTGAAATTAGTATATGAAGTGTAAAGAAGTTACCAACTTGAGCATGCCAGTTTCTCCCTTATTTCTCCTTCAGCTAGTCTGCCTTGCATTCCCCCATTTCCAGACTAAAACCTAGCCACTTATCGATGTGGAGCCCAAGCTGGTGGTGGTTGTTTATTCCCACAGATAAATCAGTTAACACAACTATTGATCCCTTTCTGTGTGCAAGGCGCTGTATGAGGCATTGTGGAGAGAACTAAAGAAGTACAAGTATACATGTCCTGCAGAGCTCTTATCCCAGTCTCTGCAAATATTTCTGTGGCTGGAGATAGTATACTGGTTCAGGACATGGAGTCTGGAGCCTGAATTCAAAGCCCGACCCTGCCATTTACTAACTGAGGGCCTTTGGGCAAATTACTTAACCTCTCTGTACCTCAGCTTTCTTATCTGTAATATGGGGATGACAAGATAACTGCCTCATATGGTTAATACAAAGTTAATATATGTAAAGAACTTAAAGAAGAGCCTGTATCACAATAAGCAGTATTAAAGAGTTTGCTCATTTTTTAGCTCCAGGGCTAAAGCAGACCCCTTATCTTAAAATATGCCAAGAACTGAACTGTGTATTGCAGGATATCACCTATTTGTAATATTCAACATAGCTTTACTATAGAATATTTTGCAACCAACTACATGTGAAATTTCTGGACTTGGAAACCAAGCAGCGCAAAACTATGCAATGAGCTTGGGCTTTGGAGTCATACAGACACAGGGATGTGATAAGAATCCAGGCTCCACCATTCACTGTGTGCCCATGAGCAAGTTACATAACATCTTTGAGCTTCAGTTTCCTCATCTGTAAATAGGGGAATAATACATACTTCTTAAGGCTACTGCAAAGATCAAATAAGTAATACATTTGAAGCACTTGGCACAGAGCCTACTACATAGTAAGTGCTCATTAAGTGTTAGTTATCATTGTTATTGTTTTTAGCCCAAGGTTGTTGTGAAAATTAAATGAGATAATATATACAAGGTATTTAGCTCAATGTCTGGCACATAGCAATAATTGAATAGATGATCCTTCATCTTCGTTCCTCCTGTTCCCTTTCAGTTTGAAAGACTTGGCTAATATAATTTTGACCAACCGAACTTGCATTCAAGGGAGTGTACAAGGCTGGTATAGCCAGCCAATGAGTATCAGAATCTAAATGTTTATTAAGACAAAGGGCTGTCATGCAATAACCCAACCATACCATTATCAGTCTGCCATCCTTCCTGTTTCTCTAGGCAGCCTTTCCTGATGTCAACTCAACCAGTTAATCTCTCAGTCACTTGACATGTGGCTATATATACATGCAAATATGTGTGCATGCATCCTGTGCTGCAAGCATTTACAGTCAAGTTTATCTGAACACACTGTATGGTTGATGTGAAATGCTGAAACTGTTCAAGTTTAGGTCCTCACAAAGCAAGGAATATAAAATATTTCCTTGGGAAATATTTATCCACAACAAAGAGATCTACAGTGCTTTCGTATACAGTGATTTACAGTTTTCCATGTGCTTTTACATGCATTATTACTTCATTTGATCCTTACAACAACCCCAGAGGTAGGTGTGGCATGAATTACCATTATTCTCCTTTGAGAAGAAGAAACTGAGCATCAAAGAAGCTTGTTGGCCTTCTTGCCAGGAATCACCCAGTTTGTAAGTGGTAAAAGAGGGCTTGAAACCAGGTTCTCTGACTCTGACTTCAAGCACTTTCATACATCATCTATTTAATTTTTTGGAGCTAGGTATTTTATACTTAGGATTCTAAATATTGCATAACCATTGAATGCCACACCACCCTTGTATTCAGTGCAAAAAATGGGACTTTTTTTAATAAATAGAGAAATGGAGGTGCCTAAAATTACAAAATTGCACTAGAGAGATAGTGATAGAACTGGGAAAGTCTTAGTCTAATATTTTATCTTTTATTCATATGATGGAATACTAAGCTCAATTATATTACTAATATTGAAACAAAATACAAACTTTCCTTTGTTTCTTTCTCTTCTATTTGTCTTTCTTTCCTCCCTCATCCTCTTCCTTCTTTCCTTGCTTCCTTCCTGCCTGTCTCCCTCCTCCCCTCCCTCTCTCTTTCTTTTCTCCCCTTCTATCCATTTTTTTCTTCTTTTCTCTCTACGTTTCTCCTTTCTCTTTCTTTCTCGTTTCTCTCTTCCTTCTTTCCTTTTCCTCCCGTCTATCTCCTCTTCCTTCCTTTCCTTCTTTCTTTGGAAACATTTATTTTCCAAATAATTCTTACCGTTTTTGAGCTGGTGAATCCACCGCTTCCTTAGTTCTTCAGTTGGGGAGAAGACGTAGAGAGGCCCTTCATCATATACAACCTGGGTCGATGAAAACACAGACTTCAGCAGTTAGGATTAAGAAAAAAGGAGAAAGACCTTGAAGGTACTAATCTTAGGGGACAATTTGTATACTTATTGTAGAAAACAAAGAAAGGCAGAATCTTCAGTCAGCAGTGGTGTTCAGGTTATGTGAACTATCTGAAGGATTCCTGAACTCTTCATATCTAGGAATGTAGCGTTTAAAAGCTCTTAGAATTTTTCATACTCTTAGGTCTTCCTGACTTGTGCTTCAATTCGTGCATAAACTTATTTTATAAGGTCTTCGTCTGCCCTTGCTGGAGATAACATTTTTGTTTATCCAACAAAGGGTATTTTATCTTATTATTAAATTCTGACTTTGTATAGAAGAGAATTGAACTGATTATATATAAATTAAGTCTTGATTAGTACATATGGGTTATTCACTTGGATAATACGGAGTAAAATTTTAATTCATGGCTAAGTACCTCCACCTCCACTACCTAGTGGCCTCCCCTCACCAATATTAGCCAAAATAAATCAAATTTGGAACTACAAACCTACTTCAAAAAGGGTAAAGTATATAATAAGCAATATCATCAAGTCAAATAGTATTTTTTTAACCATGTACAAGGCATCATGCTAGGTGTTACGAAGATGCATGAAATATATAAGATGTGGTTCCAACCCTCACAGAGTTTATAGACATCACATAATAAATTCTAAAGTCAAATATAAATTAATTTAAAATTATCTGCTGTTCAGCATTGTTCACTAGTGCAGCCAAACAATGTCATCTTGTTGAAAGGCATTGGTAGTAAAAACTGTGTCTGAAATACCCCTCTTTCAAAGGTTTTGTAACTTTGATATAGTCAGGGACACGAACGAGATCCTTTTACATTTTTCTTTTTGCTTGTTAGTCTTGCTGTGCTCATAAATCCATGACAGAAAGCCCCCTCCCCTGAGACTTTCCACTTCCTTTTCTGGCTTTCACTGTTGCAGAGGCTGCTATATTCACGACATGTGGCCTACAGAGTTCTCAGGATGTAAGCAAGCCAAACTGAAGACCAAATTTGTAGTTCTTGCTCTCCTAAACAGATGCATATGTGGCACTTCAGCTCTTCCAGATTACAACAGAATTTAGGTTTATGCATAAGTATAATAAGTCTTCCTCATACTGAACTTCCTAATACTACTCCCCTTTTCTGTCTTTTCAACCCACATGACCACTATTAGACAGATAGTCAGAACCACAAGGAAGTGAAATGCTCACTCAACAAGCAGAGCATCTTTCTCAATGCAGTTATCATAGACAAGACACACTGTGATAGAATTGGTGCTGCTATGTATTCTTTTTGAGGTATAGAGACTAAAAGAAACTATATTAGATTAGGTAAATAGAAAAGCAAACATTCTTAGCCCATGCCAGTCTCGGTTCAGTATCCTTGTGCACCTCAACTTCTATTCACTGGGTCCTCATAGCCTTCCCTCTGCCCTGCACCCCACTACCCCTTCTAATTGTGTTATAGGGGCCTTTCGAGATTTGGTGAGAGAAAATAACTCACCTGGAAGGGATAAGGGAACCTTTCAATGATTGAAATTTGCTCCATTTCACTGGACTCTTCCCCTCTTCTCTGTAATGAAATAAGAAAAAATGGTTATTGGTTGATGCATTGCTCTTTTCTGAATTTCCTCAGGTACTAGAAGCCTTTTGCTGTGGCTTCAGAAGTTTCTCCTGCACAGACAAGGCTGATTCTTAGTGATTACTTTCTATAGGCCAATAGGGACACATATCCAATATGACCCAACACATACCCAGTCAAGAGAGACTCAGGTATTTCAAATCATTGGGAAAATGGAGGTTTCTAAAAATTGTTGTTGGGACAAATATTTAACCACTAACGTGGGGAGGAGAGGAGTTAGGTAGCTATGCTACACCATACACCAAAGAAAATTCCAGATGGATTCAAGAGCTTAATATAAAAAATAAAACTATGAATGACTGAGAGTAAATATAAGCAATTATTTATATAATCCTGTGGGAGGCAAGCTTTTTCTAATATAATGATAAAACTTAGAACTATTAAGAAAAACCTGAACTAATTTGATGACACAGACTTTAAATCCCTATATGGCAAAAAGCATCATAAACAAAATTGAAAGATAAAGGATAAACTGAAAAACATTTTCAACATACTTTACAGTTAAAGGATAAATGTTCTTATATCAAGATCTCTTTAAAAGTATTAGAAATGAGGTAAACATCTCAATGTAAACAACGGACTAAAAATTAATGGGCAATTCACAAATAAAATATAAATGAGCAGTAGAACAACTTTATGAGTAAAAGAAATAGCAAAATAAGTTAGCAATAAAATGCTATTTTTTTTTTTTTTTTTTGAGACGGAGTCTTGCTCTGTCGTCCAGCCTGGACACGCAGTGGTGCGATCTCGGCTCACTACAACCTCCACCTCCTGGGTTCAAGGGATTCTCCTGCCTCAGCCTCCTGAGTAGCTGGGATTACAGGCTCGCGCCACCATGCCCAGCTAATTTTTGTATTTTTAGTAGAGACGGGGTTTCACCGTGTTGGTCAGGCTGGTCTCAAACTCCTGCTCATGATCCACCTGCCTTGACCTCCCAAAGTGCTGGGATTACAGGCGTGAGCCACCGTGCCCCACTTGAAATGCTATTTTTCTTGGCTGTCAAATTAACTAATATTTAAAATATCTAGTGTTGGGCCGGGCACACTGGCTCATGCCTGTAATCCCAGCACTTTGGGAGGCCGAGGTGGGAGGATCACTTGAGGTCAGGAATTCGAGATCAGCCTGACCAACCTGGTGAAACCCCATCTGTACTAAAAATACAAAAATTAGCAGGGCGTGGTGGTGGGCGCCTGTAGTCCCAGCTACTCAGGAGGCTGGGGCAGGAGAATCACTTGAACCGGAGGCAGAGGTTACAGTGAGCGGAGATCGCACCACTGCACTCCAGCCTGGGCGACACAGCAAGAATCCATCTCAAAAAATAATAATAACAATAAAAACAAAATATCTAGTGTTGGAAAAAATGTACAGAAACAGGCACTCTCATACATAGCTTGTAGGTGTGTATGAAATTCAATTCCACTTCTAGAAAATGAAATAAAAAGATAAAAATAACCAAAGTGCACAGATTTTCTTAAAGAGAAGAACAAAATTTTACTTCTAGGAAATTATCATAAGGAAAAGAATAAAAAAAGTACAGAAAGATGTATGCAAGATTGTTCCTCTCAACATGGTTTATACTATCAAGTACTTGTAGACAAACTGAATGTGTAATAATGAGAGATTAAACAAATTACAATACACCCATAATAGGGAATACCATGCAGTCATTAAAATCATGTTATTAAAGAATATCTATTGCCATGGGGAAAAGTTTCCCACATATCGTTACATTGAAAAAGTAGGTTACAAAGCAAGATGTGTACTATGAGTCTATGTTTTAAATATATAACATATATATAAGTGTATGTGTACGTGTTCTTAGTGAAGAAAAACATCTGTAAGTCTATGTACACCAATATGTTAATAGTTGTTTTAACTGGGTAACAGGATTATGCATCATTTTAATCTTTTTGTGTTTTTTATATATTCCAGAGTTTCTATAATAAATACGCAATTCTCCTGTGATCAAGAAAATACTGAAAATGGTCAGACGCAGTGGATGGCTCACGCCTGTAATCTCTGCACTTTGGGAGGCTGAGGCAGGCAGATCACTTGAGGCCAGGAGTTCGAGACCAGCCTGGCCAACATGGTGAAACCCCGTCTCTACTAAAAAAATACGAAAAATTAGCCAGGCATGGTGGTGCACACCTGTAATCCCAGCTACTTGGGAGGCTGAGGCATGAGAATTGCTTGAACCCGGGAGGTGAAGGTTGCAGTGAGCCAAGATGGCACCAGTGCACTCCAGCCTGGGCAACAGAGCGAGACTGTCTAAAAAAAGAAAAAAAGAAAAGAAAAAAAGAAAATACTGAAATTGATATATATTTTTTAAAAGTGAACTCAAAAATCAGTGGGTTTTATACCTCTCGCTCTGGAAAGTGAGAAGAGAATAAATAGTAAGGTATTAAAGGATATCATGTGACTCAGAGCCCTAGGATTATGGCATTCAGACTTACTTAATCCTCTAAATCTGATCCTGAGGGAACTGAGGGAATAAAACCAATGATCTCTGACCAGTTTGAAAACTAGATATATTATCATTTAAAAGCTTGTGTTAACAAATTTTCCAGGTTTAGTGAGATGTTCTGAATATGAAGGAAAGAAGCTAAGATTCTTTATAACCAATGTGGTAGAGTGAAGAATTTTTAAAGGAAACTTGACTGTGTTCCACGTTGCACAGCATCACCAGTCTATTTACGGAGAATTTAAATGTTGCAAATTTCTTCAAATCTGCTGTTCCCCATCTCAGACGTTGGTCTCTTCTTACCGGAATCTGTCTTTCTGGAGGAGGATTTTTTTCAGGAACCACTGTTTCAACACAAGTGATCTTCTCAACATCTATTGAACCCTTCTTACTGCCTCTTCTCTGAGAAATAGAATGAGGAAGAAAACAGAGAAAGATTAAAAGGGATTAAGCAACCAGATGATTAGATTTTGTTATCTAATCATTCAACAAAGTGAGGTGGCACCCACAGGCTACATCAGGACCTGTCATGTGGGGGAAGAAAAAAAATCCTTCCAGATCTATAAGTCTATGACTACCAAATGGAGGGCAAATACCATGGAAGAGTGAATGACTGTATGTACCTTCCTCATAGGAAGTAAGGAAGCAATTTCCAACTCTTCGATTTCATTCTCAAATATCATTTAATGAGTGCTCATCAATTCCAAGATTCCATGGTAATATTTTCCTTGTGGCTTCTTAGGACCTTTGACTTTCCGGCTTTAGCTAGTTATAGGCTAGGAAATATTTTGCTGAATTTGAAAGAACTTAGGTCCATTCTACTCCCTTCCTCCTACCAATGAAAATTTACCTCTTCCCCAAGAAAGATCTAAGGCCAAGTCCTTGATATCTTGAAACTCAGGTTTCATAGTCGAGAAACTTACCCCACGTTCAAAGTCATACTCATAGTAGGAGAGTTTGTGCACGGTCAAGAGAAACAGGCGCTTCTTGAAGTTTAGAGGTGATGTTTTCTTTTTCTGTTGGGATCGCTTCAGAAAGATGCTCTCCAGAATCACTGCGGCCATAGCTTCTTTCTGGAGTTCACCTGTGTGCTGTTGATAATGAAAGTTCCTGAGGACCAAGGACATTAATCCTCATCCCTCTTGGTTCCCCCTCAGCCTAGCTACCTAGTTTCAAATGGAACAAAAATGTGCACAGCTCACAAAATAATTTCTTCCTACCAACCTCCTACCACAGCCCCCAGCTCTGTCAGGTTTCAGGTATAATGGATGCACACTGAATTGGGGGGTGGGGATTGGTTCGATGTTGTGAGCTCATATAAACTGAGTTCTTGTATAAGGCAATGGAATGCTCTAGATGTTAAATGGCACGCACCTGTGTGCTTGGTAAGGTGTAGAGGTAGCTTTACACTATTCACCTTTATATGATATGTGTAGAATCTGTGAAAAGCAAAAGTATCTGTGCAGCTGTTGATCTTGCTATACCCAGAAGGGATAATGCAGGTGCCAGAACTCCACTGAGGCAGATATTGGACTTTCAGTTCCCAATTTCCTAGACGGTGAATATAATTTTTCAAACATTGTCCCACTGGGGTCTGTAACCAAGGGAACTAATAAGGATATGGAGGCTGCACCTGCAGTTCTGGACACACACTAACTGCTGCCCAACTGATTTTGCCCACACCCACTTACTGAGCTACAAAGGATAGAAGCTTTGTTCTAAAGTTGAAAACATAATTTTTTTTGGTGGGTTTGGGGTGGGGGTAGTTGTTGTTTTCTGACCTTTTCCCCATTTAGCTTAAATTAGTTCTTTTACACAGCATCATGCAAAAGTGATGCAACTGTCTTACTGATATAGATGCCACCTCTGTTCATTTATGAAACACAACTTATTTAGCCTCCCCAAACCTACAATACTCCAGAAGGATTCAATTTAGGTAACTGAAACACAGAAAGACAAATAAAGTTCCCAAAGTCACCACTAGCTTTTTTATTCACACCAAGCAATACTTCATATCAGTTATTCACTTACAGTTTATGCACAGTGTAATATTATTACTAATTCCGAACTTTCGTTGGAAAGATAAAGTGAAAACAAATGCTGTCATAAAAATAGAACACTAGGCCGGCGTGGTGGCTCACATCTGTAATCCCAGCACTTTGGGAGGCCGAGGCTGGCGGATCACCTGAGTTCAGCAGTTCAAGACCAGCCTGGCCAACATGGCAAAACCCCGTCTCTACTAAAAATACAAAAATTAGCCGGGCGTAGTGGTGGGTGCCTGTAATCCCAGCTACTCGGGAGGCTGAGGCAGGAGAATCGCTTGAACCCAGGAGGCGGAGGTTGCAGTGAGCTGAGATTGTGCCTTTATACTCCAGTCTGGGCAACAAGAGTGAAACTCTGTCTCAAAAAACAAGACCAAAAACAACAACAAAAAAACACTAAGTAAGTCATGAAAAAACCACCAGCCCTCCACTCAAGTTTTCTTAGAGGTAGGGATTTTTCCTCTGGCGGAGGGGTGGGGGTGGGAATTTGTCTATTTTTTAAGTAAACTCCTTATGCTTTTGGTGGCACCATGGAAGCAGAATGAATAAAGCCAGCAGTTTTTTTCTACTTTTTAAGCAGATTATTGCTCACACTAGGAAAGCAAGGGAGTGAATTTTATCAAAGCCTGGGGGCTATCCACACTGTTATTTTGCTCTTTCCTGTGGTGTAGGAGGTTCTGTTCTCATGCTGGGGAGACGAAAATAGGTGAAAAGAGCACCAGGGGTGTTCTGGAAGATCGCTTTGCCACTTATCTACCATGTGTATGCCACTATCTTCTGGAGGTGGATTAATTCAATATTTTGTAAATTAGATTTTGAGAAAAATTGGACAAGAGCGCAAACCTTTCCCTCCACCCTGCCACACACCCTGACTCCCTGGTTTAAATGGTCTCTCACTGGAGTGACAAATTGAAGAGTTTACAATCAGCCCTTCCCAACACTCAGTTTTAGCTCTAAACTAAAAAAGGTTCATTTTAACATTACAATTATGCATTTACTCAGGAGTAGTGGTAACCAAATAATACTACTCTATTCTCAGGAACTACCAACTCATTGAGATCCCTGTAATCATACCACAGTTGTTCTTGTGGCAAATTATAATTAAGTACCTCTTCACAATCAAAGACTCAAATTACAGGATAAAAAATAAAACCCTAAACAAATTGAGTACCGTGACCAGTAAATGGGGTCAGAAGCACCCCAGCAAACCACGTCTGGTGTACTTCTCTTAGCCGAATAAATCACAGGCAGCATTTTATCTTTAGTTTTGTTGCAGGCTCTTGGTGGATACATTCCCTGCTTAGACCCACCATCTGTTTCATTCTTGTCCCCTGCTCTTACTTCCTGTAAGACAGGTCCTTCTGGAAGCTGCCTCTACTCTTTTTCTGTTTTAGAACAAATCCAGTTTGTACAAGAGGAAGTCTTCTTCTCTCTCAAGTATCTGTGTTTGGGCAGTGTTTAATGCTGCTCTGACTATGAGGAAGTAAGCAAGTCTCTCACTAGCCATCGCCCCTCTGAGCAAAAGGTGAAATGGCCTCCACCTCTAGATCATTGAGCTAGAGGTCTACCAGAATTGCCATGATTTGGTATCACCTTCTTTGACTGCTTTTCTCCTATTTCTTGTGATCCAGTCCAGACTCACGCAGCCTGAAAATGTGGTAGCTCTTCCTTAGGTGCCACTGGTCCATCACTCAATAATGTGAAAGGAAAGGGATCCATCTTTGAGTCCTCCAGAAGGTTGGTGTGTAACACACAGCTCTGAGTTAAAAAGTAGTTAGAGGGTAAAGCTTCTGTGGGTACTTATTGTGAAAGGCCCCATTTTTTTTTTTTTTTTTTTGAGACGGAATCTTGCTTTGTTGCCCAGGCTGGAGCGCAGTGGCACGACCTTGGCTCACTGCAACCTCCGTCTCCTGGGTTCAAGCAATTATCCTGCCTCATCCTCCCAAGTAGCCGGGATTACAGGCGTGTGCCACCACACCTGGCTAATTTTTGTATTTTTAGTAGAGGTGGGGTTTCCCCATGTTGGCCAGGCTGGTCTTGAACTCCTGACCTCAGGTGACCTGCCTACCTTGGCCTCCCAAAGTGCTGGAATTTCAGGTATGAGCCACCGTGCCTGGCCAGTAAAGGCTCCGATTTTTTTTAAACAATTTCAGTAGCCTACAGAGTCGGTTTGACCACAAAATATGCACAATGATGGCTGACCCTGAGCTCCACTCGGGGTGAAGGGTGGAAATGGAAGTGACTTGAATGTCTCAAACACACACACACACACACCCCACCGTTGTTTATAGAAAGAAAGAAATGGGGGAGGAGAAATAATAGACACAGAGCTCTTCATTTAAAATATGGAGTTCCAGTGTTATAATGTTCTCTTTATTAAATTATAAATGCAAAGATTTTTACAGGGCCACCTTTTGCAGCTTCCCAGCTCCCTATGGAGCAGCAGAATTCAGAAAGACGAAGCTTATTAACAAGAGTTCAGCCATCATACAAACTGCACTATGCCAAGGAATTAATAGAAATAGCACTTGCAGAATCAGTAAACTAAACCATCTTGGGCTCTTATCTTCGCTCATAAGATAAAATACTATTAAGAATAATAAGGCCAGGCGTGGTGGCTCACGCCCGTAATCCCAACACTTTGGGAGGCTGAGGCTGGCGGATCACTTGAGGACAGGAGTTAGAGACCAGCCTGGCCAACATGATGAAATCCCGTCTCTATTAAAAATACAAAAAATTAGCCGGGTGTGGTGACAGGCGCCTGTAGTCCCAGCAACTCAGGAGGCTGAGGCAGAAGAATCACTTGAACCTGGGAGGCAGAGGTTGCAGTGAGCCAAGATCGTGACACTGCACTCCAGCCTGGAGTCTCAAAAAAAAAAAAAAAAAAAAAGAAGAAGAATACCAGAGCAAAATTCAGAAAACTACACAGCCAGCCTATGATTGGGAAGAGTCTATGAGATATGACTTAAAATAACCAGTCAACTGTACTTCAAATGACTACTTAGCCAAAATATCCAAGAAGTAGTGTTTTCTCTTGATTTCTCCTTGAAAGTACTACTCAATTGGCTAGGAAGATTCTGGCCATTCCCGTCTTTCCTTAGGGGGATGGAATGGAACTTCTGTTCCTTTCAGTGACTTCTACCTGTCAGGCATTTTACAGGCATTATTTCATTTATTCCTCACAACAAATAGATGAGGAAACTGACACTCACAGAGGTTATGTGACTTGTCCAACCTCATCCATCTATAGCTCTTGGTATATCATCTATAGCCCTTGCTTTTTTTGTGGTGTTTCATTGCCTACTGGAGGGATTTTTGTTCGTTTATTTGTTTTTTGGTCTTTGATGAGGTTGATGCCATCTGCCTTGGGGCCCCTGTCATTCTCCATGGCTATCATCAAAGAGCAGTTGTGACAAACTCCTCTCCGTTTTCTAGGAATGTTCAGCAAGAGAGGAAATGGTGGTAAATACAGGAGATAAGAGAGTATTCAAGATCCTAAGCTCTTTCCTCTGCAATATTCCTCCAGGCTGGTAAGGATGATCTGTCCCTGTTAACTGTCAACTATACTTTTTTTGCACTTGAGGACTCTTCTTAGTCTTGCCAGGTTTTCTTACATTTTCCCTCTTTAAATCATTCCCAAGGAGATTCTGTCTAGCTAGTGAATTTCTAGAGTCACTTGTTGTTTCCTTTCCTGGATGTTTCATTGTTGATGGAATGAAAGCACAGTGTTTAGGTGGAACATCCACCCTTCTCTGTCCCTAGGGTTCTTATTGCTTACTGTGAATATAAAACTTTGATCAAATATACCTTCTATTTTTTTGAGACACGGTCTCACTCTGTCACCGAGGATGGAGTGCAGTGGCAGGATCACCACTCACTGCAGCCTCCACCTCCCGGGCTCAAGCGATCCTCCTGCCTCAGCCTCTCAAGTAGCTGGGACTACAGGTGTGCACTACCACACCTAGCTAATTTTTAATTTTTTTGTAGAGACACGGGTCTCACTTTGTTGCCTAGGCTAGTCTCAAACTCCTGGATGCAAGTGATCTTCTTGTCTCAGCCTTCTAAAGTGCAGGGATTACAGGCGTGAGCTGCCACACCTGGCCTCAAATATACTTTGTTTTATATTATGAAATATTTCAAATGGAAAGTACAGAGGCTATAACATTACAATCTTGGACTCACCGCTTAGCTCTACAAAATCCTAACATTGTGCCATATTGCCTCACATGTTAAGAACTGAAATACTATCTATATAATCAAGACCCCTTTATGTACTCCAAAATCTTTGTCTTCTCCCTCCTTAGAGATTACCAATATCTTGAATTTGATGTTTATCATTCCTAGGTACGTTTTCATATTATTATTACAGATGTAAGTACCTATAAAAGATATATATTATTGGTTTACATGTTTAAAATTTACATATGGCCAGGTGTGGTAGCTCATGCCTGTAATCCCAGCACTTTGGGAGGCTGAGGCGGGTGGATGGCAAGGTCAGGAGTTTGAGAGCAGCCAGCCTGACCAACATGGAGAAACCCTGTCTCTACTAAAAATACAAAAACTAGCTGGGCCAACGCTACTCTCCCAGCTACTCAGGAGGCTGAGGCGGGAGAATCCCTTGAACCCGGGAGGCAGAGGTTGCAGTGAGCTGAGATCTTGCCATTGCACTCCAGCCTGGGCAACAAGAGTGAAACTCCGTCGCAAAAAAAAAAAAAAAAGAAAAAAGAAAATTTATATATATATATGGTACACATTCTCCAGCAACTTGCTTTTTTCCCCTCAATATAATATGTTAGGATTTATTTATCTGGATAGTTCTACTTCATACATTTTAATTCATTTTTATATGCATAAAATATTCTATATGATGAATACATCCCAATTTACTTATTCATTCTCCTGTTGATGGACATTTAGGTTGTTTGTTTTCAATGATAAACAATGCTGCTGTGAACATTATTTTGATTTTTTGATCTCAGAATGAATTCTCAGTTACTTAAACAAAGTGGCAAACCCAGGTCCAGCTTATCTTTTGGACTATGCACTTTGCATCATTCCTTCTTGCCTTTTCAGTCTTGTTTTCCTGATGCTTCACTATGAAATGTGGTAGAATTATCAATTATCTCTAGTGGGAGGTTAAATTTGGCCTACGGAAAATCTCTTCCCAGTCCCAAGAAGCATCCTTCGCGTTCTAATTGAGATTTCAATTGAGAATTCCTTGGCCTTGGGACCAGAAGAGAACGTGTTAAGAACTGAAATACTATCTATATAATCAAGACCCCTTTATGTACTCCAAAATCTTAGTCTTCTCCCTCCTTAGAGATTACCAGTATCTTCAATTTGGTGTTTATCATTCCTAGGTACGTTTTCATATTATTATTACAGATGTAAGTACCTATAAAAGATATATAGTATTGGTTTACATGTTTAAAATTTACATATGGCCAGGTGCGGTAGCTCACGCCTGTAATCTCAGCACTTTGGGAGGCTGAGGCGGGTGGATGGCAAGGTCAGGAGTTTGAGAGCAGCCAGCCTGACCAGCATGGAGAAACCCTGTCTCTACTAAAAATACAAAAATTAGCCGGGCGTGGTGGCGTGCACCTGTAATCCCAGTTACTCAGGAGGCTGAGGCAGGAGAATCGCTTGAACCCAGGAGGCAGAGGTTGCAGTGAGCCGAGATTGTGCCACTGCACCCCAGCCTGGGTGACAGAGTGAGACTCCGTCTCAAAAAAAAAAAAAAAAAAGCAACAAAGCAACCTTTAATCTTGTTAAATTCCCAAGATGCTTTTGTTCAGGCCCCAGTGAAACCTAATTCTTTTATGATAAGCTTCATAGTCAAGGCTACAGGGGACCAAATTTGTGATGAAGGCATCAAGCCAAACTCAATTTTCTGGCTGCGTGCTGACCAGGGAAACTCTCCTGCTGTAGTCATTTACAGGAGGCCTTAGGGCTCTCTGGTTCTTCCACAGCAGTTCATGTTTTATTTATTTACTTTTGAGACAGAGTCTCGCTCTGTCATCCGGGCTTCAGTACAGTAGCGCAATCTTGGCTCACTGCAATCTCTACCTCCCAGTTTCAAGCAATTCTCGTGCCTCAGCCTCCTGAGTAGCTGGGACTACAGCCGCACACCATGACGCCTGCCTTGGCCTCCCAAAATGCTGGGATTACAGGCTTGAGCCACCGCACCTGGCCTTATGTTTTTAGCATTTTACATTTTTCTTCTGTGGTTTTGGAAACTTCTAGGTCTCTGTGATTCATCATCTCTTTTTGTCTTGCATTAGCGACAATATATTCTGGCCAACTGATGATGGAAGGAGAGCCAGAGAGCCAATCTGCAAGTTTATAGTCAGTGCCAGATCAGATCGGTGGTAATACTTTCAATATTCTCCCTCTGCTCTGAGGGTGACTGCTGGGGTGTCTGTCTTTCACTCTGGACTTGTGTCCCCTTTTGGCCTTCTTTTTTAACCTAGTTTTTGTTTTCCTTGGCTTAAACATTTTATTTATTTTTTCCATCGATATCAAAATAACACACGCAGCTGGGTGCAGTGGTGTGCACCTGTAGTCCCAGCTACTCAGGAGGTTGATATTGGAGGATCGCTTGAGCCCAAGAGTTCAAGGTCAGCCTGAGAAACATAGGGAGACCCCCATCTCAAAATAAAACAAAATATAGTAAAATAAAACATGCTTATTGTAGAAAATATGTCAAGTACAGGGATATAAAAAAGAAAAAATCATTCATAAACTCATCCAGAGGCATTAATATTTCGGCATATTCCTTCCATTTTTTTTCTGTGCATGTTTCTTATAATATTTGAGATCATATTGCACATTCAGTTAATTTACCTATATTTCGTAACATCTATGTATGTATGTGTGTATGTATCTATCCATCCATCCATCCGTTCAAGGTACCTTTTTCCAAAAAAAGATCTAACGTTCTTATTTAACATTATTCCTAATTATTTTCCAATGTTATTAGGATCTCTATACAAGCATCATTTCCAGAGTCAAAAAAGTATGTGCATTTTGCATTTTGATACATACTGCCAAAATAGTTTCCAGAAACATTGTCCCAGTTTCAGCTCCAAATAGTTTTAGAGAGCCCCCTTTCTCATTATCCTTATCTCTTTTCTGGTCCATTTCTAATCATTTTTAAAACTCTGGTTTTACCGCAGACCAATCTGTTTTTTTTTCATTGAGTCAATGATCTTAAACTCCAGTATATTCCAACTTCCAGCTTGTCTAAAACTTAACTTCTCTTGACTCTAGAATTTCCTTCTTCTAGGGTGAGCTAACAGACTACAGTTTGTTTTCAGTTCAGGGAGGTAGGGCAGTGAGATGAGCTTCTCCTTGAGATTCAAATAACCAATATAATCCTAAAGAAATCTTGTGAGAACTTTCTAAGAGCGGAGAGAAGAGCCTGGTATTAAAGCTTCTGGGTTTCCAATGCTTTCAGATCACCCTCAGCCACTGCACATGAATCTCCATAGAAACTGAAAGTCACACGTGGCCCAATTGTTTCAGGGTCCTCAGAGGAGTTCTCCCTCCTCCTTCCCCTCCCCAGATGGTTTCATGCATAACCAAGTAGCTTTGGAGTCAAATATGTCAAGGCCTCTTTTCTAGCTTCTTGTTGAGCACTGTGTCACTGAAAATTCTAGTTCTTCCTTATTTTCAGTAGTTAGCAATCAGATCTCAGCAATCAGATCATTGCAGGGGTAGAAGGGGGTATCTGATAACTCTTTGGAGAACACCCAAACTTTGGTTTTCGAAAGCTGTATCTTCCCTTTATACCTAAGTCACTTCCTGATATGGGTCTAGTCCACTGAAAGGAAACTCTATAGGAAATTTGCTCGAATGGAAATAGCAAATCATAGTGATAATTTAAAATTGCACCAATCCCCTATAATGGATGGAAAGTTACATTAGTTCACACCATAAGGAGTTTACAAAGAATTCCAGGCTGGGTGTGGTGGCTCACGCCTGTAATCCTAGCACTTTGGGAGGCCCAGGCAGGCAGATCACCTGAGGTTGGGAGTTCGAGACCAGCCTGACCAACATGGAGAAACCCTGTCTCTACTAGAAATACAAAATTAGCTGGGCGTGGTGGCACATGCCTGTAATCCCAGCTACTTGGGAGGCTGAGGCAGGAGAATTGCTTGAACCCGGGAGGCGGAGGTTGCGGTGAGCTGAGATCCCGAGATTGTGCCATTGCACTCCAGCCTGGGCAGCAAGAGTGAAACTCCATGTCAAAAAAAAAAAAAAAAAAAAAAAAATTCCAAACAAAAACGTCAATAGCCATATGCAATGGAAATTTGGACTTCAACACAAGCAAGCAGTTTAAATAGTTTGAATATAAAAGGAGTCAGAATAGATAGGACAAGCCCTAAGGGACACTGTTTGGGTATAATGCTTTAGGTTGCCATGAGTATTTGCATTTTGTGGCTTATTTGGAAAGTGACATTGTTTTATCAAATAACTGAGGCTCCAGAGAGGCTGGAGTCTGGGCAACTTATCCAAGGATGTCTTGATTGGGGTCACCAGTCACTTTTATTCTAAATGTCATATTATTTGCTCTAGGTAGGCCATCTGGGGGACATTGGCAGGTCTGAGGCAGAGTAAAAATTATAGCAAATACTGAGATCCAGCACTTACTATTGCCAGGCCCTGTTTTAAAAGCTTTACATGTATTTGCACATTTACTGCTCACAACCACCTTATGGGGAAGGTACTAGGCAGGCAGGGAGGAGGAAAGGGAAAGGGAAAGGAAAAGGGAAAAGAGCGGGGGAAGAAAGGAGCAAGAAAAAGTCAATGCAATTCGGCAATTAATTTGTTAAGTGCTAACTGTATGTCAGGGTCTGGTAATCAACAGAACAGAGGAGGGTATAATGAAGAGGGGATATGGGTAGAGAAAGGAGGATGAGTGGGAAGAGGAGGAGGTTGGAGAGGAGGAAAGGAAAGGAGAAATAATGAAGACAAGAGAAAAGCAAGCCATGCACATGGAGGGCAATGGTAAGAGGAGAAACCTTTGCCACAACCTCAGGGGTTGGCCGCACTGTCTGGGCTGAGGCAGAGGCTGCTTTCTCCTGGCCCAGTCTTTTACCCATTGTTACCACGAGGTTGGCACAGCTTCCACACAGTCCTTTAACAAGCCAGCTCTGACCCTGGCGACATTTGGCTTGGTACAGCTCAAGGCAGGTAGCCTACACCCTGGCCTAGTCAGGCCTTTCCCTAGCTCACAAAGGTCAACTTCATAACGTGGAGCGTGAGCTTTTACCATGTTCTCAGAGAATCTGCCTCTTAGTATTTCTTTTTCTAAGGGCTTCATTGACCTATGTATCCCTATTGAGTCTTCAAGCACTATTTGACAGAAGGGCTTGTTTTTATCTGACTGCTCCCTGCAATATTACTTTTCCACTAAGTTTGCCAGAGGTACCCCTTTCTAACATTTGCTACCTGTTCGGATGGTCACCTCATGTCACATTTTTCTCTTCCTGTTCCCCCCACCCACAGCCCTTGTCGGAAAGGACCCTTTCGGCCTCTCTAATCACCAGAAGGGACTGCCAGGGCCTTGTGCTGATGACACTCCCACCCTCCGTCAGCCTCCTCCACTAGCTGATAAATGGCACCAGCCATGCTGTCTCTCTGGTTTTTAGGGGTCCCAAGAAAGGTACATTGCTGCTGCTGCCCAGCCCCTGCCATACCCCAGACCCACCTCAGTCCTGACTTAATGCAGGTAGCTTCCCAGATGCATTGAGATGCCAGGACTTGGAAGGTGGGACTTGATCGCAGCAGACACTGGCCCTGGAGACATATTCTTACAGTCCAGAGAGGAAGGACAGTCTGAGCAAACCCCACCCTTTCACAGCCACTCAGTTCCCTTTTTTTGTTTCCTGACCTAAACCAATGTCTTTTTTTCTTCTCAGCAGCGTGCTATCTGGTTCCCTGCTGCCGTCCCTATTCCACCCCCTCAACTGTCCCCGCCCTTCATTTGCTTGGGACCTCTGACACTACTATCTTGAGTCTATCTTTGAAAGAACCTTTCTCAACATGACTGGGGCCACTGAGGCTCTAGATGGGGCTGGCCTGAGCAGACAGGTCATCAAGCTATCCTCCCAGAGGTAAAGGGACAACATACCTAAAGTACTATGAAGACAGTCAGCACAGGGAGAGGGGCTTACAGGAAAGAGGAGAGATGCTGAGGGCTGGCAGACACAGAGCAAAGAGACTGGCCAGGAAGAGCATTTTTCGAGTCTCCTGTCCTCCGGGGCAGAGGAGTCTCAGGGACACACAGTTGAACTTGATAGTGAAGGGACCCCAAAGGACAAAACCAGACAGAGGTAGAAACAAGACTTCCCCCTGCTGAGTCATTTTCTCAGAAAGCATTTTTCCCCTACAGATAAAAATGTCGGAATATAAGCCCACAGAAATACTTGTGCCCTTCCCCATTTTCTGTGGATGTTGACTTTCTCCATTTAAGATTCGGCCTCAGGGATTAACTCTCAATGTCCACCTTTCTCTTGAGTCCTATAAACCGGTAAAGCAGACTAGGTATGTCACTTGAAGCCTGGAGGTTTTCTCAGGGGCTCCCTACATTATGCTCCAACTGCAATTATCCCCCTAGGGATTCTCCTAGGCAATGCAGCCAGTATTGAATGCAGACCATGATGGTGGAGCCCCTGCTGACTGATCTGGCTGCCCACCTTGACACCTCGGGCACTGCCATATTTCCTTGCCCCAAGGCACTGTATCCTAATGTAGAAACAGATCACAGGTCCCACTACAATTTCATCCGAATTTTTAAGTCAACAGGACCTTATTTTTTTTCTTTATTTTGTCTAAAAATCAAACAAACAAGCAAACAAAAAAATGGGATATATGTGCAGAAGGTGCAAGTTTGTTAAATAGGTATATGTGTGCCATGGTGATTTGCTGCATCTATTGACCCATCCTCTAAGATCCCTCCCCTCACCCCCAAGCCCCAACAGGCCCTGGGACTTTTTTTTTTTTTTTTTTTTTTTTTTTGAGACAGGGTCTTGCTCTGAAGCCCAGGCTGGAGTGCAGTGGCGTGATCATGGCTCACTGCAGCCTCCACCTTCTGGGCTCAAGCGATCCTCTCACCTCAGTCTCCCTAGTACCTGGGACTATAGGCACACATCACTGTGCTGGGCTAATTTTTCTATTTTTTGTAGAGATGGGGTTTCACTATGTTGCCCAGGCTGGTCTCAAACTCCTGGGCTCAAGCGATACTCCTGCCTTGGCATCCCAAAATGCAGGGATTACAGGGGTGAGCCACCTCTCCCAGCCATCAACAGGACTTCAAATAAAAACATTTAAAGCATTTGTAGACTGATGATAGAGCGGTTGATACTCACATTTGCACAAGACAGATGGACAGCATGTGTTGTATGATTGCCTTACTTTATTGACAACTTCTGTCCTTTCGCTAGTCACCCCCAATAGCTGTTCCACTCACCTGCCTGAGGGTTGGCCACAGGCATTCATCTTCCCTCCTCTTTTCTTCAGTTTTTTTTTTTTTTTTTTTTTTTGAGAGGGAGTCTCGCCCTGTCGCCCAGGCTTGAGTGCAGTGACACGATCTCGGCTCGCTGCAAGCTCCACCTCCCGGGTTCGTGCCATTCTCCTGCCTCCGTCTCCTGATTAGCTGGGACTACAGGTGCCTGCCACCACGCCTGGCTAATTTTTTGTATTTTTAGTAGAGACGGGGTTTCACCATGTTAGTCAGGATGGTCTCGATCTCCTGACTTCGTGATCCGCCTGCCTCGGCTTCCCAAAGTGCTGGGATTACAGGCGTGAGCCACCGTGCCCAGCCTCTTTTCTTCAGTCTTATGCCACTTGTTGTCACATGCCCTGTCCTTTCTCAAGGTCCATCTTGGGGTGGGGACTGGGAGGTGATAGGCATCCAATGGGAGAGCTAAACAAGAGAGAGAGAGGAGCACAAAGGAAAAGAGCAAGTAGACGTAGGCTCTTCTTCACCCTCTGCCCATGACCACTCCCCTAGCACACTCATCCATACTGACAGAGAGACTGTACTCAGATAGTGCAAATGAACAGCTGAGTGTCACCTGAACAGATTCCCAATGCAATATAAGGTTCTATTCTTGGTGCTATCCTGTTCTGAATTTTTATTGATGATCTTTGAGGAAAATATAAAAAGTAGCCCGGTTAGTCTATGAATGGTGCAAGGCTCTGTGTGCTAGACTGGATGACAGAAGAGGGCAATTAGTTCCCAAAAAGATCTTGATCACCTGGTGTGAGAAGCCAAATTCCACAAAGTGTATTTTACCGGGGCTAAAGGTGATGTCTCATAATTGGGCCCCAAATTTGAACTTCAAATGACTCCAGGAGAAAGTGGAGTAGCAGTAGCATTTGTGAAAATGGTTCAGGGGTTTTTGCTGATAGTAATCAAAAGGCATGTCATCAGTTAACATGGCTTCCAGAAAAGCCAAGGTGACATTGAGGCTTCCTTACAGAAGTAAAATATCTAGACAGAGGAAGGTAACATGCCACTTACTCTGCAAAGCCAGACCACACCTAGAGTCCTGCATTCAGTTCTGAGTGCCTCGTCTTAGGGGAAATTAATGAGCAGGAGCATGTCCAAAACAGAGAACAGCTCAAGTGATCCTCCCACCTCAGTGTCAGCATTGGTGTACAAACTTTCACTTATAGGATGTATAAGCTCTGGGGATCTAATGTGCAATATAGTGACCATAGTTAATAATACTGTATTACCAAAATTTGATAAGAGAGCAGATTTTAAGTGTCCTCACCACCCCCATGGTAACTATGGATGGTGATGGATGATAGATGTGTTAATCAATTTGACTGTGGTAATCATTACACAGTGTATACACATATCAAATCATCATGTTGTACACTTTGAATATAAACAATTTTTGTCAATTAAATATTTTTAAGTAAACAAAAACAAGCAAAACCCCCACAAAGCCACGTAACACGAGGTATGATAGAAAGAACTAAGGTTGATTAAATGAAGAGGTGCCATGTTCACGGTCTTCATATTTCCATGTTACTAACATAAACCCCTAAAGGCCAGTGAGATTGCTTAAGAATCTGGAAAGAAAAAGAAAATACTGGAAGTTTGGCAAAGAAATTTTCAGGAAATGTAGCAGATAGTGGTAATATGTTTATTATCTCATTCCCAGAGACCACCCAACAAAAAAGGGGGTGATCAGAGTGTCAGCTCAGGTCCCATGCGTGTTCCTGGAGGGCTGTGCAAGCAAGATACCCCAGACTCTCATGGTTCTTCAGCCCCTATTCCACTGCCACCTCCTCCTGTGTCTCAGCCCAATTCTGTCTCCTCACCATCCTCTACACTGCAGATGCCCCTGCTTCCTTTGTATGATGTAGTGGTTAAGTGCAAGGCTATAGTGTTAGACTACCTAGGATCAAATTCCAGCTCCACAAAAAAATAACAACCTGTGTGACTTCAGGTAAGTAAACTTAACGTCTCTTGTGCCTCAGTTTCCTCACCTGTTAAATACTAATACTGGTACATACCTCCTGGGGTTGCTGTCAGGATTAAAAGGGGTAGTATGTAAGGTGGTTAGGAGAATGCCTGGCATATGGTAAGTGCGCCATAAATTTTTTAGCTATTATAATTACCAGGCCACAACAGCAATATTTTATAATGCTAAAGGAACGCAGGCTCTAGAGTCAGTCTACTTGGGTTTGTATCCTAGATTCACTAAATACCGTTGACATTGGGCAAATCGTTTAACATCCTACGGCCTTAATTTCTTAATCTGTAAAATGAGAATAATAGTACCACCTGTCTCCTAGAATTATTGTGAGAATTGTATGACACAATCTATTTAAAATGTTTAGCACCCTGAAGTCTTTCTATGCTGGACTCTCTTGAGACCTAGTATATGCCTTCTGCCAGGTTTGCAAGGAAGGGAAGAGCCGCTAGGTACTTTCTACTTCTAGGCTTGATGATTGCTATTACAGGAGCCGAACAATTCCATTGTCACTTTTCAGAACCTAGAGCAGCTGACTTACTCCCTCAACAGAAGGGTGCTGCTTTAATGCCAATCATTGTTCCTTTTCTTCAAAGTACTTAGTTCATAATTGTACATTTATAAGCCTATTAGATTACTGTACCCCTCCCCCGGAACAGTGCCTGACACATAATGGGCATCCAATAACCATTTGTTGAATGGACCAACTGGCCATGTGATAGATGAACTGGAGCAATTGGCTCCCTCCAGGTCTTCATTGAATTAGCAGTTTGCTGCGAAAGGTGTTGCCGGTGACCTTGAGGTGGAACAGGAATGGAACGTGGAGGTGGAGGACCCCTTCATTCGACCCTAGTCCTGGCTTCCCTCGGGGACGGGGAGGCCAGAGGATCTGGGAAAAACATTGCTCCCTTCACTGAACGCCACTACGTAGCAGCGTCCACCAAAAGAGATAGACTGACGAAACGTTGCAAAGCTGCGGGGCGGGAGGAAGTCGGAGTGAGTGGACCACCCTTTAGGCGGAGTCCTTCCTTAAGCTCCCGCCCGCGGCTCCGAACTGAGTCCTCTCAGCCGCCCGAGGGCGCTGCGCTGAGCCTTATACTCTATGATTGCTCCTACCGACTCCCATGAGGAAGTGCGATCGGGAACCTCCTATATACTTCCGTTTGCGGCGCGCCTTCTTTCTTTCCGTGCCGATAGCGCTCACGCAAGCATGGTAGGACTTGCTGGTGGGGGCCGAGTAACATCCAGCTTAATCTTTTCCCCCTTCGTCGCCCGTGCTATGCCGGGATGGGTCCAGGCTCCTGTGTGGACTCGATATACCAGAGCAACCCGATCTTGCCGGGATCAACCCTAAAGGGACCGGGCTATGGGGCCAGGAATTGAAGTGATGGGTTAGAAGAGGTAGAGTTAGCCGGGGGTGGAGTTAATAAGGTCTCTTCCCTCTTTGGGGCTCGACGGAGGGAGGAAGCTCTGCTTGAAGCACATGGGGCTGGCCCACCCTGTAGTCAGAGGTAGCAAGTAATGAGGAGTCCTCGTGGAGTGCCTCAGCTTTAGCTGGGTAAGGTAGGGCGTTGTGCCATTGTGGTCAAATAACATTGCACGTTCTGAACTGTTTCTTTACTAGGTTAACGTCCCTAAAACCCGCCGGACTTTCTGTAAGAAGTGTGGCAAGCACCAACCCCATAAAGTGACACAGTACAAGAAGGGCAAGGATTCTCTGTATGCCCAGGGTAAGATGGATTCCGCATAATTTGGTGTTAATGTGACATTTGTGTTGTAGAATAACATACGAGTCCAGGTCTCATTCACTCTACGCCTGGCTTGAGCGTTAATATTTCTGCTGCGAAATTAAGATAAAACCTGTAAGACTTACTTGCTGATCTTCAGTATTTTATAACAAATACCAATTCGTTTTCCCAGGAAAGCGGCGTTATGACAGGAAGCAGAGTGGCTATGGTGGGCAAACTAAGCCGATTTTCCGGAAAAAGGTGAGTGGTAGTTACTATTTGACGTTTCCTACTTAATTGCTGTAAGGATGTGCACTTGTCTCTAGTCCACACACTTCATGATACAGGTATAGCGTTAGTTTAGCGAAGTTTTCACAGTTGACTGCACTGATATATCTAGTAGGTGATGGAGCTGGGAATGCAACTCAGGTCTGACTAGTCCACAATACTGCACTATTTCAGTGTTTACGATTTTTTATCCTTTCCCTTCTGAAGAGGCAAAAAATCGAGGAATGTGCCCTGCTTTCCTAAGAACTGAAGTGTGAGTACACTGGTAAATCCTTTCATTTGCCTTGTTCCTTATCTGTCATCATGTCTGAATCCTCGACTGTTGGTTGCACTAAGAATTGTTCTGTTGTTTCTCATCACAGAAACCTGCAGTCAGCTACCTGTTCTCGTGGTCTTAAAACTCTTATAGAATAGCCATTTAGGCCTGTCTGCTAGCCTCCTGAATTCTGTATTCTCAGGCTGAGCGAGTTTCTGTTTAGTCTCAAACCTTAGGTGCTTTGGCTAACTCTTAAAGTAATTAGCACGATGATTGGAATGGAGCATTCTCTCCAACACAGCATTTCTTTTGGCACTTTGCTTCTGGTGCAGTTTAGCTCCAGAAAGTATTAAGAAATGACTTTAGTGCTCATTTGGATGCAGTAAGTGGTTTGATCTCAGGGTGGCAAAAAGAATGCTTTTTTTTATACCTTTTCACATTCGGATAACTTGTTTAGAAGACAGGTTCTAACTAGGTTTTGGCCTATTAAGAACTGCAAACTATCCGCAGCAGCAGCAGCAGAACTCTGGCTAAAGGGGCAAACTTATTAAGAAATTGAGTATTTAAAAATTGAGCTACCATATGCTCCAACAATCCCACTGCTGGGTATATACCCAGAAGAAAATCGGTGTATCAAAGAGATATCTGCACTCCTATGTTTGTTGTAGCACTGTTTATAATAGCTAAGATTTAGAAGCAACCTTGGTGTCTGTCGGGATGAATGGATAAAAAAAAAGTACCTATACGCGGCCAGGCACGGTGGCTCGTGCCTAGCACTTTGGAAGGCCGAGGCGGGTGGATCACCTGAGGTCAGGAGTTCGAGACCAGCCTGGCCAAGATAGTGAAACCCCCGTCTCTAGTAAAAATACAAAAATTAGCCGGGCGTGTGGTGTGGGCCTGTAATCTCAGCTACCCAGGAGGCTGAGGCAGGACAGTTGCTGGAACCTGGGAGGCAGAGGCTGCAGTGAGCTGAGATGATGCCACTGTACTCCAGCCTGGGCGACAGAGCAAGACTCCGTCTCAAAAAAAAAAAAAAGGAAAAAAGAAAATGTGCCTATACGCAATGATACTATTCAGCCATAAAAAGAATGAGATCCAGTCATTTACAACAACATGGGTGGAACTGGAGATCATTATGTTAAGTGAAATAGGCACACAAAGACAAACATCACATGTTCTCGTTTGTGGGATCTAAAAATCAAAACAAGTGGACTTGTCATATAGAGAGAGAGTAGAAGGATGGTTACCAGAAGCTGAGAAGGGTAGTGGGGGGAGGTGGGGATGGTTAATGGGTACAAAAAAAAAAAAGAATGAATTAGACCAACTGTTTGATAGCACGACAGGGTGACTAAAGTCAATAACTTAGTTACATATTTTAAAATAACTTAAGAGTGTAATTGGATTTGTTTGTACCTCAAAGAAAAAATGCAATAAAACTTTACAGTGGAGAAACGTAACAAGCGCTACCTCAGCCAGGTAATCGAGGTTAACATCAACAGTCATGAGTCATGTTGATATATACCCTTGATAAGGTGTGATGAAAATGACACTTAAACCTAAAAATCCATAACCCTATCTAATCATGAGAAAAATAACAAATCCCAAGAGGGGCATTTTACAAAATACTTGACCAGTAGTGCTGAAATTGTCAAGGTCATCAAAAAAGTCTGAGAAATTGCCACAGCCAAAGGTGTCTAGAGACATGATGACTAAATGTTAGGTGGTGTCCTGGGTGGGGTCCTAGAACAGAAAAAGGACATTAGGAAAACATAAGGAAATAAAAAAAAAAGTATGGACTTGAGTTAATAAGGCATCAGTGTTGGTTTGTTAATGAATCATACTAATGTAAGATGAGAAACTGGTTGTAAGGTTTATAAGAACTCTGTAGCATGTTTGCAATTTTTTGGTAAATAGAAAACTTGTAAACAATAGTTCTGTTGTTTAGGTAAAAGGAGCAATCAAGGCCGTGCGTGGTGGCTCGCACCTGTAATCCCACCACTTTGGGAGGCCAAGGCGGGTGTATCACCTGAGGTCAGGAGATCGAGACCAGCCTGTCCAACATGATGAAACCCCCCATCTCTAGTAAAAATAAGAAAAAATCAGCTGGGCATGGTGGTGGGCGCCTGTTTTCAGCCTACTCAGGAGGCTGAAGCAGGAGAATTGCTTGAACCCAGGAGAAGGAGCTGAGATCACGTCATTGCACTCCAGCCTGGGCAACAAGAGCAAAACTCCGTCTCAAAAAAAAAAAAAAAAAAAAGAACAATCAAAAAAGTTGAGTATTAGTGGGGAGTGTAGTTTGAGTTAAATAATTCAGTTGAATGGACATAAATTCTAGACATAATTGTAGGTAGTCTTAGAATTTATTGATCTTTTATAGAGATGGGGTTCTCACTATGTTGCCCAGGCTGGTCTCAAACTCCTGGGCTCGAGTGATCCTGCCTCAGCCTCACAAATTGTTTGGATTAAAGAACTATGCAGAGCTCCTGAATGGCCACCAAGTTCAGGGTGGCAAGATGAGTTGTCCATTTGATAGGAAGCTCTAGGATGTTTGATCTGAATGGGGTTTGGATTCAAACTTGATGACAACTGGATGACATGCCATCTTTGCTATTACCACATTTTCTCTTTATATATATATTTTTATTCTCTTTATATATATTTTTATGTATAATAGATATTTTATATATATATATATATTTATTATTTTTTTTTTGAGATGGAGTCTCGCTCTGTCGCCCTGGCTGGAGTGCAGTGGTGCGATCTCTGCTCACTGCAACTTCTGCCCACCTCCCGGGTTCAAGTGATTCTTCTGCTTCAGCCTCCTAAGTAGCTGGGATTATAGACACGTGCCACCACGCCCAGCTGATTTTTTTGTATTTTTAGTAGAGATGGGGTTTCACCATGTTGGTCAGTCTGGTCTCGAACTCCTGACCTCATGATCTGCCTGCCTCGGCCTCCCAAAGTGCTGGGATTACAGGCATGAGCCACTGTGCCCAGCCTTCTCTTTATTTTTTTTAGTCCACAAGTTCTACACATTTTCTCTTAAATTCATTGATTTTTAGATTATTTTCTCCCTATGGCTTAAGAGTATACTGAGTACTATTTAAAGCAAAGCATTGCAAAAGAATAGTTGCCCCACTATTTATTCATTTGCAATGCTTTGCTTTAAATAGTACTTAAAGTAGTCATTTTTGAAGAACGTGATCTTCTGTAGTTATTTATTAAGGCTTTAATTTAATTTTTTTTCAGGCTAAAACTACAAAGAAGATTGTGCTAAGGCTTGAGTGCGTTGAGCCCAACTGCAGATCTAAGAGAATGCTGGCTATTAAAAGATGCAAGCATTTTGAACTGGGAGGAGATAAGAAGAGAAAGGTATATAATTATGGGTGGAAGGTGCAATCTTTTTCATAGCTTTATTATTTGAAAAGGTGAACATTTATTCATTGTGGCATAGAGCTCAGGGGTAATCCTAAAAATACTAGATCTATAGCTAAAGGTATGTGAGTTCTTTTGCTACAAGGAGGAAAGGAAGCATGAGGCAGCTTAACAGCATGGTGAGCATTTTAGGAACAGATAATGTTCTTAATGGGGCAGTAGTTCATGGCAAAATACGAAACAACTTTTTTCTGTTCTCTTACAGGGCCAAGTGATCCAGTTCTAAGTGTCATCTTTTATTATGACGACAATAAAATCTTGAGTTTATGTTCACTTCATTTGTTTGCCGTTCATCTTTTGGGAGGGAATAAGCTAGAGCCATCAATACAATTCCGCCTGTGGGGAAATTTATGCTTCTTACTGGTACTACTTGTTTTGGATTGAAGCTGGTTGAGTTCACATCATATGTTGCAATTTTCTAATTTGGCACTTCAATCACTAGGGGCCTTATGAGATGCAGTTTGCCGTTATGCAATGGTTATTGGTTATCATGTGAGTAGACACATTTCAGGCTAATAGGGAGAAGTCAGTAACACATTCATAGTGAATATGAGATGTTTTTGCTAAGAGTTAAGTGTCAGATCTTTGTTATAACAGTTAATTTAATAAAGAATTTTGGCATTGTTCTCCAGACACAGTACACTGTAACATATATAACATTGTCTATGGACTTGGTCTTATACTCTTTTAAACATTTTGACATTCCCCCTCACATTTTAAAGTAGATATATTTATCATACCAAAATAACTACAAAGAATAGGTTTTCTGGTGTATGAAACCCCTCAGTGGAGTTTTTTTGTTTTTTTTTTGAGACAGGGTCTCCCTCTCGTAAGTGCCAGTGGTATGGATCATAGCTTGCTACAGCTTTGAGCTTGCAGGCTCAAGTGGTCCACCTGCCTCAGCCTCCTGAGTAGCTGGGACTATAGGTGCCTGTTAACCACACCTGGCTAATTTTAGTTTTTGTGTTGGGGGTCTCTCTTTGTTACTCAGCTGGTCTGGAACTCCTGGCCTTCAGTGAAACTCCCATCTCAGCATCCCAAGATGTTGGGATTACAGGTGTGAGCCACCAGGTCTGGCGAAACTCCCCGGTGGAAGAATCTTAAGAGACAAAATATCCATTCTTTAAAATGCCTCCTAACAGTTCCAAATTATACATCTTTTTTTTTTTTTCTTTTTTTGAGATGGAGTGTTGCTCATTACCTAGGCTGGAGTGCAATTGGTGCAACCTCAGCTCACTGCAACCTCTGCCTCCCAGGGTCAAGTGATTGTCCTGCCTCAGCCTCTGGAGTAGCAGGATTACAGGTGCCTGCCACCACGCCTGGCTAATTTTTGTATTTTTAGTAGAGGGGGTTTCACCATGTTGGCCAGGATGGTCTTGGGTCTCCTGACCCTCCCGACTTGGCCTCCCAAAGTGTTGGTATTACAGGCGTGAGACACCGTGCCCGGCCTATACATCCTTCTTAATACGTTTCAGTCTTGATGTTTAGTTCTTGGTAGTTAAATATGCTGCACATTTTGATAATTGGGAGAGAATCTCAACAAGGGGGGTGGGTATCTGGATGAGTAAATACGGGTTTAATAGTTTTATTCCTAAAGTTTAAACTTTGGAAAATTTTATTCAAGGAAATAGAACTTTTTTTTTTTGAGATGGAGTCTTGCTCTGTTGCCCAGGCTGGAATGCAGTGGCGTGATCTTGGCTTACTGCACCCCTCACTTCCTGGGTTCAAGTGATTCTCCTGCCTCAGCCTCCTGAGTAGCTGGGACTACAGAAGCTCACCACCATACCTGGCTAATTTTTGTATTTTTAGTAGAGACAGGGCTTCACTATGTTAGCCAGGCTGGTCTCGAAATCCTGACCTCAAGTGATCTGCCTGCCTCAGCTTACAAAAGTGCTGGGATTCCAGGCATGAGCCACTGTGCCTGGCTTTTTTTTTTATTTTTTATTTTTGAGATGGAGTCTTGCTCTGTTGCCCAGGCTGGAGTGAGGTGGCATGATCTTGGCTCAATGCAACCTCCACCTCCCGGGTTTAAGCGATTCTTATGCCTCAGCCCCCCAGGGTAGCTGGGACCACAGGCGTGCGCCACCACACCTGGCTAATTTTTATATTTTTATTACAAATGGGGTTTCACCATGTTGTCCAGGCTGGTCTCAAAGTCCTGACCTCAGGTGATCTGCCCGCCTCAGCCTCCCAAAGTGCTGGGATTACAGGCATGAGCCACCTAGCCTTGAGCTTTTAAAGTGAATGGAGAAAGAGGTGGACAGGAAGTAGTAGTTGGCAACAAAATAAACATTTTAAAGTAAGTCTTTTAATGACATCTGCATTGTATTTTCTAGCCGAAGCAAAACAGTGCCTGTGGGATTTATGTGACTTCTTAACCTTGAAGTCCATTCATAGAACCCTAGCTTCCTTTTCACAGGGAGGAGCTGTGTGATGAAGCAGGCAGGATTACAGGCCACTCCTTTACCCAGGGAAGCAACTGCGATGGTATAAGAGCGAGGTCCACCAATCTCCTGCCGGTTTATCATAGCTACAGCCCAGGCTAAGTCTGAGAGAGGTCGTTGCCACACTTCAAAGTTGTCTCCCTGAAAAACCAAGAAAGTGTGATTGCTTAGCAACTAGTGATAAGTGGCCCTGTTAGTTTGGCATTCATTCTTAATGTCAGAACTATCAAGCACTCGTAGGAAAAATTAAAATGATCCTGTAGCATTATTTTGGAAATAAAGTAATGGTTCTAGCAAGAAGCTTTATTACTGATAGTAACATCAAGAGCAAGGGAAAAAAATAGATTTAGGCCCAAGACAAAGTTGGTATTGGGTATATAAAGCCATCTTAAAATATATACTTATTTACCTGTCTAAGCTGGTACCCTTGCTTGCCCAAGGGGTCCTGATTGATGGCAATTACGTCCTTATCCTGAAGGAGAGCTTTGGCTTGAGGGCTGATGTGTCGGAGGTCATTAGACATGAATAAAGGAGCGGCCATGATAGCCCAGAGGGCCATCTGAGTTACTTGCTGATTCCAGCTGAGGCCAAAGTTGCCAATCACTAACTGAGACAAAGAATGAAATAATTCAAACAAGAGAGGAGGAAACATTCTTAAAGTTACCTAGATGACCCATATGGAGAAACCACTTTCCATAGCATCCTGCTCTAAGTACTCTCACATAAAGCCTCCTCCCAGCAACTTTACCTGTATTTACCTTGAATGTCAAAATAGGAAACAAGCCTACTGCAGGGTCTTGAACAAGGAGGGCTCAAGTTTTTACCATATCTGGGTCATTCCAACCCCCTGGTCCAGCAACATCAACAATTCTCTCCTGGTTAAAAGATGTCCAGTCCAAGATACTCTTTATACTTTTCCAGGAATCATCAATGTCAGCAAAATTTCGCCAGTGATTGCAGTACTGTCGGATTTCTGTATAATTGGGCTGTGAAAACAGATATGACTCTTCTGTTTACTTTCTACTAACATCCTTGTGAGATGAAAACAGTTAAGTTTAAAGGAGGCACTTGTAGCCTTCTCTTGAGTTTACAGATTGAAGGTCTCCATAAGGAGGTCTAAACCCTTATAATGAATTTTCACTGTAAGAAGTTTGCTTCAGAAGTAGGCCATATAACTTGAAATCTCTTAAAGTTAATTTACTTCTATAATCAGAACTAAAATGATCTTAGTAAAATTAAAAGCTACAAAATTACATAGGATTCCATCAAGCATTAAGAAAACTTAAATCCTAGGCATATAGTTTGTTAATGGAATAAAAAGTTTGTAGAGGCCGGGCGCGGTGGCTCATGCCTGTAATCCCAGCACTTTGGGAGGCTGAGGCAGGCGGATCATCTGAGGTCAGGAGTTCGAGACAAGCCTGGCCAACAAGGTGAAACCATCTCTACTAAAAATACAAAAATTAGCCAGATGCGGTAGTGCACGCCTATAATCCCAGCTACTGGGAGGCTGAAGCAAGAGAATCGCTTGAACCCGGGAGGCAGAGGTTGCAGTGAGCCGAGATGGCGCCACTGCACTCTAGCCTGGGTGACAGTGAGACTCTGTTGCAAAAAAAAAGTTTGTAGATAGGCAGGTGGGATATCAGGTTTAAGATGTTGAGAAAAAAGACTATTTTGCAGAGATAATGAGGGAATAATAGGGATTCATTCCATAAATAACTATTCAACACTTAACCATATGCTAGGGATACAGTCAAAGTCAGACAAGGTCCCTGCCCTCATGAAACTTACACTGTAGTGGGGAGACATGGTAACAAGTCAACAAATACTTCCAAATAGTGTGGAGCTCTGAGAAGGAAATTAAACAGGTTAATGTGATGAAGAATGAATGGACAGAGGGCTATTTTAAAGTAGTTAGAGAAGAACTGTCTGCCTATGTGGCGTTTGGTCTGAGACTTCAATGTTAAGGAGCCCGGCCCTTTAAAAATCTTTGGGGAAGAACTGTTCTAGGCAGAAAAAAAGCAAGTGTAAAGGCCCTGGGGCAGCAATAGGCTTGCAGTGTTGAGGGACAGAAAGAAAACCAGTGTAGCCAGGGAAAGAGCCATGACCCCTTGGACTTTGGGGAGGCAGGCAAGGGCTGGATCAGTGCAGTTTGGTTTCATTCCAAGTGCAATTGGAAGCGAGTTAAGGGTTTTAAGCAGGGAACTGATGATGCCATTTATATTTTTTATAACTCTGCTAAGTCTCAGGGTTTTTTCTTTTAAAAAAAACCTGATATTTACATTTTAATAAGATAACTTTAGTGCTGCTTGGAAAATAGATGGGGGTTGAGACAGAGTGGAAGCAGAGAGATCAGGCGGTCACAGCAGTCTGGGTGAGAGCCGATAGTAGCTTGGAAGGCCAGGGTGCACGTAGTGAAGATGGAAGGAAGTGGGCTGATTCAGGAGATATTTTAGAGATACTGGTGGAAGGACTGTTGATAGACAGGACATGAATGGTGAAATAAAGGGGAAGACACAAGGATGACTTTCCAGGTGATGGTAGCTTAGGCTATAATTACAGCAGTGGGGATGGTGAGAAGTGGTTGGAACCTGGGAGAGATGGTAGGATGATATTAAGTAACGTTGGACTTTGAAGGAGACCTTGGTTTCCTTTGTTGTCAAGTTCTATCTATCAGTACGGTTCTATTGGATTCTGGGCTCACTATCTCACCTTTTGAAAGGGCCACATATAAAGAGGCCACTCACAGGAGTACACAATGCTTCTGCCAGTCCTATTCAGGGCCAAGGACATGTGCTTATAACCTGTATGAGAAAACAATGGGTAAAATAAGGGAAAGAAATGAATTTCCAGCTGGGGCTATATATATAGTTATTTTATTTTATTTTATTTTAATTTTTTGAGATGGAGTTCACTCTGTCATCCAGGCTGGAGTGCAGTGGTGCAATCTTGGCTCACTGCAACCTCCGTTTCCCAGGTTCAAGTGACTCTTCTGTCTCAGCTTCCCAAGTAGCTGGGATTACAGGCATGTGCCACCAAACTCAGCTAATTTTTGTATTTTTAGTAGAGATGGGGTTTCACCATGTTGGCCAGGGTGGTCTCGAACTCCTGACCTCAAGTGATCCACCCACCTCAGCCTCCCAAAGTGCTAGGATTACAGGCATGAGCCATCATGCCCAGCTGGGGCTGTCTATTTTAAGAAGAGGCTACCTGGAAGGTTCACGTTTAAACTAGCAGCAGGGACAGGCAGTTGCTCTGTGCTTAGATTGTGTAAAGTACCTCCCAGACTGCTGGGATTGTTCTGAGGAAGTAGTGCAGAGATGGTGTGTATACTGAGGAAAGGCAGGAATGAAGATGCTTCTTTCTCTGTGACCGATTGACAACCTGGACTCCCCTAAATGATGTTATAGAGAGTTACAATTACTAATTAACTCTTAGAGCCCTCTTGAATTATAAGTGCACAATATTAGCTATGGTTAGGTATGCATGGATTTTACATGAATGAATGAATTAATTAATGAACTGAAAGAGAAGAGATGGGAGCTCTGGCACATGGAGAATAATTATTTCCAGTATTGTGACAGGGTATTTAAAATTCTGAAGATTGGTTCTTTGGCTCAGCTACCATGGCCTCAAAGTTCTTTCCTTTGTGGCTAATCTCTGGAATGAAACATACCATCTGCCAAATTTTCCAAACTGTCACAGTAACAACCATCAAATTTTAGCAGATCTACTCCCCAGTCAGCAAAGGTCTGGGCATCAATGTCGTAGTATCCAAAACTCCCAGGGAAGCCTGCGCAGGTTTTATTTCCAACATCTGCATAAATCCCTAGCTTCAGTCCTTTGCTGTGAACCTGAAATGAGAGGGAGGAAAAGAGTCACCATTGTAGAAGCATAATCGTGAGGTAGCAGAAAGAGAGAACCATTCCAGGCTGGGGGAAGAGACAAGGTTACTTCACCAGGTATTGGGGGCTTTTTCCCACAAACCCCCAAAATCATCCAGATGAGTTTGTTGGAAGACAAAGAATAAATCCCCCAGTTCTGCTGAGCTAGTTCAAACTAGGCATGTGAGCTATAGCCCAGAACTGAGGAGAAAGCTAGCAGCCCTGCTAATCTTCCTGATGGGATCCTGAAAATTACCTTTTGAGAGAAATGATAGATTTACCTTGACAAAGACTCTCCTTGACCAAACTTTAGTTAGACTTCTCTGATGAGGCTTCTTTTCGACTAGACCTCCACCTTGGCTTCCTGTGTCTGTCCTAGCAAGACCTCTTAGCAAGAATCCTGCTAAGTCAATACTGCCACCATTGATATCTGATCAATTTCCCTCATCCCCCACCCTTCTTGTTTACGTACATGGTCTGCGTTTAGCAAGAAGCTCCCTACCCTTGATATCTTCTTAAATATTCCATCCACTGACCCCCTCAATCTGCTCATTGGCTATAAATCTCCACCTGTCTTTGTTGTATTTGGAATTGAACTTGGCTCTTTCCTCTACTGTGGTAGTACTGAATAAAATCTGTCTTCATCGGCTGGGCGTGGTGGCTCATGCCTGTAATCCCAGCACTTTGGGAGGCCAAGGTGGGCGGATTACAAGGTCAGGAGTTCGAGACCAGCCTGGCCAATATGGTGAAACCTTGTCTCTACTAAAAATACAAAAATTAGCCGGGCTTGGTGGTGCACGCCTGTAGTCCCAGCTACTTGGGAGGCTGAGGCAGGAGAATCGCTTGAACCCAAGAGGTGGAGGGTTGCAGTGAGCTGAGATTGTGCCAGTGCACTCCAGCCTGGGTGACAGAGCGAGACTCCGTCAAAAAAAAAAAAAAAATCTGTCTTCATCATCTTTAACTAGTGTTAGACTCCATTTCTCTTCAATGATCTCCAGAATATTTTCCTTCTGTCTTCTAAAATTCTAGTTTATAGTACCATTGCAATAGCTTCCTAAAGGTTATATGGAAATACATGCACACATATGTCAAGAACCAAGTTCCTTTTTCCTCCTAGAGAGTTCAGTGGTTTTAGCAAAAGGAGAACTCCAAGATGGGCCTCGAGAGCTATTACAAAACATTTGTAGGCTGGGCACGGTGGCTCATGCCTGTAATCCCAGCACTTTGGGAGGCCGAGGCGGGCAGATCACGAGGTCAGGAGATCGAGACCATCTTGGCTAACATGGTGAAACCCTGTCTCTACTAAAAATACAAAAAATTAGCTGGGCATGGTGGCGGGTGCCTGTGGTCCCAGCTACTCGGGAGGCTGAGGCAGGAGAATGGCGTGAATCCGGGAGGCGGAGCTTGCAGTGAGCTGAGATCGCGCCACTGCACTCCAGCCTGGGAGACAGAATGAGACTCTGTCTCAAAAAAAAAAAAAATAGAAAAAAATTGTCTGCTGATGGAATGCAAAGTCCACCTGATAAGCCTTACAATTCAATGTTCAGATAACAGCCAGCTATTCTACTTTCTAAGTGTCACGAGGGCTGTTTCTTTTTTTCCTTTTCTTTTTTTTTTTTTTTTTTTTGAGATGGAGTTTCTCTTTTGTTGCCCAGGCTAGAGTGCAATGGCGCGATCTCAGCTCACTGAAACTTCCACCTCCTGGATTCAAGCGATTCTCCTGCCTCAGCCTCCCAAGTAGCTAGGGTTACAGGCGTTCACCACCATGCCCAGCTAATTTTTTGTATTTTTAATAGAGTCGGGGTTTCACCATGTTGGCCAGGCTGGTCTCGAACTCTTGACCTCAGGTGATCCACCCGCCCCGGCCTCCCAAAGTGTTGGGATTACAGGCGTGAGCCACCACGCCCGGCCATGAGGGCTGTTTCTAAACAAGCTTCTGTACAGAAGTGCTTACAGTCCTCTGAATGAACAAGAACATTATCTATAAACTCACATAATTAGCTAGCTGGCGAATCCCATGAGGAAAGCGCTGAGGGTCTGCCTGAAGTCTGCCTTCTGAATCTCTTTGGGGAGCCATCCAACAGTCATCAATGCAGAGGTACTCATAACCTGCATCCTTCCAGCCTTCTGAGACCATGAGCTCTGCCATCTCCATGAAGAGCTTCTCACTGAAAGAGAAATTCCAATAATCATTACAATTCATTAAGTGAACACTTAGGTACCTCCTATTTATTAGGCACCTTGGGATTTCACAATTTTATCCAACCCAGTAATAGTGTGGTAGTAATCACAAGCAATGTAAGGTAAAATGAATTGTTTTTCCAGATTTTCTTTTGTCTCTTATCCCCTTAATATTCCCGCCCTAAAAACCCCAAACAAAATAGGAATGAGAAGTATATGATGAAATTGAAAAGATTATTAGATCTAAGAAGACAGTTCAGTAAAGTAAGAAACTACAAAGTTAACATAATCAACAGATATCAACAATAATCCTATTTGGAGAAAAAGATCCCATTCACAAGAACAACTGAACAACCTAAAATGCCTAGAGATAAATTTAAGATATGTGCAAGGCCCATATGTTAAAACTATGATACTCCTAAATGATTTGAATAAATGGAGAAATATTATTTTGCTCTTGGATAAGCATACTCAATATTAAAAATAAGTTAATTTTCCCTGCAATCCTTTGTATATTTAACAAAATCCTTAACAAAGCCCAAGAGTACTTAGGTTTCCTTTTTATCTTTTTTTTTTTTTTTTTTTTTTTGAGATGAAGTCTCCCTCTGTCGCCCAGGCTGGAGTGCAGTGGCGCCATCTTGGCTCACTGCAACCTCTGCCTCCCCGGTTCAAGCGATTCTTCTGCCTCAGCCTCTCGAGTAGCTGAGATTAGAGGCATGCGCCATTGCACCCGGCTAATTTTTGTATTTTTAGTAGAGACAGGGTTTTGCATTTTAGCTAGGCTAGTCTTGATCTCCTGGCCTTAAGTGATCCACCTGCCTCGGACTCCCAAAGTGCTGGGATTATAGGTGTGGGCCACCTGCCCAGCTTCCAAAAGGGCTTTTTAAGGAACTTGGCACAACATTACAAAAAGTTCACCTAAAAGATTGCATACATGTACATTCATTAAAAGGTAAAGGAAGGCTGGGCGTGGTGGCTCACGCCTGTAATAACAGCATTTTGGGAGGCCAAGGCAGGCAGATCACCTGAGGCTGGGAGTTTGAGACCAGCCTGACCAACATGGAGAAACCCCATCTCTACTAAAAATACAAAATAGCTGGGTGCGGTGGCGCATGCCTGTAATTCCAGCTACTTGCGAGGATGAGGCAGGAGAACTGCTTGAACCTGGGAGGCGGAGGTTGCGGTGAACCGAGATCGTGACATTGCACTCCAGCCTGGGCAACAAGAGCGAAACTCCAGCTCAAAAAAAAAAAAAAAAAAGATAAAGGAAGCTAGTGTGGAACTATTAGCATTAGAATAAGAATACACAGATAAATGGAATTAAACAAAGTTTAGAAAGAGGTCCTTCCAGTCATCTGATACCATGGGACTTATTATTTATTAAATGTGGCATTTCTTATAGAAGAACAAAGTTCAGATGGACTAAAGATTAAACTAAAGAGCTTCTGCACAGCAAAAGAAACTACCATCAGAGTGAAGAGGCAACCTACAAAATGGGAGAAAATTTTCGCAACCTACTCATCTGACAAAGGGCTAATATCCAGAATCTACAATGAACTCAAATTTACAAGAAAAAAACAAACAACCCCATCAAAAAGTGGGCAAAGGACATGAACAGACACTTCTCAAAAGAAGACATTTATGCAGCCAAAAAACACATGAAAAAATGCTCACCATCACTGGCCATCAGAGAAATGCAAATCAAAACCACAATGAGATACCATCTCACACCAGTTGGAATGGCGATCATTAAAAAGTCAGGAAACAACAGGTGCTGGAGAGGATGTGGAGAAATAGGAACACTTTTACACTGTTGGTGGGACTGTAAACTAGTTCAACCCTTGTGGAAGTCAGTGTGGCGATTCCTCAGGGATCTAGAACTAGAAATACCATTTGACCCAGCCATCCCATTACCGGGTATATACCCAAAGGACTATAAATCATGCTGCTATAAAGACACATGCACACGTATGTTTATTGCGGCACTATTCACAATAGCAAAGACTCGGAACCAACCCAAATGTCCAACAATGATAGACTGGATTAAGAAAATGTGGCATATATACACCATGGAATACTATGCAGCCATAAAAAATGATGAGTTCATGTCCTTTGTAGGGACATGGATGAAATTGGAAATCATCATTCTCAGTAAACTATCGCAAAAACAAAAAACCAAACACCACATATTCTCACTCATAGGTGGGAACTGAACAATGAGAACACATGGACACAGGAAGGGGAACATCACACTCTGGGGACAGTTGTGGGGTGGGGGGAGTGGGGAGGGATAGGTTTAGGAGATATACCTAATGCTAAATGACGAGTTAATGGGTGCAGCACACCAGCATGGCACATGTATACATATGTAACTAACCTGCACATTGTGCACATGTACCCTAAAACTTAAAGTATAAAAAAAAAAAATCCACAAAAATACTAGTAAGAAATGCATATACTGTATTATCTTCAGGTAGGAAAGGACTTTCTCAGCATGACCCCAAAGTCAGAAATCAGAAAGGAAAAATTGATGTGTTTGATTACATAAATATCAAAACCAACACACAGGAAGAACCACTGTATTTGCAAGGTATGATACACTAAAAAAGAAAAAAGAGGCCGGGCGCAGTGGCTCACACCTGTAATCCCAGCACTCTGGGAGGCCAAGGCGGGCAGATCACTTGAGGCCAGGAGTTCGAGACCAGCTTGGGCAAAATGGTGAAACCCGTCTCTACTGAAAATACAAAAATTAGCTGGGCGTGGTGGTGTGCCTGTAATCCCAGCTACTCGGGAGACTAAGACAGGAGAATTGCTTAAACCCGGGAGGTGGAGTTTGCACTGAGCAGAGATCGCTCCGCTGCACTCCAACCTGGGTGACAGAGTGAGACCTCCTCTCAAAAAAAAAAAAAAAAAAGTAAGGTTGGGCGCGGTTTCTCACACCAGCACTTTGGGAGGCTGAGGCGGGCGGATCATGAGGTCAGGAGACTGAGACCACCCTGGCTAACGTGGTTAAACCCCGTCTGTACTAAAAAATACAAAAAAAAAAAAAAAAAAAAAAAGAGCCAGGCGTGGTGGCAGGCGCCTGTAGTCCCAGCTACTCGGGAGGCTGAGTCAGGAGAATGGCGTGAACCCAGGAGGCGGAGCTTGCAGTGAGCCGAGATCGCGCCACTGCACTCCAGCCTGGGCGACAGAGTGAGACCCCGTCTAAAAAAAAAAAAAAAAAAAAAGTGTAATTTACCCAATGTCACAGGGCTAAGTAACAATGAGGCAGAATTTGAGCCCAGGCTGGGTGCCAGGGTCTTGCCATTAGCCAAACATGACATAAACATGATCCATTTTTTATGGAAAATAATGAAATAAAGAAATCTATGTTTTCATTTATATAGAAAACAATTGTAAGCTTTTATATTAACATTTTAACCATGATTATTTCTGGGTGGTGGAACCGTGGGGGGAAATCTTTATTTTCATTTTGCTCTTCTTTATCTACATTTTTTGCAATGATCATGCATTAGTTTTATAATCAGATGCAAATATCACTAAAAAAAAAAATCCGTGATGGGCAAAATTGCCACACATACTGTACCACAGGGTCACATGAAACTTAGAAGGCCAATTTCTTCTGTGATGTCTGACCAACATCCTGACTTTATCTGTAAAGATATTCATAGGAATAACTTATGGACACAGAAGTGTACTGTGACTGCCACCTTTTACCAACGTCTATCAGTGATTCCTAACCGTTTTTACATCACAGAGCCCTTTGAGAATCTGAAGAAAGGTAAATATCCTCTCTCCAGAAAAATACACATATTCATTCAGATTTGTAGATTTACATTCATTTTCCCATTGATTCCAGGTTAGGGAACATTTGCTCTGTAAGCGCAACTGAATGGTCAAGCGCTGTGCTATGTACTTTAAATAGGTTATCTCCTTGAAAGCTCACCTGTGTGAGATAAGAACTATTTTTCAGATTTTTTTTGTCAGCTCCCTGAAATTAAAAGGTTGTAATCCCAATTTACAGATAAGGATTGTGAGGGTCAGATATGTTCAATACCTATCTAATCCAGCCTCAACCCTCACCCAAAGGTGTAAATGTATAAAGTTCCTCCATGTCAACCTTCCAGCCTGATGCCACGCTCATGGGCGAGGTGGGAGAGACCTCAGCGACCTTATGGTCTAACTCCCTCGAGATACTGCGGAGAAATCCACGACCCCAAAAGGAGAAAAAATGGCACGAATCTTGGTTCCCCATCCCTCCTACCCACCCTAGATGTTCTAACGGTTAGCACCCGGCAGAGGAAGAGCAGAAGTTCACAAGAAGGGTCTGAATAGAACCGGGCAGGGCTACTTTGGGCACACTGCCTATGGGGTGGCCCTGCTCTGCAAGGAGCAGTGAAAAAAGAGAACCGGGCAGGGAGAGAAAGAGAGAGGAGAGAAGAGAAAGAGAAAGAGAAGGAGAACGAGAGAGAGAGAGAGAAAGAAACAGGGGCCGCTGGCCGGACTCCCATCCCAGGAAAGGTCACGCACAGAAAGTTTAGGGCTAGTCCTGATTCGGGACAGTTTGCTGGGGATAAAAAAGCAGCAGCAGAGTCGGGTGGGGGAGCTCTCCCTCGGGCTCAACTGTTCCCGTTGAGACTCTCCAGTTCCCCAAACACACCCAAACACATGGAAAAGCAAAGGGAAGGGAGTACCCAATATCTGATACCTGATGCAGGAATCTGGCTCTTCCTGGCAGTCAAGGTTGCACATGAAGCGCTCCCAGTGCAGCCAGCCCATGGTAGGCGTCCTTGCCAATCCATTGTCCAGTGCTCTAGCCCCAGGGATGTCCCAGGAAACGAGGGCCAGGAAGCGAAGGGCAAGCACGCAGCCCAGATGTAGCTCTGGGTTCCTCAGCTGCATTGTCACGGTGATCGGACAGCATAGATTTCCGCGGGTAACCTGGGCTTTTAAGATTAACCTCAGGGGCGGGCCAATCACCGATGACTTGTTAAATAATGACGTTATTGTTTCTCTGGCAACTGGGACGGTTATCCCCAGAGGTAGACCAATAATCAGTCACGTAAGACGTTCCGCTAACCAATCACCCTCTTCCTTTCTTGATATTGACCCGCCCTATTTCCATACCAGAAGGAAGTGCGGCACCTTAGTGATCCCGAGTTTAAGCCGAGAGTTGCTCACGTGACCGAGATCTCACATGACGTAGGCGCTCACGTGATTACTCGCTTACGTGAGCAGAAGTAGTTCTGGTCGTCGTCTACCGTCTCGCTATAGCCGTTTGAGGGAAGAAGGAGGAAAATTACCCGGTATCGTTAGAGGTTGGTGTGTGGGTGGGAACTGGGGACCCAGGGGTGGTGATGATGAAGACCAAAGCGGGGTTCGGGGGCCGCCTCCGCCTCTTTCGTTCTCTGATTTCCCCTCCCCCCTCGCGCTCTCTCCCTCCTCCCCCCCATCTCAGTGCCGGGAAGCCGCCTGTGCTGCGCCTGGTGGGGAAATGGTGGACGCTCATGACTGTGTATGTGTTTTTGTATATCTGTCTGTCTGGGCCGGTCTCGGGGGACCCCTAAGGGTTACCGTAAGGCGAAAAACGTTTGAAAACCACGACCCTGAGTTAAGAAAAACAGATACTGAAAATAGTGGTCTGAGTGCTGGTCTATCCATTCAGGCACTCAGTTTCCACTGCCTGATTGTCTGTAGGGGGAGGCCCCAAGTGAATTTTATCTGTAGAGTCACATCTAGGCAAATGCGTGCTTGACAAAGGCGCCCAATAAATTACTTTACTGAATTGAGTATTTGAATAATGTTTATTTTTCTGCTGATAACAGTCTACATATTCAATTTCGAACATTTGAAAAATAACAATATAGTATAAAATTTAAAAATACACGTAATTCACCACCCGGAGACGACTACTCAACCTCATGTCGTTACAGTTTTTTAAAAAATGTGTCTAACACGCATATAAATACACAAATTCTTAACTCACAAAGAGTCCTGGTTCCCACTTTAGCCAACAGTCCTGATGGCCTTCCCAGGAGACGCAGTAATGAAGTAGAACCTCTCTGCCCCTACAGAAGGGCTCTTAAGGAATAGAGTGGTGCAGGGAATTAAATGGGACGGGTTATCCCAGGGATAAGGCAAGCAAAAAAAAAAAATCGTACAAAATGAAATAAAAAAACAGCCTGTAAATCTGTCACTGAGACCTTAGGATGGTTAATAGGAAAACTGTTATCACTGCAGATGCAGTGTGCTAGGCACATAATAGGCAATCAGTAAATGTTTGTTAAATCGTTTCCTCAGTGTAGTTTTATGGCCGTTATTACACTTTGTACTTTGTTTCCAAGAGGCCCAGTGCTCCCAGACCATTTCAGATAAACCATCCACATACAAAATTAGAAAATTTTATAAAATTTCCTATACCAAATCCCAGAAATGCAAACATTTTAATTTGTTTTATGTTACTTTTTTGCTGAAGTAAAAGTAATTATTTCTGTAGAAATTTAAGGCTGCATAAAAAAATTGGAAAAATAACATGGAAAATCCATAAACCTACCACTCAGAGTAACCACTAATATGTTCTTTCTAACTTAAAAAAAATCCCAGTACAGCAAATTTAAAGAATTAAAACTGTATAGAAGTATATAGGGTAAAAAGCGAAAAGCCCACTTAATCCCCCCTACCCTTCAGGTCTCTCAAAAACAAGTTTGCTTCCAGATCTTCTTTTATTTATTTACATACGTATATACATGCATGCCAATCTTTTACTGTAAGTAGGATCATACTATGTATATTCTTTCATTTAATGTATTTTGGAGATCTTTCTGGGTCAAGGCAGATAGATTTTTTTTAAATGGCTGCATTGCATTCCATTTTAAGGATAAAGTATAATTCATTCAGCCATTCCTCTAATGATGGCTATTTAGGTTTCCAATTTTCTGCCATTACTAACAGTGCTGCAAGGAACATTTGCAAGTATTTCTGTTGACTAGATTCCTGGAAGGATTCTAGCAGTGTCAAAGGGTATGGGAACATGTATTTTGTACATAGTTGATATTGTAAAGCACTTGTTCTCTTGGGTCACTTAGAATTATAGCATAAGTAATTTCTCATGTTATTAAATATTTTTGTAACTTTTAAAATTAAATGCATAATATTCGTTTTCTTGATAAAGTACTTTTCAAAGAATATATAGCTCCATAAATCTGTCTGAATTTCAGATCATCTCCTTAGGGCACATAACTGAAATGTATTTGCTGTCAAAAGGTGTGATACATATTATCAAATTGCTTTCAGGTTATAGTGGGGTTTATCAAAAAGGAAATAGTTTATATCAATTATCACTCCTCTAGTAGTGTATTAGTTTGTGAACTGCATAGCACTGATTTACTGTTGCTGTTTAATTTCCATTATCTTGATGGGTGAAAAATAACGATTAGTTCTGATTTTAACTTGCTGGAAGATTGATTAAATTTGAACATTTCCCAGATTCCTCTCCTGTATCCTCCTATACCTGTATTCTCTCATACTTAATCTGTTATCAAGTCCCACAGATTCCACTTTTTTTGGTATGTGTAGATATATCTTTTCTCCATTTTACTCCTGTTGCCTTAGGCGATTCCTTTAACATATATTTAAGAGACAAGTTCTAACTAATCTCCCTAGTTCCACCTCGACCCCCTTCTGTTTGAGTGCCACGCTGTTGCCAGGGTGATCTGTCTGAAAGAGTTTTGGTGAAGTCACCCTACATACTCCCCGGTTTAAAAGTCTTAAAAGGCGCTTAGTGTTTGTATATCAAAGTCTTTGGGATCTGATCTATGCCTTGCCAGTCTTTTCTCTTGCTTTTCCCGCTCCTATTTGTGTTTCATCATAATTAAAAAAAAATGTTTATGGATCCCTGGGCAGATTAGTCTGTTTCATTTAACCATTTGGCCTCCAACCAATAGAACTGATCGACTAGTCCCTCTTTGATACTATGCTTACACTCCACTCAGAGAGTCATGGCAAGTATAATGTATATTTGCATTTACATCTTTAATAATGACATTCGGTGCTCCTGTAGGACCATAAGCCCTTTCTGGGCTTAGTGATTCTTGTATGCCAGAGCCGAATATTGGACATGGCAACTAAAAAATGTTTCTAAAATGAATGTGTGAATTCCCAATAATGTCTTTTTTTCATTTATCTCTGGAGCCCAAATATTTCCCTGATTTTATTGATTTGCATACATTTTTATATAATGAGGATATTATATAAAGAACTTACATAACCTGTGTTTTGTTTGTGTTTTGTTGTTTAATCTTTTGATCTAGTGAAGTTTTTTATGTTTATATATTCAGACATAGCCATCTTTTATTTGTTGACATCTCCCACTGATTTGTTGCTGTTAAATTTTTTTTTTTTTTTTTTTTTTTTTGAGACGGAGTTTCGCTCTGGTCGCCGAGGCTGGAGTGCAGTGGCGTGATCTCGGCTCACCTCCACCTCCTGGGTACATAAAAGCGATTTTCCTGTCTCAGCCTCCAGAGTAGCTGGGATTACAGGCACTTGCCACCACGCCCAGCCAATTTTTTGTATTTTTAGTAGAGATGGGGTTTCACCATGTTGACCAGGCTGGTCTCGAACTACTGACCTCAGGTGATACACCCACCTCAGCCTCCCAAAGTGTTGGGATTACAGGCGTGAGCCACCGCACCCGGCCGATTGCTGTTAATTTTTAATGGTATCTAACATGTAATAGGCATTGAATAAATAACTGCTAAAAAATGAATGAGTTAAAAATTTGGTGAACTCTTTTTGTTTATACATACGTCTTACAGAAAAGCTGTCAGCATAATTGAATTTTCTATTAATAGTTTGCTTTTTTCTCTTACTATATCACGAGCATTTTTCCATGACAGTAGTCTTCTAATTTTTTTTTTTTTTTCAGCTACACCAAAATTGCATTGAGCCAAACTTGCCACCAAGAGCCCAACAGTCACCATGATGCTGAGCACGGAAGGCAGGGAGGGGTTCGTGGTGAAGGTCAGGGGCCTACCCTGGTCCTGCTCAGCCGATGAAGTGATGCGCTTCTTCTCTGATTGCAAGATCCAAAATGGCACATCAGGTATTCGTTTCATCTACACCAGAGAAGGCAGACCAAGTGGTGAAGCATTTGTTGAACTTGAATCTGAAGAGGAAGTGAAATTGGCTTTGAAGAAGGACAGAGAAACCATGGGACACAGATACGTTGAAGTATTCAAGTCTAACAGTGTTGAAATGGATTGGGTGTTGAAGCATACAGGTCCGAATAGCCCTGATACTGCCAACGATGGCTTCGTCCGGCTTAGAGGACTCCCATTTGGCTGTAGCAAGGAAGAGATTGTTCAGTTCTTTTCAGGGTTGGAAATTGTGCCAAATGGGATGACACTGCCAGTGGACTTTCAGGGGCGAAGCACAGGGGAAGCCTTTGTGCAGTTTGCTTCACAGGAGATAGCTGAGAAGGCCTTAAAGAAACACAAGGAAAGAATAGGGCACAGGTACATTGAGATCTTCAAGAGTAGCCGAGCTGAAGTTCGAACCCACTATGATCCCCCTCGAAAGCTCATGGCTATGCAGCGGCCGGGTCCCTATGATAGGCCAGGGGCTGGCAGAGGGTATAATAGCATTGGCAGAGGAGCTGGGTTTGAAAGGATGAGGCGTGGTGCCTATGGTGGAGGGTATGGAGGCTATGATGACTATGGTGGCTATAATGATGGATATGGCTTTGGGTCTGATAGATTTGGAAGAGACCTCAATTACTGTTTTTCAGGAATGTCTGATCATAGATACGGAGATGGTGGGTCCAGTTTCCAGAGCACCACAGGGCACTGTGTACACATGAGGGGGTTACCTTACAGAGCCACTGAGAATGATATTTATAATTTCTTCTCACCTCTTAATCCCATGAGAGTACATATTGAAATTGGACCCGATGGCAGAGTTACCGGTGAGGCAGATGTTGAATTTGCTACTCATGAAGATGCTGTGGCAGCTATGGCAAAAGACAAAGCTAATATGCAACACAGATATGTGGAGCTCTTCTTAAATTCTACTGCAGGAACAAGTGGGGGTGCTTACGATCACAGCTATGTAGAACTTTTTTTGAATTCTACAGCAGGGGCAAGTGGTGGCGCTTATGGTAGCCAAATGATGGGCGGGATGGGCTTATCCAACCAGTCTAGTTATGGAGGTCCTGCTAGCCAGCAGCTGAGTGGTGGTTATGGAGGTGGTTATGGTGGTCAGAGCAGTATGAGTGGATATGACCAAGTTCTGCAGGAAAACTCCAGTGACTATCAGTCAAACCTTGCTTAGGTAGAGAAGGAGCACTAAACAGCTACTCCAGATATAAAAGCTGTACATTTGTGGGAGTTAAATAGAATGGGAGGGATGTCTAGTATATCCAGTATGATTGGTAAATGGGAAATATAATTGATTCTGATCACTCTTGGTCAGCTTCTCTTTCTTTATCTTTCTTTCTCCTTTTTTAAGAAAACAAGAGTTAAGTTTAACAGTTTTGCATTACAGGCTTGTGATTCATGCTTACTGTAAAGTGGAAGTTGAGATTATTTTAAAACTTCAAGCTCAGTAATTTTGAACACTGAAACATTCATCTAGGACATAATAACAAAGTTCAGTATTGACCATAACTGTTAAAACAATTTTTAGCTTTCTTCAACTTAGTTATGTTGTAGGAGTGTACCTAAGCAGTAAGCGTATTTAGGTTAATGCAGTTTCACTTATGTTAAATGTTGCTCTTATACCACAAATACATTGAAAACTTCGGATGCATGTTGAGAAACATGCTTTTCTGTAAAACTCAAATATAGGAGCTGTGTCTACGATTCAAAGTGAAAACATTTGGCATGTTTGTTAATTCTAGCTTTTTGGTTTAATATCCTGTAAGGCACGTGAGTGTACACTTTTTTTTTTTTAAGGATACGGGACAATTTTAAGATGTAATACCAATACTTTAGAAGTTTGGTCATGTCGTTTGTATGAAAATCTGAGGCTTTGGTTTAAATCTTTCCTTGTATTGTGGTTTCCATTTAGATGTATTGTACTAAGTGAAACTTGTTAAATAAATCTTCCTTTTAAAAACTGGAAAAAATCTTGTACTGATTGATTTTTATTATGTTCTGTCATATGGGCACACTGATTGACTTTATAATTCCCTCAAAATTAAAATTTTTAATTTTAAAATTATAAATGATATTTAACATCTTTATATATTAATTGTTGCATATATCATTAATTATTTCTAAGATATATCCCTAGAAATGGGATTGCTGAGTCAAAGATATACTCATTTTTAAGGCTTCTGATTTGTGTTACCAGAAAGATTCTGGTACTTTATCTTTCTACCTGGAGTGTGTGTTTTGTTTTCCCCCTTATACCCTCCTTATTGATACACATTATTCTTTTTGATCTTTGTCAGTTTGTTAGTTGAGAAATGATATCTCATTGCTATTTTAATTTGTATTTTTTTGATTAATATTAAAGGTGAACATTCTTTTTTTAAAAAAACTTTACCATGTCTACAGGACTATTGAGCTACTTTTGGAGACTGTACTTACCAAGATAGTATTCTCTAAAATCCAAAGAAGTGAAAGCAAATAAATAATCATTTTTATTTCACCACAAACTAGAAGGCACGTTTGTATGTTAAAAAAGAAGTAGGCTTGCAATTATGTGTTAAAAACAAAACAAAAAAGAAGCAGGTTTATGTTATGGAAATAAATTGTCTCCTCCATGAATTCATTAGTAGATTCTCTAAACACTCTCAGGTGTATTTTAGGGCATCTAAAGCTTAGCTTAAACCAGTGGTTCTCAAACATTTCATGTGCATCAGAATCATCTGCAGGGGTTGTTTAAACATTCATTTCTAGGCCCCATCCCTAGTTTCCAATTCAGTAGTTTTGGGATGTTGCTTGAGAATGTGCTGATGCTGCTAGTCTCAAGACCACGTTTTGAGACCCATCACAGTTCCCCAAACAGCAACTTTAAGGCGCAGCTTCCTTTATGATCCCTGATTGCCTCCCCTTTGTTCCCATAACAAGTAGTTTAAATTTTCTGTTAAAGTCCAAACCACATATTTACAATACCTCGCACCTCTTATGAGGATTTTGAGCTCCTGTGGCATTGTGTGCTGATATGTTAGATTTCTGTCTGGATCACAGTGGTCATTAACAATTCCACCCCTCAATGACTTTAAGGCCTTGATGACCCTCTGATCAGTACCAACTGTACCGTGAACTACAGATCTCTTTGTAGTTTGACCCCTCGGGAACTGGATTGCTATACTTGGGCTGTTCAGGGCTTGGGGCCCAGAGAAATGAGATGGGAGGCAAATACCAAGTTGGTATTACCTGATTCCGTTTCATTCAGGAAATGAAAATCAATTCTAGAAAATCATTCAAGCTGAAGATGCAGTGAGACGTGATTGAGATTCTTTGATGACTTCTAATTTTTATCACAGCTTTCAGGAGAGCAAGAAATCCATTTTGACGCCTATCATGTTGAGCCAGTCCTTGCCCTTCAGGAAGCCTTTCTCAGAGGGTAAACAAGTAGGTGTTTTTGCCTTCCCAGGCTACTTAGTTAATTTTCCAGAAGTTTCTCTAAGTCTGAGCAAAGATTCTCAAGTTAGCCACTAGATGGCACCAAATCCCAGGAGACAATAGAGGGTTCCTTGTGATCTTAGATGTTCTCTTACTCTTCGCTGGATAAGAAAACTCAGAAGGGCTCTGGGGAGCAAAGGAGAGAGAACCTGGAGAAGGTCAGCGGTCAGCACTAGAGGTGTGCAAAGGGACAGCAGTACAGCTGGTGTGCACACGTGTGCACACACACCACCACTCGTGCTCAAACACTCACATTTCACACTACTACCCAGGAAAGTGATGGGAGGTCGAGTGGGCAGCCCACCCACAACACCCCCCAAACACTGAGTCAGAGGATTTATTTTCAACTGCGTGTGTGAGCTATTTGGCAGGATCAGGCAGAAAATTTGCAGCCACAATTATCGTGGTCTAAGTATCCGATGGCTTGTGCCAGTGGTTCTCTGGGTGTGGTACCTGATCAGTAACAGCATGAACCTCCACCTTGTGAGATATGCAGATTCTTTTTGCCCCCCCGCCTCGTCCCCTTTCCCCCAACGACTGAATCAGAAACTGGGGGTGGAGCCCAACAAGTTGTGTTTCGTTTTTTGTGTTTTTCTGAGACAGGGTCTCGCTCTTGCCCAGGCTGGAGTGCGGTGGTGCGATCTCAGCTCACTGCAGCCTTGAATTCCAGGCTCAAGTGATACTCCCATCTCAGCCTCTCGAGTAGCTGGGACTACAGGCGAGTGCCACCAAGCCCAGTTATTTTTTAAAATGATTTTTATAGAGATGGGAATCTCACAATGTTGCCTAGGCTGGTCTCGAACTCCTAGGCTCAAGAGATCCTCCTGCCTCGGCCTCTCAAAGTGCTGGGATTACAGGTGTGAACCTCTGTCCAGCCAATAAGCTGTGTTTTAACAAGTGCTCAGGGTGGTTCTGCTGCAGGAAACTACTGGCTGATGGATACATGGATTCCGTTATCCACCCATTCATTGATTCCTGCATTCACTCATCCAACCCTAAAGGAGGTAACCAAAACAGAGACAATCCCATGTGTAAGCATGACATATCTTCTCTGCCTTCTCTACCCAGCAAAATGATATGAAAATGCATTGCGAATATGTTAATAAATCAAGCTCCTTTCCATCAGGTAGAATTCCTAGCGCTGTCAGCTAAAATGAAGATTTCTCCAAGATGGGCCTCCAGGGCTATTGCAAAACAGCTGCTGATGGAAAGAAATTCCACTTGCTGTGCCTTATACCAGGCTGGGAGTGTCACAAGAGCCCTTTACAAGCTGCTCCCACGCTGACCAAAACTGTCTTCTCATGAGTGCAAAGCAGGCATGCCCAAGGGGCCCAGGTTAGCATGGTGCAGGACTCCGCTGGGAAGGTGAGGGGTTATCGTCGCGGGGGAGTGTTGATTAACTGGGCTGGTGGTGCAGGGGTAAAATAATTTACCAAGACAGTTGGAGGTAAAGGCAGATTTATTAGAGAAAGTAGGAAAATACATTTCGAGAAGGCAACGGGCAGCCTGCAAGAGAGGAGCCGACTGCAAAGAAACAAAGGCTTGCTGGAGATTTTATAGGATGGTTTTTGGGCTGATTGAGAAAACCAAGGCAGTAGGGAGCTAACTTGCATTCTTCTGTCAGCTGGGGTGTTTGATAAATTGAGGCGTTTGATAGTGAGCAGGAAGTTTGTGAGTTATGTATGTTATCTGCGCAGGAAGCCACACGTCCTGGGCCATAAAGAAAAGCAGACCTATAGCTTATCTGCTTCCTCTTTTTGTTTATATGTTCTGGACCATGAAGAAAGACAAACTTATAGCTTATTTGCTTTCTCTCTTTGCCTTCCCCTGCTCCAGGCAGCCTAACTCCTTTTTTCTAATTAGGATTCCACAGTTATGTTGTCCCTGTGCCGGCAGCCTGTGAATGGACGCCCCACCACCTCCGTCACAGCAGTGGTCAGCACAGATAAACGCACAGAACACACATCGATCTGGCCCTCTGAGAAGAGAATGTTAGGCTTCTGAAAGAAGAGATAAGTACTGAGAGATAACATCTAAGAATCAAAATAATATATTCAGTAATTATTTTCTGAACCACTGACCTATCGTAATGCTCTGACCGATACATTCTTTAGAACATCTACCCGTACATTCCAAGGACCCTTTTTCCAGGGCCCTTTTTCTCCCTCTATCCCTCTTCCTGCTCCCCCTCTTTTGCACAGGGCATGTTTCACATATACAAGATGTCCTTACGTGTCATCCCACTTTAGAGATGAGGAAATTGAGTCTCAGGGAAGGCAAACATCAACTTTGTCTTGGGGAAAGGGCAGGAAGCTGGAGGGGAGGAGGAAATGAGCTCTGGCGAAGGAAAGAGGACATGGCTGGGGTCCTTATGGGGTGGTGTACGAGTACCCGTGCCCTAGGATCTGTGGGGTGAGGGTGGCGGTGACTAGCGCTGGGACCAGCTCCTCCTCTCTCGCTCCCAAGCCCACAAGAATTCGGGGAGCAAGGGTGAGGTAGGGGGATTCGGGAGAGCGGAGAGAGTTTGGAAAGAATCCATCCCTCCTCCCCGGCGGCTTTCTCGAGACCCTCACACAGCGCCGCGCCCCGCCCCGCCCCAGTACATTTCCTTTCAGGGAAAGGGACAGGGAAGAGGCTGCCGGGAAATGGCGGCCGCGGCCGGGCTGGGGCTTCAGCGGGAGGCAGCAGAGGGGAAGTGGCCAGCGTGGCGAATGACGGAAGGTGGCGAAGGAGAGGAAGAGGGGTCGGGTGTCCGCGGAGCTCCAAGAGGGAAGACAATCGCTTTGCCAAACACGGCAGGGCATCTGGAAAGGCCTGGGAACCTCACCCGCCCTCCCAGGCCCTTCGGGCTCTTTTGGGTCCCACTAGGAGGAGGGGGAGGGCGGCAGGTGGGACAGGCCTAGTCGTGCGACAGAAGAAGGGAAGGAAGGGCCGGCCCCAGCTGGGTCCTCCTTGCGTCTGGCCTGTGCCGGACGCCCCGGCTCCGAGTGATCTCGGGCCGGTCCCCGGGGGAGCCCAGCTTCTCGCACCAGGGGCGTTCTCAGCCCCAGGACAGTCCAGGGAGTAGGCGGAAGGGGGCACGCAGCCACCTGGCCCGGGCAGGGGGGAGCTGCGAGGAGCCTTTTTTTTTTCCTACTCAGAGCCCCTTGCTTGACACACAGTAGGCGCTCAATACATGTTTATTTTCAGTTGAGTGTTGCTTCAACTTTTATGGCTTGTGATAAATCCTTATCCTTCTGTTCTAGAAACTCGCATTGCCTACTGGATCAAGGACAGACAGCTCACCAACCACGACAGCACCATACTGGAACTTCAAAAAGTTCTGAAAACATGTTGGTTCGTTTGTTGGAGTATTTTTCAACTTAAATTCCTTTTCCTTTTTTTTTTTTTGCTCACTTTTTCCTCTGCAGAAAAACCTTAAAATGTTCTACCTTTTCCTTGAAACCTCCTCCCACTCCTTAGTTCACATTGACTTGTCTTTAAATGTTTTTGAGCAAATAATCAGAAATGCACAATTAGTGCTTGGTGGTTCTCAAATTATTTCACGCGTGGTAGTTTTGATTTTTGCTTTTCCAGTGAGGCTGTACCTTTCATCCTTAGGCAAATATGATGGCTTTCAAAAGCAGCTATGGGGTGGGAACTGGGAGTGGCTGCAAATGGGCATGGAGCGTCTTTTAGAGATAACGAAAATGTCCCAACTTAGATTGTGGTGATAGTTCGCACAACTCTATAAATTATTAAAACTATTGAATTTGCACTTGAAAAGGGGGAGAACTTTATGAAATATAAATTGTGACTCAAGCTCTTAAAATGCCTATGGAATAATAACTAAAGAGTAGTGGGGATATGATCTATTTCGTGGGGAGAATAGCAGCAAAGTAAGACATAAAGATAAAGAAACATACACTGGCCTGAGGAAGTAACAAAGTCTCTCTCTTTGAGCAAACTTTGGACAGGCTCCTCTGAGCCTTCTTTTCAACTACAGCTTGTCCTTGGGCCCTGTCCTCGGCCTGCCTAGCCCAGTTTTAGCAAGAGTCCTGCTAAGTAATTCCCCCACCCTTGATACCTGATCACCTTGTCCTGCGTTGAGCAAGAATCCTGTTTAGTCAGTTGAGCAAGAATCCCCCTGCCCTTGATGTCTCTCTCCCCTTAGGAATTTTCTTTCTACTGACTCCCTCACTCTGCTGCTTGACTGTAAATCCACACTTGTCCTAGTTGTCTTTGGATTGAGCTTAGTTCTATACTAAAGTCTCTTTTCCCCTATTATAATAGTACTCAAAATATGTCTTTATTGCTTTTGACTAGTGTCTGGCTCTTTCCCATTGGCGGAAGGCACTCTCAGACAGTGCTTCTAGTAGTATATATTAGCCTGACCTGCCGGGGTACAATTCTTTTTAAAAACACCCCCAATTGGCTGGATGCAATGGCTCATGCCTGTAATCCCAGCACTCTGGGAGGCCGAGGTGGGTGGATCAGGTCAGGAGTTCGAGACCAGCCTGGCCAACATGGTGAAACCCCCGTCTCTACTAAAAATACAAAAATTAGCTGGGCATGGTGGTGTGCACCTGTAATCCCAGCTACTTGGGAGGCTGAGGCAGGAGAATCACTTGAATGCAGGAGGCGGAGGTTGCAATGAGCCAAGATTGTGCCACTGCACTCCAGCTTGGGTGACAGAGTGGGCCTCCGTCTCAAAAAAAAAAAAAAAAAAAAAAAAAACCACCAATTTATTGCCAGGCATTGTACTAGGTGCTGAGGAAATTTGAGGAAAAACACCTATTAAGTTCCTGTCCTCAAGGAGCTCATAGTACAGTGGGGAGCCAAGTAGCAAGCAAATAGCCATACAAGTGTATAATTGCAATGAGGACAAGTATCATGAAAAGGAGGGTACATGGTGCAATGAGAGCCTATAAAATAGGGGTATTCGACTAGTCAAGGTGGTCAGGAATTGCTTCAAAGAAGCAATTATTGAGCTGAGAGTTAAAGGAAGAATAGTGCTAATTAGATTGGAGGTGAGAGTTGGAGGATCTGGTTTGAGGCTATGTGTTCAGAGATGGCATGGTGAGTAAAAGAGACTGAAAGTGGCTGGAGTTCAACAGGCAGTTGGGACAGCAGTGTGGTGGGTCAGGGCATGCAGGGCCTTACAAGCCATCTTAAGCCATTCAATCTATATCCTAAGAGCCATTGGAAGCCCTGTGGGATGGGGAGAACGAATCAGATTTGTCTTTGAAAATATTGCCCTAGGGGCCGGGCACAGTGGCTCACGCCTGTAATCCCAGCACTTTGGGAGGCTGAGGCGGGTGGATCACCTGAGGTCGGGCGGTCGAGACCAGCCTGGCCAACATGGTGAAACCCCGTCTCTACTAAAAATACAAAAAGTTAGCCTGGCGTGGTGGTGCATGCTTGTAATCCCAGCTACTCGGGAGGGTGAGGCAGGAGAATCGCTTGAACCCGGGAGGCAGAGGTTGTGGTGAGCTGAGATCATGCCATTGCACACCAGCCTGGGCAACAAGAGCAAAACTCTGTCTCAAAAAAAAAAAAAAAAAAAAAGAAAATATTGCCCTGGCTACAGTGTGGATAAAGGATTGGGAAGGAGTCAGAATGTATGGAGAGTTTCATTAGGAGCCATTTCAACAATCTAGCGTAGAGGTAATAGTAGCTTGCACTACAGTAGCCATGGTTTACATGGAGGGGATTGGTATATTTTAGGGTTTCTTAGGAGGTAAAATCTGCAGGACTTGGCAATGGATTGGAATTGGGAGGGAGGGAGTATGATATTGTGAAGTACACATTTAGTCTTTAGTTTGTTTCGTGCTGCTATAACAATACCCGAGAGTGGGCAATTTATAAACAGAAATTTATTGCCTTACAGTTCTGGAAGCTAGGAAGTCTAACGTTAAGGTGTGGGCAGGTTTGGTGTCTGGTGAGGCCATTCTCTTTTTCCAAGATGGTCCTTGCACACACTGTGTCCTCCAGAGGGGAGGAAGGCTAGATTGTGACATAGCAGAAGACAGAAAGAAGGGCCAAGAGATAGAGCAAGAGGAGACCGATCTTGCCCTTTTATAATGGCATTAATCCCACCTGTGAGGGTAGAGCCCTCATGGCTTAATCACCTCTTAAAAGTCTCACCTCTTAATACTGTTACTGTAACTGCCCGATGGGTTCACCTTGCCTGCTGCCTAAACAGAGATTTATCAAGACAGGAGAGTTGAAATGAAGAAAGAGTAATTCACACACAGCCGGCTGTGCAGGAGACCAGAGTTTTGTTATTACTTAAATCAGTCTCCCAGAGCATTTGGAGGATCAGTTATTATTATCATTATTATTATTATTATTTGAGACAGAGTCTTGCTCTGTTGCCCAGGCTGGAGTGCAATGATGTGATTTCGGCTCACTGCAACCTCTGCCTCCCGGGTTCAAGTGATTCTCCTGCCTCAGCCTCCTGAGTAGCTGGGATTACAGGTGCCCGCCATTATGCCAGGCTAATTTTTGTATTTTTTAGTAGAGATGGGGTTTCACCATGTTGGCCAGGCTGGTCTCGAACTCCTGACCTCAGGTGATCCACCCGCCTCAGCCTCCCAAAGTGCTGGGATTACAGGCGTGAGCCACCGTGCCTGGCTGGGATCAGAGTTTTTAAACATAACTTGGCGGGTAGGGGCTTGGGAAGTACGGAGTGCTGATCAGTCAGGTTGGAGATGGAATCATAGGGGGTCGAAGTGAGTCTTTCTTGCAGTTTTGTGTTCTGGGTGGGATGGCAGAACTGGTTGAGCCAGATTACAGGTCTGGGTGGTGTCAGCTGCTCCGAGTGCAGGGTCTGAAAAGTATCTCAGGCACTGATCTTAGGTTTCACAATAGTGATGTTATCCCCAGGAGCAGTTTGGGGAGGTTCAGACTCTTGGAGCCAGAGGCTGCATGACCCCTAAACTGTAATTTCTAATCTTGTAGCTAATTTGTTAGTCCTGCACAGGCAGACTAGTCCCCAGGAAAGGAAGGCCTATGATCAATTTTGTTTCAGAATCAAACCACAAACTGAATTCCTTCCCAAAGTTAGTTTGACCTATGCCCAGGAATGAACAAGGACAGCTTAAAGGTTAGAAGCAAGGTGGAGTCGGTTAGGTCTGATTTCTTTCACTGTCATAATTTCCTCAGTTATAATTTTGCAAAGGTGGTTTCATTACAATGGCAATTAAATTTTTCATTTTTATTTTATTTATATATATTTTTTGAGACGGAGTCTCACTGTATTGCACAGACTGGAGTGCAGTGGCGCAATCTCGGCTCACTGCAACCTCCACCTCCTAGGCTCAAGCGATTCTCCTGCCTCAGCCTCCCGAGTAGCTGGGATTACAGGCGCCCACCACCATGCCCAGCTAATTTTTGTATTTTTACTAGAGACAATGTTTCACTATGTTGGCCAGGCTGGTCTTGAACTCCTGACCTCAGGCGATCCACCCGCCTTGGCCCCCCAAAGTGCTGGGATTACAGGCGTGAGCCACCATGCCCATAAGGCAATTAAATTTTAACATGAGTTTTGAAGAAGACAAACATTCAAACCATGGTAGTCTTCATCCTCATTTTCGCGAATTACAGCTTTTAAAACCCTTAGAATCTCTGAGGTGATGAGAGTATCTTTTGCCCTGGGTTTGGTGGCTCACGCTTGTAATCCCAGCACTTTGGGAGGCTGAGGTGGGCGGATCACCAGGGGTCGGGCGGATCACCAGGGGTCAGGAGTTTGAGACCAGCCTGACCAACATTGTGAAACCCCATCTCTACTAAGAATACACAATTAGCCGGGCATGGTGACACATGCCTGTAATCCCAGCTACTTGGGACGCTGAGACGGGAGAATCGCTTGAACCTGGGAGGCGGAGGTTGCGGTGAGCTGAGATCACGCCATTGCACTCCAGCCTGGGCAACAAGAGTGAAACTCCGTCTCAAAAAAATAAAAATAAAAATAAAAAAGAGTATCTTTTGCATACTAATGAGATAACTGGTGGCTGAGGCTTCTAGGTAGATTTAGGATGGGGGCGCTGGTCAAGGCAGGACTAGAGAGTTGAGACTTTTTCACCACACCCGCAGCCTCTGGGGAAGGGAGAGGAGCTGAAGGTTAAATTGACTAGCAGTGGCCAATGATGTAATCAATCTGCCTACGTAGTAAAGCCTCTATTTTATTTATTTTTTATTTTTATATTTTGAGACGGAGTCTCGCTCTTGTTGCCCAGGCTGGAGTATAATGGCGTGATCTTGCCTCACTGCAACCTCCATCTCCCGGGTTCAAGCGATTCTCCTGCCTCAACCTCCCAAGTAGCTGGGATTACAGGCATGTACCACCATGCCTGGCTAATTTTGTATTTTTAGTAGAGACAGGGTTTTGCCATGTTGGTGAGGCTGGTCTCGAACTCCTGACCTTATGTGATCCATCCACCTCGGCCTCCCAAAGTGCTGGGATTACAGGCATGAGCCACCGTGCCTGGCTGTAAAGTCTATAAAAACCCGAAAGAATTGGGTTTGGAGAGCTTCTGGATAGCGAACACATGGAGGTTCCTAGAGGGTGCTGTGCTTGGAGAGGGCATGGAAGCTTGGTGCCCCTTATCCTGTACCTTGCCCTATGTGATTGTTCCATCTGGCTGTCCATCTATATGCTTTGTAATATCCTTTATAATAAACCTGTAAGCATGTTTTTCAGAGTTCTGTGACCCTCTCTAGCAAATTAATCAAACCCAAGGAGAGGGTCATGGGAACCCTGATTTATAGTGGGTCAGTCAGAAGCATAGCTTACAACCTGGCATCTGAAGTGGAGAGCAGTCTTGTAAGCCTGAGCTCTCAAACTGTGGGATCTGACGCTATTTCCAGGTAGGTAGTAACAGAACTGAATTCAATTAGAGGACATCCAGCTGGCATCCACTGCAAAATTGATTGCTTGGTGTATGGGAAAATTCTCCCATACATCTGGGGCTACAGAAGCATTCTATGTTAAATAGAGAGTATAGGAAAATCTACACTTTGTTTACTCCCCCTTATATCTTACAGTGAGAGTGAGCGATCAAGGGTGACTTCTCAGTTTCTGGCTTGTACAACTGGATGTTTGGAGTAACAGCATTAAGAAGCAGGACCTTTAAGATCACACTGAATACTAAGTTCAGGTATGAGGATTGTGAGTTTAGTCTTAGACATACTGTGTTTGACGTACCTTTGAGAACACCCAAGAGAACTTATATAGATAGTTGGATGGATGGATCTAGAGCTCAGAAGGGGCCTATATACTGGATTATATATCCAGTATATATATCCATATTGTATCCAGTATATATCCATATATATGGATGTATCCAGTATATATCCATATATATGGATGTATCCAGTATATATCCATATATATGGATGTATCCAGTATATATCCATATATATGGATGTATCCAGTATATATCCATATATATCCATATATATCCATATATATGGATGTATCCATATATATCCATATATATCCATATTGTATCCAGTATCCAGTATATATATCCAGTATCCAGTATATATATCCATATTGTGTGCTATATGGATATAGGTGATAATTCAAGCCATGTGTGGGGATAAGGTTGTCTAGGCCAAAGAGTATCAGAGTGAGAATGTAGGAGATCAAAGAAGGAGCCTTGAGAAACTCCAGTATTTCATGTGGAGTACAGCAGGGTCAGCCTGCAAAGGAGACTGGGAAACAGCAGCCAGGGAGGTTTAAAAGAAAGTTAGGAGGGACTTGTGTCATTGAAACCAAAGAAAGAAACTGTTTCAAGATGTAGGGAATGGACTGTTAACAATGTCCATTGCTGCTCAGAGGTCAAATAAGATGTGGACTGGTAAATATGTGTTGCATTTAAGAATATGGAGGCATTGGTGTCCTGGATGGATCTATTTTCATAGAATGACAGGGCAGAAATCTAGAATGGGACAGATTGGAGTGTGGTTAGCAGAGAGAGGAAGGCACTTTTTTTTTTTTTTTTGAGACGGAGTTTCACTCTTGTTGCCCAAGCTGGAGTGCAGTGGTGCGATCTCGGCTCACTGCATCCTCCGCCTCCCGGGTTCAAGCAATTTTCCTACCTCAGCCTCCCGAGTAGCTGGGATTACAGGTGCACACCACCATGCCCGACTAATTTTTTGTATTTTTAGTAGAAACAGGGTTTCACCATGTTAGCCAGGCTGGTCTCGAACTCCTGACCTCAGGTGATCTGCCTACCTCAGCCTCCCAAAGTGCTGGGATTACAGGTGTGAGGTACTGTGCCCAGCCGGTAGGCAAGTTAATGGAAACAAAGAATATAGGCAACTATTTGAAGCAGTTTGGCTGTGAAGGGCATGGAAAAGTCAGGGTAGAAGCAGGAGCGAGACTAGGGGTCAAGAGAGGCCTTTTAAATTATTTATTTATTTATTTATTTGAGACAGGGTCTCATGCTGTTGCCCAGGCTGGAGTGCAGTGGCACAATCACAGCTCACTGCAGCCTTGACTTCTTGGGCTCAGGCGATTCTCCCATTTCAGTCTCCTGAGTAGCTGGGATTACAGGCGCGCACACCACCACGCTGGGCCAATTTTTGCATTTTTTGTAGAGATGGGGTCTTGCCATGTTACCCAGTCTGGTCTCGAATTCCAGGGCTCAAGCAATCTGCCTGCCTTAGCCTCCCAAAGTGCTGGGATTACAGTCTTGAGCTACTGCACCCAGCCGAGGACTTTTTTTAATGGAGAAATTTTGTGGATGTGTAAAGTTTACAATTAAGGGTCTGTAGGGAGTGAGTGGTTAAAAATACAGCAGAGAGATGGGATAAATCATAGTGTACATTTGATAAGAAAGAGGAACATCTGGAATCGAAAGCGTAGGTGGAGGAATAAGTGTTCACTAGAAGGCAAGAGCATCTCTGTCTTAATTGAGGAACTAACTGCTGGTAGGATGTGTGCAGGTATAGTTGGTTTATGTTTGGTGTTAGGAAGATGAGAGACAACTTCCTTCTAAAGGCTCCTCCAACCCCATTATTTTTTCTGTAAATGAGGGTGTGATCATCTGCATGTAGAGATAATAAGGAGGAGGAGTTGGAAGGCTGAAGAGAATGGAGAAGGTTCAATGAGTTGTAAGGGTGAGAGCAGGTTGTAGGTTGACCAGAGAAAAATAGGACTGCTGAGAAATGTTGATGGCTCACTTCTGGTTATTGATGGTAAATTTACTATGAGCCAAGCTTTATTTTTTCCTAAGTGCTTCTCTAAGTGTTCTAGTGTTTTATTTAATCCCCAAAGCAGCTCTATGAGGTGGGTATTATTATTATCACCCCCTTGTCACAGATGGTAAAATGGAGGTACAGCAAAATTATGTCATTTGTTTAAGGACAAAGAGCTAGGTTTGGAGCCAGGTAGTCTGACTCCAAAGCCCATGATCTTAACCATCACTCTAAAATATATCCTAAAAATAGGTCCTGATCATACTTTTTCATTGATAAACATAGATCTGTATAATCACATTTAAGGACTACATTGTATTCCATTGTATGGGTGTAGTACATGTTAAAATGTGATCTAAGCATTTTTTTTTTCCTTCAATAGGCACAAGCTCAGTTGCCAGAATAGGAATAAACTGTGCTTTGTGTTTCTTTGCCCACTGGGCTATGTAGTAAGAATGTTTAGGAAGGCTGGCAGTGAACATGGAGTTGTTTGCCTTTCTGAGCCTGAGTAGAGGCTCTGTTCAAACCAAGCCTTTCAGTATATTAGACTCTGACTTTTCATAGAGATCATCTCCATGGATTTGTAAGTTGGTTTTATGCTTGATGGTCTGTCCAGTGACTTTTCCAGAAACTCTCTAGCTGCATTCTTGAGTCAATGCCATATCTCAGAAAGGAGAGAGCTTATTTGAACCCTATGTTACAAGAGTTTTGATTTCCTTTCCTTCTAGTTTGTTTTATTTTCCAATTTTCTGTAAAGAATACATATAATTTTCATTTTGTGGAGAAAAATAAAGTTAACATCTCTAAAATAAAAAAGCCAGGCTAGGAAGGGAATAGAGGTCTAAGACTCAGTGTTTTTAAAATCTACTATAGCTAAACATGTTTACTTTGTGTCTTAGTTTATTTTGTGTTACCATAACAGAATATCTGAGACTAATTTATAAAGAAAAGAGGTTTATTTAGAGGTTTATTTAGTTTTGCAGGCTGGGAAGTTCAAGGGCATGGCCTCAGCTTCTGCTGAGAGCTTTCTCTCTCTCTCTCTTGTTTTTTTTTTTTTTTCAAGGCAGAGTCTTGCTCTGTCGCCCAGGCTGGAGTGCAATGGTGCAATCTTGGCTCACTGCAACCTCCACCTCCTAGGTTCAAGCAATTCTCCTGCCTCAGCCTCCCACATAGCTGGGACTACAGGTGCACACCACCGTGTCTGGCTAATTTTTTTTGTAGTTTTAGTAGAGATGGGGTTACACCATGTTGGCCAGGCTGGTCTCGAACTCCTGACCACAGGTGATCCACCTGCCTTGGCCTCCTAAAGTGCTGGGATTACAGGCATAAGCCACTGTGCCTGGCCGAGAGTTTTCTTGACACATCATAACATGGCAGAGAAGGTCAAAGGGGAAGTGAACACATGTGAAGAGGCAAAACCCAAGGGGCATCCTGGCTTTATAAAATCCTACTCTTGTGGGAACTAATTCATTCCTAAGGGAACGAATCTAGTTTTGAAAGAGGGAGAACTTACTCACTACCGTGAGAACGGCACCAAGCCAATCATGAGGTATCTGCTCCCATGACCCAAACACCTTCCATTAGGCCCCACCTCCCAACATGCCACATTAGGGATCAAATTTCAACATGAGTTTTCGTGAGGACAAACTATATCCAAAGTATAGCATTCTATAATTCAACAACTCCATTCCTAGGAATTTCATTTCAAGAGAAATTAAAGCTTATGTGTATATAAAGATGTGTACACCAGTGTTCTTACCAATTTTTTTTATAATTGCTCCAAACTGGAAACAGACAAATGTGTATAAACAAGTGAGTAGATAAACTGTGGTATATCCATACAAGGGAATACTACTTAGCAATAAAAAGGAATAAATCCTTCATATATACACCAACATGGACAAATCTCAAAATAATTATGCTAGGTGAAAGATGTCAGATTAAAAAAGAGAGTATATACTGTATTATTACATTTATATAGTATAGGAAATGCAAATTAATATTCATTTTTAGTACTCAGATCAGTGGTTACCTCTGGAGATGAGGATTAACTAGGAAGGGGCATGAAGGAATCTTATGAGGTGATGGAGATGTTTTATATCTTGGTCTAGTTACACCAGTGTATACATATATCAATTTCATTAAGCTGTGCATTTGAGATTTATGCATGTTACTCTGTGAATGTTATATCTCAATAAAAAGGTTAAGACAAAGTTTAGCTCCTTTTGTCAGTCTCCTTTCCCTTTCCTTTGACCCTTTCCTATATTTCTTTTTCTCTCCATCTCTCTCTGTTCTCTACTTTTTGTATCCATTTGAGAGAGAGTTGATGGCACATCAGGCACTCATGCTGACTCTACACTTAACCCTGCCAATTGAATGTTCACATCCCTTCAAATGTATAGTTTATTCAGGAAAGTAGGATTGAAGAAGTCTGTAATTAAAGAATAGCTCTTAGGAGTGAACATTTCTTCCTTTTCGCTTGTACTTGAATTAGATACGTATCTTTGGGCCTTCACTTCTGTTTTGGTATTTCTTTTCCTTTTTTTTTTTTTTTTTTTTGAGACAGAGCCTTTGTCACCCAGGCTGGAGTGCAGTGGTGTGATCACAGCTCACTGCAGCCTCAACCTTTCGGGCTCAGGCAATCCTCCTGTCTCAGCCTCCTGAGTGGCATGTGCCACTATGCCTGGCTAATTTTTTAAGTTATTTGTAGAGATGGGGTCTCCCTATGTTGCCCAGACTGGTCTCGAACCCCTAGGCTCAAGGAATCCTCCTGCCTCAGCCTCCCAAATTGCTGGGATTACAGACATGAGCCACTGTGCCCAGCTCTGTTGTGGTATTTCTTTAACAGCTGGCGTCATAGGAATCAGACAGACTTGCCTTTGAATCCCTGCTGCACCACTTGTTAGCTATTTGATCCTGATACAATGACTTATTTTCTATGATCCTCAGTTTTCTCATCCAGAGCATGGGTATAGTAATGCCTACCTCCTAGATTGTCTTTTTTTTTTTTTTTTTGAGATGGAGTTTCGCTCTTGTCGTCCAGGCTGGAGTGCAATGATGTGATGTTGGCTCACTGCAACCTTAGTCTCTTGGGTTCAAGTGATTCTCCAACCTCAGCCTCCCGAGTAGCTGGGACTACAGGCATGCGCCACCACGCCTGGCTAATTTTTGTATTTTTAGTAGAGATGGGGTTTCACCATGTTGGCCAGGCTGGTCTCAAACTCCTGACCTCAGGTGATCTGCCTCCCAAAGTGTTGGGATTACAGGTGTGAGCCACCACGCCCAGCCAATTGTCTTAAGAATTAAATGAGATAATATTGGTAAAGCACTTTGCCTGCCACCAAGAAGCCACTTAATTTCAGATGGCTTTCTTATTTCCCAAGATTGTGAACTTGTGACTTTTGACTCTTGGATGACATCTAGCCCTGCTCCATTAGACATTAAATAACTCTTTTTTATTGTTACTAGTATAACAACTAGGGAGAGGACTTATACTTGCAATATGACTTTTAAATCTGTCCTTGGGCTCACATAACATGTTTCTTACCATATAAGAATGGAGAAGGCTTTTTTATTGGCTTCCACAACATTCCTGGGTGGTTGGTTTGAGACAGCTAGTTGTTGCTATCCTGTTACAGAGGTGAAGGCAGGAGAGGCATCTTGACTTCACCAAGATCTTATATCTTGTATGGTGATAGGTCTTGTACTGACAAATGTTCTATATCTTTCCTTGAGCAGACGTAATAAGACATTACAGACATCTGAGTAAATAAAAATAGGGCTATGGTTTTTCTTCCTACCCCAGACTCTACCAGATGACTCATTCCTACTACATAGAAATAACAGTGAATGTTAACCATAACACAGATGCCTATTTATTTCTCTCCTTACTGACTCATTTTTGAGAGCTTTTTAGCTAGCTGTGCTATTTAGTTGATCTCAAAGTTATCTTCTGCAGGGAAGTTTCGGTGGAAAGAACACTGATATTTGTTGAATGATTGCTCTGTGTCAAACATAGGGCTAGTTGTTTTTAAGGAGGTCTAATCAACTCTGAGGTAATAAACACTATTGGATTTTGGAGAATGAGAAAACTTGATTGTGGAAAAGAGAACCAGTTTCTAGACCACCACTCAGCTAATATGTGACAGAAGCAATATCCCTTATCCCCATCCACTGATTTTATTTCTTTTTGCTTCAGATTTAAAGAGCATGTGACAAATAGTCTAGCCTTTCTCTGTCTTAGCCCCATTGCAGTCACTGTTAACCAACTATCTTCTTGAAACCAAAATGACTCCGCTTAACCACAGAAGCAAATCAAACACTGATGGCCCATAATCTCCAGACAAGGCTTTAACCAAACCTCTGTCTATCCATCTATCCATTTGTTCATTCATTCAACAGATATTTGTTGAGCATTGACTCTTTGACAGACATTGTGTGAGGGGTTGTTGTTGATGCTAGAGTAGAACTATTTATCTTCCACAAATGAGGCATGGCCTGCTAGGGACCTGTGTTACTAGCAAGCAGCTTTGAGGTCAGGGTAGGAAGTGAGGATAGAGTCTCAGAAGGAAGAAAATAAATATTTACAGAGTATGGATTGTATCCAATTCATGGGATCCTGGGAAGTTCATTAACTGACAGGAGGATTCCTAGTTCTCAGCTCTAGGCAGCATCTTGGAAGGCTTCTCTGAAGGTGGACTCCGAAGGGTCTAAGGCTCAGATGTTCCCCTTTCAGCTTCTGCCCTCCATTCCCTGCACTCCTGGGTCTTAGATGGTCATGCTTGTCTCTGTATCCAAAACCTACTTTTGGCACATGTTTATTTCCTCCCAAGCTGTAAGAACAGCGTGTTCACTTGGGAAGGTCAGACTTCAAACTGGAACTCTTTGCCATTTCAGAGGGGCTGTGAAGATACATAGTATACCTGGGGGAGTGAAGGAGTTGGGTGTCACTCCCCAGGATAAGGCAAACAAAAACAATAACAGACACATATCACTATGACTTAGGTATGGATTAAAGATTAACTGCGCCTTGCACAGAGGTGGCTCTCAATACATGTTTTCTGCATTCCATCTTGAGCATCATTTTTTGGCTCTATTGTATTCTACACTTCCTTCCCAGAAGTTCACAGCGTTTCCTAATTCACTGATAAGCAGTTAAAAAAATTGCCCCACATTTGGTATTACAAAAGTTTATGCATCACGTTTCTTTTTTTTTTTTGAGACAGAGTCTCGCTCTGTTGCCCAGGCTGGAGTGCAATGGCACAATCTCGGCTCCCTGCAAGCTTCATGCCATTCTTCTGCTTCAGCCTCCCGAGTAGCTGGGACTACAGGCGCCCGCCACCACGCCCGGCTAATTTTTTGTATTTTTAGTAGAGACGGGGTTTCATTGTGTTAGCCAGGATGGTCTTGATCTCCTGACCTCGTGATCTGCCTGCCTCAGCCTCTCAAAGTGCTGGGATTACAGGCGTGAGCCACCACGCCTGGCCTGCACCATGTTTCTTAAAGGCATATATAGTGATTGTTTTCTTTTCTAGTTTTGCTAATAGTGTATGTTTTGCTGATCATGTAGTAACAGTGTTTTCTTTAGAAATTTATGAAAGTACAAAAAGATATATATGAAAACAAATGAGCCAGAGGAAATTACTATTGATATTCTGGCATATTTTCCTCCAGTTTTTCAACAAATCTTGAATATATAATCTTGAATTACTCTTTTAAAAATTGACATTATATGCATTTTCCTGTTTTCATTTAAAAATTCCCATAAACATCTGTTTCAAGGTTTGCATATTCTCCCTCTTATGGGTGTAGGCAGGTTCACTGAATGACAACTTAGCCTTGAAGGAGAATCGCTTGAACCTGGGAGGCGGAGGTTGCAGTGAGCCGAGATCCTGCCCCTGCACTCCAGCCTGTCAACAGAGCGAGACTCTGTCTCTAAAAAAAAAAAAAAAAACAAAACCCATATATATATATATATATATATATATATGTGTGTGTGTGTATATGTGTATATGTATATATGTATATACCTCTATGTATATATGTATATACCTATATGTGTATATATGTATACATATATGTATATATGTGTATATATGTATATATGTATACATATATGTATATATGTATATATGTATACATATATGTATATATGTATATATGTATACATATATGTATATATATGTATATATGTATACATATATGTATATATATGTATATATGTATACATATATGTATATATATGTATATATGTATACATACACACACACACGTACTTAGGACAGTGTTGTGCAATAGGAAGGTCTTCATAAAAACATTTTTGGGAAAAGTACTTAATTTCTCTGAGTCTGAGTTTCCTCATCTGTCACATCTGTTTCCTCATCTGATCCATGTGGATCACAGGTATAACAAGTCATTGGGTTGTTGTGGTGATTAAATGAGAAATGTCTCATTTAATCATAGAATGTGCACATAGAATGTGCTCCATAAATATCAGTTATTATTACTATTCCCTGATAAATGATGTAGTGTGGAGAATTATCGATTGAGTACAGAAAACAGGACAGGGCTTAGAAGTGGTGATTAATCATGATGCAAAAAAAATTATTCTCCTGCAAAACCCGCTTGCTTTATGCACATTTGGACTGTTGGGGCAGAGACCATGGTGGGCCTGTGGGCTTTGAAACCACCTCAGAAAACATTTTGCCTTAGAGCATTTTTTTTTTATTTTAATTTTTAAAAAGAAGATATCTTGGGTGGTTATCCACTTTTTTTTTTTTTTGAGATGGGGTCTGGCTCTGTTGCCCAGGCTGGAGTGCAATTGCTTGATCTTGGCTCACTGCAACCTCTGTCCTCTGGGCTCAAGCAATCCTCCCACCTCAGCCTCCCAAGTAGCTGGGACCACAGGCACGTGCCACCATGCCTGGCTGTTTTTTGTATTTTTAGTAGAGACGTGGGTCTCACCATGTTGCCCAGGCTGATCTTGAACTGCTGAGCTCAAGCGATCTGCCCACCTTGGCCTCTCAAATTGCTGGGATTACAGGTGTGAGCAATGTGCCTGGTTAGAGTATTCTTTTTTTTTTTTTTGATATGGAGTCTCATACTGTCGCCCAGGCTGGAGGGCAGTGGCATGATCTCTGCTCATTGCAACCTCCGCTGCTCAAGCGATTCTCCTGCCTCAACCTCCCGACCGAGTAGCTGGGATTAGGGGCATGTGCCACCATGCCTGGCTAATTTTTTGTGTTTTTAGTAGAGACAGGGTTTCCCCATGTTGGCCAGGCTGGTCTCGAACTCCTGACCTCGTGATCCGCCTGCCTCAGCCTCCCAAAGTGCTAGAATTATAGGCGTGAGCCACCGCACCCAGCCATGGTCAGAATATTCTTAAAAAACATCAAAATGAGTATAGGGTGGGAAGGGACTAACATTTTTTTTTTATTCTATTCAATTTATTTATTTATTTATTTATTTTTTATTATACTATAAGTTTTAGGGTACATGTGCACAACGTGCTGGTTAGTTACATATGTATACATGTGCCATGTTGGTGTGCTGCACCCATTAACTCGTCATTTAACCTTAGATGTATCTCCTAATGCTATCCCTCCCCCCTCCCCCAACCCCACAACAGGCCCTGGTGTGTGATGTTCCCCACACTGACTTCCACAATGGTTGAACTAGTTTACAGTCCCACCAACAATGTAAAAGTGTTCCTATTTCTCTACATCCTCTCCAGCACCTGTTGTTTCCTGACTTTTTAATGATCGCCATTCTAACTGGTGTGAGATGGTATCTCATTGTGCTTTTGATTTGCATTTCTCTGATGGCCAGTGATGATGAGCATTTTTTCATGTGTCTTTTGGCTGCATAAATGTCTTCTTGAGAAGTGTCTATTCATATCCTTCGCCCACTTTTTGATGAGGTTGTTTGATTTTCTCTTGTAAACTTGTTTGAGTTCATTGTAGATTCTGGATATTAGCCCTTTGTCAGATGAGTAGATTGCAAAAATTTTCTCCCATTCTATAGGTTGCCTGTTCACTCTGATGGTAGTTTCTTTTGCTGTGCAGAAGCTCTTTAGTTTAATTAGATCTGATTTGTCAATTTTGGCTTTTGTTGCCATTGCTTTTGGTGTTTTAGACATGAAGTCCTTGCCCATGCCTATGTCCTGAATGGTATTGCCTAGGTTTTCTTCTAGGGTTTTTATGGTTTTAGGTCTAACATTTAAGTCTTTAATCCATCTTGAATTAATTTTTGTATAAGGTATAAGGAAGGGATCCAGTTTCAGCTTTGTGCGTATGGCTAGCTAGTTTTTCCAGCACCGTTTATTAAATGGGGAATCCTTTCCCCATTTCTTGTTTTTGTCAGGTTTGTCAAAGATCAGATAGTTGCAGATATGTGGCATTATTTCTGAGGGTTCTGTTCTGTTCTATTGGTCTATATCTCTGTTTTGGTACCAGTGCCATGCTGTTTTGGTTACTGTAGCCTTGTAGTATAGCTTGAAGTCAGGTAGCGTGATGCCTCCAGCTTTGTACTTTTGGCTTAGGATTGACTTGGCAATGCGGGCTCTTTTTTGGTTCCATATGAGCTTTAAAATAGTTTTTTTCCAATTCTGTGAAGAAAGTCATTGGTAGCTTGATGGGGATGGCATTCAATCTGTAAATTACCTTGGGAAGGATGGCCATTTTCACGATATTGATTCTTCCTACCCATGAGCATGGAATGTTCTTCCATTTGTTTGTATCCTCTTTTATTTCCTTGAGCAGTGGTTTGTAGTTCTCCTTGAAGAGGTCCTTCACATCCCTTGTAAGTTGGATTCCTAGGTATTTTATTCTCTTTGAAGCAATTGTGAATGGGAGTTCACTCATGATTTGTCTCTCTGTTTGTCTGTTATTGATGTATAAGAATGCTTGTGATATTTGCACACTGATTTTGTATCCTGAGACTTTGCTGAAGTTGCCTGTCAGCTTAAGGAGATTTTGGGCTGAGACAATGGGGTTTTCTAGATATACAATCATGTCATCTGCAAACAGGGACAATTTGACTTCCTCTTTGCCTAATTGAATACCCTTTTTTCCTTCTCCTGCCTGATTGCCCTGGCCAGAACTTCCAACACTATGTTGAATAGGAGTGGTGAGAGAGGGCATCCCTTTGTTGTGCCAGTTTTCAAAGGGAATGCTTCCAGTTTTTGCCCATTCAGTATGATATTGGCTGTGGGTTTGTCATAGATAGCTCTTATTATTTTGACATAAGTCCCATCAATACCTAATTTATTGAGAGTTTTTAGGATGAAGCGTTGTTGAATTTTGTCAAAGGCCTTTTCTGCATCTATTATGATAATCATGTGGTTTTTGTCTTTGGTTCTGTTTATATGCTGGATTACGTTTATTGATTTGCGTGTGTTAAACCAGCCTTGCATCCCAGGGATGAAGCCCACTTGATCATGGTGGATAAGCTTTTTGATGTGCTGCTGGATTCGGTTTGCCAGTATTTTATTGAGGATTTTTGCATGGATGTTCATCAGGGATGTTGGTCTAAAATTCTCTTTTTTTGTTGTGTCTCTGCCAGGCTTTGGTATCAGGATGATGCTGGCCTCATAAAATGAGTTATGGAGGATTCCCTCTTTTTCTATTGATTGGAATAGTTTCAGAAGGAATGGTACCAGCTCCTCCTTGTACCTCTGGTAGAATTCGGCTGTGAATCCATCTGGTCCTGGACCTTTTTTGGTTGGTAAGCTATTAATTATTGCCTCAATTTCAGATCCTGTCATTGGTCTATTCAGAGATTCAACTTCTTCCTGGTTTAGTCTTGGGAGGATGTATGAGTCCAGGAATTTATCCATTTCTTCTAGATTTTCTAGTTTAATTGCATAGAGGTGTTTATAGTATTCTCTGATGGTCGTTTGTATTTCTGTGGGATCGGTGGTGATATCCCCTTTATCATTTTTTATTGCGTCTATTTGATTCTTCCTCTTTTCTTCTTTATTAATCTTGCTAGTGGTCTATCAGTTTTGTTGATGTTTTCAAAAAACCAGCTCCTGGATTCATTGATTTTTTGAAGGGTTTTTTGTGTCTCTATTTCCTTCAGTTCTACTCTGATCTTAGTTATTTCTTGCCTTCTGCTAGCTTTTGAATGTGTTTGCTCTTGCTTCTCTAGTTCTTTTAATTGTGATGTTAGGGTGTCAATTTTAGATCTTTCCTGCTTTCTTTTGTGGGCATTTAGTGCTATAAATTTCCCTCTACACACTGCTTTGAATGTGTCCCAGAGATTCTGGTATGTTGTGTCTTTGTTCTCGTTGGTTTCAAAGAACATCTTTATTTCTGCCTTCATTTCGTTATGTACCCAGTAGTCATTCAGGAGCAGGTTGTTCAGTTTCCAAGTAGTTGAGTGGTTTTGAGTGAGTTTCTTAATCCTGAGTTCTAGTTTGATTGCCCTGTGGTCTGAGAGACAGTTTGTTATAATTTCTGTTCTTTTACATTTGCTGAGGAGTGCTTTACTTCCAAGTATGTGGTCAATTTTGGAATAGGTGTGGTGTGGTGCTGAAAAGAATGTATATTCTATTGATTTGGGGTGGAAGGTTCTGTAGATGTCTATTAGGTCTGCTTGGTGCAGAGCTGAGTTCAATTCCTGAATATCCTTGTTAACTTTCTGTCTCGTTGATCTGTCTAATGTTGACAGTGGGGTGTTAAAGTCTCCCATTATCAGGCTGGGCGTGGTGGCTCACGCCTGTAATCCCAGCACTTTGGGAGGCTGAGGTGGGCAGATCATGAGGTCAGGAGATTGAGACTATCCTGGCTAACAGGGTGAAACTCCATCTCTACTAAAAAAATACAAAAAATTAGCCAGGCGTGGTGGCGGGCACCTGTAGTCCCAGCTACTTGGGAGGCTGAGGCAGGAGAATGGCGTGAACCTGGGAGGCAGAGCTTGCAGTGAGCTGAGAGCGTACCACTGCACTCCAGTCTGAGTGACAGAGCGAGACTCTGTCTCAAAAAAAAAAAAAAAGTCTCCCATTATTATTGTGTGGGAGTCTAAGTCTCTTTGTAGGTCTCTAAGGACTTGCTTTATGAATCTGAGTGCTCCTGTATTGGGTGCATATATATTTACGAGAGTTAGCTCTTCTTGTTGAATTAATCCCTTTACCATTATGTAATGGCCTTCTTTGTCTCTTTTGATCTTTGTTGGTTTAAAGTCTGTTTTATCAGAGACTAGGATTGCAACCCCTGCCTTTTGTTTTCCATTAGCTTGGTATATCTTCCTGCACCCCTTTATTTTGAGCCTGTGTGTGTCTCTGCATGTGAGATGGGTTTCCTGAATACAGCACACTAATGGGTCTTGACTCTTTATCCAATTTGCCAGTCTGTGTCTTTTAATTGGAGCATTTCGCACATTTACATTTAAGGTTAATATTGTTATGTGTGAATTTGATCCTGTCATTATGATGTTAGCTGGTTATTTTGCTCGTTAGTCGATGCAGTTTCTTCCTAGCCTCGATAGTCTTTACAATTTGGCATGTTTTTGCAGTGGCTGGTACCGGTTTTTCCTTTCCATGTTTAGTGCTTCCTTCAGGAGCTCTTGTAGGGCAGGCCTGGTGGTGACAAAATCTCTCAGCATTTGCTTGTCTGTAAAGGATTTTATTTCTCCTTCACTTGTGAAGCTTAGTTTAGCTGGATATGAAATTCTGGGTTGAAAATTCTTTTCTTTAAGAATGTTTAATATTGGCCCCCACTCTCTTCTGGCTTGTAGAGTTTCTGCTGAGAGATCAGCTGTTAGTCTGATGGGCTTCCCTTTGTGGGTAACCCAACCTTTCTCTCTGGCTGCCCTTAACATTTTTTCCTTCATTTCAACTTTGGTGAATCTGACAATTATGTGTCTTGGAGTTGCTCTTCTCGAGGAGTATCTTTGTGGCGTTCTCTGTATTTCCTGAATTTGAATGTTGGCCTGCCTTGCTAGATTGGGGAAGTTCTCCTGGATGATATCCTGCAGAGTGTTTTCCAGCTTGGTTCCATTCTCCCTGTCACTTTCAGGTACACCAATCAGACGTAGATTTGGTCTTTTCACATAGTCCCATATTTCTTGGAGGCTTTGTTCGTTTCTTTGTACTCTTTTTTCTCTACACTTCTCACTTCATTTCATTCATTTGATCTTCCATCATTGATACCCTTTCTTCCAGTTGATCGAATTGGCTACTGAGTCTTGTGCATTCGTCATGTAGTTCTCATGCCTTGGTTTTCAGCTGCATCAGGTCCTTTAAGGACTTCTCTGCATTGGTTATTCTAGTTAGCCATTCGTCTAATTTTTTTTCAAGGTTTTTAACTTCTTTGCCATGGGTTCGAACTTCCTCCTTTAGCTCGTAGTTTGATTGTCTGAAGCCTTCTTCTCTCAACTTGTCAAAGTCATTCTCCATCCAGCTTTGTTCCATTGCTGGTGAGGAGCTGTGTTCCTTTGGAGGAGGAGAGGCGCTCTGATTTTTAGAGTTTCCAGTTTTTCTGCTCTGTTTTTTCCCCATCTTTGTGGTTTTATCTACCTTTGGTCTTTGATAATGGTGACGTACAGATGGGATTTTGGTGTGTATGTCCTTTCTGTTTGTTAGTTTTCCTTCTAACAGTCAGGACCCTCAGCTGCAGGTCTGTTGGAGTTTGCTGGAGGTCCACTCCAGACCCTGTTTGCCTGGGTATCAGCAGCGGTGGCTGCAGAACAGCGGATATTGTTGAACAGCAAATGCTGCTGCCTGATTGTTCCTCTGGAAGTCTTGTCTCAGAGGAGTACCCGGCCGTGTGAGGTGTCAGTCTGCCCCTACTGCGGGATGCCTCCCAGTTAGGCTACTCGGGGACCAGGGACCCACTTGAGGAGGCAGTCTGTCAGTTCTCAGATCTCCAGCTGCATGCTGGGAGAACCACTACTCTCTTCAAAGCTGTCAGGGACATTTAAGTCTGCAGAGGTTTTGGCTGCCTTTTGTTTGGCTATGTCCTGCCGCCAGAGGTGGAGTCTACAGAGGCAGGCAGGCCTCCTTGAGCTGCGGTGGGCTCCACCTAGTTCGAGCTTCCTGGCCGCTTTGTTTACCTACTCAAGCCTCAGCAATGGCAGGCGCCCCTCCCCTAGCCTCGCTGCCGCCTTGCAGTTTGATTTCAGACTGCTGTGCTAGCAATTAGCGAGTCTCCGTGGGCGTAGGACCTTCTGAGCCAGGTGTGAGATATAATCTCCTGGTGTGCCATTTGCTAAGACCGTTGGAAAAGCGCAGTATTAGGGTGGGAGTGACCCGATTTTCCAGGTGCCGTCTGTCACCCCTTTCTTTGACTAGGAAAGGGTATTCCCTGACCCCTTGCACTTCCCGAGTGAGGCTATGCCTTGCCCTGCTTCGGCTCACACTCGGTGTGCTGCACCCACTGTCCTGCACCCACTTTCCGACACTCCTCAGTGAGATGAACCCAGTACCTCAGTTGGAAATGCAGAAATCACCTGTCTTCTGTGTCGCTCACGCTGGGAGCTATAGACTGGAGCTGTTCCTATTCAGCCATCTTGGCTCCACCCCCGGGACTAACATTTTTTGAATGCCTGCTATGTGCCTGACGCTGTAAAGTGCTTCCTCCACGGTTTCTAATTTAATGCTCTCAACAATATTGTGAGGTAGAGACATAATCCCAGCTTTACTGATAATGATGCTGAGCCTCAGACAGGCCCTGAAAGTCTTAGAAGTTCACATAACTGCTAAGAGGCAGAATTTCCATGCAAATCCCAGGAGTACCTGGCTCCAAACCCATGATCCTCTTACTTCACCATGATGGTCTGCTTGCTGAATGGCTCAGCAAAGCAGCCAACCTACCATCTCCTTCACCTTGAAAAAGCCCTGATTCCATGAAAGGCAAAGAGGAGAGAGCCTGGATAAGGTCAGTGGTCAGCACTAGAGGTGTGCCAAAGGACAGCAGTACCTGTCAGGAGAGCAGCACAGATGTGTGAATGCATGTACACACACATGCACACACATGTTAATATACATATACACACACACACATGCAGACACACACACCACCAGTGCTCTAACTCTCAAATCTAACACTACTACCCAGGAGTGTTTGCTGGGAGGTAGAGTAGGCAGGCCACCCACAACCGCCCCAAACACTGAGTCATTTTCAATTATGTGCATGAACTAGTTGGCAAGATCAGTCAGAAAGTCTGCAGTCACAATAATCGTGGCCTAAGAGGGTCTCTACTGATGGCTTGTGCTAGTGGTTCTCAGCGTATTGTTCCTGGACCAGGAACATCAGCAGTACTTGGACCTTGTTAGAGATGCAAATTATTTGCTCTTCTCCCCACTCCCTGCATCCCAGACTAAATCAGAAACTCTGGGGGTAAAGCCCAATAAGTTGTGTTTTAACAAGTGCTCAGGGTGGTTCTGCTGCAGGGAATTACTGACTGATGGATGCATGGATTCTGTTATCCACCCATTCATTTATTCCTGCATTTTTTCATCCAACCCTAAAAGAGGTAACCAAAACAGAAACAATCCTATGTGTAAGCATGGTATATCTTCTCTGCTTCACCCAGCAAAGTGATATGAAAATGCATTGCAAATGTGTTTACAAATAAAGCTCCTTTCCCATCAGGGAGGATTCCTAGCACTGTCAGCAAAAAAATGAAGAATTCTCCAAGATAGGCCTTGAGAGCTATTGTGAAACAGCTGCCGATGGAATGAAATCTGCTTGCTGTGCCTGATACCAGGCTGGGAGTGTCATAAGATCCTTTTCACAACTTGCTCCCACACTCAGTCTTGTCGGTGCAAAGCAGGCAAGTCCAAGGGGTCACCAGATTAGTACAGCACAAGACTCCACTGGGAAAGACCTTGGTGGATTCAGCAAATGAATGACTCCCTGGGAGTCAGACTCTCCGCCATACCCAAGACATGTCCTCCTCTTTTCTTATACACCTTCTTTATCCATGAGTACACCCAAACGCAACATCCTTGGTCCTGACCATGGTGGACTTTAGCTGCTGTGTAAAGCTCCTGAAACTCAAGGATAGAAGAGATATGTTTTAAGAATACACAGGGTTTGCCTCAACCTTGACCAAAAGGCAGGTCTGCCTGTTGGGAGGGCCCATCAGAGACAGCAACCCATCGTTGCACCCAGTTTTCCACCCCTGTAAAGGCTTCCCAGACCTCTCTCTACCTCTATCATCCTGTCTCCAGGCCACTATCCCCTGGCAAAGACCCTGCTATGGTTTGGATGATGGTGACCCCTCCAAAATTTGTGTTGAAATATAATCTCCAATTGGCTGGGTGCGGTGGCTCATGCCTGTAATCCCAGCACTTTGGGAGGCTGAGGCAGGCAGATCACGAGGTCAGGAGATTGAGACCATCCTGGCTAACACGGTGAAACCCTGTCTCTATTAAAATACAAAAAATCAGAAGGGCGTGGTGGCAGGCACCTATAGTCCCAACTACTTGGGAGGCTGAGGCAGGAGAATGGCATGAACCTGGGAGGCGGAGCTTGCAGTGAGCCAAGATCGTGCCACTGCACTTCAGCCTGGGCGACAGAGTGAGACTCTGTCTCAAAAAAAAAAAAAAAAAAAAAAAGAAATATAATCCCCAATTAAACAGTATTAAAAGGTGTAGCCTTTGGGAGGCCACATCTTTTAAGTCATGAGGGCTCTGCCCTCATAAATGGAATTAGCACCCTTATAACAAGGCTCAAGGTTGAAGGGAGCACTCTCTTGCCCTTCTGTCTCTTCCATCATGTGAAGACACAGTGCTCCTTCTCTCTGGACGATGCAGCAACAAGGTGCCATCTCGGAAGCAGAGGGTGGCCCTCATCAGACGTCAATCCTACCAGCACCATGATTTCGGACTTCACAGCCTCCAGAACTATGAGAAATAAGTTTTTATTCTTTATAAATTATGCAGTCTAAGTATTTTTGTTATTTAGTTTTTATTTCATAATCATAAACTTAACTGCAATACAGCTAGACATGGAAGGAATAAGGAAAATATGGAACCCAAAAAACTGCAGTGGGAGTACCAAGATTAGAGGATACTGTGAGCAAATGAGTTGGAGTGCTCTCCTGAGCTACAGAAGGAATGATCTGGTGGTTAAAACACAAGTCACATTTATTAGAGTTATCTACAGTCAGCAATAGTTCTTGTCGGTCTTGCCATTCCTGCTCCCAAAGTGCTCCATGGCTTCCACGATATTCATGCCCTCTTTCCCCTTGCCAAAGATCACATGGTTGCCATCCAACCACTCAATCTTGGCAGTGCAGATGAAAAACTAGGAACCATTTGCGTTGGGTCCAGTATTTTCCATGAACAAGATGCCAGGACCTGTATGCTTCAGGATGAAGTTCTCATCATCAAATTTCTCCCCATAGATGGAATTGCCATCAGCTATTATGGCATGTGAAGTCACCACCCTGACACATAAACTCTGGGATAATTCTGTGAAAGCAGGAACCCTTATAACCAAATTATTTCTTTCCAGTGCTCAGAGCATGAAAATTTTCTGCTGTCTTTGGAACTTTGTCTACAAACAGTTAGAAGAAGATGCAGCCCAAGGGCTCACCATGGGTGGCGATGTTGAAGAACATGGTGAGTTTTACTGTGGCTGGTGGCGGAGGTCTCTGTGTGTCAGCGACATCTGCAAAGCAGCCCAATCTAAGTATTTTGTTATAACAGCACATACAGACTAAGACAACTTCCTTGACCAAACTTTAATTGGGCTCATCTGAGCATTCTGCTTAACCAGGGCATGACCTTGGTCTGCCATTAGGCAAGAATCCTGCTAAGTTATTTTAGGGAGAATCTCCCCACCTTTTATATCTAATCACCTTTGATATCCGATCAAGTTTCTTATTCCTCACCCTTGATGTCTAAGTCTTTGGCTTCCCTTTACCAAGAATCCTATTAGACAATTTTAGCAAGAATCCCCCTACCCTTGATATCTCCTTTTGTTAATTCTCTATCCACTGACCTTTTCATTCTTCTCATTGGCAATACATCTATAGCTATCTTTGCTGAATTTGGAGTAAGTGCAATCTCTCTCCCCTTTTGTAATAGTCTTGAATAAAGTCTTCCTTACCATTTCAATAAGTGCCAGAATAACTTCTCTGTTATCTGCAGCTTTATTAAGGTATAAGTGACAAATAAATATTGTGTATATTGAAGGTATATACTGTGATGATTTGATATATGTATACAGTGTGAAATATTTACCAGAATCAAGTTAATTACAGCCTCATCACCTCACATAGTTGCCATTTTGTGTGTGTATGTGTGGTAAAGGCACTTAAGATCTACTCTCAGCAAATTTCAAATATACAATAATTATTGTTGACTACAATCACTATGACTACCAACAGAAGGACGTGCTGCTTGCCCTGGCTGTCTCCTTCCCCATCCTCCAAGCTCTTGGAATAACATTGCTGTCAAAAAGTTGTGAGTAAAATGCAGATGTTTATATGTACACAGCTTTATTTGAGATTAAATTTAGGAGTTAAAATTTTAGAAAGTAAGACATGATGTATTTTAACCATAATAAGTAAGATCTTGAAATAAGAGGAAGGACACAAAAGATAACATTTCTACATCATTATCATTTGAAATATTACTTTTCTTGGCATTCTCATGCCAAAGTATCTCCAACCCCAGCCAATGGTATATTTGCTATCCTGGATTTTCTGACATTATTTGTAGAGTACTGGGCTGGCAGTCAAAGCTCCCCCCACTATGGATCAAGACCACATTTTCAGTCCTGTTTTCCAAGAACTCTGTGCTCTTGGCAAATGGCACAATTTTCTGCTCCCTCAAAAGATTCCTTCATTTTTCCACAATCCTTTAGCATGCTAGGGTTGAATTTTCACAGGGCTTGGCCTTGGCACGCACATGATGTCACCACATCCTCAGATCAAACCCATGAAAGAACATTGGTACCCAGTTTTAGAGGAGAAGAAAACAAGTCTTGAGGAGAGTGTCTTGCCAGCTTTGTCTTTGTTAAAGAAACAGATTGCTGGAGATTAGAGAAGGGTGGAGGAATAAAGTTGTTTGGGTGTTAAATGACAAAATGAATGTAAATCTTGAATACATATTCAAGTTACATAAATGGTGTTTATTATTATGAAGTCTCGTTAGCAGTACTGGCATAAATTTGCCCCTCTGGCTCTATTTCCAGATTCCTTTCCCCTACCCCTATCTATTTTGTGGAGGGAGGATGTGAGGAGGGAAAAGAGGAGGGGGTGGGTATGTGGTGCCTACCCTGGGGAGGAGAGTTCTGTACTTGGGTGGTAGCTACAAAGTTGGATGTAGTTAAAGTGAGCCACCTTTCCCCATGCAGATTCCCTTGCTTGGCACGTAGTAGGCACACAACACATGTTTATTTCCAATTGACAGTTGTCTTTATTGATTGTGATTACATTTTTTCCTTCTGTTGCAGAAGACCTTACTGCTGATAGCACCATCTTCAAATTTATGGAAGCTTATGTGAGCTGGATAGGAAAATTTCCTACATATAATGTTGGCTCTTCCATTTGTTTCCAATTTAGTATTTCTCAATTGATATTAGTTTATTTTTTGTTGATTAGAAAAACAATTTTACTCCCTGCAGAATATACTGAAAATGTTTTTACTTCCTCTTTGAAACCACTTTTTATTTCTTCAGCCACCCTGATTTCTTGTCTCTTGGTTCTTTTTGAGCAGATTTTTAGTCCCTTTTTGATGGTCTCATAGAGCAAGTGTGTTCATTTTGCTCATTCAATTTTACCTGTAAACTATGCTAGGGCCTTCACAAAAGCTGATTGAGTAATACATGAAGAATCATAGACATGTGGTATGTACTGTGGGCAGAATAAAACAAGGGGGCATAGAATGGCAACTTCCTACATTGCTTCCACTAGTATCTGTAGTGGTATATATCTGCCCTTTGAAGGGAGCAATTTGTTTGAAAGTCCCTTATGAGTTATCTGCTGTTGCATAACAACTTACCCCCGAACTTAGCTGCTTAAAATAATAATTTTTTATTATCTCACATATTTCTGAGTGTCAGGAATCTAGGGGTGGTTAAGTTGGGTGTTTTGGGCTTCAGGTCTCTCATGAGGTTGCAATTAAGAGGTCGGCTGAGGCCAGTCGTGGCGGCTCACACCTGTAATCCCAGCACTTTGGGAGGCTGAGACGGGTGGATCATGAGGTCAGGAGTTCAAGACCAGCCTGGCCAAGATGGTGAAACCCCATCTCTACTAAAACTACAAAAATTAGCCGGGTGTGGTGGCAGGCACCTATAATCCCAGCTACTCGGGAGGTTGAGGGAGAAGAATCGCTTGAACCCGGGCGGCAGAGGTTGCAGTGAGCCAAGATCGCGCCACTGCACTCCAGCTTAGGTGACAGAGTGAGACTCCATCTCAAAAAAAAAGAGGTCGGCTGAAACTGAAGTCATTTGAAGGTTTGGGGTTAAAGGATCCACTTCCAAGACAGCTCACAGAGCTGTTTGCAAGATGCTTCAGTTCCTCACCATGTGGGTCTCTTTACAGGGCTGCTTGAGTGTACTCATGATATGGCTGCTGGCTTCCTCCAGAGGGAATGATCTGAAAGAGAGAGAGATAAAGGAGAAAGCTGTGATGTCTTTTATGATCTAGTCACACACTGTTGTTTTTGCCAAATTCTATTAGTTGGAAGCATGTCACTAAGTCCAACCCATACTTAAGGGGAAGGAAATTAGTGTACACTTTTAGAGGGAATAATATCAAATAATTGTGGACATCTTTTTAAATCACCACAGTCCCCTTAATTTTACCTACCTATTACCTATTCATTCAACAAATATTTTCTGAACATGCCTACTTAGTGCTAGGTCCTATGCTAAATCCAAAGGATCCAGTGGTGAGGAAATAACAGTAAGAACATCGACTAAACCATGACAAGGTTTCTCTTGATGTCTACAGACAGAGTGGGAGGTGAAGAGGTGGTCAGACAACAATCTGATAATGAGACAAACAAATGTGAAGAGAAGACGCTTAGATGATGGTGGCCCTGAATTGGAAAAGGCTGTCTGGGAGCTCGGCTGCCCACCCAGCATTCAGTGTCTGCGACCTTCTGTCTGTTATGCTTGTGTCTGGATTTTTCAAGTTTTAATTTTTTTTTAATTCTTAGTTTTTGTGGATACATAGTAGGTGTATATATTTATGGGTTACATGAGATGTTTTGATACAGGTATGCAATACGTAATAATCACATCATGGAGAATGGGGTACCCATCACATCAAGCATTTATCCTTTGTGTTACAAACGGTCCAGTTAGACTCTTTTAGTTATTATTAAAACGTACAATTAAATTATTTTTGACTATAGTCACCCTGTTGTGCTAGCAAATACTAGGTCTTATTCATTCTTTTTAACTATTCTATTGTACCTCTTAACCATTCCCACTTCCTCCCTACCACACACTATCCTTCCCAGCCTCTGGTAACCATCCTTCTACTCTATCTCCATGAACTTAATTGTTTTAATTTTTAGCTCCCACAAATAAGTGAGAACATGCGATATTTGTTTTTCTGTGCATGGCTTATTTCATTTAACATAATCACCTCCAGGTCCATCCATGTTGTTGCAAGAGACAGGATCTCATTCTTTTTATGGCTGAAGAGTACTCCATTGCGTATAAGTACCACATTTTCTTTATCCACTCATCTGTTGTTGGACACTTAGGTTGCTTCCAAATCTTAGCTATTGTAAATAGTACTGCGATAAACATGGGAGTATAGATATATGTTCAATATACTGATTTTCTTTCTTTTGATTATGTGCCCAGAAGTGGGATTGCATAGTAGCTCTATTTTTACTTTTGTGAGGGAATCTCCAAACAATTCTCCAGAGTGGTTGTACTAATTTACATTCCCACACAGTGTACAAGGGTTCCCTTTTCTCCACATCCTTGCCAGCATTTGTTATTGCCTGTCTTTTGTTAAAAGGCAGTTTAACTGGGGTATAACTGGGGTAAGATGGTATCTCATTGCAGGATTTTGTTTTGTTTTGTTTTTTGTTCTTTTGAGATGAAGCCCCACTCTGTTGCCCAAGCTGGAGTGCAGTGGAGTGATCTTGGCTTGCTGCAACCTCCACCTCCCGGGTTCAAGCGATTCTCCCGCCTCAGCCTCCCAAGTAGCTGGGACTACAGGCACATGCCACCATGCCCGGCTAATTTTTGTATTTTTAGGAGAGACGGGGTTTCACTATGTTGGCCAGGTTGGTCTTGAACTCCTGACCTCGTGATCCGCCCACCTTGGCCTCCCACCAAAGTGCTGGGATTACAGGCGAGAGCCACCGCGCCTGGCCGTTTTTTCTTTTTTTTCTTTCCTTTTTTTTTTTTTTTTTACAGACTTTTGCTCTGTCACCCAGGCTGGAGTGCAGTGGTGCGATCTTGGCTCGCTGCAACCTCCGCCTCCCAGGTTCAAGGAATTTTTGTGCCTCACCCATGCAGCTGGGATTACAGGTGCGCACCATCACACTAGCTAATTTCTGTATTTTTAGTAGAGACGGGTTTTGCCATGTTGACCAGGCTGGTCTGGAACTCCTGACCTCAAGTGATCCGCCCACCTCAGCCTCCCAAAGTGCTGGGATTACAGGCATGAGCCACCTCGCCTGGGTCAAATCACCATTATAACTTTCTTGCACTTTGATATGGGTACCTTCTCTAGGTTTCGGAAGTTCTCTGTTATTATCCCTTTGAATAAACTTTCTACCCCATCTCTTTTTCTACCTCCTCTTTAAGGTCAATAACAGATTTGCTCTTTTGAGACTATTTTCTAGATCCTGTAGTTGTGCTTCATTTATTTAAATTCTTTTTTCTTTTGTCTCCTCTGACTGTATTTTCAAATACCCTGTCTTCAAGCTCACTAATCCTTTCTTCTTCATCATCCATTCTGCTATTAAAGGACTCTGATGTATTCTTCAGTATGCCAATTGCATTTTTCAGCTCCAGAATTTCTGCTTGATTCTTTTAAATTATTTCCATTTTTTTGTTACATTTATCTGGTAGAATTCTGCATTCCTTCTCTGTGTTATCTTGAATTTCTTTGAATTTCCTCAATACAGCTATTTTGAATTCTCTGTCTAAAAGATAACATGTCTCTTTTTCTCCAGGATTGGTGCCTGGTGCCTTATTTATTTTGTACAGTGAGGTCATGTTTCCCTAGATGGTCTTGATGCTTGTGGATGTTCATCTGTGTCTGGGCATTGAAGAGCTAGGTATTTATTGTATTATTTACAGTCTGGGCTTATTTGTACCTATCCTTCTTGGGAAGGCTTTGCAGGTATTCAAAGGGACTTGGATGTTGTGATCTAAGCTGTATGCATTAGGAGGCACCCCAAGCCCAGTAACACTACGGTTCTTGCAGACCCATAGAGGTACTACCTTGGTGGTCTTGGATAAGATCTGGAAGAGTTCTCTGGATTACCTGGAAGAGACTCTTTTTCTCTTCCCTTACTTTCTCTGAAACAAACAGAGTCTCTTTCTTTCTCTCTCTTTTTGTGCTGAGCCTCCTGGAGCTGGAGGTTAAGTGAGAAAAGTACACCTGTGGCCAGCACCACTGATAATTTTCTGGGTCAGACCTGAAGCCAGCACAGCACTGGGTCTTGCCCAAGGCCCTCTGTAACCACTACCTAGCTACCACCTATGTTTGCTCAAAGCCCTAGGGCTCTACAATCAATAGGTGGCAAAGCCAGTTAGGCTTGTGTCTTTCTTCCCTCCCCTTCCCACAGGCAGATAAGCCTCACTCCATGGTCACTGCCTCCACAGGCCCATGGGGAAGTACTTCCAGATTACCATCAATGTTCACTTAAGGCCCAAGGGCTGTTCAGTCAGCTTGTAGTGAGTGCTTCCATGCCTGAGGCTCATCCTTCAGGGCAGTGAACTCCCCTCTGGCCCAGGGCAGGTCTAGAAATGCTGTTCATGAGGCAAGGCCTGGAATCAGGGACCCCAAGAACCCACTTTGTGCTCTACTTCCAAGGACCAAGCTCATACCTAAGGTGCAAGAGAAAGTTCTCTTTACTTTTCCCTCTGCTTTTCTCAAACAGAAGCAGTTTTTCACCATAGCGACGACAGTTGGGAATGTGCTGGGTCTCTCCTGAAACCAGTACATCTCAGAACCCAAGGCCCATAGTGTACTTTCTGGATATTGCTGCTGGTTATTCAGGGATCCAGGGCTCTTCAGTCAGCAGGTGATGGGTCCTGCCAGGACAGAGTCTTTCCCTTTAAGGGAGTGGGGTTCCTTCTGGCCCACGGTGTGTATAGAAATGTCATTTGGGAGCTAAGGCCTGGAATAGGGGCCTCACAACTCTGCCCAGTACCCTATCCTACTGTGTCTGAGCTGGTATGCAAGATGCAAGACAGTCTTCTTTACTCTTCCCTCTCCTCTACAGAAATGGAAGGAAGAGTCTCTTTCAAAGCTGTGAGCTGTCTGCCTGGGGTTGAAGGTGGGGTGGCATAAGCATTCACTTAGGCTCCCTGGCTTGTGTCTCAGTAGATCATGTGACCCTCAGTCTTCTGGCTCTGGGCCCAGTTCAGTACTAGGACATGCCTAGGAATTGCAGTCCTTTTGGCCTAGACTGTCTTTCAAGTTTATTTAGGGCCCCAGAACACTTTAGCCTGTGGTGACAAGCCTTGTCAGAACTCAAGTTCTGACCACTGAGATGGGTAATTTCCCTCTGGCTAGGGATGGTCTAAATGATCCCTCTGTGGGCAGGCATCAACTGAGTTCAGCCTGGTTTTGCTTTCTGCTATAACAGGGCATCACTGAGTTCAATGCTAAGTCTCATGATCACTGCATTCTCCTTCTCCCAAGCACATGAATTTTTTCTCCATGTCATGTGGCTGCTGCCAGGGGATGGGGGAAGGGTGCCATCAGCAATTCATGATGGTCTTTCCTATCCTCTTCAGTGCCTCTTTCAGGGATATGAAGTTAAAACCAGGTACTGTGAGTACTCACCTGATTTTTAGTTCTTTTGAAGGTGCTTTTTTGTGTAGATAGTTGATAAATTTGGTGTTCCTGTTGGGGAGATGATCAGTGGAGCCTTCTATCCAGCCATCTTGCCCTGTCTTTCTCCATGTATGTATTTTGATAGGTGAAGACACAAGACCAAAATGTGCTTCCCAGAGAGCATGAATGAATATAATACTTACTCCGGATACTGATCTAGAAAGTCCAAAGAATGAAAGGAAATCCTACCAATTCATTTAAAAAGAATGTAATGTTTTTTCTCTCAACTCTATGTCAACTTAAAATAACCAAAAAGATCACAATCTAGTTTGGGAGTTTATTCAAGTGAAAAGGTTGAGGACAGCCTGCCCAGTAAGCACAGATTTCAAAGAATGCAAGTCAGTGTTCCAAAGAGTAGAAGTTCAAGATCGTTTATATAGATAAGGTTCAGGGAAGTTTAACAGAATTTCAGTGTCTTTCTATGGAAGCCTTAATGTATAATTACAATGATACAATTGGTCAAGGTGGTCTTTTTCTTTTAGGAAAGGTATATTGAACACTGCACACCGAATATATAACTGTCATGGGGTACCTAGTTATTTACAGAACAGGAACAGTGAGGAAGAGAGTTAATCTGTAATCTAAGAAGCAGAAGTTATAAATACGTGCTACATGACTCAGATCACAGTTACATCTCTCTCAAGTCTTTAAATGTCTGAGGCTTCCAACTGCTTTTATATTTTATTTTCACACCTAGTCCCATCAGAACAACTCATTATATCATGCAGAAATAGTATTAAGTTATCACATAATATACAAAATATGATTTATTTTCCTTTTTGCTGTTAAATTTCCAGAGGTTCTCCATGACATGGTTGGGCTGGGTTTTTTTTGTTTTGTTTTTTGTTGTTGTTGTTTTTGTTTTTGTTTTTGTTTTTTGAGACAGGGTTTCACTCTGTCGCCTAGGCTGGAGTGCAGTGGTGCAGTCTCAGCTCACTGCAATCTCAGTCTCCTGAGTTCAAGTGATTCTCCTCCCTCAGCCTCCTGAGTAGCTGGGATTACAGGCGCACACCACCACACCCGGCTAATTTTTGTATTTTTAGTAGAGATGGGGTTTCGCTATGATGGCCAGGCTCGTCTCGAACTCCTGACCTTAAGGGATCTACCCACTTCGGCCTCCCAAAGTGCTGGGATTATAGGTATGAGCCACCACGCCCAGCTGGGCTGTTTGTTTTATTATTATTATTACTATTTTTTCAGAAAGGAGGTAGTAGGGAGGGAGAGAACTTATATTGAATGAGCAATTACAACACACCGGTTACTTTATATAGGTTTTCTTATTTAATTCTCATTACCACCCTGAAAATAAAGTACTATTATCACCATTTTACAGATGAGGAGATGAACAGTTAGAAAGGTTAGATAGTTTTTTTTAGGATCACTCAACTAGTGGGTGGAACAGGAAGGACTCAAATCCAGGCTTTGTTTAACTGTGGTGTTTATTATGGTGCTTCATTTTGAGATGGTGCGCTTTCAAGATTTAGGGTTACATTGATTTGAGCTTGCTAAGTCATAGAGTTCTTTTTTGATTCAATGCCAAAATGAATATAAATCTTTACCATATTTTCATGACACAAAAATAGTATTTGTTATTATGAAGGGCCACTAACATTAATACTCTGAACTCCATGGCTCTAAGCCCCTAATTTCTCAGTTTCAGTAAATTTGATGTTCTATAGACCCATGCTTCTCAACTGAAATGTGTAAACATATCACCTTGGGTATGTGGTTAAAATGCAGGCTCTTATCCAATAGGTCCTGGGTGGGGCCTAAGCTGCATGTCTAACAGGCTTTCACGTGGTGCTGATACTGCTTGTCTTCATATCATAGTTTGAGCAGCAAGACTGTGGAGTAGCAAGACTTAAATACTCTTGAAATTCCCAGGGTGCTTCCAGCAGTCTAAGAATGTGTAGTCACGGACAAGGATGGCTAGCTGTGCTAGAACTCTGAGGCTTCTGGTCACAGCTGTTTTACAGGGGTTCTCCTCTACACCAGAACTCTGCTTGTGGTACCACTTCTATCTCCTGTATATGAGTGGATTTGCTATGCCAAATCCACATAGCAGAGTGGAAATCTGCTATGCCAGGTATTACTGGATTTGCATGCTATTGCAGTCCCTTGATGTTAATTATAAGAGGATGATGAGCAATAGCAGCCTAGAAGAGGGTGAATCAGAGAGGCATGTACGATAGGCATCTGCTGCTTGATAGGGAGGAGAGAGAGGGAGCCTGGACCATGAAGAGTTTTAGAAAGTTTAAACTTCCCTATATACCTCTGTAAGCCAGATGTTGAGTAAGATTTTAGAGATATAGCATCGTTACCCTCAAGAAAATTTCAGCCTGGAGGGGAAGACTGACAAGTAACCTACAGAACATAGTGATGAGTGTAAGTTTAGGGCATTATCAGAGTCTAGAGCAGAGCCATTTAACTCACACTTGGGATGGGGTGGGGAAGGAGCAGGGCAGTGATGTGTTGGAAAATGTTTAACAATCAGTTCTCTGAAAAAAATAAAAGCTCTGATCTGTAGTGTTTGTTGACTTCCATGGTGTAAATACTTCCATCATGGCCAATTTCTTTTTATTTTTTATTTTTTTTTGAGATGGAGTCTCGCTCTGTTGCCCAGGCTGGAGTGTAGTGGTGCCATCTTGGCTCACTACAAGCTCCGCCTCCTGGGTTCACACCATTCTCCTGCCTCAGCCTCCCGAGTAGCTGGGACTATAGGTGCCCGCCACCACGCCTGGCTTTTTTTTTTTTTAGTAGAGACGGGGTTTCACCATGTTAGCCAGGATGGTCTCGATCTCCTGACCTTGTGATCTGCGCACCTCGGCCTCCCAAAGTGCTGGGATTACAGGCATGAGCCACCGTGCCTGGCTCATCATGGCCAATTTCAAGGTACTATCTTGATGTCACTGAACAAAGAATTGGGAAGAGATGTTCATAATTGGCTCTTGTAAGTCAGGCCAAGCTAACTCTAAGCACACCACTGAGGTAGCGAATCCTTCCCAAAGTAAATGTCTTTGTCAATTCGGGCTGTCATAACAAAGTACTACAGACTGGATGGCTTGTAAACAACAAGAGTTTATTCCTCACCTTTCTGGAGTCTAAGATCAGGGTGCCAGCATGGTTGGGCTCTGGTGAGGGCCCTCTTCCCAGGGTTGCAGACTGCTAACTTTTCACTGTACTCTCACATGGTAGAAAGAGGGCAAACTAGCTTTCTGGCCCCTTCTTGTAAGGGCATTAATTCCATTCATGAGGGCTCCATGCTTATTACCTAATTACCTCTCAAAGTCCCCACCTCCTAATATTATCACACTGGGCATTGGGATTTCAACATATAGATTTTTTGAGGGAAGGAGGGACCCATTTAGTCCATTGCAGTGGGAAAGAAGAGATTTGAAGGATAAGCAGAAGTTAGCCCATCAAATGTAGAGGACAAATGAGAGGATTCCAGGTAGAAGGATGGCAGGTACAAATGACCCAAGGTAATAGGAAACATGGTGCTTTGGCAGTAAGTTATGAATTAGAGTGGAAGTGGACAGTCCTAAGTCTCCAAGTAGGCAAACATTTAATTACAGAACACATTTAATTATACTCTCTTTTCTGATCCCATTATTGCTTTTGCCAAATCATTTCCATCAAACTAGACCAATGCTGCATTTATGTCTGTGATGAGCTTAAATCTTAGTAAGGACATTAATTGAATCTATTTGTATTTTTTTTCAAGTTATTAAGCAAACAAAGCATGTTATTAGATACTCCACAAAGAGCATATTTGTAGTAAGTAATGACACAATTTTAGATTATTACCACTAAACTCTTTTAAAGATAATGTATAATCTACTTAAGAATTACACAACTATCACAATGTGCATCTTAACAAAGGCACAAAAAGATAATGCTCCTCCATGGTTTATTATGATTTTGTGTATAAAAAGAAGATACATGAATATGAATGCTTTTTTCCTCAACTTTTATTTTAGGTTCGGGAGTACATGTGCAGATTTGTCACATGGGTAATTGTATGTTGCTGAGGTTTGGTGTATAAATCATCTCACCACCCAGATTGTGAGCATAGTACTTGATAGGTAGTTTTTCAACCCTCGCCCCCCTCCAGCCTCCTGTCTAGTAGTCTCCAGTGTCTATTGTTTTCTTCTTTATTTCCATGTGCACCCAATGTTTAGCTCCCACTTATAAGTCAAAATACGAGACATATGGTTTTCTGTTTCTGCATTAGTTTGCTTAGGATTATGGCCTCCAGCTGCATTGGTGTTGCTGCAGAGAACATGATCTCATTGTTTTTTAATGGCTGTGTAGTATTCCATTGTGAATATGTACCACATTTTCTTTATCCAATCCACCGTTGGTGGGCGGGTACCTGAGTTGATTCCATGTCTGCTATTGTGAATAGTGCTGCAATGAACATATGGGTGTGTGTGTCTTTTTGGTAGAACAATTTATTTTCCTTTGGATGTATACTCAGTAATGGGGTGGTGAGTTAAATGGTCATTCAACTCTAGTTCTTTGAGAAATCTTTAAAGTGTTCTGCATAGTGGCTGAACTAATTTACATTCCCACCAACAGTATATAAGTGTTCCCTTTTCTCTGCAGCCTCATCAACACCTGTTTTTCTTTTTTTTTGCTTTTTAACAAAAGCCATTTTGACTGGTATGAGATGGTATTTTATTGTGGTTTTCATTTGCATTTCTCTGATGATTAGTGATGATGAGCACTTCTTCATCTATTTGCTGGCCTCATATGTATCTTCTTTTGAGAAGTATCGTTCATGTCCTTTGCCCATTTTTAATGGTGTTGTTTTTTGATTGTTGAATTTTAAAGTACTATAGATATGTACTTCTTTTTATTGTGGGCTTTTTCAAACATACATAAAAATAGAATGGTAATGAATTGCCATGTTCTCACCAACCAACTTCAACAATTATAAACTCATAACTAATCTCATTTAATCCTTCTAAAGAGTTTGGACTTAAAAATCCATAACTTCAGTATTATTATTATTCATCAAACAATTAACAATATTCCTTAACATTATTAAATCTTCATTTAGTGTTCTAATTTTCTTAATTGTCTAATTTTTCCTTTATAATTTGTTTAAAACAGGATTCAAAGTCCATATATTGTATTTTACTGACTTTTTAAAAGTTTCTCTTAATTTGTTGGTTCTCTGTGTATTTTTATTTTAAAATTATTTTATTTTACTTTGAAGTGGGGATTTGCTATGTTGTCCAGGCTGGTCTTGAACTTCTGGGCTCAAGTGATCCTTCTGCCTCAGCCTCCCAAGTAGCTGGGATTACAGGCATACGCTACTACACCCAGCTTTATTTTAAAATTATTTCAACTTCTTTGTTGAAGTAAACAGGTTATTTAGCCTGTAAAATTTTCCACATTCTGGAATTTACTGACTGCATCCCTGTGGTATTGATTAACATATTATTTTGTTTCCTATTTTCCTGTAAACTGGTAGATCTAGAGGCTTGTTCTGATTCAGGGTTGATTTTCTGGAAGGAATATTTCATAAGTGTTGTTTGTATTTCTTTCAAGAGGTACATAATATCTGACTGAAGCTCTTTTTTTTTATGATGTTAGTGGCCATCAATGGTCATAGACTAGATTCATTATTTCCTTAGGGATTTGTAAGATGGTGATATTCAATTTCTGTAATTCCTTCTTCATTTATTAGTTAAAAAAAATGGCCTTGGTGCAGTGGCTCACGCCTTTATCCCCAACAGATGCAGAGGTGGGCAGATCACCTGAGGCCAGGAGTTTGAGACCAGCCTGGCCAACATGGCAAAACCCCATCTCTCCTAAAAATACAAAGTTAGCTGGGTGTGGTGGTGCATGCCTGTAATCCCAGCTACTTGGGAGGCTGAGGCAGAGAATCACTTGAACCTGGGAGGTGGAGGCTGCAGTGAGCCGAGATCGCGCCATTGCACTCCAGCCTGGGCGACAAAGCGAGACTGCGTCTCAAAAACAAACAAAAGCCCCCAAAACCCCCTTTTTTTAGACGGAGTCTTACTCTGTTGCCCAGGCTGAAGTGCAGTGGCGCCATCTTGGCTCACTGAAACCTCTGCCTTCTGGATTCAAGTGATTCTTCTGCCTCAGCCTCCTGAGTAGCTGGGACTACAGGTGTGCACCACCATGCCCGGCTATTTTTTGTATTTTAGTAGAGACGGGGTTTCACCACGTTGGCCAGGCTGGTATCGAACTCCTGACCTCAGGTGATCCACCAGCCTCGGCCTCCCAAAGTGTTGGGATTACAGGCATGAGCCACTGTGCCTGGCCTAAAAAACCTTCTGTAAATGGAAAATTTCTCTCAATAACTGGTCACTGTGAGGGGCAATTTGGATTCCCTTAGCATCATCCTTCAAAGGTGGCCAATAAAGATTTTTTTTTGGTATTATTACGAATTCTTAGAGTTTTAACATATTCAATGTGTTTCGACTCATCAGTTCATTGCAGTTGTTATTTTTAATGATGCTCAAATTTGCTGTTGCAATCATTTTCAAGTTGGCTCCTGAATGCTTTTGACACAACCCCACTAGCCTTTGATAGCTTTCTTGCTTGGTAACTAGTAAAATAACATAAATAAGTAATTTGAAATATTTATGACATGTTAACTGCAAAATTGTGATTCTAAATTACCATTTCGTTATGCTTCATATAAAAGGAAATAAAAATTACCCTTGCATCCAACCTATGGAATGTTAAGTTGACACATAAGACAGTAAAAGCTTCCTTTAATTCAATATCCCCCCTCCTTTTTTTTTTTTTTTTTTTTTTTTTTGAGATGGAGTGCAATGGCGTGATCTCGACTCACTGCAACCTCTGCCTCCCAGGTTCAAGCAATTCTCGTGTCTCAGCCTCCCGAGTAGCTGTGATCACAGGTGCCCACCCCCACGATCGGCTAATTTTTGTGTTTTTGGTAGAGATGGGATTTTATCGTGTTGGCCAGGCTGGTCTCGAACTCCTGACCTCAGGTGATCTGCCCGCCTTGGCCTCCCAAAGTGCTGGGATTACAGGCGTAAGCCACCGTGCCCAGCTCAATATCCTACTAATTTCTAGCTTTACAGAAAAATAGGCAGCTAGTGCATGATTTCCTCTTCTAAACGAGGCATTGATACTTATCTAAATAAAATAAAATTAAATTAAAATTAAAATGGAATGGGGTAGAATCTCTTCCTTCTTAAAAATGTGTTCCTGGAGCTACTAAAAAACTTGGATTTTCAAAGTCCTTGATAAAAACCATTCCCCCATATTGTAGAAGAAGGGAAGTATTGGGACCCCTGATAATACTGGGTATAAGTATGCTATTCAGACTTGGCTTCTTTCCATCCTGCTGCATCAGAGGCTGGATTCACCTTTTATGTTTTCCCTTTCTTGCTGTCTTTAGTGTCTTGTTTAGCCACTCCAGTGAGTTTCCCTTTTGCCCTTCCTTTCCCTTATGTTTGTACTTTTTACTAAAGGTTTATCCTTTTACTTTGCCTTTTGTTTATGATTTAATTTTAACTTTTGCAGGAGTGGGTTTGAACTACTACCTTCAGATCTTCTCTTGGGCTCTTTATTTAGCACCTCTTTAGCTGAATTGACTTTCTTCTTACAAATCTTGGCAATGGCTGCAGTGGGGAGGGCAGGTACCTGGGTGCCTGTGGGCCTTCACGAAGCTGGCCTACCTGTATATTTCATTTCTTGCTTACATTTCCAGATGCTATCTATAATAGCTATGCAGCCATAATAGCTATAATAGCTCTATGCAGTTTATATCAAAGTCTTCTCTTTATGTGAGAAAGAAAGCAGGGTAGGCCAGGACTAACATTTGGTGAAGTCCTTTTATGTGCCAGACATTCTTTGTTGATTTTCTCATTATGTTCTCTCTTAGAGTCACGTAAAAGGTAAAATAAGGAGGACAAGAAAACACAGTTTTAAAAAAATGAAATGGCATAGGGATTTTCTATTTTTTTCTCAGCCCCAGAAGGTAATTACTCTTACAATGCAGAAGTATCACCAGTTACTATCTGCACAGGTTTTCCCATTTTTTCCTCACACCACTGTGGTAAAGCAGGGGGATCTGTCACCTCCACTGAGGAGACTGAGGCTCACAAGAGGTGATAACATATAAAACTCTATCAGTCATTTATGGAGTGGAGCAGAGGCTCTCAAAGTTCAGCATGCATCATCTGTAGGTGTATAAACACTAATTGCTGGGCCCTGCCCCTAGAGTTTCTGATTCAGACCATCTGGTTGAGACCCAAAGATACGCATTTCTAAGAAGTTCCCAGGTAATGCTGATGCTACCGCTCTAGGGACCACAGTCTGAGAACCACTGGTCTGGCTAATAGACAAACAAACAAATAAACAAAACAGCATTTATTCTTTACAAGGTACATAGAGAATTGCACTGAGCTGAGAGGATTGGTGGAAGTACATGGCCTGGAGTCAAAGCAAAGGGGTCAGAGTTTGCAGTGTACCTAGGCCCATGACCTGGGCCATTCACTCAGGCAGGGGGTGACACTATATCATTCTCCTAAAATGTAAGGGAACCAGTCACTGGTCTTTAGAACAGCTCGTGTGGGCATTGGTGATTTCATCACATCTCTTACCCTGGGGAGCCTGGTGGGTGAGGGATTAAGCTCCAGGCTCCTGGGATCTCCCTTGATCTTAGCTATTCAAGTTACTTATTATTAAATCCGTAATTCAGATCAGGGTATAGGAAGTTAGGCGATGTTAAGTAAATCAGGGAAACTGTCTTATAAATGCTTGCTTATTAGTGAAACCTGGAATTACTCTAAAGCTTTCACCATGGTGTCTGGAATCCACCAGGGCTCTAAGTACTCCAATCTGTCTGGGTAACTGATGCTGGGCAGGGTATGGCTTAATTTTTTAAAATAGTGAACTGTATTACTTTTAAATTATATTATTACTGAAAAATTTAAAACACAGTGTATGGCAAAAAAATCAGTAAAGCTTGTCTAAAATGATGACAGCAAATATTTGCAAACTATTAATATATGTGGCTAATTCTTATGATATAGGAAGCCTTCCCAGTAGCCAATATAAAGAGATGGACAAATGAGGTAAGCAGCCTCTAAGATGGTGATCTCAATGAGCCATGCCTCCTAGTGTTCATGTACTTGCATATTCCCTATCCTTGAGTGTGGGCTGGTAGTTAGGAGAGGCTTAAATAATGAAAACTGAAATTACTCTTAAAGCTTTTCTGTTTGAAGCCTCCAGGGCTCTGAATGCTCTGATTTCCCTGGGTGCTGGCACTTGATGCTCTCCAGGGTATTGCTCAATTTCTGTTATAATGAACTGTTTTATTTATTTATTGTACAATATAACATAATAGTTACCATTTTAGTCATTTTAAAGTGTACAGCTCAGTGGCATTAAGTACTCTCACATTGTTGTGCAACCATCACCACTGTCCATCTCCAGAACTCTTCATTTTGAATGAAACTCTATACCCATGAAATGATAACTTCCTATTCTCGTTTTCCTCAGACTCTGGCAACCACCATCCTTTTCTCTGTCTATATAAATTTGACTACTCCGGGTAGTTCATATAAGTGGAATCATACCACTTTTGTCCTTTTGTGTCTGGCTTCTTTCACTTAGCATAATGCTTTCAAAGTCAGCATGTAATAGGCTTTCCTTCCTTTTTAAGGCTGAATAATATTCCATTGTATGGATATACTATCTTTTGTTTGTCCATTCATCCCTTCATGGACACTTGGTGGTTTCTACCTTTTGGCTATTGTGAGTAATGCTGCTGTGAGCATGGGTGTGCAAATATATATTCAAGTCTCTGTTTCATTTCTTTTGGCTATATACCCAGAAGTGGAATTTCTGGATCATATGGTAATTCTATGCCTAATATTTTGAGGAACTGCCATACTATTTTCCACAGTGGATGCACCATTTTATATTCCTACAAGCAATACACAAGGGTTCCAGTTTCTCCACATCCTCACCAACACTTACTATTTTCTCTCTCTCTCTTTTTTTAAATAATAGCCATCCTAATGGGTGTGATTTATTATTTATTTTTAAAACTAAACTTCATTTTGTAATAATTTTAAATTTACAAAGCTGTATAATTTTAATGAACATTATTGAAAAATTAAAAACACTGTGTATTGCAGAAAAAAAGGTAGAAGTTATATGAAAAGTAGAGAGAATATTTGCAAACTAATGGGGCTTATATTTGTGATATGTTAGGCAGACTTACTGACAAACAGTGGGTCAATGATGTCAAAAGAAAATTCACTGAAAGAGCAATATTTATGTCAGTAAACATTGCTAATAAAATGACAATGAAAATCAGATATCATATTAAGTGAAATAGGAAAATTGCAGAAGAATATGTATAATATGACTATAGTTTTGAAGAATATGTGTATTTTGTATATTTTATGTAAATATGTTTCTTTATATGTAGCTATACAGTAGTAAATTACATGTACATAGACACATCTGGAGAACATGCACCTATTTTCAGTGAAAATCTTTGGGTCAGGGAGTGAGAGTCAGGCAGATGAAATAGACAGGATAAATTTAATTTACACATATACCTTTATGGCTTGTTTGAAATTTTGTAATCAGGAACATTTATTTTTATTTTTATTTTTTTATAAGTTCTTTCTTTCACCTCTTTATTCCTCAGTCTTTCATTTCTTTCACTTATTCTTCACTCAGAACATGCAAATGGAATCATCTCTGAATTCAAAGTTGCATACATCAATATCTTTATGAAAAAAGTAAAACAGTTCATTTATTCCAGCAGCATTTCAGCACTCTGAGCTTACCTTCTATGATGAAACTCAAATTATCTTAAAAGAAAAACTCTAATTTCTCTATTAATTCCATCTATCTCCACAATTTTATATATTACAACAAAATCTACTTTTTCTTTTTATTTATTTATTTATTTATTTATTTATTTTATTATTATTATTATTATTATACTTTAGGTTTTATGGTACATGTGCGCAATGTGCAGGTAAGTTACATATGTATACATGTGCCATGCTGGTGTGCTGTACCCACTAACTCGTCATCTAACATTAGGTATATCTCCCAGTGCTATCCCTCCCCCCTCTCCCCACCCAACAACAGTCCCCGAAGTGTGATGTTCCCCTTCCTGTGTCCATGTGTTCTCATTGTTCAATTCCCACCTATGAGTGAGAATATGCGGTGTTTGGTTTTTTGTTCTTGCGATAGTTTACTGAGAATGATGATTTCCAATTTCATCCATGTCCCTACAAAGGACATGAACTCATCATTTTTTATGGCTGTATAGTATTCCATGGTGTATATATGCCACATTTTCTTTTCTTTTTTTTTTTTTTATTTTATTTTTTATTATTATTATTTTTTTTTCTTTTTTTTTTTTTTTTCTTTTATTATTATTATTATTATACTTTAGGTTTTATGGTACATGTGCGCAATGTGCAGGTAAGTTACATATGTATACATGTGCCATGCTGCTGCGCTGCACCCACCAACTCGTCATCTAGCATTAGGTATATCTCCTAATGCTATCCCTCCCCCCTCCCCCCACCCCACAACAGTCCCCGAAGTGTGATGTTCCCCTTCCTGTGTCCATGTGTTCTCATTGTTCAATTCCCACCTATGAGTGAGAATATGCGGTGTTTGGTTTTTTGTTCTTGCGATAGTTTACTGAGAATGATGATTTCCAATTTCATCCATGTCCCTACAAAGGACATGAACTCATCATTTTTTATGGCTGCATAGTATTCCATGGTGTATATGTGCCACATTTTCTTAATCCAGTCTATCATTGTTGCACATTTGGGTTGGTTCCAAGTCTTTGCTATTGTGAATAATGCCGCAATAAACATACGTGTGCATGTGTCTTTATAGCAGCATGATTTATAGTCCTTTGGGTATATACCCAGTAATGAGATGGCTGGGTCGAATGGAATTTCTAGTTCTAGATCCCTGAGGAATCGCCGCACTGACTTCCACAAGGGTTGAACTAGTTTACAGTCCCACCAACAGTGTAAAAGTGTTCCTATTTCTCCACATCCTCTCCAGCACCTGTAGTTTCCTGACTTTTTAATGATCGCCATTCTAACTGGTGTGAGATGGTATCTCATTGTGGTTTTGATTTGCATTTCTCTGATGGCCAGTGATGATGAGCATTTTTTCACGTGTCTTTTGGCTGCATAAATGTCTTCTTTTGAGAAGTGTCTATTCATATCCTTCGCCCACTTTTTGATGAGGTTGTTTGATTTTCTCTTGTAAACTTGTTTGAGTTCATTGTAGATTCTGGATATTAGCCCTTTGTCAGATGAGTAGATTGCAAAAATTTTCTCCCATTCTGTAGGTTGCCTGTTCACTCTGATGGTAGTTTCTTTTGCTGTGCAGAAGCTCTTTAGTTTAATTAGATCTGATTTGTCAATTTTGGCTTTTGTTGCCATTGCTTTTGGTGTTTTAGACATGAAGTCCTTGCCCATGCCTATGTCCTAAATGGTAATGCCTAGGTTTTCTTCTAGGGTTTTTATGGTTTTAGGTCTAACATTTAAGTCTTTAATCCATCTTGAATTGATTTTTGTATAAGGTGTAAGGAAGGGATCCAGTTTCAGCTTTCTACATATGGCTAGCCAGTTTTCCCAGCACCATTTATTAAATAGGGAATCCTTTCCCCATTTCTTGTTTTTGTCAGGTTTGTCAAAGATCAGATAGTTGTAGATATGTGGCATTATTTCTGATGGCTCTCTTCTGTTCCATTGATCTATATCTCTGTTTTGGTACCAGTACCATGCTGTTTTGGTTACTGTAGGCTTGTAGTATAGTTTGAAGTCAGGTAGTATGATGCCTCCAGCTTTGTTCTTTTGGCTTAGGACTGACTTGGCGATGCGGGCTCTTTTTTGGTTCCATATGAACTTTAAAGTAGTTTTTCCCAATTCTGTGAAGAAAGTCATTGGTAGCTTGATGGGGATGGCATTGAATCTGTAAATTACCTTGGGAAGGATGGCCATTTTCACGATATTGATTCTTCCTACCCATGAGCATGGAATGTTCTTCCATTTGTTTGTATCCTCTATTATTTCCTTGAGCAGTGGTTTGTAGTTCTCCTTGAAGAGGTCCTTCACATCCCTTGTAAATTGGATTCCTAGGTATTTTATTCTCTTTGAAGCAATTGTGAATGGGAGTTCACTCATGATTTGTCTCTCTGTTTGTCTGTTATTGATGTATAAGAATGCTTGTGATTTTTGTACATTGATTTTGTATCCTGAGACTTTGCTGAAGTTGCTTATCAGCTTAAGGATATTTTGGGCTGAGACAATGGGGTTTTCTAGATATACAATCATGTCATCTGCAAACAGGGACAATTTGACTTCCTCTTTTCCTAATTGAATACCCTTTATTTCCTTCTCCTGCCTAATTGCCCTGGCCAGAACTTCCAACACTATGTTGAATAGAAGTGGTGAGAGAGGGCATCCCTTTGTTGTGCCAGTTTTCAAAGGGAATGCTTCCAGTTTTTGCCCATTCAGTATGATATTGGCTGTGGGTTTGTCATAGATAGCTCTTATTATTTTGAGATACGTCCCATCAATACCTAATTTATTGAGAGTTTTTAGCATGAAGGGCTGTTGAATTTTGTCAAAGGCCTTTTCTGCATCTATTGAGATAATCGTGTGGTTTTTGTCTTTGGTTCTGTTTATATGCTGGATTACATTTATTGATTTGCGTATATTGAACCAGCCTTGCATCCCAGGGATGAAGCCCACTTGATCATGGTGGATAAGCTTTTTGATGTGCTGCTGGATTCTGTTTGCCAGTATTTTATTGAGGATTTTTGCATCAATGTTCATCAAGGATATTGGTCTAAAATTCTCTTTTTTTGTTGTGTCTCTGCCAAGCTTTGGTATCAGGATGATGCTGGCCTCATAAAATGAGTTAGGGAGGATTCCCTCTTTTTCTATTGATTGGAATAGTTTCAGAAGGAATGGTACCAGCTCCTCCTTGTACCTCTGGTAGAATTCGGCTGTGAACCCATCTGGTCCTGGACTTTTTTTGGTTGGTAAGCTATTGATTATTGCCACAATTTCAGCTCCTGTTATTGGTCTATTCGGAGATTCAACTTCTTCCTGGTTTAGTCTTGGGAGGGTGTATGTGTTGAGGAATTTATCCATTTCTTCTAGATTTTCTAGTTTATTTGCATAGAGGTGTTTGTAATATTCTCTGATGGTAGTTTGTATTTATGTGGGATCGGTGGTGATATCCTCTTTATCATTTTTTATTGCATCTATTTGATTCTTCTCTCTTTTTTTCTTTATTAATCTTGCTAGCAGTCTGTCAATTTTGTTGATCCTTTCAAAAAACCAGCTCCTGGATTCATTAATTTTTTGAAGGGTTTTTTGTGTCTCTATTTCCTTCAGTTCTGCTCTGATTTTAGTTATTTCTTGCCTTCTGCTAGCTTTTGAATGTGTTTGCTCTTGCTTTTCTAGTTCTTTTAATTGTGATGTTAGGGTGTCAATTTTGGATCTTTCCTGCTTTCTCTTGTGGGCATTTAGTGCTATAAATTTCCCTCTACACACTGCTTTGAATGCATCCCAGAGATTCTGGTATGTTGTGTCTTGGTTCTCGTTGGTTTCAAAGAACATCTTTATTTCTGCCTTCATTTCGTTATGTACCCAGTAGTCATTCAGGAGCAGGTTGTTCAGTTTCCATGTAGTTGAGCAGTTTTGAGTGAGATTCTTAATCCTGAGTTCTAGCTTGATTGCACTGTGATCTGAGAGATAGTTTGTTATAATTTCTGTTCTTTTACATTTATTGAGGAGAGCTTTACTTCCAAGTATGTGGTCAATTTTGGAATAGGTGTGGTGTGGTGCTGAAAAAAATGTATATTCTGTTGATTTGGGGTGGAGAGTTCTGTAGATGTCTATTAGGTCCGCTTGGTGCAGAGCTGAGTTCAATTCCTGGGTATCCTTGTTGACTTTGTCTCGTTGATCTGTCTAATGTTGACAGTGGGGTATTAAGGTCTCCCATTATTAATGTGTGGGAGTCTAAGTCTCTTTGTAGGTCACTCAGGACTTGCTTTATGAATCTGGGTGCTCCTGTATTGGGTGCATATATATTTAGGATAGTTAGCTCTTCTTGTTGAATTAATCCCTTTACCATTATGTAATGGCCTTCTTTGTCTCTTTTGATCTTTGTTGGTTTAAAGTCTGTTTTATCAGAGACTAGGATTGCAACCCCTGCCTTTTTTTGTTTTCCATTTGCTTGGTAGATCTTCCTCCATCCTTTTATTTTGAGCCTATGTGTGTCTCTGCATGTGAGATGGGTTTCCTGAATACAGCACACTGATGGGTCTTGAGTCTTTATCCAATTTGCCAGTCTGTGTCTTTTAATTGGAACATTTAGTCCATTTACATTTAAAGTTAATATTGTTATGTGTGAATTTGATCCTGTCATTATGATGTTAGCTGGTTATTTTGCTCGTTAGTTGATGCAGTCTCTTCCTAGTCTCGATGGTCTTTACATATTGGCATGATTTTGCAGTGGCTGGTACTGGTTGTGCCTTTCCATGTTTAGCGCTTCCTTCAGGAGCTCTTTTAGGGCAGGCCTGGTGGTGACAAAATCTCAGCATTTGCTTGTCTGTAAAGTATTTTATTTCTCCTTCACTTATGAAGCTTAGTTTGGCTGGATATGAAATTCTGGGTTGAAAATTCTTTTCTTTAAGAACGTTGAATATTGGCCCCCACTTTCTTCTGGCTTGTAGGGTTTCTGCCGAGAGATCCGCTGTTAGTCTGATGGGCTTCCCTTTGATGGTAACCCGACCTTTCTCTCTGGCTGCCTTTAACATTTTTTCCTTCATTTCAACTTTGGTGAATCTGACAATTATGTGTCTTGGAGTTGCTCTTCTCGAGGAGTATCTTTGTGATGTTCTCTGTATTTCCTGAATCTGAATGTTGGCCTGCCTTGGTAGATTGGGGAAGTTCTCCTGGATAATATCCTGCAGAGTGTTTTCCAACTTGTTTCCATTCTCCCCGTCACTTTCAGGGACACCAATCAGACGTAGATTTGGTCTTTTCACATGGTCCCACATTTCTTGGAGGCTTTGTTCGTTTCTTTTTATTCTTTTTTCTCTAAACTTCCCTTCTCGCTTCATTTCATTCATTTCATCTTCCAGGGCTGACACCCTTTCTTCCATTTGATCGCATCGGCTCCTGAGGCTTCTGCATTCTTCACGTAGTTCTCAAGCCTTGGTTTTCAGCTCCATCAGCTCCTTTAAGCACTTCTGTGTATTGGTTATTCTAGTTATACATTCTTCTAAATTTTTTTCAAAGTTTTCAACTTCTTTGCCTTTGGTTTGAATATCCTCCTGTAGCTCGGAGTAATTTGATCGTCTGAAGCCTTCTTCTCTCAGCTCGTCAAAGTCATTCTCCGTCCAGCTTTGTTCCATTGCTGGTGAGGAACTGCGTTCCTTTGGAGGAGGAGAGGTACTCTGGTTTTTAGAGTTTCCAGTTTTTCTGCTCTGTTTTTTCCCCATCTTTGTGGTTTTATCAACTTTTGGTCTTTGATGATGGTGATGTACAGATGGGTTTTTGGTGTGGATGTCCTTTCTGTTAGTTTTCCTTCTAACAGACAGGACCCTCAGCTGCAGGTCTGTTGGATTACCTGGCCGGCCGTGTGAGGTGTCAGTCTGCCCCTGCTGGGGGGTGCCTCCCAGTTAGGCTGCTCGGGGGTCAGGGGTTAGGGACCCACTTGAGGAGGCAGTCTGCCCGTTCTCAGATCTCCAGCTGCATGCTGGGAGAACCACTGCTCTCCTCAAAGCTGTCAGACAGGGACATTTGGAACATTTATTAAGATAAAAATCTGTAGGCCGGCGCAGTGGCTTACACCTGTAATTCCAGTACTTTGGGAGGCTGAAGTGGGCAGATCACAAGGTCAGGAGATCGAGAGCATCCTGGCCAACATGGTGAAACTCTGTCTCAATTAAAAATACAAAAATTAGCTGGGTGTGGTGATGCGTGCCTGTAATCCCAGCTACTCTGGAGGCTGAGGCAGGAGAATCGTTTGAACCAGGGAGTTGGAGGTTGCATTGAGCCGAGATTGCACCACTGCACTCCACCCTGGCGACAGAGTGAGACTCTGTCTCAAAAAAAAGATAAAAATTTTGTAAAGAGCAAAAATATATAACCCCCCAAAAAATTAGATACACACATATTATGTTTTGGAAATATGTGTACAATATACTGGTTTCTTGGGAAAAGAGCAGATTAAAGCAACTGATTTGGTGATGTATCTACTTATGTGTGTGTTGCTATGTCTGAAACTTCTTCAACCCAAATAATCACACACTCACACATGCAGCTTTCCCTTCAGCTCAGGCTGGAAGTGGATGTCTAGTTTTAGGGCTTAGAGACCACAGAAAGTCCTATATTCAGAGGATTGCTGCCAGTGGGTGGTCATTCCAGAAAGATCTGGCTGGTGCCAATAAGTCCAAGCCTCTCCCTCCTTTCCTCCTTCCCTTGCAAAGCCCTCTGTCCTGACTTTCATAATTGCAACTCTGATTCTAATCACCAGGTGGCTCCATTCTGTCTCTCTTTCTCCATCAAGGTTGGCTGATGTCCACACTGTAGAGCCCTCCCTGGAGAGAGGAGGTGGTTCAAGTCCTCAAATACCATACGCCTATAATGACTTCCCGAATCAGGCCACTTTATATACAGCTGCTCAGAACGGTTTCCCTGAAGTTAGCTCTAATATTGTCACACAAACACCCTCAGAGGCAATCCACTACCCACCCAAGAGAACTATGTACTCTTTCCCAGCTGGCATGCAAGGCTCCTCATCCCATGGATCCAGACTACATTTCCAGCACTCTCTTGCAAGTGCTCTTGGCAAACTGTACCACGGCTGCTCTTTCAAGGGACTCTTGTATTTTGTGTGTGCCTCTCCATTAGGTTAGGGGTCAATTTGCATAGACTTTGGCCCCTGCCCACACATGTTAATGTTAAATATTTAGATCAGTCCTTTGAGGAGGGATTGTTATCCTCATTTTAAAGAAGTGGAAACTGAACCTCAGGGAAAGTGAGAACCAGTCTTGTCTTCGGGAAAGACACTGGGGTTATAGAAGTAAGAGACCCAGTGGTAGCTTGGTAGTGATAACGAACAGTATTATTTTGCTCTATAACAAAGAGGAATGGATAAAGTGCTCACTACAATTAAGTGCCTGCTATGTGTAGTATTAATTTTATTATGTATTTATTTATTTATTGAGAGGAGGTCTCACTCTGTCACCTAGGCTGAAGTGCAGTGGCGTGATCTTGCTTCACTGCAACCTCCGCCTCCCAGGCTCAAGTGATGGATCCGCCCACCTCAGCCTCCCAAGTAGCTGGGACCACAGGTGTGCGCCGCCATGCCCGGCTAATTTTTTTTTGGTATTTTTGGTAGAGATAAGGTTTCGCCATGTTGCCCCGGCTGGTCTCCAACTCCTGAGCTTGAGTTGATCCACCTGCCTCGGCCTTCCAAAGTGCTGGGATTATAGGCGTGAGCCACCGTGCCCAGCCTATTTTTTCTAAGATTTAAATAATATGTGTTCAGGCTGGGTGCGGTGGCTCATGCCTGTAATCCCAGCAGTTTGGGAGGCAGAGGCGGGTGGATCACCTGAGGTCAGGAGTTCGAGACCAGCTTTGCCAACATGGTGAAGCCCTGTCTCGATGAAAAATACAAAAAAAATTAGCCAGGCATGGTGGCGGGTGCCTGTGATCCCAGCTACTTGGGAGCCTGGGGCAGGAGAATCACTTGAACCTGGGAGGTGGAAGTTGCAGTGAGCTGAGATAGCGCCATTGCATTCCAGCTTGGGCAAAAAGAGCAAAACTCCGTCTCAAATAAGTAAATAAATAAATAAAATATGTTCAGTGTAGAACATTTAGAAAATATATTAAAACAGAGAGAGAATGGGAATGAACACCCACAATACCACAACTAGAACAGCCCATCCCTTTCTAGGATTTGCTAACATCAAGTGGTAGGTTCAAGAATGTCAAGTTATACCTATAAAATAAGTGAAGATAGGTCAAGAGAGGGTGAAAACGTTTCCAGTTTCCACCTTACTCTGACTCCAATACGCACAACTCCAATTTTACTGTATTGCTTCCCCTTTCAGATGATGGATTTCTAGATTTCTAGAGCTCAGGATATGGCTGTGTTACATTTGTTTGGAATGGTGCACATATATTATGAAATGATGCATACATATAGGTACCAGTTTATATATCTCTCTTGATGGAGATAAAATCCCTTTCTTTGTGCTAAAGGACCAAGGTGTATGACCAACATCACTTGGTCTCCAAGGCAGTAATATATATAGAAAATCTCACAGGCTTTGGAATCACAGATGGAGTGCAGAATGCAGGCAAGGGATCTAATACTTATTTAGGAGTGTGCTATAGTCAGACAATGTGGTAAAATTTATACTAGGCTTGAGAAATGTCTAGGATGTATTTTTTATTCTCTAAGGTAACCACTACATGAATAGTAATAGAATCTATAATTAACAAGATAATGGGGAAAATGGAATTATAAAAAACCATTATGCATTTCAAAAGAGGGCAAGAGAAAAGAGAAAAAGCAACATAAAACAGGAAGAACAAATACAAAGCAAATAGTAAGATGGTAGATTTAAGCCCCAATATACCAAATATACCATCTATATAATATACATTATAGGTAAGCAGCCTAAACATTCCAGTTAAAACACAAAACTTGTCAGAATGTATTAAAAAATAATTACATGTTGCCTATAACAGATCCACTTTTAATATGAAGCCACAGAAGGCTAAAAGTAAAAAGATGGAAAAAGATATGCCATGCAAATATTAACAAAAAAGCTGATGTAGCTGTATTAATATCAGATAAAGTAGACTTTAAAGCAAGAAGTGGTAGTAAAGTGGACAAAAAGGGACATTTCATAATGATAAAAAAGTCAATTCAGCAGGATGATCAAATAATTCTAAATTTGCATGCATCTAATAATACAGCTTTTAATAATATAACTCAACATTATGTTTGTGAGATTCATCCATTTGGTTACATGCGGCAGTAGTTTTTTCATTATTATTGCTGCATGGTGTTTCATTGTATAAACTTTTCTCAGTATTGGTAAAATAAGACAAAAATAAGTAAGAATATCAAATATTTGAATTGCACAAGTAATCTTAACATAACTGACAAATGTAGAACCCTGCACTCTAAAACTGCAGAATACAGTTTATTTTTAGGTACAAGGAACAGCTACAAAATTTCACTACATGAAAGGCATAAAGTAAGTCTCAACAAACAGCAAAGGTTGAAATAACACAGCATATATCCTTTAGCTATTGCAAAATTAAGCTACAACTTTAAAATTATTAATAATTATTAAAATTATAAAATGTCTAGAAGAAAATATAATAGAAAATATTTGTGATCTTGTGTTTGGCAAACATTTTTTTGGTAGGACACAAATAGGACAAACCATAAATGGTGAATAAATAAACTGGATGTACCCAAATAAAGACTACTGCCCTTTCTAAGATGCTGTTAAGAAAATGAAAAGCTGAACTATAGACAGGGATGAAATATTTGTAACTTAACAAAGCTAATAAAGGACTTTATCCAGAATATATAAAGAACTCTCACAATTCGATATTAAGAAAACAACAACTGAATTTAAAAAATACAGGTAAAAGATTAGAATATCTGCATCTGTTAGCGTGGCTTTAAAAATGACAAAACCAAGTGCATGTCAGAATTGGAGCAACTGGAACTCTTATATGATTCTAGTGGGAATGTAAAATGGTACAGCCACTTTGGAAAAGAGTTTTGTGTAGAGTTAAACATACACTTCCCATGTGACTCAGCAATCCCACTCCTCAGTATTTACCCAAGAGAAATAAAAACATAGGTCCACACAAAGACTTGCATGCAAATATTTATAGTAGCTTTCTTGGTAATTGGCCTAACCTAGAAACAACCCAAGTGTCCATCATCTGGTGAGTGAATAAATAAATTGTACTATACAATGGCATACTACTTAGCAATAAGAAGGACCAAGCAATTAATACAAGCAACAACATGAATGAAGCTCGAAGGCACTATGTTAAATGAATCTCAGACATAAAAAGTCTTGTTTCATTTATATGAAATTCCGAGAAAAGCAAAAATTATAGGACAGAAATCAGATCAGTGGTTTTTTAGGGGTGCTGAGGCTGAAGAGAGAGGGTTGACTATATGGTACAAGGGCACTTGGTGGGGTGATGAAAATATTCTGTATCTTGATCGTGGTGGTAATTACATGACTACATACACTTGCCAGAATTCATAGAACTTTACACCCTAGAAGAGCAAACTTTACTGTGTGTAAATTATACACCAATAAACCTGATTAAAGTGATCCCTTTTGCTAATTTGTAATTAATCTCTTTTGCTAATTTGCACAAAGCCATGTGCCAACTGGGTGGCATCTTCCTAGAGGAATTGCTTTTGTCTCATTTATGCAAAGGCAACAAATGAGATAGTAGTGGCCTTGTCTTATTCCATGTTGAATCCTTTTTATTTTTGTATTTTTAAAAATTTAGGTAAAATTATATATAGAGAAATATACAAATATTAAGAACATAATTAAAAAATACACTTGATTTTTAAAAGTCTATGATTTTTCTTTTGAGACGGGGTCTCGCTCTGTTGTCCAGGCTGGAGTGCTATGGTGTGATCTCGGCTCACTGCAACCTTCACCTCTTGGGTTTATGTGATTCTCATGCCTCAGCCACCTGAGTAGCTGGGATTACAGGCGTGCGCCACCACGCCTGGCTAATTTTTTGTATTTTAAGTAGAGATGGGGTTTCACCATGTTGGCCAGGATGGTCTCAAACTCCTGGCTTCAAGTGGTCTGCCCGCCTTGGCCTCCCAAAATGCTGGGATTACAGGCGTGAGCCACCACACCTGGCCAAAACCTATGAATTTTAAAAAGGCTGGAAAGAAACCATCAAAGCATCTATCTCAAGAAGCTAGGAAAAAAATCCCAACCAAACAGATCAAACTGGGTTAAGCTGGTGATGATGATATAATTCCTCTTTTGTAAAGTTATGTTTTTCCCTCATGGCTATAGCACCTGATGATACAAGCATCCATCCATGATCCTTTTCTGAATCAATTATTTCATGGTGGGGGGGGGACGGTGTCATAAAATGATAATTTTTAAATTCTATCATTTTTCTATGTGTATTAGTTAACATTCTCCTAATCTAGAAGGAAGCACTTTCCCTCATTAACTGGGCTTTTTGGTTACCCAAAACATGGTTTCTGCTGGAAAGGCAGGTAACTGCCTGATTCTTCTCTAATGAAACCATTGCTCCACTTAGTCATTGTTCTGTTGAGTCCAACAGATTTAGAAAATATAAGAAATTATGTTCTGGTTCAAACTGTTGCTTTGGGTGTTAGTTAAGATGAATTGGTTTGATTGGATAGTGCTAAATTTATAATTAATTTGAGGAAGAACATAATATGGAATAGTATGTACAATATGATCCTTGTGTTTAACCTATATATTCTCGTATAGATACAGGCATATATGGGTAAAGTATATGGCATTTAGTTAAGTGTATGGTAAAGGTTGCATTTCAAGTTCTAATAGGGGAAAGGATCTCTTCAACAGATGCTCCTGGGAATCTGGGTATCCATATGAAAAAAAAAATCAGAGTCCTATCTTATGCCACTTATTAAGTTCCAAATAGATTTTTAGAACTTAGAATAGTACTATAGCAGTATAGGGGAGTATTTTTCTTTTCTTTTCTTTTTTTTCTTTTTTTTTGAGACAGGGTCTCATTCTGTTGCCCAGGCTGGAGTGCAGTGGTGTGATCATGGCTCACTGCAGCCTCGGCCTTCCTGGGTCCAGGTGATCCTCCAGCCTCAGCCTCTCAAGTAGCTGGGACTATAGGCATGCGCCACCATGCCTGACTAATTTTTGTATTTTTTTGTGGAGAGGAGGTTTCACCATGTTGCCCAGGCTAGCCTCTAACTAGTCTCAAACGACCCACCCGCCTTGGCCTCCCAAAGTGCTGGGATTACAGGTGTGAGGCACCATGCCTGTCCTTAGGAGAGTATTTTTCTTTTCTTTTCTTTTTTTTTTTTTTTGAGACGGATTCTCGCTCTGTCACCCAGGCTGGAGTGCAGTGGCGCGATCTCGGCTCACTGCAAGCTCCGCCTCTGGGGTTCATGCCATTCTCCTGCCTCAGCCTCTCGAGTAGCTGGGACTACAAGTGTCCGCCACCATGCCTGGCTAATTTTTTGTATTTTTAGGAGAGACGGGGTTTCACCGTGTTAGCCAAGATGTTCTCGATCTAGGAGAGTATTTTTCATAGGCTTCAGTTGGGGAAGAAAAAAGCCATAAATAAAAAGACTGATGCATTTAACTACATCAAAATGGAAAAACTTCAGTATATAGAAAGACAACATAAACAAGATTAAAACAAGCTACAGACTAGGAGAAAATATTTGCAACATATAAAACAGAGAAACAAGTACTATCTATACTAAATACAGCTCTTCTGCAAAATCAGTAAGATAAAGATAATATCTTTTGTGCCAGGAAAACAGGCAAAGCATGTGAACAGGCAATTTACAGAGCTGCAAGTAACCAATAAACATGTGAACAGAGACACAACCTCACTACTTAACAGAGAAATGTAATCTGCAACATTGTTATACCACTTATCAGTTATCCAATTGTCAAAATGTGCAAAGATAATGTATGCAGCATTGTTTTTTATTGCTTAAAATTAAAGAAAACCTAAATGTCCAGCAGTAGAGGAATGGCTAAATAAACCATACTATAGCCACACTATGGAATACAATACAACAGTTAAAAGGATCAACATTTATTGACAAGAAAAGAGCCCCAAGATATATTGTAGAATGAAAACATCAAGTTGTGAAACATGTACCATTTGATACCCTCTACAATATTTCTATAGGTACATATATATGCATGAAACTCATAGAAAAAGGTCTGGCATGATACACACCAAACTAATAAAGTGGCTTTCTCTGGAGAGGGAATTAAGGTATATTGAAGTATAATATATATACAATATATCACACACATCTTAAATGTTCAATTTGAAGAGTTCTAACAATTGTATAATCCCATGTTACCACCACACAAAACAAGATGTAGAATGTTTTCATCATCCCGAAACGTCCTTTGTGCCTGTTTCTAGTCAATTTGAGGTAGGAGGTGGGACTCTACTCCAGGGGTGGAGCTCAGACACCAGACCAAATTGAGGACTAGCTAAAATAGGGACTGGGCTGAAGCAGCTTTCCGTAAGACATGCCCACCAGTGCGCCATGTCAATTTACCATGGCCATGGCAACACCTGGAAGTTACCACCCCTTTTCTAGAAATTTATGAGTAACCTGTCCCTTAATTTGCATATAATTAAAAGTGGGTATAGGTATGGCTGCAGAACTGCCCCAGAGCTGCTACTCTGGGCACACTGCCTATGGGTTAGCCCTGTTCCGCAAGGAGCAGTACTTCTGCTGCTGCTGTACACTGCCACATCAATAAAAGTTGCTGTCTAATGTCACCTGCTGGCCCTTGAATTCTTTTCTGGGAGAAGCCAAGAACCCTCCTGGGCTAAGCCTCAAGTTTGGCGCTTGCCTGCCCAGTGTTAGATTCCCCTCTATTCCCCTGAACACCACTTTCTGATTTTTATCACCACGGATTAGTTTCGTTTGTTTTTACGTAATGGAATCCTGCAATACTCTTTTGTGTCTGGCTCTGCTTTTTTTTTTTTTTTTTTTAACTTCTCCTTTTTGAGACAGAGTCTCACCCTGTCATCCAGGCTGGAGTGCAGTGGCACAATCTGGGCTCACTGCAACCTTCATCCCCTGGGTTCAAGTGATTCTTATGCCTCAGCCTCCCAATTAGCTGGGATTACAGGTGTGCACCATCACACCTGGCTAATTTTTGTAATTTTATTAATAGTAGAGATGGGGTATCGCCACGTTGGCCAGGCTGGTCTCAAACTCCTGAGCTCAAGCAATCTACCTGCCTCAGCCTCCCAAAGTGCTGGGATTATAGGTGTGAGCCACCGTGCTGGGCCAGCATACTGTTTTTGAGATTTATTCATGTTGTTGCATATATCAGTACTTTAATACTTTTTATTGCTGAATAGTATTCTACTGTATATAGGTACAACCATTTATTTATCCATTCTCTTATTGTTTCTGAGTTTTAGCTATTATGAATAAAGCTGATATAAACATTCATGTACAAGTCTTTGTGTAGGCATGTTTTCATTTTTCTTGGCTAAATAACACTCAGAAGTGAACTTGTTGGGTTGTATGGTAAGCAAATGTTAAACTTTATAAGAACCTGAGAAAGATTTCTCCAAAGTGGCTGTACCATTTTACACCCCTGATGATAATGTATTAGTATTCTGGTTTCTCCATGTTCTCACCAACATTTGGTGCTGTTAGTCTTTTGATTTCAGCCATTCTAGTGGAAGTGTGGTAGAATGTCATTGTGTTTTCTATTTGCATTTCTCTGATTACTGAAGATGTTGAGGACTAGATATCTACCATTGCGAAGTGTCCATTCAAGTTTGTGCCCCCTTTTACAATGGATTTTTCTTTTTATTGTTGATTTGTAGGAGTTCTTTATATATTCTGGATGTAAGTCCTTTGTCAGCTACATGTACTATACGTATATTTTTCCAAGCCTGTACATTACCTATCCATTTTGTTAATAATGTCTATGGATGAACAAAACATATAAATTTTGATAAAGCTCAATTTATCAATTTTCTTTTATTATTAACGCTTTTTATGCTCTAAGGCATCTTTGCCTTCCCCTAGGTCATGAAGCTATTCCCTCATTTTTTATGCTAGAAACCTTATGGCTTTGGCTTCTACTTCTAGTATGCTAGGAACATGGAAGAGGAATTTGTCCCTCTGAAACAGGTTTTATGGAACAGGCTATCAGATTTAGAGAGAATGGAGAATAGAAATTAGGACTGCTTGGTAGGGCCAGGCACGGTGGCTCATGCCTGTAATCCCAGAACTTTGGGTGGCCCAGGCAGGAGGATATCTTGAGCTCAGGAGTTCAAGACCAGCCTGTGCAGCATAGTGAAACCTCATCTCTACGAAAAATAATAATAAAAAAATTAGCTGCATGTGGCAGCGCATGCCTGTAGTCCCAGCTACTCAGGAGGCTGAGGTGGGAGGATCCTTGAGCCCTGGGAGATCGAGGCTGCAGTGAACTGTGATTGCACCATTGCACTCCAGCCTAGGCAACAAGCAAGATCCTGTCTAAATAAATAAATAAAAGGACTTCTTTGTATGTATCTGCAAAAGAAAAAAGCTATGAGGGCTGACAAAAGTTGGGGGGGGTGTAATAAAAATAGAATGCATAACCTCCAAACCACTATAGGTAAAATAAATTGATCTAACACAAAGCCGGAGGTGGGCGGGGGGGAGGGGGGGCGCAGGGAAGGAGCAAAAAAGTATGGTAAGCAGAAAATGCAAAAACAAATGGCATAAATAAATCCAAATATATTGTAATGACAATGTGAATTGGTTGCATTCACTTAAAAAGAGACAGTGACTCTCAGATTGTGTTAAAAAGAAAAATATACCTCTATACTGTATTAAATAAGATGGAAAAAGATAAATCAGGTGAAAACTAATAAAAAGAAAACAGAAGCTGCATTATCAATAGAAGACAGAGTAGAATTTCAGACTGAAAGGACTAAAGGACACAGAAGGATGCTTATTATTAAGTACGGTTATATTACCTAGAAAATATAACACTTACAATCTTTTATGTAGTTAACTATAGCTTCAAAATATGCAATGCAAAATATTATATATATATATATGGAAACATTGTTACATCTACAATCATAGTTGGGAGGCTTAGCACACCTTTATCAATAATCCACAGATTAGCAAAAAGATAGAGGATTTAAATTTCACAATCGATGAGCTTTAACTAATCTCTCTAATATGAACAACTTTGTACACAACAGAAAATAACATTCTTTTCAGATGCACTTGGTTTTAAAAAGTGCCAAGGTATTAGAACATGCTTATTCAACAGTTAAATCCCATCAATTTCTTTTTTAAAAAAGTGGAAAGAGTACTCATAGGGGTCATATTTATTATTCATAATTTATTTATTTAGCAAATATTTATTGAGTGCTTACTATGTTCCAGGCCCTGTTTCAGGTACTGGAAATGTGGTAGCAAATAAGAAGCAATGTCTCAGTTCCCAAGGAGCTTACATCCTAGATAGAGGAATCAAATAATACATAAGTAAATGAATATGTGGTAAGTCCTGTAATGATTTCACATTGCATACCTGTATCAAAACATTTCATGTACCCCATAAATATATACATTTACTATGTACCCACAAAATTAAAAATAACAAAAATTTAAAAAAGGAAAGAAAGTCAAACTCAGTGATGCCATAGAAGCTGCAGGGATATTTTTAATTGCACAATTAAGAAATACCTTGAAGAGACACAATATAATGAAATAAAATTAGACATTAATGCAGTCCCCACACCGAATCCAAAATTTAAGAAAAAAAAAAGACTCTTTTAAATGACTCTTGGGTTAAAGAGGAAATAAAAATCATGACTTCAAATTATATAGATGAGAATGGAAATAAACCCACCAGATGTAAAACCTGGGATGAGGTTAGAGTTATTAAAGAGGGTCATTTATACACTCACATACATATTCTAAAATAAGGAAGATTTAAGATAAATTAACTAGACATTTAACTCAAGAATGTAGAAAAAGAACAGTAAATTGAATCTTAAGGAAATAGAAGGAAGGAAAAATAAAGATAAGAAAAAAGAAAACAAGACAAGAAGAAAAAATCACAATACAATTGATTGATACAAGTTATTTGAGAAAATTTTTTTGGCAATTCTGATCAAAGAAAAAAGAGACAATAAACAATATTGGGAATTATAATTATAGATATAAAAGGCAATAGGAAAAATATAAGAAAATACAAGTCAGAATTTTATAACACTCAAACTGAAATTTCAGACAAAATGGATCATATATTAAGAAAATACAACTAATCAAAACTGGCTCAAGAAGTAGAAAACTTGAATAGAACAATAAAGAGATAAAAATTTTACTTCAGGCTGGGCATGGTGGCTCACGCCTGTAATCCCAGCACTTCGGGAGGCCGAGGCGGGTGGATCACTTGAGGTCAAGAGTTTGAGGCCAGCTTGGCCAACATGGTGAAACCTCGTCTCTACTAAAAATACAAAAATTAGCCCGACATGGTGGCACGCACCTGTAGTCCCGGCTACTCAGGTAGCCGAGGCATGAAAATCATGTGAACGGAGGTTGCAGTGAGCCAAAATCGTGCCACTGTACTCCAGCCTGGGTGACAGAGCGAGACTCCATCTCAAAAAAACAAACAAAAAAAAACTTACGCTTAAAAACAAATAACAAAAGGAAAGACAGACAATTACCATGCTCAGACTATTATTTTTAGAAAAGTTCTTCCCCAAGCCTTTAAGGAATGGAAAAATTCTCTTGTTATATAAACTAATTCCAGAACACAGAAAACTTCCTAACGCATTTCATAAGGCTAGTATAATTATATTATGCATTTCATAAGGCTAGTATAATTATATTATAATACCAAAAACTGAAAAAGGATGGTACACAGAAAAAGAAAACTATAAACTGATCTCATCTACAAAAATGTAAAACCAGATGTTAGCAAATTGAAATCCAGCAGTTTATTAAAAAAAATTGTCACTACCGTGTGAGGTTTATTGCAAGAATTCCAAGGTGGTCCAATATTTAAACATTTTTATTGTAATCTACTATATTAAAATCATTAAAATATGATAATCTCAATAGGAACTATAAAATTTTTTGTTGAAATTAAACATCCATTCCTGATAACAACTCCTGGCATTCTAGGAATAGAAGTTTCCTTAACTTGGCAAAGGATTTGTGTAGGAGATGCATAGAAATATTGTACTTAATGATGAAACATGAAAAGCATTCCCATTATATTCAGGAGCTAGACTCTGACTATAAGGATGTCTGTTATCCCCTTTACTATTCAACATTACTCTGGACTTCTTGTTACATATAATAAGATGAAAAGATAACATGAATAGTATAAAATATCAGAAAGGAAAAATATTAAACTGTCATTTACAGACAATATAAATGTCTTTTGAGAAAATCAGAAAATCAACTGACAAACTTTTATAACTAATAATACAAATTCATTAGGGTGGCCTGATACAAGGTCAACATTCAGAAATTGTAGCTTTGCTTTGCACCAGCAATACACAAATGGAAAATGGATAAGAAGCTTCTATGTTAGAATAGAGGGAAGATACCATTTCACCGGATCTCTCCTAATATTTAACAAAATGCAGAAAAAACAAAACAGCAGAAGAGTGGAGATGATCATCAGCAACCAAAGAAAGGGGCACATTCCAATGATGTAAACTTCAAAATATCTCAGCCGAGTAAAGAAACAGGAGATTCCAGAACTGGGCATTGTGGTGCAGTGTAACCAGGCTCTTCCATTCCTCAGAAGCCATATAAGATACAGCAAGCACAAGACAAAGAATCTAAACAAGAAAAAAGCATACCACAAAGAACAGAAGGAAATTTCCAAGTACTTTAAGCTGTAGAAAAACTTAATAAGAATATGAACTTAATAAAACAAGAATGCAAAGATGAGATGTGAAAACAGCAGAATTAGGTAAAAAGGAAGATTGCAAACTAAAGAACCCATTAGGACAAAACAACATTATAGAATAAATTATAAATAGAGTGAAATAGAAACATGTGGCTAAAAATTGAATTATGGACAGAGGAAGGGCTTCAGATAATTACATTGATGGGAAATGAAAAAATTAAAGGAAATAACTATATGTACATATATATGTATATACATACACACACATATATATATATATTCTTAAGAAAGAATAAAATGTTTAGATCTAAAGAGCATAACATGTCCTGGGAAGTTTGATTGTCATTTGAAAGTTTGTTATTTCACAGTGCTAGAATCTGAGATGATATTTTATCTTATTCTGTGTACTTTATTGCATTGCATTGCTTCTTTATAATGAGCATGCATCATTTTTATAAAAACAGTGAAATCATTTTTCTAAAAAATGTAGAGAGAATATAATGTGCAAAAAGCCACATTCACAATATTAACAAAAACTATGAAATATTGGGGAATACAGCTAATAAGAAATGTATAAAATCTGTAAAGAAAACCACACACACACACACACACACACACGAAAAATGACAGTTTTCCTGAAGAGCACAAAAGAGGATATGAATAAATTTTTAAAATACTACATGACCCTGGGTGAAAATACTTTATTACTAAGATTTTAATGATTCCTTAAGTTGATCTATAAATTCCTTTTTATTTTTATTTTTTTTGAGACAGAGTTTTACTCTGTTGCCCAGGCTGGAGTGCAGTGGCACAGTCTGGGCTCACTGCAACTTCCACCTCCAGGGTTCAAGCGATTTTCATGCCTCAGCCTCCTGAGTAGCTTGGACTACAGGTGTGGGCCACCACTCCTGGCTAATTTTTGTATTTTTAGGAAAGACAAGGTTTTACCATGTTGGCCAGGCTGGTCTTGAACTCCTGACCCCAAGTGATCCACCTGCCGTGACCTCCTAAAGTGCTGGGATTACAGGCATGACCCACCACACCCAGCTTAATCTATAAATTGGATGCAATCCTAATGAAAAGTCCAAAAGATTTTTTAAAAATGAAACTTGGAACTTCACTTGAAATGCCCAAGGATATCCAAAAATAGTTGGAAAAAGCAGGGCAATGAAGGATTTGTCTTCCCCGACACCAAAACTTGCTACAAAACGACACCATGTAAAAGTGTGATATTGAGGCAGTTTATAACTATATATCTATATATTATCAGTGAAACAGAAAAGTTGATGAAACAGATCTGAATATAAATGAGAATTTAACATATGGTTAAGTTAGCTCTTTAAATTTATTGGGGAATAATGGACTATTATATGAATGGTGCTAGGATTTGGAGACACACACACACACACACACACACACACACATGCAACGACCCAGAAGCTATACAAGAAAAAGTTAATGTTTTGACCACATCATAATGTAAAAATTCTGGAGTTAGGTGCCATGGCTCCAGAATCCAAAGTGCTGGGATTATAGCCCTGGCTCATGCCTGTAATCCCAGCACTTTGGGAGGTCTGGGTGGGAGGATCTTTTGAGACCAGGAGTTTGAGAACAGCCTGGGGAATATAGTGAGACCCTGTCTCTACAAAAAATAAAAATTAGCTGGGCGTGGTGCCACGCATTTGTAGTCCTAGCTACTAAGGAGACTGAGGCAGGAAGATCGCTTAAGCCCAGGGGTTCAAGGCTGCAGTGAGCTATGATCACGCTACTGCAGTCCAGCCTGGGCGACACAGCGAAACCCTGTCTAAAAAAGTAAAAATTCTGAATGTCAAAAATACCATAAAATTAAGATGTTAGTGATAGATTGAGAAAATATATGTACAACCTATGTAATAGAAAAATAACTAATATACAGAAATGTGTAAAGAACTACAAACCAGTGAAAAAAATACAGCTGAATAGGAAAATACTCAAAGGATATTAACTAATACTCAGAGAAGAAATGCAAATGGATATTAAGCATGTGAAATTATGCTCAAGATAATAGATATTTAGGAAAATGTGAATTAAAAGGACAATCTTGGCCAGGTGCAGTAGCTCACACCTGTGTGATCCCAGCATTTTGGGAGGCCGAGGCAGGTGGATTGCTTGAGCTCAGGAGTTCGAAACCAACCTGGGCAACATGGCAAAAACCTGTCTATACCAAAAGTACAAAAATTAGCTGGGCATGGTGGCACACGCCTGTAGTCCCAGCTACTGGGGAAGCTGAGGTGGGAGGATCACCTGAGCTCAGGAAGGTCGAGGCTGCAGTAAACTGTGATTACATCACTGCACTCCAGCCTGGGCAACAGAGTGAGAACCTATCTCAAAACAAAACAAAAAAAGGACAATCTTTTGTTGACTCTTATATTGGCAATAATTACTAATACAGACGGTCCCCAATTTATGACAATTCAACCTATGATTTTTTTGCTTTAATTGATGGTGCAAAAGCAATACACATTCAGTAAAATCTGTACTTCAAGTACTCATACAACCATCCTGTTTTTCTTTCAATAAGTATTCAATAAATTATGTGAGATATTCAACACTTTATTATAAAATAGGCTTTGCATTAGATGAGTTTGCCGAACTGTCAGCTAATGTGAGTGTTCCGAGCATTTTTAAGGTAGGCTAGGCTATGATGTTTGGTAGGTTGGATGTATTAAATGCATTTTAGATTTATGGTATTTTCAACCTATGAGTTTATTTGGACATGACCCCATTATAAGTTGAGAAACATTTGTACACAGTGTGCATGAGGGTGTGGGGAAATAGATCCTGTCTTATGTTTGATGTAAATTGGCCAAGCCTTTTTGGAGGACAGTTTGGTGGTATATCCATTAACTATATAAAATCTCACATCCTTCTTTTGGCAACATCAAATGTATAAAATCTCATACATTTAAGCAAATAATTATATTTATAGTAGAATATCCTAAAGAAATTCTTCTACCTGTTGGCAAAGCTGTATGTGCCAGATTGTTCATTATAACCTTACTTTATTAGCTCCAGATCCAGAACTCATAATATGCAGCAGTTAAAAAGAATAATATGCAGCAATTAAAAAGAATGAAGCAGCTTTAAATGTACTGGTATGTAGAGCTCTTTGAGACATAATTTTAAATGAAAAAAAAGCAAGTTGCAAAACAGTATGTTAATTATGATCCTGGCCAGGTGTGGTGGCTCACATCTGTAATCCCAGCACTTTGAGAGGCCCAGGTGGTCGAATCACTTGAGGCCAGGAGTTTGAGACCAGCCTGGCCAACATGGTGAAACCCAGTCTCTACTAAAAATACAAACATTAGCTGGGCATGGTGGTGCGCACCTGTAATCCCAGCTACTAGGGAGGCTGAGGCATGAGAATTGCTTGAACCTGAGAGGTGGAGGTTGCAGTGAGCCAAGATCGCACCACTGCACTCCAGCCTGAGTGAAAGAGCAAGACTCCATATTAAAAAAAGATCTCATTTATATATTTTAATAAGACATGTATGTGTATATTATATATACAAAAGGTTAACACACCAAACTTAAAATGGAGAGGTAACTGTGATTTGGGTGAGGATAGGGGAGTGAAAGTGGTACTAGTGCTTTTTCTGGGTTTGAATTTTCTTTTCTTTTCAAAGACAGGGTTTCACGCCATTGCCAGTCTGGAGAGCAGTGGTGCAATCATAGTTCACTGTAACCTTGAATTCCTGAGCTCAAACAATCCTCTTGCCAAGTAGCCTCCCAAGTAGCTAGGACCACAGGCATGCACCACCAAGCCCAGCTATTTTTTTTTTTTAATAGACAGGGTTTCCCTATGTCGGGAAACCTATGTAGGGTGGTCTCAAACTCTTGGCCTCAAGTAATGCTTTTGCCTCAGACACCCAAAGTATTGGGATTATAGGCATGAGCCATCACACTTGGCCTTGGGTTTGAATTTTATACTAGAATTGTACTCTTGTGGAATTTGTATGTAAAATAAACAGCAAATAATAAAACACCCCAATTATCTTTCCACTGGGATACACAGACCTAACTCTATCAGTCACATTGTATAAATATAACATGAGTTATTTAATCTCTCCTCTATCAATAGCCATTTTATGTTGCGTCAGGTTTTTTTTTTTTTTTTTTTTGACAGAGTCTCACTCTGTCACCCAGACTGGAGTGCAGTGGCGTGATCTCGGCTCACTGCAACCTCCATCCCCTGGGTTCAAGCGATTCTCCTGACTCAGCCTTCTGAGTAGCTGGGGTTATAAGCGCCTGCCACCGTGCCCGGCTAATTTTTGTATTTTTAGTAGAGACTGGGTTTCACCATTTTGGCCAGGCTGGTCTTGAACTCCTGACCTCGTGATCCACCTGCTTCGGCCTCCCAAAGTGCTGGGATTACAGGTGTGAGCCACCGCGCCCGGCCGCGTCAGTTTTTTTAAACCTTACAAGCACTGCAAAAAAAAAAAAAAAAAAAAAAATTCTAGTATATATATCTTTGTGAAACTGTGTAGGCATATAGGTTGGCTAAATTCCAAGGAATAGAATTATTGAGTCAAAGAATTTGTGAAATACTATAGTTATCATTTAATAGAGTTTGCCAAATTGCCCTATATAAAAAGGTTGCATCAATATCTGCCTCCAACAGAGTAGAGGAGTGCCCATTTCCTGACAAACCAGTCAACAATATTATCAAGTTTCTAAACTTTGAGAAAATCATACTTGAAACATGGTAAGGCATAGTTGCTTTGATTTGCATTTCTTTGTTTGAGCATCTTTTCATATGTTTATTAGTAATCTGTATTTCTTTTCTGTGAGCAAATCTGTTCATGTCTTTTGGCATATTTTTCTATTGGGTTGTTTATCATTTTACTAATGATCTGCAAGAGCTTTTAGATTCTTACAAGTTAGCCTTTTGACAGTCAATGTTTATGGTTTTTTTTTTTTTTTTTTTTTTTACTTTACCAAAGTTTAAAATTTTTATGCAATTAATTTATCAATATTTTCCTTTGGTGGAGAAAGTAAGTTCGTCACTTTCAATTGAGTTCTGAAAAGCCATTAGCAAGATTGTAAGGCACTAGGACTTCCTTTCTTGGCTCCTGAAAGGGCCTCCTCCACACAGGGGCCCCTCACAGTGGAGTCCCTCCCTCTGGGGTGTCATATTTCAATGTTCTAAGAAAGAGGCTGCCTGGAGGGTCTATATTTGGAGTATGACTCCTCAGTAGGGACAGGTGAATGTGTGGGGACTAACTTCTGCATATTTGGTCCCTGAGTTTTGGGATTATTCTGAGGGGCTATGGGAGGTGCAGTGAAGTTGTAACACAAGGCAGGACATGAAAAAACTTCTTTTTCTTGGCAATTGCTTGGGATCCTGTACATTGCCCTTCCACTTCTGAGGGAAAAAAAAATGACACGGACATCAGGTGTGTTGCAGTGATTCACAGTCATCCACAGACCCTCACCACCATCTCCACTGGAAAATATTGAACACTCGCCACTGCTAGGGTAATGTGTAGTACATGAATGGCAGACACCGGCGAAATCTCAAGTGTTATGATGGATGAAAATTCCACCTGTTAAGCCTCCTTTCCATCCAAGCTCTAGCAGTTGGTCGTTCCATGGGTGTGGTAAGGCTGATCTGATTACATGCTTATGTAAAATCCAAATAAAGCCCCTTGAATGGAAAACAGGTTAATTTGGGAAGTCACTAGTAAAGCAGGTTAATTTTGTAAGTCACTAGTAAAGCACTAGGCTCATCAGGAGTTGGGTCTTAAATATATCCTCTAGGAGTCTTCTCTGAAGGTCTTAGACACCTGAAAAAAGACGCTGAGTTCAGCCAGAACTTCAAAAGTTACAAATCACCTGTGTAAAATTGTCAAGATTAGAAAACGAAATGTCTTTCGAAAGATTAACTTATAGATCATATTGAAAACGTGCTGGTTTTGTTTAGGACAATTTTGTATTTAAAATGTCAAGAATTACTAGTCAGTTTTGAAAGCTGTAAAATAGTTTGCAGTAACTAGAAGACATTTTAAAATGTGGCACAAAATAATGTAAACAAAAGAATGAGTCTTTTGTTATTTTTACACCCTGAATATTTTTTGTGTCAAATGAAAATGGCTATACTGTATTTTCTGATTACAAAATTAGAAAAAAAGGTCATATTAAAAGAAAAAAAAAGGAACACAAAAAAGAAAATTAAAGCTCTGCTTGCACCTTCTGCTTTCCCTCCTGATACCCCCTTCCACAGCCCATTTGGTGCAGGCATTGTTCTTAGAGACGGCAGGTCATGTAGGGGGCGGGTGGGGAGTGCTGGTCTTATAGCCTAAGAGAGAAAGAAGTGATTACTCAAAGAAGAAACATAAAAGGCCACAGCCAAGGGCCGGGAGTGGGTAGGGGGATGCAGACCCTCCCCTGTAACTGAAGATGGGTAAACTCCAACCACAAGGCGATGATGCCACTTGTGGGCCCTCAGATTGGAGAGGACGGAGATGAGTGACAACGGCGTGCGCACTGGGGCGCCGAGCACAGACCAGAGAAGGGGGATGTCTGTGCGTGCGGAGTGGAGGAGGGGGGAGTTCCTGGTGACTGGCCGCCGGCCCTTGGTGGGTGGTAGGGGGTGGTGGGGAGGAGGGCGAGCTCGGCGGTGACGCGTGGTCCTCACGTGACCCGGAGCTGCAGAGCTACGCAGCCTTCGGTGCAGTCGTCACTCGCATCTGGCTACCAGCTCCCCGCTGCCCTGCGCTCGGCGGGCTGGCATCGGGCCCGGGAAAAGCGGAGCAGGTAAGGGCCCCGGGGCCCGCGCGCCCTGGCTGGGCCGGCAGAAGCTCACTGACCCCGGCAGCGGTTACAGGGCTTGAGGGCGCGGTGGTCTATGCTGCCTCAAGTTCGAGGAGCCTTTGCCTAGACCCCTTGCCCCCGCCTACATCTGTGCAGGCGAACCGTGGGCTTTGATTTGTGGGGAGATTGTCTCTGCCAGAGGGAAATACAGAGATTGAGATGCCCATCGCTCTAATCACTGGCCACACATGTCCGCTCGCTTCCTGCTCAATTTAGTGGAAGGGATGCGCCACGGTGGCGTTTGCAGAGAAAATGGTGGGCCTTAGAGACTGGACGGTGGGGTTGGTAAGGGTGGCGTCTCAGACTGTGGGGAGGGACGTTTGATAACCAGGTTCCTGAACCCGGAAAGGCGAGTATTGGGATCTATGTCCTGGGCTCTAGACCAACACTAAGTGGTTTTACTCTCTCCTGTCTGTCGGACAGTAGTTCGGTGTGGCACTGTTTGCGGCGAGGAGAAAGGAAGGAGAGGAGAAAACTGCACTGGATCAAGGAGGTTAGTGTGAGTACAGGCACTATTTAAACCATTGGAGTTCTATATGAATTCTATGACAGGAACTTAGGTGCGGCTGTCTGATTGGGATGTGGGGTGGGGCTAGCTTGGGGACTTTCCCTAAACTGCATTTTACTTACCAAGCTTAGGACTTTTAAATTGTATGCTGAAGACCAATAAAGACAGAAAACTTTTCTACAGATGCTTTTATTTGCATTTCAGATAATATTGAGAAAAAGATAAATTGTATTAAAGAATATTACTTTTTTTTTTTTTTTAGATGGCCTTTGGCAGGGAAGGATAGTGATTTTGTAGAAGCTAAAGGCTTCCCCTACAGCTTTTCTCTTCTGCTGGAGACTCCTAGAGATAGGTTGAAAGGGACGTGGACAGCAGTAGGTTGTGGTTCTAGAGTATGGGATCTGGGGGCTCCCATCTCTCCTGCCATCCTTCAGTTTTCCAGATCCCTCTACCTACCTGACTATCTTGGTGGAGGAAATGGTGGGCTTTTGGGGAAATCCCTAGAACCCTACAGGTGGTTTTAAAATAATTTGCCTTGTCGGGCCTAGTGGCTCTTGCCTGTAATCCCAGCACTTTGAGAGGCCCAAGCAAGAGGATTGCTTGAGCTCAGGTGTTCAAGACCAGCCTGGGCAACATAGCGAGACTTGGTCTCTACATATAATTTAAAAATTAGCTGGGTATGGTGGCACAGTCTGTAGTTCCTGCTACTCGGGAGGCTGAGGTGGGAGGATCTTTTGAGCCTGGGAGGTCGAGACTGTGGTGAGCCATGATCATGCCACTGCATTCCAGCCTGGGTGACAGAGTGGGGCCCTGTCTCAAAATAAATAAAAAATAAAATAAAATAAAATAATGTGCCTCTGTCTGTTGCCTTTTACTTTTCCTGCCTCCCTTTTCCATCCTTCCCATTTCAGTGCTGGGGAAGCCCCAGGCTTTTTTTTTTTTTTTTTTCTGCCAGCAAATGGGTCTCTAAATCCAGGCAAGTAGGTACAGGGACCTATGTCTTAGATGGTAAGTGTCACAAGTACTTAACATCCACTTTCTTCTTTTTCTCCATCTGTTCCAAGGTCTTCCCATAGGCCTGCAGTAGGGCTGTTTACCATTGGAAGCAAGGGAAAGAGGAGGAGACCAATCTAGAAGCATGGAGGTTGGTGTGAAGCGGGGGTAGTCTCTGGGGATGACAAGAGAGGGTGGGCATAGGAGGTGGGTGAGATTTAAGAGGATCTCAGTGGAGTGCTGGATTGCCACAGTGCTGCCATGCCTCCTATGGATTTCAGTGCAGGAAATGATAGGAATATAGGGGTAAGGGTGGGCTGGAGTATGACTGGGGGAAGACTTGATGGGGGGACCATGAGATGGTACACATTAGTATATAGAACCTGGGCTCTGGCGAGGCAGGCATTGGGGTCAGGGATCAGGTTGCTTGTCTGTTCTACCAGGGACTCGGTTTCCATTACCTACTCTTTGTTTACTTGTCCATAGATCTGCCTGCATGTCTGCTGCAGGGCTTAAGATCACTGGAAGCAAAGAAACAAAGAGGAGATTGCTCCTGATCAGTATAGACTGGTAAGAGTGTGGGGACTGCCTGAGTAGACCTCTAAAGTGGGTTAGTGGAGACCAGTGTGCATCCAGTAAGGACCAGTGACCAGTCTGGAGGATGAGGATCCTCAGTCTCTCCTTTTCCAGCCACCTTTCCCACCATCCCTGTCATTTACTCCATACCCTCACCTGAATTCTGGTACAGGGAAAAGAGTGTGACAGTGTCTTGGGGAGTGGGGTGGACTGAGAAACGTAGAAAGGTAGTTTGCTAATAATATGCCTGTCCCATCAAGAACAAACTCTCTACTCCCATCTGTCCCTCCATCTGTCTGTCTGTCTCTAGGTCCAGAGATCTCATGAATTTATATATCTACTTTAGGGTGTATTGCCAAGAGAAGCAAGAGGAGAGGAGGGAACTGCCTCGGATCATTACAGGTTGGTATGAGGGTGGGGCCCTGTAGACAGGTGACCAGAGTAGGTCCAGTAGAAATCAAAGTCTGGGGCTTCTCGGTTGCTCTCATTTATCTTCAGACCTCCTACCATCCTTTCCACTGTTCATTTGGTGTATGGAAATGTGTATAGAAGTATCTTGGAAGAAAATTATTGGGCATTGGGGAAGGTGGAGAGAGGATGAAATAAGAGGAATGGAGAGGCTGCTAATCATCCTCTCTTCCACCAAGCACATGGTTCTACCCTTTTCTGTTCCTCTGTGTATCTATCTGTATGATGCAACAAAATCAGAAGAGAAATTTTAGTCCATTTCCTTCCTCCACTTCTAGGTCCACCTCCAGAGGCAGCTGTAGTGGCCTTTGAGTGGCTGAAGACCAGCACCCTCACAGGCCTACACCCACAACTACCGCTCTCTTTACCCCAGCCCGAGTGCACTCTACCATACCTTGTTCGTGCTTTTAGCAGGGGTGATTACATGGGCCGCATTCAGGAAGTGGGCTGGGTGACTGCAGGACTGGTGATCTGGGCTGGCACCTGCTACTACATTTACAAATTTACCAAGGGAAGAGCCCAGAGTGTGAAGACTCTTGCCAGAAATGGATCCACAGTTAAGATGGAGACTGTGGTTGGGGTACAGGGCCAGACCTTGGCCATAAGTGAAGCAGAGATTAAGACTAAACCCCAAGCTGAGATTGGAGCAGAAACTGGAGCAAGAAGTGGGCCTGGGGCTGAAGTAGAGACCAAGGTCACTGCTATAGCCATACAGAGAGCCAACTCTCAGGCCAAGGCAATGGTTGGGGCAGAGCCAGAGACTCAATCTGAGTCCAAAGTGGTGGCTGGAACACTGGTCATGACAGAGGCAGTGACTCTGACTGAGGTCAAGGCCAAAGCCAGGGAAGTGGCCATGAAAGAAGCAGTGACCCAAACTGATGCTGAGGCTGGCAAAATAGTTAAGAAAGAAGCAGTGACGCAGACCAAGGCTAAAGCTTGGGCGCTGGTTGCCAAGACAGAGGCCAAGAGAGAAGCAATGACCCAGACCAAAGCTGAAACTCATATATTGGCTGAAAAAGAGACAGAGATTAACAGAGTAATGGTTACACAGAGTGAGACCTTGGCAGTACCCAGGGACGTGGCCAAGATGGGGGCCACGAACAAGACTGGAATTGTGGATGAAACCAAGACAAGAGCTCTGGAAGAGACTGTGAGTGTGGCTAAGACTCAGTCTGAGGCCAGGCCTGGTGCCACAGTTGATGCTAGGGGAAATCCCAATGGCATGTCCAGGGAGGTGGCTGGAGTGGACATGAAGTCCTGTGCACAGTCTCAGGCTGTGACCAAGATCCAGGGTGATGACATGCCTGGTACTGGGGTTGAGGACATGGGGAATTGTAAAACCATGTCTAGGGCAGAGTCTGGGGCAGACACCAGGGCTTCTGCTCAGCCTCAAATTGTTGCCAAAACCCAGACTGAGGCCATTCCTGGGGCAAAGATTGATGCCGGGGGTAACACCAATGCCATGTGTAAGGTGGGGGCAGGGGCAGATGTGAGAGCTTGTATACAACCTCAGACTGTGGCCAAGAAACAGGCTGAGGTGACGTCTGGTGCCAGGGTTGATGGTAGGGGAAATACCAATGTCATATCTAAGGCAATAACTGGAGCTGACATGAGAGCTGCTGCTCAGCCTCAAGCTGTTGCCAGTACTCACGCTGAGGCCATGTTTGATGCCAAGGTTAAGAACAGAGGCAATCCCAATGCCATGACTAAAGCAGGGGCCAGGGCAAACTTGAGGGCCAATTCCCAGGTTGAGGCCTTGCCTGATGCCAGGGATAAGAGCAGAGGCAATCCCAATGTTACGGCTAAGGTGGGGGATGGGACAGACATGTTGTCCTGTACACAGCCTCAGCTTGTGGCCAGTGTTCAGGCTGATACCTTGTCTGATGGCAGAATTAAGGTCAAGGGCAATGTCAATACCATGCCTAAGGAAGGAGCTGGGGTGGATATGAAGGCTCAAGGTATGGCCCAGAGCCAGGGTGAAGCCTTACCTAATACTAGAGGTAAGGCTAGGGGCAAAGCCAAAGCCAAGTGTAAGACAGGGGCTGGGATGGACATGAAAACCTGTACACAACCTCAGACTGGGGTCAAGACCCCAGCTGAGGCCTTGCTTGATTCCAGGGTTGATGGTAGGGGCAATCCTAATGCCACTTCTAAAGCCGGGACTAAGGCAGACCAGAGGGCCTGTGGTCAGCCCCTGGTTGTGGCCAATCCCCAGGGTGAGGCCTTGCCTGGTGCCAAGAATAAAGTCAAGGGCAATCCCCATGCTGTGCTTAAGGTGGGGGCTGGAGAAGGTGCAACAGACTCTGCCCAGCCTGAGGCAGTGGTCAGTTCCCAGGGTGAGGCCTTGCTTGGTACCAAGAATAAAGTTAAGGGTAATCCCAATGTTGTGCCTAAGGCAGAAGTTGAGGCAGGTGCAATGGGTACTGCCCAGCTTCAGATTGTGGCCAGTTCCAAGGGTGAGGCCTTGCTTGATTCTAAGAATAAGGTCAAGGGTAATTCCAATGCTGTGTCTAAGGCAGGGGCTGGGACAGATACAACAGGCTCTGTCCGGCCCCAGATTGTGGCCAATTCCCAGGGTGAGGTCTTGCCTGGTGCCAAGAATAAGGTCAGAGGCAATCCCACTACTGTGCCTAATTCAGGTGTTGGGCCATATACAACAGACTCTACCCGGCCCCAGGCTGTGGCCAATTCTCAGGGTGAGGTCTTGCCTGGTGCCAAAAATAAGGTCAAGGCCAATCTTAGTGCTCTGTCTAAGGCAGAAACTGGGATGGGTGCAACAGGCTCTGTCCAGCCCCAGGCTGTGGCTAATTGCCATTGTGAGACCTTGCCTGGTGCCAAGAATAAGGTCAGGGGAAATTGGAACGCTGTGTCTAAGGCAGGGGCTGGGATGGATACAAGGGGCTCTGCCCAGCCCCAGGCTGTGGCCAATTCCCAGGGTGAAGTCTTGCCTGGTGCCAAGAATAAGGTCAAGGGCAATCCCAATGTCGTGTCTAAGGCAGGGGCCAGAGAAGATACAGTGGGCTCTGCCCAGCCTCAGGTTGTGGCCAACTCCCAGCGTGAGACCTTGCCTGGTGCCAGGAATAAGGTCAAGGGCAATTCCAATGTTGTGTCTAAGGCAGGGGCCAGAGAAGATACAATGGGCTCTGCCCAGCCTCAGGTTGTGGCCAACTCCCAGCGTGAGACCTTGCCTGGTGCCAGGAATAAAGTCAAGGGCAATTCCAATGCTATTTCTAAGGCAGAGGCTGGGGCAGGCATAATGGGCTCTGTCCAGGTCCAGGTTGTGGCCAGTTCTCAGGGTGAGGTCTTGCCTGGGGCCAAAAATAAGGTCAGGGGAAATTCCAATGCTGTGCCTAAGGCAGAGGCTGGGGCAGATACAGTGGGCTCTGCCCAGCCCCAAGCTGTCGCTAATTCCCAGAGTGAGACCTTGCTTGGTGCCAGGAATAAGGTCAAGGGCAATACCAATGCTGTGCCTAAAGCAGGGACTGGGGCAGGCACAAGGCACTCTGCCCAGTCTCAGATTGTGGCCGGTTCCCAGGGTGAGACCTTGCCTGGGGCAAGGGACAAGGCTATGCCCAGTTCTGAGGCAGAAGCCACAGCAGAAGATGAGGTCTATGCAAAGCCTGAGTCTGAGGCCATGCCCACTTCTGAGAGTGAGGGTGGGTCAGGCACTCAAGCCTGCAGAAAGACTCAGCCTAACATCCATGACTACTACTGGAATGGGATTGGTGTTGAAGATTGGATTGCTGCTGAGCGGTGGATCAAATTTAGGTTTCAGACCATGGATGGAGACTGGGAAAATAGCGTGTCCTGGGCTGATGATGAGAATGAAGCCAGTATTGGGTCCTGGAGTGGGGCTAGTGATAAGGCTGGGATTATTCGGTCTTGGGCTGTGGCTTGTGATGAGACCAGTGTTAAGTCCTGGGCTGGGGCCAGGGCTGAGAATGTGGTTGGTATTGGGACTTGGGCTAGAGCTGGGGAGCAGGCCAGTGGAGGGCTCTGGGCTGGTGGTCAGACTAGTGAGGGGACCTGGGCTGGGGACAAGGCCAGTGGAGGAGCCTGGACTGGGGCTGAGAACCAGGCTAGTGGGGGATCTTGGGCTCTCACTGGGAATCAGGCCATTGGAGAGCTTTGGGCTGCGGGTCAGGCCAGTGATGGGTCCTGGCCTGGGGGACAGGCCAGTGGGGTGTCCTGGGTTGGGGAAGAGGCCATTGGAGGGTCCTGGACTGGGGCTGAGAACCAAGCCAGTGGAGGGTCTTGGGCTGGAGCTGGGGCTGGGAATATGAGTAGTGTTTCATACTGGGCTGGGGTTGTGGATCAGGCCGGTGGAGGGTCCTGGGCTGGGACTAGTGATCAATCTGGTGGTGGGTCCAAGCCTAGATTTGAGGATCAAGCCAGTGGAGAAGGGTCCTGGGCTGGGGCTGGTGGCCAGGCTAGTGGAGGGTCAATGTTGGGGCCTGAGGACCAGTCCAGTGGAAGGTCTTGGGCTGACACTGCAGACCAAGCCAGTGGAGGGTCTAGGCTGGGCCATGTAGATCAGTCCAGTGGTGGGGCCTGGGCTGGGACACTTGATCAGTCTGGTGGTGGGTCCAAGCCTAGATTTGAAAATCAGACCACTGAAGAAGGGTCTTGGGCTGGGGCTGGTGGCCAGGCTGGTGGAGGGTCCAAGGTGGGGCCTGAAGACCAGTCCAGTGGAAGGTCATGGGCTAACTCTGGGGACCAAATCAGTGGAGGATTCTTAGTTGGGATTGTGGACCAGGCCAATGGAGGGTCCTGGACTGGGGCTGGGCATCCAGCTAGTGTTGGGCCAAAGCCTATATTTGAGGATCAGGTCAGTGGCAGAGGGTCCTGGGCTGATGCCGGGGACCAGGTTGTTGGAGATTCTAGGCTGGGGCTTAGGGACCAGTCTAGTGGAGATTCCTGGGCTGGCACTGGGGACCAGGCCAGTGGATGGTTCTGTGTTTGCCCTGGGAGTCAGATGAATGGAGGGTCTTGGGGTGGGGCTAGTGGCCAGGATGTTGGAGGGTCTAGGCCAGGGCCCACGAGCCAGTCCAGTGCTGGGTCCTGGGATAGCACTGGGAGTCAGGTCAGTGGAAGCTGCTGGACTGGGGCTGGGGCTGTGGATCAGACTGGTGGTTGTTCCAAACCTGGATTTGAGGATCAGGCCATTGGAGGGGGGTTCTGGCCTGGTGCTGGGGACCAGACTGGTGGAGGCTCCAGGCCAGGGTCTGAGGATCAGTCCAGTGGAATAGGTTCCTGGGCTGTGACTGGTGGCCAGGTCCTTGGGGGAGCTAGGCCGGGGCCTGCAGACCAGTCCAGTGGTGGGTCCTGGGCTGGCACTGGGAATCAGTCCAGTGGAAGGTCCTGGATTGGGCCTGGGGATCAGGCTGGTGACTGTTCCAAGCCTGAATTTGAGGATCAGGCTTGTGGAGGAGGCTCCTGGGCTGGTGCTGGGAGCCAAGCCAGTGGAGAATCATGGGCTGGATCTAGGCCTGGGAATGAGGCCATTGGAGGGTCTAGGATGGGATCTGAGGACCAGGCCACTGGAGGATCCTGGGCTAGATCTGAGGACCAGGCCAGTGGAAGGTTCCAGGTCAGTTTTGAGGTGGAGGCCAACGAAGGATTCTGGTTTGGGCCTGGGGCTGAGGCCGTTATAGGGTCTTGGTGCTGGACAGAGGAAAAAGCTGATATTGTGTCCAGGCCTGATGATAAAGATGAGGCCACTACTGCATCCAGATCAGGGGCTGGGGAAGAGGCCATCATTTGTTCTAGGATTGAGGCTGAGAACAAGGCTAGTAGTGGCTCCTGGATTAGATCTGAGGAGGTGGCTTATATGGGCTCCTGTGTAGGGGCTGAGGCTGGGGCTGAGGCTGGGGCTGAGGATGAGGCTGGGGCTGAGGCTGAGGCTGGGGCTGAGGCTGGGGCTGAGGCTGGGGCTGGGGCTGGGGCTGAGGCTGAGGCTGGGGCTGAGGCTAGGGCTGGGACTGAGGCTGGGGCTGGGACTGAGGCTGGGGCTGGGGCTGAGGCTGGGGCTGGGGCTGGGGCTGAGGCTGGGGCTGAGGCTGAGGCTGGGGCTGAGGCTGGGGCTGGGGCTGGGGCTGAGGCTGGGGATGAGGCTGGGGCTGAGGCTGTGGCTGGGGCTGGGGCTGGGGCTGAGGCTGAGGCTGAGGCTGGGGCTGGGACTGGGACTGAGGCTGGAGCTAGGGCTGGGGCTGAGGCTGAGGCTGGGGCTGAGGCTGAGGCTAGGGCTGGGGCTGGGGCTGAGGCTGGGGCTGGGGCTGAGGCTGAGGCTGGGGCTGGGGCTGAGGCTCGGGCTGAGGCTCAGGCTGAGGCTGGGGCTAGGGCTGAGGCTGAGGCTGGGGCTGAGGCTGAGGCTGGGGCTGGGGCTGGGGCTGGGGCTGGGGCTGAGGCTGGGGCTGGGGTTTGGTCCTGGGATGGAGATGCAACCACTGTAGAGTCTAGGCTTGGGGCTGGGGAAGAAGCTGGTGTAGAGTCCTGGGCCTTGGCTAGGGATGTGGGAGAGGATGAGCTAAGTAGAGAGTCCAGCCCTGATATTGAGGAGATCAGTTTAAGGTCTTTGTTTTGGGCTGAGAGTGAGAACAGTAATACGTTCAGATCTAAGAGTGGGAAAGATGCCAATTTTGAGTCTGGAGCTGGGGATAACACCAGCATCAAGGATAAGTTTGAGGCTGCCGGTGGAGTTGATATAGGGTCTTGGTTCTGTGCTGGTAATGAAAACACAAGTGAGGACAAATCTGCACCTAAGGCTAAAGCCAAAAAGTCTTCTGAGTCAAGAGGCATATATCCGTCCATGGTCCCTGGGGCAGGAATGGGGTCATGGGATGGAGCCATGATCTGGTCGGAAACTAAGTTTGCACACCAAAGTGAGGCCAGCTTCCCAGTTGAAGATGAGTCCAGAAAGCAAACCAGGACTGGGGAAAAAACTCGGCCCTGGTCTTGCCGCTGTAAACACGAAGCTAATATGGATCCACGAGATCTTGAAAAACTCATTTGCATGATTGAGATGACTGAAGATCCTTCTGTTCATGAAATAGCCAATAATGCTTTATATAACAGTGCTGATTATCCTTATTCTCATGAAGTTGTTCGTAATGTAGGTGGAATTTCAGTTATTGAAAGCTTGCTCAATAATCCCTACCCCAGTGTTAGGCAGAAGGCTTTAAATGCACTGAATAATATCTCAGTGGCTGCCGAAAACCATAGGAAGGTTAAAACTTACTTAAACCAAGTATGTGAAGACACCGTCACCTATCCCTTGAACTCAAATGTGCAGTTGGCTGGACTAAGGTTGATAAGGCATCTGACTATTACCAGTGAATATCAGCATATGGTTACAAATTATATTTCAGAATTTCTTCGTTTGTTAACGGTGGGAAGTGGAGAAACTAAAGACCATGTTTTGGGAATGCTTTTGAATTTCTCTAAAAATCCATCTATGACAAAAGACTTGCTCGTTGCCAATGCACCAACATCACTGATTAACATTTTTAGCAAGAAAGAGACAAAGGAGAATATTCTTAATGCTCTTTCACTATTTGAAAATATAAATTACCATTTTAAAAGAAGAGCAAAAGCATTTACCCAGGACAAATTCAGTAAAAATTCCCTTTATTTCCTATTCCAACGACCTAAAGCATGTGCCAAGAAACTTCGAGCCTTAGCAGCAGAATGCAATGACCCTGAGGTGAAAGAGAGAGTTGAGCTATTAATAAGCAAACTCTGATTGGCTGTATGTTCCCAAACAAATTTGAGTAATATTTTGGTTTTGCACTCTGGAAGTAATGCACATTGTAAATTGCATTATAACTTTGAAACTGATGTTACCTATGATGGTCTATAGCTGGACCATTTTATGAACACCAAATGAATTCAAGCTTGTACTAAAAATACATGTGTTGATTTTTATCTTGTCTGGATTGAGATATTTTTAGTATGCTTCATGAGCAGAAACTGAATGGATTCTTCATAAGTAAGGTAATCTTTGGTCCTTTGTGTGGACTTATGTTTATACATTTAAGACTTTATTTTTATGTCATCAATAAAGTTGTGTGTTTTAAGCAGCAGAAAAAAGTCATTGTCCTTGTCCTTGAGTTTATGATCTGTTTGGAAAGGCAAGATATATGGAAACAAAAAGATAGCAATAAAACGGGGAGCTTCCAATCATGGCCAGATGCCTCCTATCAGTGTTTAGAGGCGGCAGAAACTGCTGCAGGCAACAGTGCTCAAGGAAAGTTTTATAAAGGAGGGGGATCCTTAGGTAAGCTGGGCTTCAAGGATACAAAAGGATCAGGAGGGCACTCAAGATGGAAGGAGTGATGGGAAAAAAGGCATGGAGATGGGAATCCTTCTGCAGAGAGAAGTGCTGGCCTGCTTGGAGTGCAAAGTATAGGGAGGGTAGTGACGAGAGGGAGAGAGAGTCAGGCAGTAGAGGTGAGTCCTGTTCGTGGAGCACCCCTAACTGCTAAACTGGGGTGTCTGAATATTACTACATCCACCCCTGGGAGACATCAAGGCCTTTTGTGACCAGAGGAATGACAAGATGAAAGGAAAACGATATGGTAGATTTATGTGCAGCAGGAGTCCAACCTGGGGCGGGGATAGGAGTGGTGACTGGAGATTGGAAAAACAGGAAGCTACCACAACTTAGTTCAGGCGTGAGATAATAAAGGTGTGAAATTTTACTGGAGGCCATGGGAATGGTAAGGAGAGGATGGACGTGAGAGGCCCTTTGAGCCAATAAGTGCTGAGATGTGTTCTGGAGACATACAGAGAGGACCAATTTTATTTTAGGGTCCTTGGGGCATTTGACAGAAAAATGTCCTCTTTGCCAATTCTGGTATCCATGTAAGTAAACAGTTACAACTTTGAAATAATAAGAAAGTATACTAGAAGAAAGAAGAAGTTTTAGTGCTTGTATCGGATTTCCTTTATAAGGTTGGTTAAGGTGGGGCCTTTATGGAACCATAGAGAGTGTTGTTGGGATACACATAGAAGATCTACCTCTCTCCCACCCCATAGTGAGGGTGAGGGTGTCGGGGGAGGACCACTCTCAAACTGCTGGTGGGAGTATACACTGGTACAAGGTCCATTGGAATATATGCATACCCTTTGACCCTGTAATTCCACTTGTAGAAATGTATCTTTAGGAAATAATCACATAATTGGCTTGTAGGAAGCTGTGCATCTTCAAACTGTTTTGAAGGGTGAAAAGTTGTAAACGACCCAAGTATCTCAAGATAGGCAGTCGGCTAAGCAAATTGATGTATGTCTACACATTTAAATATTATGCCGCTATTGAAAATGTTGATGGACATCTACATGTGCTTACATTAGAAATTCAGCATATAATCTTAAGTGGGAAAAATAGGCTGTAAAACCACATGCCATACATTTAATGAAGAAAAAGTATATATCTAAATTATCTTGCTACATACTCTGAGAATATTAATAGTTTTCTGTGGGTGTTAGACTGATGGGTGATTTCATTTGTTGTTTTTTCTCTTTCTTTCTTTCTTTTTTTTTGTTTTAAGACGGAGTCTCCCTCTGTCGCCCAGGCTAGAGTACAATGGCGCAGTCTGGGCTCACTGCAACCTCTATCTCCTGGGTTCAAGCGATTCTCCTGCCTCAGCCTCCCGAGTAGCTGGGATTACAGGCGCCTGCCACCACACCTGGCTTTTTTTTTTTTTTGTATTTTTAGTAGAGACGGGGTTTCACCATGTTGGCCAGACTGGTCTTGAACTCCTGACCTCAGGTGATCTGCCCACCTTGGCCTCCCAAAGTGCTGGGATTACAGGCGTGAGCCACCACGCCCAGCCTCATTTGTTTTTACTCATCTCTATTTATGATATTTATATAATAAGTGGAATTTTATGCATAATTTACTAACAAGGAAGAGGATGAATTCATATTAGGCAGGCCTGGTCAATAGTATTTGAGGGACCTGGAGCAAAAGTATAAATGGAGGCTCACGTATTTATGTCTACATATTTGGAAAGTATAACTTAAAATTTTAAATAAATATTATTTGTAAAGCAATAAGTGTTTTAAAATGTAAATCATATTAGGTATTTTAAAAATAAAACCATTCTCAACACTAGCATTCGATGGCGACCAACTTACTCTACTGTAAAAAAAATGATGTCACACTTGTAGTGGATTCTACCATCTGCTGCCCTGATCCTCCTTCAGGAATGAAAATCTTATTACTTTAATTGCCAGGAGTGCGGCAAGTAGACAGTCCTCAGCTGTCAGCCCTCTTCAGGAATTTCCTCAGCTGAAGAAAGCCACCTCCCCCAAGGTTACACCCCCTACCTGGGGGTATTTCACATCCAATTACTGATGGATATGGCCTTCTTGCCCCAAATTGGGACAGCTTAACTCCTCCTTCTGTCCAATCCTGCTTCCTTCTTTTCCCTTCCACAGGTGTTGATCCCAAGAGCATTCCCTAGTAAAAACCCTTCATGCTGAACTCTATCTCTGGGTCTGCTTCCTGGGAAGCTAACCTGCAACAGTTGGTACAAGAAGTGGTTCGAGAAAGCAAACACTGATGAAATTTTGGAGATGAATCACCTGCTACCCAGCTGTCAATGAAGACTCCATCATTGGTGGTAGGTGGAGTAGATAGGCCTCTGGAACATGGTAGCGGAGGAATTGTTAAAACTTTCAATGGTGGTTAACTGGGGTGGCATACTGGTAAAAGGGGACACATTAACTGGTGCCATTTATCAGACCTTTGAGAAATATGGAATATATTAAATATAAGGAAGGCCAGAAAATTGGGTGGCTGTTGCTAAGCAGATTGAGCTCTGGAAAAGAATAACAAAAAGCTGAATTAAATTAATCAACAATTGAAAGCTATGTTTGAAAGTCAGAGGGCTTTATTCATAACATATAAAGAGGCTCTCATCTTTTCCAGGTAGAAGGTGGAGAAATCTGAAGAGTAGACTCAGGATTTGTTAAAAGCAAGCTTCAAAGAAAGTTAAAATTCTAACCAAGACAAGTCTTCTATGCCGAGTTATGTGCCATGGTTAAGAAGGAATGGGACTCTGACACTTGGGATGGGGGACATCTGGATTGATGTCCCTAAAAATCTTATATCCCCAGATTCCCCTGAGCCCCTTGAGAAGTGTCCTACTCCTCCCTATTAAGGGCTGGCACTCCATCTTGCTTCAATATATGGAATCCTTTCCCCTGTAAGAGAACCTGGGTTTCCCTCAGAATCTGCCCTCACCTCCTATCCTGGCCACTGGGCCTATAACTAGGGTTAAGCCACAGCATAATCTAGCTGGTGATGTGCTGGGTGTAATAAGGAAAGAAAGAGAATACACCAACAAAGTTTCAGGACATAACCTAGCCAGCATGTACTAGAAGGTGCTGAGAGAGTAAGTATGGCATCAAATTCTGAGGAGCTTGATCAGGAGGGCTGGAATATAAACTTGAATATGAGAGAATTAGTCAATTTGAAAGTGCTTTCCCAGAATACAGGATTTAATACCCTGGAGAAAACCACAGGAAATGACACGAACTCATTACTGCGATGGCTCCTCAAAGTATGGAAAAAGCCATGGCCTACATTAAGTGAGGTGTAAATGCCAGAGTTGCCATAGAAGATGGTGGAAAAAGGGATCAAAGACTCAGAGAGGTGAGAATTATATAATAAACCTATTATGTAAGGCCAGAAAACCCTCCAGAAGATTATATTCTACAGGAGGATCCAAAGGACAAACCATTTACCAAAGCTATAAGAAATATTCTGGTGAGAGGGACATCAGCATTACTGAGAAGTTCAGTAGTGGCTCTCTTCTGCATGCCAGGGCTCAGAGTAGGAGAGGTTCTTATGGAACAAGGATCACTGATAGAAATGATGATGCCTCTGAAACAATAGAGGCAAGATGGCTGCACTTAACTGTCAGAAGTCAGGTGGATGTAAATACCACAATGCACTGCAGGGTCAGAGTGGCAGGTGGGGAGGTTTGACCTGCAGAGAGCTATGGAGATGGTTAATAGAACACAGTACCCCTAGTGGGTAGATGGTTAAGAGACAGTTAATAGGACATGGGCAGTCAATATAACATAATGTCCTGAGGGGAAATAGGCAGCCAACAATCTGCACTCTATACAATCAAAAGAAATGAAAGGTGTTCACAGGTTTGAGGGAGGCTGCCTCAATAAAAAGTCATAATTACTTATTCAGCTTCTAGTCTCAAGTCAGGTTTTGATCCATAACACATGGTTTGAAGGAAAGGCTGAGTGCCCAGGAAGAAGGACCCTACAATGCATGTGTAGTAATGATTTCTCTAGTCCTTCCATTTACTCAGGTAACTGTGTACCAAGGAAAGAGAAATACTCAAACATTTTGAGAACAGATGGACACTGGTTCTGAGTTGATATTGACACCTAGAGACCTAAAGTGTCTTAATTGGCCCCCTTATTAGAATGGGGGCACATGGGAGCCAAGCATTAAGGGGGATCCTGGCCTAGGTAGGGTTCACAGTGGGCCCACTGAGTTCACAGACCCACTCAGTGGTTATGTTTTTGATCTCTGAATGTATAATTGGAATAGACATAGTTGGTTAGTTGGTACAAGCCCTGTAGTAGTTCTTTGGCCTGTGGAGTCAGAGCTATTTGTAGATGAGAAGGCCAAGTGGAAGCTTCTGAAACTGCCCTCACCTTCCCTGGCCAAGAGAGTAAATGAAAACATATGGCATCTGTGGAGTGGAGGATGGCAGAAATTATTGCCGCCTTTGAAGACCTAGAGAATGAAGAGGTGTGGTCTCCATCATATCTTCGTTTAATTCACCAGTTTAATCCCCTGCAAAATGTGGACAGAGCCTAGATGACACTAGACTACTGAAAACTCAGCCAAGTAGTAAGACAATTGCAATGGCATACCAGATATGATATCTTTGCTACAGCAGAAAGCATGGCCTTAAGTACCTAGTTTTCAGCTATTGATTTAGAAAATGTGTTTTTTTCCCTATCTGTATCATAATGGAAAGTTCATATTCACACAGAATGGATAAGAGTATGCATACACAGTTTTTCCTCAGTGCTCTACTAACTGTCATGTCCTCTGTCATAATATAGTCTGAAGAGGTCTGGACCACTTGAACATCTTTCAGAATATAGTACTAGTCCACAATGTCCGTGACATCATGCTAATTGGACCAAAATAAGTAGGAAGGGGCTAGCACATTCGAGGCCTTAGTAAGGCACATGCACTATGGAGAATGGGAGATGAATCCTACAAAGATCCAGGCAGTTGGCCACATTAAGTCTAATTTTTAGGAGTTGAATGGCCTGGGGAATGCTAGAATATCCTCTCAAAGGGAAGGACAAATTAAGGTATTTTTTACCTTCTTCACAGAGAATTTTCTGGAAGTGCACTGCCTGGTAGGCCTCTTTGGGTTCTGGAAATATCACATTTCACACCTGGAATTACTGTTTTACCCCATATACTGGGTGACACCAAAAGTGCCAGCTTTGAGGAGAACTATAGCAGAACAAGGCCCTATAGCAGGTCCAGGATGCAGTTTTAGGCAGTTCTGCCACTTGATGCATACAAGAGACAGTCCTTATGGTACTGATTCAGGTGAACTCCAAAACTGGGGCTTAGCCCGGGGGGGTTCTTGGCTTCACTCAGGAAAGAATTCAAGAGCAAGCTGACAGTAAAAGAAGGCAAGTTTATTAGAGCAATAGTGTATAGCAAAATGGCTGCTCCATAGACAGACCAGGGCTGTCTCATAGGCAAAGGAGCCCTGAGTAGCAGTGTGCAGCAAAGTTGCTGCTCCACAGGCAAAGCAGCCTGGAGCAGCAGCAGCAGCAGCAGCAGCAGCAGCAATATATAGCAACAGTAGCATTCTGGAGCAGCAGAGGGAGCAGGAGCAGCAGTTCTGCTGGCTAGCTATATTTATACCCACTCATAATTATATGCTAATGAAGGAATGGGTTTTTGGAATTTTCTAGAAAAGGAGTAGAAAGTTCCTAGAACCATATAAGGCAACTTCTAGGTCATTGCCGTGGCACATTGCTGTGGCATTTGTAAACTGTCATGGCACTGGTTGGAGTGTCTTTAATAATGAGCAGTGAGGACAACCAAAGGTTGCTTTTTTCATCATCTCCTGGTGTCTTTACTGCATCCTGTTTTTGGTGAGCAGGGCCATTACCAGTGCGTGGAAAACAAGTCCTGCTGATGTCCTATCTCAGTATTAGAGGTATCTGTGTTGGAAAAAGATGCCATGTGGAGTTTTTGGAAGCCCCATGGGAAAGGCCCTATGGGAAGCCCCTATGGGGAAATCACAACTTAGCTAGGGTTGTGGAGCAAAGCCATGTCATATGAATGGAAAATTATATACATTTTAAGAACAGCTCCTGACATGCTACTACATCCTGGTAGAGATGAAATGCCTGACTATAGAACATCTAGTGGCCATGCAGCCAGAACTGCTTCATGAGCTGAGTTCTGTCAAATCCACCAAGGTATACGGTTGAGTAGCCCCAGCAATGAGATGGAAGTTTCTTTTTTGTTTCTTTTTTTGAGACAGGGTCTTGCTCTGTCACCCAGGCTGGAGTGCAGTGGCACAATCATGGCTCACTGCAGCCTTGACCTCCTGGCTCAAGTGATCCTCCCACCTCAGCCTCCTGAGTAGTAGGAATATAGGCACACACCACCATACCTCGCTAATCTTTTAATTTTTTTGTAGAGCTTGGGCTCCACTATGTTGCTCAGGCTGGTCGCAAACTCCTGGGCTCGAGGGCCTTTCCTGCCTTGGCCTCCCAAAGTGCTGGGATTAGAGGCATGAGCCACTGTGTCCAGCCAAGATGGAAGTTTTACATATGGGATCAAGCACAAGCAGGACTGGAGGGCATAAGCAGTTGCATGATCAGGTAGAGCAGATCCTCTATGATAGCCACCACTGTTACACTAGTACCTTTCCTTATCTATAGCTATGGCCTTACACCAGATCCCATGTGACACAGGCGTTCAAGTGTTCTTTATTTTTTTAATTTTTATTTTTTTTCTTCTTATTTAGGACAATTTGCTTAATTTATTGCCTTAGAATTTTTTTTCTCTTTTTTTTTAATTATACTTTAAGTTTTAGGGTACATGTGCACAATGTGCAGGTTAGTTACATATGTATACATGTGCCATGTTGGTGTGCTGCACCCATTAACTCGTCATTTAACATTAGGTATATCTCCTAATGCTATCCCTCCCCCCTACCCCCACCCCACAACAGGCCCCGGTGTGTGATGTTCCCCTTCCTGTGTCCATGTATTCTCATTGTTCAATTCCCACCTATGAGTGAGAACATGCGGTGTTTGGTTTTTTGTCCTTGTGATACTTTGCTGAGAATGATGGTTTCCAGCTTCATCCATGTCCCTACAAAGGACATGAACTCATCCTTTTTTATGGCTGCATAGTATTCCATGGTGTATATGTGCCACATTTTCTTAATCCAGTCTATCATTGTTGGACATTTGGGTTGGTTCCAAGTCTTTGCTATTGTGAATAGTGCCGCAATAAACATACATGTGCATGTGTCTTTATAGCAGCATGATTTATAATCCTTTGGGTATATACCCAGTAATGGGATGGCTGGGTCAAATGGTATTTCTAGTTCTAGATCCCTGAGGAATTGTCACACTGACTTCCACAATGGTTGAACTAGTTTACAGTCCCACCAACAGTGTAAAAGTGTTCCTATTTCTCCACATCCTCTCCAGCACCCGTTGTTTCCTGACTTTTTAATGATCACCATTCTAACTGGTGTGAGATGGTATCTCACTGTGGTTTTGATTTGCATTTCTCTGATGACCAGTGATGATGAGCATTTTTTCATGTGTCTTTTGGCTGCATAAATGTCTTCTTTTGAGAAGTGTCTGTTAATATCCTTCGCCCACTTTTTGATGGGGCTGTTTGTTTTTTTCTTTTAAATTTGTTTGAGTTCATTGTAGATTCTGGATATTAGCCTTTTGTCAGATGAGTAGATTGCAAAAATTTTCTCCCATTCTGTAGGTTGCCTGTTCACTCTGATGGTAGTTTCTTTTGCTGTGCAGAAGCCCTTTAGTTTAATTAGATCCCATTTGTCAATTTTGGCTTTTGTTGCCACTGCTTTTGGTGTTTTAGACATGAAATCCTTGCCCATGCTTATGCCCTGAATGGTATTGCCTAGGTTTTCTTCTAGGGTTTTTATGGTTTTAGGTCTGATATTTAAGTCTTTAATCCATCTTGAATTAATTTTTGTATAAGATGTAAGGAAGGGATCCAGTTTCAGCTTTCTACATATGGCTAGCCAGTTTTCCCAGCACCATTTATTAAATAGGGAATTCTTTCCCCATTTCTTGTTTTTGTCAGGTTTGTCAAAGATCAGATGGCTGTAGATATGTGGCATTATTTCTGAGGGCTCTGTTCTGTTCCATTGGTCTATGTCTCTGTTTTGGTACCAGTACCATGCTGTTTTGGTTACTGTAGCCTTGTAGTATAGTTTGAAGTCAGTTAGCGTGATGCCTCCAGCTTTGTTCTTTTGGCTTAGGATTGACTTGGCAATGCGGGCTCTTCTTTGGTTCCATATGAACTTTAAAGTAGTTTTTCCCAATTCTGTGAAGAAAGTCATTGGTAGCTTGATGGGGATGGCATTGAATCTATAAATTACCTTGGGCAGTATGGCCATTTTCACGATATTGATTCTTCCTACCCAAGTGTTCTTTAATAAGTTTGTGTGTGTGTGTGTGTGTGAGAGAGAGAGAGAGAGAGAGAGAAGGAGAGAGAGATTCTAGACCCAAGACCCTTCAAAACATGAGACTTAGGGGGACCTTCTGGCTCAGTCCTAAGAACCCTCCTGCCTAGTTATGAGGCTAGGGTAGCAGTGGACAACATTTCTAAATGTTTTGGAGAGATAGGTGGTCTTATAGTCAGTTCTGGGTCTGACTCTGGCCCCAGGTCCCCAGATTCTTACTCTAGTGTTGTTGTAGTAGTAGACTCAGGGCTTAGAGGTTGGTTTAAGATTTTGAGTACAGTGGCTTTGCTGGGTCATGCACATATAAGAAATCATATAACACCACTTTTCAAGGGTGAAAATGCAATCCTTCTTCTTGGGCAAAAAGGTCCATTTCTGAAAATCATATGAACTGATTGGTCCTTGAGGCAGTTTAGTGTAGGGGAAAGAATATAATCTGGAGTGAGGAATGAATGGGGAGGGATATTAACATTTCTCTTCCCCTTTTATTTTTCAGACATAAAGGAGAAGATTTGGGAGAGGGAGAGGATTAATCCTGATTTGAACTCTTCGAATTTGAAGTGCTTATGTACTATGATTTGAATATGGTTTATCCCCATCCAAACTCATGTTGAGGATGGGTTCCCAATGTGACAGTGTTGGGAGGTGGTACCCTTGAGAGGCGTTTGTGTCATGAGGAATCTGTCCTGATGAGGGTATGAATGCAGTCTCTTTGGAGTGAGAGTTCTTATGCTCATGGGACTGGATTAGTTACTGTGAGAAGGTTGGTTGTTATAAAGTGAGTCTGCCTCTTGTGCTTGGTGTCTTTTGCGTGTACCTGTTTCCCCTTTTGTTTCTTTGCCATGTTTTGATGCCCTCAAAAGAAGTTGTCGGATGTGACTGCCCAGTCTTGAACTTCCCAGCCCTCAAAACTGTGAGTTAAATAAAACGTTTCTTTATAAATGTCTAAGTCTTAGGCATTCTCTTATAGCAACACACAACAAACTAAGACACTGTGGGACTTCCAAGTGGAGAAGCTCAGTATTTATTTGAGAGGTATGGGTCTAGAGCTCAGAATACATGTCTGGGCTGAATATACATATTACGGATGATAACAGAAGAATAAGTCAGGTAGCCTCAATGAGGAGTACAGATGGAAAAACTGAGGACAGAACACTGAGGAAGCCTAGTACATGTGGGGCTTTGGCAGAGAATAGTGCAGAATTGAAACCGAGGGTACAGCCTTCCAGCAGTATTATCATGCATGTCCTTGTACGTCCTTTTTTCTTTAAAAAATTGTGGTAAAATATACATAACGTTTACCATCTTCACCATTTTTAGGTGTACAGTTCAGTGACATTAAATACATTCACATTGTTGTGCAACCATTACCACCATTCATCTCCAGAACTATTTCCTTTTCTTTTATTTTTTGAGGTGGATTTTCGCTCTGATTGCCCAGGCTGAAGTGCAATGGCACGATCATGGCTCACTGCAACCCCCGCCTCCAGGGTTCAAGCGATTCTCCTGCCTCAGCTTCCCAAGTAGCTGGGATTACAGGCACCTGCCATCACTCCCGGCTAATTTTTTGTATTTTTCATAGAGACAGGGTTTCACCATATTGGCCAGGCTGGTCTCGAACTCCTGACCTCAGGTGATCTACCCACCTTGGCCTCCCAAAGTTCTGGGATTACAGGTGAGAGCCACCATGCCCCGCCCAGAACTGTTTTCATCTCCCAAACTGAAATGTTTACCCATTAAACAGTAACTCCCCCCACTGCTCCCCCAGCCCCTGCAAAGCGCTATTCTACTTTCTATAAATTTAACTACTCAAGGTGCCTCATTTTAATGTAACCATATATGATTTGTCCTTTTGTGACTTAGCATAATATTCTTCTATTAGTCTACTTGGGCCGCTACAACAAAATACCACAGACTGGGTGGCTCACAAAGAGCAGAAACTTATTTGCTGGAGGCTAAGAAGTCCAAGATCAAAATGTCAAAAGTTTCTGGTAAGGGCTTTTTTCATGGCTTGTCAATGGCTGCTTTCTCACTGTGTCCTCACGTGGCCTTTCCTTGGTGCATTGAGAGAGAGAGAGAAAGAGAGAGAGAGACACTTTCTGATGTCTCTTCTTATAAGGATACTAATCCTACAAAATCAGAACCCCACTCTTATGATTTCATTTAACCTTAATTACTTCCTTAGAGGTCCTATTTCCAAATACAGCCACATTGGAAGTTAGGGCTTTAACATGGGAATTTTGTGGGGACACAACCATTCAGTCCATAATGGTTCTCAAGCTTCCAGTTCGTTACACAGAATTGGAGTACTCTATGTTCAATTTCAGAACCTGGTTTTTAAAATGTAATTTTCATAGTTATAGGGTACCATAACAATTACAGAAATCCTACAGAACCTTCCTTCATCCTTCCCCACCCCAGATTTCTGCTTCCAAATTAATTTCAATTTCTTTTTAAAATTACTTTTAATTGCAGATTACTTAACAATTCTCTTAACTATTTCTTCTGATATTGCCTTTATATTTTTTATTAACCATTTTATTTCTTGATTTTTAAATTTTATGTATCAGCTAGGACTTCCTACAGTGGAAGGATTCAGTTGTCTTATACCTCCCATCCTATACACAACCATACTTCTCCCATATTCTCCCAATATATTGTTGTTGTCGTATCACTATATTATGTTCAATCAATATTCAGTGTTTACATTATGTCTATGTAAGGATTTTTCACAATTGAGACATTAGAAGGAGAGGCAGATAAGTGCATGGACTCTGCCACTAGACAGCCTGGCTTCAAATCCTGAATTTGTCATGTAATAGCTACATGATCTTGAACAAATCTCTTCCACTCTCTGTCTCACTTTCCCCATATTTAAAATGGGAAATGGCATATCTCATAAGATTTTTATGAGGATTAAAAGATTAAGCACTCAGAATCATACTTGGTACATAGTAATTGGCATCTATTATATATTATTGTTGTTCATTATATAAATTTTTTCCCTAGAGTTCATGGATCTTTCTGTATTCCGGCTCCATTTTGGAAGATCACTCTTCAGGCCTAATGCACAGCTATTGTCCTAGAAACTCCCTTGTAATCATAGTGGAATTTTCTTAGTCTCTTTTTCATGTTGGATCTTGCTTTCCCTACATCCCATGGCTTAATCTTTCTTGATTTATGACCTCATTTTGACAAAGTAAATCTAGGTTTATGAGAAAGAGTGTATAGTATATAAATAACTTGAGATTTTGCCTGTCTGAAAATGCCTGTATTCTACCCTTACACTTGACTGATAATTATTGGATATAAAATTCTAGGTTTAGGTCATTTCCCTCAGAATTTTAAAAATTTACTTTTCAAATCAAAGCTGTATATGCATATAGTTTAAAAAATCCAATACAGTCATGCACTGCATAACAACATCAATGATGGACAGCATATACGATGGTGGTCCCATAAGATTATAATGAAGCTGAAAAATTCCTATCAGCTACTGATGTCGTAGCCATTGTAATGTCGCAGCACAACACATTACCTTTTCTATGTTTAAATGTTTAGATACGTAAATACCATTGTGTAACAATTGCCAACAGTATTCAGTACAGTAACATGCTGTTCAGGTCTATAGCCTAGAAGCAATAGTTTATACCATATAGCCCAGGTAGGTAGTAGGCTATATCATCTAGGTTTGTGTAAATATACTCTATAATATTCACACAATGACTGTATCACCAAACAATGCATTTCTCAGAACATATCTTCATTGTTAAGCAATGCATGAGTATAATTATACAAGGCTAATGTATTAGTCCTCTTGAGCTTCCATAACAAAATTCCACAGGTTGGGTGGATTAAACAACAAAAATTTATTTTCTCACAGTTATGCAGGCTAGAATTCCAAGATCAAGATGCAATCAGCATTAGTTTCTGGTGTAGCCTCTCTTCCTGGCTTGTATATAGCCACCTTTTTGTTGTGTCCTCACATGGCCTTTTCTCTGTGTGGGTGTAGAGATAGAGAGAGATCTTTGTTGTCTCTTCTTATAAGGACACAAATCCTATCAGATTAGGGCTCTATTCTTAGTACCCAATTTAATCATAATTACCTCCTTAAAGGCTCTATCTCTGAATACAGTCACATTAAGGGTTTAGGGCTTCAATATATAAATTTTGGGGGACACGATTCAGTATATAACAGCTTACTATGAAAAACAGCAATATCCTTGTATCTCAACACTATTTTCCACACCCAGAAGCAATAAATTTCAACTCTTTTAATGTATTATTTTGGTATTATCTACCTATGTCAAAATAACATACTTACATTGTTTCTTGATTTTTGAGTTTTAAGTCACTGACTTCCCCCTATGGGAGATGAGTTTAGCTCTTCTTTTATACTCACCCCTGCTTATTGTAGTCATACATTTCTACATTTCTTATACCCTACCCTCTCAATTGCTTTATTCTTATTTTAGTTATATTGACAGTATTATGTTGACTATGTACTTGTTATTGACAGTTGAGTTACATAGTACATTAGGATTATTTTTTCCTGTCCTGCACAACTTTTTTATTTTCTCTAGATTTAATTTTTCCCCCCTCTCTTTTTCTATGTATTTATCACCAATTTATTTCCAAAATACACTCCCAATTATGTAAATATTCTTCCATTATGTTTACATAAATTAGGTATTCCAACAATTTCATTTTCTGGACAAAGTTTCTCTTGGGAATCTTTGGACCTGCTTTAAACTAGACTGGTTGCACTCTAGGCATGCAACACAACTTTTATTTTGAGATCTCTTTTCACAATAATCTTGGTGACTTTCCTTGCTCACTATTGTGTTATATTCACTGTTTCCTGGATCTCATATCTCCCTCTTTCTTGGTTTATGCTCTCTTTTGGCAGAACAGAACATATCTTCCAGTAGCTTCCTGAGAAAGTGTATATGCAAAGCACACTTCTGAGATCTTTCAGGTTTGAAAGTCATTTTTCTTTTTTTTTAATCAAAAAATTTTGTGTAAGCAAACAGCATACAGTATTCAAAGGAAAAAGATTTAATATATTCAAGAATCACATCATGACAAATGATACAAATTTGTGAAATATCATTTCTTCCTCTTTTTGTATTTTTTTGTAGATGGTTTTGCCACATTGCCCAGGATGGCCTTGAACTCCTGGGCTCAAGTGATCCACCTGCCTTGGCCCCCCAAAGTGCTGGGATTACAGGTATGAGATACTGAGCACTTTTCTATTTTAACTAACCTTGCCATCTTTTCCCCTGTGCTTTTCTGTTACTGTCCCCTCCTGTTTTCCTACTACATTGACAGGTTATCTTGAAAATGTCGTTTTTCTACTCCAACACTTGATTGATAGCTTGGCTGGAGATGGAATTTTGAACTGGAAATTCTCTAAGAATTTTGAGGACATTGTTTCATTGTATTTTAGTTTCCAGTGTTGCTGTTGAGAAGTCAGATGTTACTCCAGTTCTTTTTTATATATTTACTTTTTCACTAGGTAATACATTCACATGGTTCAAATTAATAATAAAAAATGCAGTGAAAAACCTTCCTCCAACCAACATTCTTCTTCCACTCAGTTCCCCTTTTCCAAAAACAGATAACTATTGTTATTAGTTTCTTTTTCATACTTCCAGGATTTCATCTTGCATATGTAAGGAAACATAAATGTAAATATTCTTATTTTACCCCTTTTATAAAAGATAAAATATAGAATATATATACGCATATGTTCACACACTTGCTGTCCTGCACTTTGCTTTTTTTAGGTTGTTTATTTGCTTGTTTTACTTAACAATATATCACGGAAGTCTTGCCACATGAGTACATAATTTACTCGCATTTTACAGCTGCATAATCTCCCTTTGTGTGAATCTACCAATTTTATTTAGAAAGCTCTCTTCCAATGAATATTTTGATTATTTCCAGTCACTCCAATGACAAACATTGCTTCAATAAATAATCTCCAGTCTTCTGCCATGATCGGGGAGGGATAGTCACTGAGGTACTTGAAGTGGAAGGGTGAAGGTCTGTTTTTGAAACATTTAACCAAGTCTCCTATTTTTGGTCTTATTTTCACCCTTGCTTATTAGAGAATGCTATTCTCTGAGGTTGGGAGTTATGTGATGTAAATTAAATTACTTCTCACCTTTCTCTACTTTAGGGATAGGATGCGGCTATCTCAAATCTAATAAGTTGATTGCAATGTGCCCATCTGTACTCCAGCTTCTAAAATTGTGTTACTGTTTTCTCCTATCGTTTTCTTTTTATTATTGTACCTTTAAATATCTTTACTGTAATTTTAATGGGATTTTTAGGAAGAAATAAAGTCTAATGCTAAGTTCATCCCCAAATATTTTATTGGAAGTTCATGCCTTAGAATTTTGAAATTATCCTTCTGAAATCGTTTAGTTGTGTGTGGTTTGAGAAGCCTAATGCTCTTCTATTTCTTGTCCATTATACATGACATTTTTTTCCTCTCTGAAAATGTTTAGGTTCTTATTTTCATCCTTAATATTTTGAAACTTATCAATAATATGATTTTTAAATCTTGTAGGTTGCTATGAAAAGAAAAATCATGATTTTAAGTAAGTATTTTTATTCATTTTGGTAGGAACTTAATGGGCTGTTTCAATCTGGTGACACATATTTTGCATTAGTTCTTTAATGATTTTTTGATTTCTTATATTAGCACTTTGATTGTTTCTTCTTTCCATTTTTCTGCTCTTTCGTTATGGAACTTGTACTGTGTTTTATCTCCCATATGATAATTTTATTATCTGTTTCCTATTTTTAAAAATCTGTTTCTTATTGTGTTCTACATTTGGGGATTTTTTTCCCCTACTCTTTTGAACTTCTATTGATACATGGAGCTTTTCCTGACCTCTGATTGTTTCTTTTAAAATAGAATTCTGCACATATCTCATGGATATTATATATTCTTATCTATTTATGGATATTATAGATTTTTATGGCTTTCTTCTGTTTCATGTATTGTCTATTTTACTCTCAGCTTCCTTTTTATGGCCGTTTGTCTTGGTCTCACCAAAACAATGTTAGTCCTCTAACAATCATATATTTATCTTTAAGAATGAGCCCCTCCATAGTGTTAGGAGGGATCCAGTTATATCATTGTGGCACACACAAATGCCAGTTTTCATAGATACTTTTTTTTTTTTCTGAGCATTCTGTTGCCCACACTGGAGTGTAGTGGCGTGATCATAGTTTTCTGTAACTTTGAAATCTTGGGCTCAAGTGACCCTCCCACCTCAACCTCTGTAGGTACTTTTTATTAGGCTAATTAGTTTACATGGAGAAGAATCCTCCAATCTCCTTCCTTGGGCATATAAGCACAGTTGACAGTGCTCAGGAGGCTGAGCAAGGGAAAGGACCTTGAGTGGGGAGAATGTCTCACCTTTCAATATGCAAACTCTCACTTAATTATTCCTTTTTTTTTTTCAGTACAACTTATTATACCCACCTTCAGCTGCATTCATAAGTTCAGACTTTTTCTGGTTTAACTTCTCCAGAAAGTAAACCATCTGTTTTCTGAGAGAACTCACCTAGTATAGGGGCTGGAGGAGAAGATCTTGGGGTCTAACTGCCCCTTATTAAAAATTTCAACTAATGGGCTGGGCGCGGCCGCTCACACCTGTAATCCCAGCAATTTGGGAGGCTGAGGTGGATGGATCACTTGAGGTCAGGAGTTCGAGACAAGCCTGACCAGCATGGCGAAACCTCGTCTCTACTAAAAATACAAAAATTAGCCTGGTGTGGTGGCACGCGCCTATAATCCCAGGCTGAGGCAGGAGAATGGCTTGAACCCGGGAGGCAGAGGTTGCAGTGAGCTGTGATTGCACCACTGCACTCCAGCCTGGGTGACAGAGCAAGACTCTATCTCAAGAAAAAAAGAAAACAAAAATTTCAACTAATCCTTTTGTTCTTAGTCCAATGAGGACCCTTCAGCAGTTAACTGGTGCCTCAAATTCCTGAGCTTCTGTATTGCTCTGTGGAGTGAATCACATACTCCTAACTCATCATCATCATTAATGGGAGATTGGAGTTTCAGCTTTTCCTGTTTTTCTAGGTCATTCAATGTTTATCCACTGATCTTCCAAAATTTTGTTAATGTATTCCATGAACTATTATTTCTTCTCCATTTCTGTTTATATTTCTGATTATTTTAATGAGATTTCAAGATGGAATTGAGATAAATGCATATGTTGTATCCTGTATTAGGACTCTCTAGAGAAATAGAACCAATAGGGGAATATATGTGTGTGTGTGTATATATATGTATATAGATAGATAGATAGATAGATAGATAGACAGATAGAGAGAGAGAGAGAGAGAGAGAAGAGAGAGAGAGAGAGATTCATTTTTAAGGAGTTGGCTCACATAATGGGAACTGACAAGCCTGAAATTTTTAGGGCAAGCTGGCAGGCTGAAAAGTTAGGTAAGAGTTGATGTTGTGATCTTGATTCTGAAATCCGTAGGGCATGTTGCAGACTAGAAAGTCAAGTAGGATTTCTATGTCTTGAGGCAGAATTCCTTCTTCTCCAGGAAGCCTCAAGTTTTGCTCTTAAGGTCTTCAGCTGATTTTGTGAGACCCATCCAGACAATGAAAAACAATCCATTGTGTCAATAGATTATAAATGTGAATCACATCTACGAAATGCCTTCACAGCAACATCTAGACTAGTTTTTAAACAAACAACTGGACATCACAACCTAGCCAACTTTACACATAGTATTAACCATCACAGTCTACCCTTTGTCACCTTGGCACCCATACACATCTCCTTAAACCATACGTAATCTCTAAATATAGACAATAACAAAGCGATACCTCCACTTATCATGATACAGATATCCTGTGTTCAACTGAAAATGCACCAGCCTTTTCCCCAGAAGAGGACGCAAAGTCCTTGGGCAATGTTTACACTTGTCCTTGATATCCTGTAACTTAAATGCTATGATGTAAAACTAATACATATTTTGTTATATGACAAGGGAATAAGATATTTGCTATATACACACACAAAGATATTTGCTATATACACACACACAAACATAATCATAATGAAATAAGGAAAAAATACACATGACAATTACAGTCCTCATTTCTGCAATTGGTTATGTGGTCATAGCTGGTTTTTATAACTAGTTTCTTTCACTATCCATTCCATATTCCCTCTGCCCTCAGCAAGTACTCCAGCTGGTCATGGTTCTTTGCTAGGTCAGGTGACCTACACCTTCATTCCTGAAGAGTATGGGTCTTTATTAGTCCTGCTTGAATTGAGTTATTGTAGCTTTCCATTGACTTTAATCACAGGGCATGGAAACACTAAGGGATACTAGTACCAGTACTAATACTAGTGGATATTAGTACTAGTATTAGTACTAAGGGATACTAGTGCATGGTAGCACTAAGCCCTAAGGGATATCCTATATTCCAGACAAGCTGTTCCTTACTTCCATTGTGGAATAGACTCACATTTCCCCCTTGTTAATCAAGACCAGTAACCCCAGCTCGTACAGCAGATCTGTTCATTGCCTGTTTATTCACAGGCATGAGAAGCCCAAAGTGGCCTGGTGGCAGTCTTAACTTCAATGGAATCATTGTTGAGTTTCCTACTGGAAGCATTTCTCCCTTTGGAACTACGATCTTCAGACCAGCAGAGCATAAGATCATGGAGGCAGGAAGCAAAAATTTTGGTAGTGGAACACTAGGGGTGATAGAGAGTGATGCCACTCCCATTTCCACCCCTTGATTCCTGGGCCCATGAAACCTGGCTATGAAAAAAATAGCGCCATATAAGTTTCTTACGAGAAGCAACGCTGTGTGGAATACCATAATGGTGAATAAAGTATTCTGTACATCCATGGATGACAGTTTTGGCAGAAGCATTGCAACCAGGGAAGGCAAATCCATACCCAGAGTGTCTGTCCCAATAAGAAAAAAATGATGCCCCTTCCATGATGGTAGTGGTCCAACATAATCAACCTGCCTCCAGGTAGCTAGTTAATTTCTCTGGGGAATGTTTCCATAATGGAGGACTCAGTTTTGGTCTTTAATGCTGGCAAGGTTAATCTCCTTAGACAAGGATGGAAGGGCTGTCTTTACTGGCAAAGAAGACTCAGTTGAATTTAGGGGTTTAAATTCCTTAACGAAGGTCCCCAGCTTCATCAGGATCTACCCATATGTCCTCATTTAAACTTTCAGAATCCAATTCCCTCCTAATCAATGCTCTCACTTTAACATCAGACACCCTGAGAGTTGGGAATTCAATTTACATGATAATTCAGCCACTTGCAGACATAGAAACTTCCAGGTCATTTATACAGTACTTGTGTTGGGAATTTGAAGCCCTGAGCTCATCCCTTTCTTCTGCAACTTTATCCAGCACGATTAACAGCAACCAAGTAATCTCATCTTACTTGTTAGTTTGACAAAAATTGTCCTCAGGTATAAAATATATGTTTGGTCACTCAGAACCTTGACTCTTCCAAGCATGTGATTAGGAGTATCCAGTGATGGTATTTTGTGTATTTTTTTTCTTTTCTTTTTTCTTTTCTCCTTCCTTCCTTCCTTCTCTCTCTCTCTCTTTCCTTCCTTCCTTCCTTCCTTTCTTTTCTTTTTCTTTCTTTCTTTCTTTTCTTTCCCTTCTTTCCTTTCTTCCTTCCTTCCTTCCTTTTTTCCTTCCTTCCTTCCTTCCTCCCTCCCTCCCTCCCTCTCTCTCTTTCTCTCTGTCTCTCTCTTTCCGTCTTTCTCTCTTTCTCTCTTTCTTTCTTTGACAAAGTCTCACTCTGTTGCCCAGGGTGGAGTGTAGTGGTGCAATCTTGGCTCACTGCAACCTCCGTCTCCTAGGTTCAAGCGATTCTCGTGCCTCAGCTTCCTGAGCAGCTGGGATTACAGCCAGCTGCCACCACACCCAGCTAATTTTTTGGTATTTTTAGTAGAGATGGGTTTTTGCAATGTTGGTCAATTTGGTCTTGAACTCCTGGCCTCAAGTGATTCTCCCACCTTAGCCTCCCAGAGTGTTGGGATTACAACACTCTGGGAGTGTTGTAATCCCACTCAAAGGCGTGAGCCACTGCGCACAGCCATGTTTTTTGTATTTCTACTGCCTCATCATGCCATTGACTATCCGTATTCTCTTTACCGCTGGAAACAGAGTTATTAGTATCTTTAAATCTAATCAGAGAACTAATTCTAAAACCACAGAATTCACACTTAAGATTCTTTATAGAAATAATATAAAAATAAAAAGTACAGAGAATTAGAACAGTGCAGTAAGGATGATTTAAGTTTAAAATTTTAAATTAATGCTGTTTGTTGAGATAACAGTTATATTTTAAATTAGAAGTATGGGCCAGGTGATGGGACATAGTTTCTCGGAAAAAAATATATCCACATTCTTATTTGCAAAATCAGAAAGCTCATTTATCTTTCTGAATCACTTGTCAAGGATAAATTGGCAAGTCAATACTTGAAAAAAAATTTGGATTAAGAAAATGTGGCACATATACACCGTGGAATACTATGCAGCCATAAAAAATGATGAGTTCATGTCCTTTGTGGGGACATGGATGAAATTGGAAATCATCATTCTCAGTAAACTATCGCAAGAACAAAAAACCACACACCGCATGTTCTCACTCATAGGTGGGAATCGAACAATGAGAACACATGGACACAGGAAGGGGAACGTCACACTCTGGGGACTGTTGTGGGATGGGGAGAGCGGGGAGGGATAGCATTAGGAGATATACCTAATGCTAAATGATGAGTTAATGGGTGCAGCACACCAACATGGCACATGTATACATATATAACTAACCTGCACATTGTGCACATGTACCCTAAAACTTAAAGTGTAATAATAATAAAAAATAATAAATAAATAAATTGGCACCATAGAATGGTGATATCAAATGACAAAAAAAAAAAAAGAAAAAAAATTTGGTTGTCATCAGAGCAGAAAATGAAGTCATTCCATGTCTAATTAGTAACTTTATAAACAGCGGATTTCTAAAAAGTGGGCCCCTCTTTTCTCCCCACTAACATTATAAAATTATAAGTGTATCTTAATTGGAAGAAACATTATTCAATAAAAAAAGTAAGGCGTTGTTATCAATAAAATAATAAAAATTGGGGCCTGATCCACAAAATGTCTTTTTCTCTTATTACCCCCTAGCTAAAGAACATTCAATTCCTCAACTGTAGTTATATCTGCATCCAAATTTCTAACAAATGTGTCGTGTTATTAGAGCTTCAGTTGTATTATAATATGGTAATTTTGGAGTCCTAATAAAGGGTAAGGAGTCAGGCTGGCGGGAGCAGGAGAAAGCAAGAAGAGAAAGCAGATAATCTATAAGCCTGTCTTTCTTCATGGTCCAGGACACATACCTCTCCTGCGCAGATAACTTACAATCTTCTTGTGTCCAGCTATTACCAAACCCTCATCCGATAGAAAAATGCAAGTTAGCTCACTGCAACCTTGGCATTATCAGTACTGCATGCAGCCCTCTCCAGCACAAGCACCATCCTAAAAAATCGCCAGCAAGCCTTTGTCTTTTTGCAGTCAGCTCCTCTCTTCCTGATTTGCTTGTTGCTTTCTTGCAGCATATTTTCATTCTTTCTGTAATAAATTTACCTTTATTTACCTACAACTGTCTTGATAAATTCTTTTTACTGCTCATGCCACCAGCCTGGATAGTTGATACCCGTGGCAGTAATCTTGTATTTGACTAATTGGTTTTGGTCAAGGCTTCATGTAAAAAATTATTTCTTCACTTAATTTTCTTTCACTTTTAACACAAGTTAGAAATTATATCTTTACCGAAATGAGTGATTCATATTCAAAGGCAACCTAATATGTAGTGTTTATTTTACTGAATGTTGAGATTTAAACAATGAGGCTTCTGTTCAGTAAGTTGTATTCTGATTTAGAAATTTTACATATATTTGAAAGAAAAATATGGGCTAAATAAATAATATTGCTGTGGAAATTATCTATTTAGATTTAGAATAACTGAACCAACAATAATTATTACTTTTCTTTTTCTTATTGAGATAGAGTCTCACTGTGTCACCTGGGATGGAGTGCAGTGGTGGGATCACTGTTCACTGCAGCCTTGACCTCCTGGTCTCAAGTGATCCTCCTGCCTCAGCCTCCTGAGTAGCTGGGACTACAGGTGCATGCCACTATGCTGGGCTAATTCTTTTTTTGTATTTTTTGTAGAGATGGAGTTTTGCCATGTTGCTCAGGCTGGCCTCGAACTCCTGGGCTCAAGTGATCCATGAACTTCTGCCTCCCAAAGTGCTGGGACTGCAAGGGTGAGCCACCACACTTGGCCTGATTATTACATTTACTTTTGTATTTTGAAGTACACTGAGATAGTTGAAAACTAACAGACCTTTTAAGACAGTATCAAAGATGTGAAACAAAAAACAAACACCTCATCAGAAGTACGGAAGAACCTAATGGATATGACTGAAGGTGGAATTTGTTATTTGGGAGATTTAATCATGGAATTCTTCCTAAATTAAAAAGAGATGGAAATTATAAAAGGAAGATTGAGTGACATGGAAATTAAATCCAGTAGATCTAATATCTACTCAAGGTTTGTAAAACAAACAAACAAAGAAATAATAGGAAGAGATTTCCTGAAAGTCTGGGTCCTCTAGATCTAAATGCCCCACCAAATGCTGAGTAAGAAAAATTTCAGAGCACACATAAGAATAGTTAGACACATCTTAAGCACATAAAACATATAAAATCCTACATGCTTCCAGAGGGAGAAAAAAGGTAATTTTTAAAGAGAAAATTAAAATGTAATTGGATTTTTTTACCCAAAAAAAGTTTATGTTAGAATGTAATGGAGCAATGTCTCTAAAATTCTGAAGGAAAAAATCACGAACCTAGAAGTCTGTACACAACCAATTAATCATTTGTAGTAGTAATATTCTGTAAAGTTTAATGCAATTGTTTGTAAAGAATTCCTAAAATTATAGTGACATACTATAATAACAGAGTAAAAAATAGAGAAATAAAACTGAAGTTCAAGCTAATGTGAACACATTTGGAAGTGGTGTTAGGATATAATTGAAAGCATATTAAAGGTCGTATCTTATTTGAGATTGAGTGCAGTTATAGATAGTGGCTAAATGGTGACATTAGTAGGAAATACATTTATATACATTTGGTAAAATTTTCACTTGTAGTCAATAGTAGACTAGCATTAAAATGTAGAATTTTCAAGTGACTAGAGGGAAAAAATTGTCAGAAAAGAAAAACTAAAAGGAGCAATGAGGAATCATGATTAATAGAAAGCATAAATATAAGATGGCAGGAATAAAACCAAAAAGAAGTAATCACAATTAACATGGATGGTTAAATTCCCTTGTTAAAATACAAGGATATCTAAATTGGACTAAAAAGCCAACAATATAATCTTTTCAAGATACACATCAAAAACACACACACAAAGATTGAAAATAAAAAGATTTTAAAAACCCAGGTAAATGTGAATTAAAAAATCAGAATTGCTAAGATTAATATCAGATAAGTTAAATTCGAAGCTTAGCTGGTAAGCTTTGAATATCAGAGCTTATCAGAGCTTAAAATAACTATCTTATTTTATATCTATATATTTTATTTTATATTTATAAATAGTGTGATCCACCAAGAATATACAAGAAACTGTTTATCAAACAGCATAGCATTGAAATATATAAATTAAAATTATTAGAAATATAGTAGAAGCCCTATTATCCAATGAAATTTGGACTGGTAGCTCATCAGTTAATTGAAAAATAATTGAGACATTGGAGAAAATAATAAAATATATATTAGGCATTTTAACTTAAAATACACAAATTCTCTTTCACTTGGCTGCGTTTGATATAGAACCAACAACTTAACTTTGAGTATAAATCTTCTGGTTAGAGTTTCACATCATTTTCCTTGTATAAGCCACATCCATGATGTATCAGCTATAATTTTCAGTTTTGTTAACTCTAAGTACAATGTTTTATAGCAAATCTCCAAAACTTGTTTATCTTGTATCACTAAAATTTTATATCCATTGAACAGCAACTCCCCATTTTCCCCTACACCCAGCTCCTAGCAACCACCATTCTACTCTCTGTTTCTGAGTTTAACTATTTTAGATACCTCATATAAGTGGAATCCTACAGTATTTGCCCTTCTGTGACTGGCTTATTTCATTTAGCATGTCTTTCAGTTTCATCCATATTGTCACATAGGCACAAGGGCAGAATTTCTTTCTTTTTAAACACCGAATAACACTCCATTGTATGTGTATTCCACATTTTCTTTCTCCATTCATCTTTTGGTAGACATTTAGATTGTTTTCTATCTTGACTACTGTGAATAATGCTGCAATAAACATGAGACTGCAGATATCTCTCTAAGATTCTGATTTCAATACTTCTAGATATATATACAGAAGTAGAATTGCTGGATCATATGGTAGTTCTATTTTAGTTTTTTGAGGAACCTCCATACTGATTTTCATAATGGCTGCACCACTTTACATTCCCATCAACAGTGTGCAAGGGTTCCAGTTTCTCCACATCCTCATCAACACTGGTTATCTTTTTTTTTTTTGATAATAGGCATTCTAACAGGTGCGAGGCGATATCTCATTGTGGTTTTGATTTGCATTTCCCTAATGATTAGTGATGTTGAGCATTTTTTTTATATACCTGTTGGCCATTTGTATGTCTTTTTTGAAGAAATGTTCATTCAAGTTGTTTGCTTATTTTAAAATCAAGTTATTTGGTTTTCTCCTATTGAGTTGTAGAAGTTACTTATATATTTTGGAGATTAACCTTATCAGATATATGCATGATGCTATTTTAGACAGAATTATTTTCCTAATTTTATTTTTTGATTGCTTGTGTATAGAATTATAACTGATTTTTGTATACTAATTAATCTTGCATCCTGCAACCTTTCTTTAAAACTGTTCATATACAAGGTTATGTTATCTGCAAATAGACATCATATTTTTTCCTTTCCAATCAGGATGCATTTTATTTCTTTTTCTTACCCAATTACCCTGGCTAGGACCCCCACTAAAATGGTGAATAAAAGTGGTAAGAGCAGACATCCTTGTCTTGTTCCTGATTTTCACCATTGAATACGTTATCTGTGGGTTTTTCATAGACATCTTTTATCAAATGGAGGAAGTTCTCTTCCCTTCCTAGTTTATCAAGCATTTTTTATTATGAGGAGTGTTTAATTTTATCAAATGCTTTTTCTGTGTCTATTGAAATGATCGTGTGTTATTTCTCCTTTACTTTTTAAATCTGGCATCTTACATGGATTGATTTTCAGATGTTAACCTGACTTTACATTCCTGGGGTAAATCCTTCTTGGTCGTGATGTATAATTATTTTTATGTATGCAAGTATTGTGTTGAGAATGTTTTCGTCTGTATTTATAAGTTATATTGGTTAGAGTGGTTTTCCTTTCCTGTGATGCGTTTATCTGATTTTGGTATCTGGGTAATACTGGCCTTATGGGATGAGTTTTGAAGTGTTCTCTTTAATTTTTTGGAAGAATTTGTGAAATATTCATATTAATTTTTCTTTAAACATTTGGTAGCATTTACCAGTGAAGCCATTTGGTTCTGAAATTTTCTTTATGAGGTTTTTTTAAAAAAAATTATTACTAATTAAATGTCTTTTTTTTTTTTTTTGAGATGGAGTTTCGCTTTTGTTGCCCAGGCTGATTGGAGTGCAATGATGAAGTCTCGGCTCACCACAATCTCCACCTATCGGGTTGAAGTGATCCTCCTGCCTCAGCCTCTCAAGTAGCTGGGATTACAGATGCCTGCCACCATGCCTGGCTAATTTTCATATTTTTAGTAGAGACGGGGTTTCACCATATTGGCCAGGCTAGTCTCAAACTCCTGACCTCAGGTGACCTGCCCACCTCAGCCTCTCAAAGTGCTTGGATTACAAGCATGAGCCACTGCGCCGAGCCTAAATCTCTTTACTAAATTGGTCAATTTTTATTTTGTATTTCTTCTTTAGTCAGTTTTGGTAATTTTCAGTTTTAGGTATTTGTCCAATTTCATCTATGATATCTAATTTGTTGGCATACAATTTTTCATAGTATTCCTTATAACACTTCATTTTGTAAGGCTGGTAGTGATTTCCCTGTTTCATTCTTTATCCTAGTAATTTGGGATCTCTCTCTTTTTCTTGGTCAATCTAGCCTAAGGTCTGTCAATTTTGTTGATCTTTTTAAAGAGCCAGACTTTGATTCTATTGGTTTTCTCTATTATTTTTCTATTCTGTTTCATTTATCTCCTTTCTAATACTTCTTTCTGCTTGATTTAAGTTTATTTTTCTCTTCTTTTCATAGTATCTTTAGGTTAGGTTCTTGATTTGAGACCTTTTGGTATTTATAGCTATATTTTTCTCTGTAAGCACTGTTTCAGCTGCACCTCATAAGTTTTGGTATGTTGTATCTTTGTTTTCATTCAGCTCAAGATATTTTCTAACTTATTTTGTTTGACTCATTGGTGACATAAGTTTATGTTTAATTTGCACATATGTGTGCATCTACCCCTATTTTTTGTTGTTGATTCTTAATTTAATTTCATTATGGTCAAAGAACATTCTTCATATGATTTAAATCATTTTAAATTTATTGAGACTCTTAAAATCTAATATGTGCTTTATCCTGAAGAATGTTCCATGTGTCCTTGAGAAGAATATGTATTTTTCTGTTGTTTAGTGAAGTGTTCTATAGATGTCTGCCACTTCTTGTTGATTTAAAGTGGTATTGAAGTCTTATATTTCCTTGTTAATCTTTTATCTAGTTGTTCTATCCATTGTTAGAAGTGGAGTATTGAATTCTTCAATTATTATTATTGAATTGTCTATTTTTCCAATTCTGTCTACTTTTGCTTTATGTATTTTGGGGATTTGTCATGAAGTACACATATGTTTATAATTGTTACATCTTTTCAACCTTTTCATCATTTTAAATTATCCTTCTTTGCCTCTAATAAAAATGCTTGTCTTAAGGTATAATTTTTCTGGTATTAGTAAAGCCCTCCAGGTCCCTTTTGGCAACTGTTTGCATGGTATATCTTTTTCTGTCCTACTTTCAACTTGTTTGTGTCTTCGAATCTAAAGTGTGTCTCTTATAGACAGCATATGGTTGGATCACACATTTTAAATTAATTCTGTCAATCTCTGCCTTTACATTAGAGTGTTTAATCCATTTATATTAATGCAATTACTTATAGATTGGGATTCACATATGCCATTTTACTATTTGTTTTCTATATGTCTCATATCTTTTTTGTTCCTCTATTCTTCTATTACTGCTTCTTTTTTGTTAAATAGGAGTTTCCTAGTGTACCATTTTCATTCCTTTGCCATTCCATTTACTATATTTTAGAATTTATTTTCTTAGAGGTTGCCCTTGGAGTTACAATTAATATCTTAACATAAAAATCAAGTTCATATCAATGTCAACTTAATTTCAAATCTTTGCTCTTAATAACTTCATAACTTCCTCACTCCTTTGCATTGTTATTGTCATACAAATTACATTTTTATACACTGTGTGAACATCAACACAGATTTATACATATAGCTTTATAAAGTCTTGTAAGTTAGATAGGAGAAAAGACAGAATTATAACAAAATTCATTTATATTGTCTTTTATATTTACCTATGTCATTGTTGTTGCATGTATTGGCAGAACAGCCAGGGAAGGAGACCATCAATAACAACCCTTCTGGGATCACATACAATTTGGGGAGTTAGGAAGGCTATGTACATATATGAAGGTATATTCACTTAGGATAAATCAGAGAAGGATGGAGCAGGCTTGAAAGAATTCCTCAAGCCACACGCAGACCTATAAACATAGGGCAAAAGCACCAGTGGCACAGGGACTTAAACACAACTTCTGAGCAAACACTGACTGAACCATAGGCTACTCTGACCCGGGGGCAAATCCTAGAAATCCAGGGTGAAAAATAAAATCAGTATCATCCCTGGAAGTCTAGAAGAATGTGTGTATGCCCAAGGCTATGCCCTTGAAGGAGCAATCACAGAAGGATCCTCCAAGGTACTAGTGGCTGAATGAGGTGGTAGAGGGGAGCAAGGAAATATGTAAATTCACTGAACTATGAGAGCCATTTCCAAGCCATCCACATATCCGATGGCAAAGGATAAAAATCTAATTGGCTAAAGGGTGCTTAAGCACAACCTTTAACTAATAAATAGCTTATGCCAAGCTAGGGTCAAAACCTAAGTAGCCAGGCTAAAAGATAAAAATAAAGAAAAAATATCTGAGCAGAGATACCAGAGTTGCACATGTTGGGGGAAATAGACTTCACAGAATTAGTTCAGCCAAGCCAACAAACAAACCCATGACCAAGCAAACAACGACAATCTCCAGGGTGTGGGCAGGTGGTTCAGTATTCAGGGTTTGTATAATATATTATCTAACATGTCCAGCTTTCAACAAAAAATTACAACACATGCAACAACAACTAAATAGGTAAATACAAGACAATATAAATGAATTTTGTAATAACTCTGTTTTTTTCTCCTACTTACTTGACTTTATAAAGCAACATGTATAAATTTGTGTTGATGTTCATACAATGTATAAATATAAATTATTGTCTACCAAGATCTTCACTGTTTTCAAAAATGCCTGCAGGCATAGTTTTTTTTTTTTTTTTTTTTTTTTACCTTTTCCAAGTTAAGTCAGTACCATCAAGCAGAGCTGCAGAGTCCTTTATCCTTATGTCCTGCCTTTCCTCCTGGGAAGAATCCCTGAACCACTGCACCAGAGCTGGAGCCAGGGACCTGCTTTTATCTGAGTGATGTCCCTGCTCTGTGAGATAGTTCTAGGAAGGAGTGGCAGCTCCTGGTCCTCTTGGATTGCCCATTTTGGAATAGAAAATATATTTGAGGAAATAATTGTCAAAATTTTCCAGATTTGTTGAAAGACATAAATTTATAAATTCAAGAAGTTTCATGAATTCCAAATGGGATAATCTCAAAGAAAACCACCTCTAGGCACATCTTATTAAACAGCTGAAAATGAAAAGTAAAGGAAAAAATTTTGGACTGATCATTCCAAGATGGCCGAATAGGAACAGCTCTGGTCTACAGCTTCCAGTGTGATTGACGCAGAGGACGGGTGATTTCTGCATTTCCAACTGAGGTACCTGGTTTAACTCACTGGGACTGGTTGGACAGTGGGTGCAGCCCATGGAGGGTGAGCCGAAGCAGGGCGGGGCATTGCCTCACCTGGGAAGTGCAAGGGGTCGGGGGATTTCCCTTTCCTAGCCAAGGGAAGCAATGACAGATGGTACCTGGAAAATCGGGACACTCCTGCCCTAATACTGCACTTTTCCAATGGTCTTAGCAAATGGCACACCAGGAGATTATATCCTGCACCTGGCTCAGCAGGTCCCATGCCCATGGAGCCTTGCTCACTGCTAGTGCAGCAGTCCAAGATCAACTAGGCTGGGGGAGGGGCATCTGCCATTGCTGAGGCTTGAGTAGGTAAACAAAGCAGCCAGGAAGCTTGAACTGGGTGGAGCCCACCACAGCTCAAGGAGACCTGCCTGACTCTGTAGACTCCACCTCTGGGGGCAGGGCATAGCAGAACAAAAGGCAGCAGAAACTTCTGCAGACTTAAACTTCCCTGTCTGACAGCTTTGAAGAGTGCCATGGTTCTCCCAGCATGTAGTTTAGGCACTGAGAATGGACAGACTACCTCCTCAAGTGGGTCCCTGACCCCCGTGTAGCCTAACTGGGAGACACCTCCCAGTAGGGGCCAACTGACACCTCATACAGCCAGATGCCTATCTGAGACAAAACTTCCAGAGGAAGGATCAGGCAACAACATTTGCTGTTCTGCAGCCTCTGCTGGGGATACCCAGGCAAACAGGGTCTGGAGTGGACCTCCAGCAAACTCCAACAGACCTGCAGCTAAGGGTCCTGACTATTAGAAGGAAAACTAACAAACAGGAATAGCATCAACATCAACAAAAAGGACATCCACACCAAAACCCCAAATGTAGGTCACCGTCATCAAAGACCAAAGGTAGAGAAAACCGCAAAGATGGGGAGAAACCAAAGCAGAAAAGCTGAAATTCTAAAAATCAGAGCGCATCTTCTCCTCCAAAGGATCATAGCTCCTCACCAGCAATGGAATGAAGTGGGACGGAGAATGAATTTGACAAGTTGACAAAAGTAGGCTTCAGAAGATTAGTAATAAACTTCTCCGAGCTAAAGGAGGGTGTTCAAACCCATTGCAAGGAAGCTAAAAACCTTGAAAAAAGATTAGACAAATGGCTAACTAGAATAAACTGCATAGAGAAGATCTTAGGTGACCTAATGGAGCTGAAAACCATGTCACAAGAACTACATGACATATATACAAGCTTCAGTAGTCGATTCAATCAAGTGGAAGAAAGGGTATCAGTGATTGAAGATCAAATGAATGAAATGAAGTGAGAAGAGAAGTTCAGAGAAAAAAGAGTAAAAAGAAATGAAAAAAGCCTCAAAGAAATATGGGACTCTGTGAAAAGACCAAATCTATGTTTGATTGATGGGAGAATGGAACCAAGTTCGAAAACACTCTTCAGGATATTATCCAGGAGAATTTCCCCAACCTAGCAAGGCAGGCCAACATTCAAATTCAGGAAATACAGAGAACACCACAAAGATACTCCTCAAGAAGAGCAACCCCAAGGCACATAATTGTCAGATTCACCAAGGTTGAAATGAAGGAAAAAATGTTAAGGGCAGCCAGAGAGAAAGGTCGTGTTACCCACAAAGGGAAGCTCGTCAGACTAACAGGGGATCTCTCAGCAGAAACTCTACAAGCCAGAAGAGAGTGGGGGCCAATATTCAACATTCTTAAAGAAAAGAATTTTCAACCCCAAATTTCATATCCAGCCAAACTAAGCTTCATAAGTGAAGGAGAAATAAAATCCTTTACAGACAAGCAAATGCTGAGAGATTTTGTCACCACCAGCCTGCCTTACAAGAGCTGCTGATGGAAGCACTAAACATGGAAAGGAACAACTGGTACCAGCCACTGCAAAAACATGCCAAATTGTAAAGAGCATTGACGCTAGGAAGGAACTGCATCAACTAATGAGCAAAATAACTAGCTAACATCATAATGACAGGATCAGATTCACACGTAACAATATTAAACTTAAATGTAAATATGCTAAATGCCCCAATTGAAAGACACAGACTGGCAAATTGGATAAAGAGTCAAGAACCATCAGTGTGCTGTATTCAGGAGACCCATCTCATGTGCAGAGACACACATAGGCTCAAAATAAAGGGATGGATGAAGATCTACCAAGCAAATGGAAAACAGAAAAAAGCAGGGGTTGCAATCCTAGTCTCTGATAAAACAGACTATAAGCCAACAAAGATCAAAAGACAAAGAAGGCCATTACATAATGGTGAAGGGATCAATTCAACAAGAAGAGCTAACTATCCTAAATATATATGCACGCAATACAGGAGCACCCAGATTCATAAAGCAAGTCCTTAGAGACCTACAAAGATACTTAGACTCCCACACAATAATAATGGGAGTCTTTAACACCCCACTGTCAACATTAGATAGATCAATGAGACAGAAGGTTAAGAAGGATACCCAGGACTTGAACTCAGCTCTGTGGACCTAATAGACATCTACAGAACTGTCCATCCCAAATCAACATAATATACATTCTTCTCAGCACCACATCACACTTATTCCAAAACTGACCACATAGTTAGAAGTAAAGCCTCCTCAGCAAATGTAAAAGAACAGAAATCACAACAAACTGTCTCTCAGACCACAGTGCAATCAAACTAGAACTCAGGATTAAGAAACTCACTAAAAACTGCACAACTACATGGAAACTGAACAACCTTCTCCTGAATGACTACTGGGTAAATAATGAAATGAAGGCAGAAATAAAGATGTTCTTTGAAACCAGTGAGAACAATGACACAACATACCAGAATCTCTGGGACATATTTAAGCATTGTGTAGAGGGAAATTTATAGCACTAAATGCCCACAAGAGAAAGCAGGAAAGATCTAAAATTGACACCCTAACATCACAATTAAAAGAACTAGAGAAGCAAGAGCAATCACATTCAAAAGCTAGCAGAAGGCAAGAAATAACTAAGATCAGAGTAGAACTGAAGGAAATAGAGACACAAAAAACCCTTCAAAAAATCAATGAATCCAGGAGCTGGTTTTTTGAAAAGATCAACAAAATTGATAGACTGCTAGCAAGACTAATAAAGAAGAAAAGCGAGAAGAATCAAATAGATGCAATAAAAAGTGATAAAGGGGATATCACCACCGATCCCACAGAAATACAAACGACCATCAGAGAATACTATAAACACCTCTATGCAAATAAACTAGAAAATCTAGAAGAAATGGATAAATTCCTGGACACATACACCCTCCCAAGACTAAACCAGGAAGAAGTTGAATCTCTGAATAGACCAATAAGAGGTTCTGAAATTGAGGCAATAATTAATAGCCTACCAACCAAAAAAAGTCCAGGACCAGATGGATACACAGCTGAATTCTACCAGAGGTACAAAGAGGAGCTGGTATCATTCCTTCTGAAACTATTCCAATCAACAGAAAAAGAGGGAATCCTCCCTAACTGGTTTATGAGGCCAGCATCATCCTGATACCAAAGCCTGGCAGAGACACAACAAAAAAAAAGAATTTTAGATCAATATCCTTGATGAACATTGATGCAAAAGTCCTCAATAAAATATTGGCAAACTGAATCCAGCAGCACATCAAAAAGCTTATCCACCATGATCAAGTTGGCTTCATCCCTGGGATGCAAGCCTGGTTCAACATATGCAAATCAATAAACGTAATCCATCACGTAAACGGAACCAAAGACAAAAACCACATGATTATCTTAATAGATGCAGAAAAGGCCTTCGATAAAATTCAACAGCGCTTCATGGTAAAAACTCTCAATAAACTAGGTATTGGTGGGATGTATCTCAAAATAATAAGAGCTATTTATGATAAACCCACAGCCAATGTCATACTGAATGGGCAAAAACTGGAAGCATTCCCTTTGAAAACTGGCACAAGACAGGGATGCCCTCTCTCACCACTCCTATTCAACATAGTGTTGGAAATTAAGGCCAGGGCAATCAGGCAGGAGAAAGAAATAAAGTATTCAATTAGGAAAAGAGGAAGTCAAATTGTCCCTGTTCACAGATGACATGACTGTAAATTTAGAAAACCCCATCATCCCAGCCCAAAATCTCCTTAAGCTGATAAGCAACTTCAGCAAAGTCTCAGGATACAAAATCAATGTGCAAAACTCATAAGCATTCCTATACACCAATAACAGACAAACGGAGAGCCAAATCATGAGTGAACTCCCATTCACAATTGCTTCAAAGAGGATAAAATACCTAGGAATCCAACTTACAAGGGCTGTGAAGGACCTCTTCAAGGAGAATGACAGACCACTGCTCAGTGAGATAAAAGAGGATACAAACAAATGGAAGTACATTCCAAGCTCATGGATAGGAAGAATCAATATCCTGAAAATGGCCATACTGCCCAAGGTAACTTATAGATTCAATGCCATCCCCATCAAGCTACCAATGACTTTCTTCACAGAACTGGAAAAAAATACTTTAAAGTTAATATGGAACCAAAAAGAGCCCGTATTGCCAAGACAATCCTAATCAAAAAGTACAAAGCTGGAGGCATCACACTACCTGACTTCAAACTATACTACAAGGCTACAGTAACCAAAACAGCATGGTACTGGTACCAAAACAGAGATATAGACCAATGGAACAGAACAGAGCCCTCAGAGATAATACCACATATCTACAACCATCTGATCTTTGACAAACCTGACAAAAAAAGAAATGGGGAAAGGATTCCCTATTTAATAAATGGTGCTGGGAAAACTGGCTAGCCATATGTAGAAAGCTGAAACTGGATTCCTTCCTTACATCTTATACAAAAATTAATTCAAGATGGATTAAAGACTTAAATGTTAGACCTAAAACCATAAAAACCCTAGAAGAAAGCCTAGGCAATACCATTCGGGACATAGGCATGGGCAAGGACTTCATGTCTAAAATGCCAAAAGCAATGGTAACAAAAGCCAAAATTGACAAATGGGATCTAATTAAACTAAAGAGCTTCTGCACAGCAAAAGAAACTACCATCAGAGTGAACAGGCAACCTACAGAATGGGAGAAAATTTTTGCAATCTACTCATCTGACAAAAGGCTAATATCCAGAATCTACAAAGAACTTAAACAAATTTACAAGAAAAAATCAAACAACCCCATCAAAAAGTGGGCAAAGGATATGAACAGACACTTCTCAAAAGAAGACATTTATGCAGCCAACAGACACATGAAAAAATGCTCATCATCACTGGTCATCAGAGAAATGCAAATCAAAAGCACAATGAGATAGCATCTCACACTAGTTAGAATGGCAATCGTTAAAAAGTCAGGAAACAACAGGTGCTGGAGAGGATGTGGAGAAATAGGAACACTTTTACACTGTTGGTGGGAATGTAAACTAGTTCAACCATTGTGGAAGACAGTGTGGCGGTTCCTCAAGGATCTAGAACTAGAAATACCATTTGACCCAGCGATCCCATTACTGGGTATATACCAAAAGGATTATAAATCATGCTATTATAAAGACACATGCACATGTATTTTTATTGCGGTACTATTCACAATAGCAAAGACTTGGACCAACCCAAATGTCCATCAATGATAGACTGGATAAAGAAAATGTGACACATATACACCATGGAAGACTATGCAGCCATAAAAAAGGATTAGTTCATGTCCTTTGTAGAGACATGGATGAAGCTGGAAACCATCATTCTGAGCAAATTATCGCAAGGACAGAAAACCAAACACCACATGTTCTCACTCATAGGTGGGAATTGAACAATGAGAATACTTGGACACGTGGCGGGGAACATCACACACCGGGGCCTGTCGTGGGGTCAGAGGATGGGGAAGGGATAGCATTAGGAGAAATACCTAATGTAAATGACGAATTAATGGGTGCAGCAAACCAACATGGCACATGTATAGATATGTAACAAACCTGCACGTTGTGCACATGTACCCTAGAACTTAAAGTATAATAAAAAAATAAAAAATAAAAATAAAAAAAGTGGCATATAAAAAAAAGAAAAAAATTTTAAGGTAGTTAGAGGAAAATAACTCATTACTTCTAGGGGAACAATAATTTGAATGACTGTGGTTTTCTTATCACAATGAAGGCCGGAAAACAGTGGAACATCTTTAAAGTGTTGAAAGAAAAGAATTGCCAACCCATAAATCTATGTCCAGCAAAAATATCCTTCAAAAATGAAGACAACATGAAAATATTCTCAGATGAAGGATAGCAAACATAATTTGTTGCCAGTAGACATGCTGTACCAGAATGTTAAAGGAAGCTCTTCAGACTAAAGGAAAATGATACCAGAGGGAAACTTGAACCTCAGGAATGGAGAAGCAGTAGAAATGATAAATATCTGAGTAAATAGAAAATACTTTTTTCCTCTTTTGTTCTTTAAAAATAGCTGTTACACTAGTTTCCTACTGCTATAACAAATTGTATAAAAAGTTACCACACACTTAATTGCTTAAGACAAGACAAATTTATTATCATACAGTTCTAGAGGTCAGAAGACTAAAATGGGTTGAAAGGGCTGTGTTACCACTGGATGCTCTAGTGGAGAATCTATTTCCTTGCATTTTCCAGCTTCTACAGGCAGCCTGAATTCCACCGTTTCACTGCTTGATTCTATTGTCACATCTTTTTCTGACTCATCTGCCTCCTTCCTTCCTTTACAAGGACCCTGTGATTACACGGGGCCTACCCAGATAGTACTGGATAATCTTCCTATCTCAATATTCTTAACATAATCACATCTGCAAAGTCCCTTTTGCTATATGAGGTAACATATTCACAGGTTCCAATATGTAGACATCTTTGAGGAACCATTATTCTTCCCACAACAACAATTGTCAAGGATTCAACAATTCTTAGACAATTTAAAGTGTTCTAGAGCATAGGAAAATGTAGAAATTTACCCAATTCTTTCTCTAAGGCTAACATAATGCTTATGTCCAAACAAAGAAGAACAGAAGTAAAAAAGTAAACATGAGAGGTCAGTCTAACTTAGAACTATAGATGTAAATATCCAAAATAGAATAGTAGTAAATTCAAGCTAGTACTGTGGCAAAATAATAGAATAGTGCAAATAGTCATATTTTTATGTCTGTGTTATCTTTGCTAGATTTTAGCATCAATATTATGGAGGCTATGCCTGAACTCAACAACACGGACTTCTACTCACCAAGGCTGATCTTGTACTAATACTAAGTGCCCAACCTGACAACAGAGAAGATGATGAGCCTCTATAAGACACCATTCCTTAGGGGCATCAGCCAGTCCCATGGTGGTAGGATTATTACATGGGACACCTTTCATCATGATGAAAACAGAAACTTTTCCTCATGGAAATGAATATGTATTTTAGACACACATTTACCTTCTTTGCTGACAATGATTCTGTCATCACCATCTCCATGGACTTCCAGAATGCCTTAATCATCATCAGGGTATCCTACACAAAGTTGTCTCTGACCAAGGAACTCATTTAATGGTAAGTGAAGTGTGCATCCAAAGATTCACTAGTCTTTACTACTTACTTTGCCATGCAGAAGCAGCTTGCCTTACACAAAAATAAATAACTTACTGGAAGCTTAGTTATGGGATCACCTGTTCCTGGGAGTACTGTATGACAAGATTGCAATAGATGCTTTAACAGAACAACCCATATATTGTGCTTTTTTTCCCCATAGTGAGGTTACACAGGACTAGGAATAAAGAAGTCATGAAAGGAGTGGCCCTTTTCACTATTACACCAGTTAACCTACTGAAGAAGTATGTGATTCTTTTTTTCTGTCTCCACAACCTTGGGCTCTTAGGTATAGCAGGGATGAATGCTTTCATCAGGGAATAAAGCCATGGTTCCATTACATTAAAAGCTGAGACTACATTCTGGCCATTTTTGTCCTCTCGTGCCAGTGAACTGACAGGCAGGGAAAGGGGCTGCTATAGAGGCTAGAGGGATTGAGCCCAATTACTAAGGGGAAATAAGGTTGCTGCTATACAAACAGGGAGAGCAATGCTCAGAGCCCAGGGATACTCACTGGGGCACCTCCTAGTACTGCTTTGCCTAATAGTCCTGGTAAGTGGGAAAGTGCAGAAATTCAATAAATACAGGATTGAAGATTAGGGTCACTACATCAGGGAAATAATTTTGACCAGGTTGCTGTAAGGGGAATATGAAATGGGTGGTAGAAGAATGAAGTTGATTATTGACTTTGGCCTCATGATCAGCTTCAGTGGGAAACTGTAACAGCTATGCACATCTTTGTTAATTTCTTTTTCTCTTCCTCTCCTCTGATTATATGAAAAATACTTGAGATAATTGTTATAAATCAGGTTTCAGGTGGGCAAATATGATTGAATTAGCATTATCCTGTAACAGTACAGTGGCTGATGGGAGTTTTTTTTTGTCCCTGCCTCCCTGTTGGGAGAATAGAATAACAAGAATAGATGCTGAATGTGAAAGGAGTGGGCCATGGTGGTTAGTCTTTATTTTCCCACACATCCTGATTCATTTCCTGTCCTTCTCTGTCTCGTTCTATGCCCTGGGCGCCTGATCCTTAGGGACTGCATCCCCCAGGCTCCATTTGTAATTGACTTCTGCTTGGGTTTGGTCAATGGAATGCACTGGCACAGCTTTGGAGGGAAGAAGAGAGAAGACAATGTATTTCTTCACTGCTCCCACTCTGATTTGGGCTATGTTTTATTGGCAGTGACTATATCCCTTCAAGATTTTAGCTTCTTCCAGAAGTCCCCTCCTCCATGACTCTAGCTCTCACTAGGCTCCAGAAATACTATTTCTTCCTCTTGCCCTTTTAGGCCTAGGGTAACAGCTACCTGCTGTTGCTAACCTCTGGATGCCAAAAAATTGCTTGTTGGGTCTCATAATCTTGCATATACCTCTGTAAGTAGTCCCTACATTAAAGTCCCTTGAACCATCTGATTTAGATTTTTTTTACTGGCTAGGACTCTGACTGAGGTGCTGGTGTGAGGCCTAGAATTACTGCAGCTATTTTGATACCATTAGAATGCACAGTCAAGGATAAAGCTTTCATGTAAGGAAGGGTATAGCAGAGAAAATTATAGAAAAATGAAGCAGAATCTTAATAAAATTGTACTTAAAATCAGATAACTTCTGGATGCAACTCACTGAAGTAAGAATAGGTGGATATTTCTTAAATATGACAAAAATATATACATTTCTAACAAGAAGCCTTTCATGTTTAAGGGATAAACACTAGAAGCATTTCCATTAAAATTAGGAAAAAGACAAGAATGCCAGTTATTTCCACAATTATTTAACATTGTTCTAGAAGTACTAGTTAATGCAGTTAACCAAGAGAAAGAAATGTAATATTAATATTGGAAAGGAGGGGGCAGGCAAGATTATCATTACCACAAATGAAGCAAATCTAAGAGAATCAACTAAAGACTACTTGAAACCTTTGGAACTCCATAAAAAGGCTGGTTATGAAATCAATAGATTAAAAACTGATCACTTTCATATATAAAAACAACAAACAAAATGTAAAATAAGAAAGAAAATCTAAATTACAATGGCCATGGGAAAAGATACAATAAATTACAATAGCCATGGGAAAAGCTCCTTTTGAATAAACTTAACAAAAAAATCTGTAAGACATATCCATTCATTCAGTAAATATGGATTGATAACCTACAGTGTGCCAGGCAATGTTCTAGGAGTTATTTTTATAAAAAAATTTAGAAACTCTGCTGAGAAAAATAAAGACAAATAAGTAGAAAAACTGGGTTGTTGGATAGAAAGATATTCCTGTAAAGATGCCAATTATCCCTCAGTTAACTTATAAATTATATGCAATGCAAATTGAAATTAAAAACAATGGTTTTTAGGGGACTATAACAAAATAACAGATTTTAGTCTCTAAATAAATACCTGTGAACAGGCAGGTAATGATAAAAAAGATGAGTTATGAGAGACCTTACCCTTCAGATATTGAAACATATTATGAAGATACTATAGTTAAAACAGTTTGGTATTTAAGAAGAAAGAAAAGAGAACAGATTGAAAGAATATAATAAAGAATAAAGAAATAGATACGAACATATGTGGATGTTTAGATTATGATAATTATGGTAAAGATGGCACTTTTTTTGGGGGGGTATTATACATTTTATTTAAAGACTTTGAAGTAAAAAAAAAAAAGGTACAGAAATACATATTACATTGTGATGACCACAGTAGTATTCTACATGACAAAAATAAAAACAGATTTAAGTAAATGTATTGGCACTGAACAAGCATTTACTTAACATCCAATCCAGGCTGCATATGCACAAAATGATCTGACCACATGCTTATGCAAAGTAAAGTTTTTCTTAGAACGCCAAAATTCCAACCATTCTGACTGTCCGCTGCCTATTCCCCTGTTGAGTATTTTGAGCGAACTTCTATAGAATATAAAAACAATTGGCATGGCATTTAAAGACTGCAAAAAACAGAACACAATTAAAAACATTTATAATGCATTTCTGTATAAAATATACACCGTAAAGACCACCCTGAATAATGGTTAAAACCTCATCATGGAAAAATGCTCATCATTTTGCACATCATTGATAGAAACTACTGAGAGGTTTTTTTGGGGGGCTGGTGGGAAGGTAAACACCTAACTTAAAGATTCATTCAAAATTTGCTTTAAATTGTGGGTAATAACTCACTGCTTACCACTTCTCAAAATGTTTTATCATGAATACTCTAATATTTAACCACAGGACAAACATAAAGAATAACCTGAAGAAGGTGTTTCTCAAAGTGAGGTTGAAGGCCCCAAAGAAGTCTAAGGTGGGCCCACTAATGTGCATTTTAAACAAACTTCCTAGGTGATTATTTCACATTCCAAAATCTGAGAGCTAATGCCCTATGGGAAACAACACCACTTAAAAGCAAGGCCATAAACATATTTCTGACATGAGATACAGAATTCTAAGTTTATGATTTGAAGTGAACACTGCTTTTTGTTTTAAAACAAGTTTCAGATGTTAAGAGAAACATATTAAATAAACATGTGCATGTATATAAACATTTTCCTTTGAGGTTTTCATTGCTTTCAGACTTATGTTATTTGAAGGAAAGAGAGTACACAGCTAGAAACTGGGAAAATGACATTTCCAATGAAATGTAGCATCCACCCCTCCAAAAAAAGATAATTTATTAAATGCCTACAAATTTTGAAATATTTGAAATTTAAACTAGGACACTTTCCTAAAATTAAGTTTTACTAAGATTAAAAAACTTTAAGTAATTTAGATAATCATGGTTACTTTTTAAGTCCCTTTTCATTAAAAAATATTTAAAATAAACAACAGAAGGATGCTATATTTGGCACCCCCTTAAATAATAAACTGCTAAACACTAATATTAATAAAAAATAATCCGAGGAACTCTGCCTCTGAAATGTATTCTACTATGTGTTACATGTGTTATCCAGTTAATAAAAACTCACTGAAAGAGCTGATACTGTGATGTGTGTGAGTGTATGTGTGTGTCCTGAACATTTATTCATGCCTACTTTATTTTTCTGATTTCACTAAAGACTCTATAAACAGGGTCCAATCATATAGATAATGTGGTTTAGGGGGAGAAATGAGCATAATTAAGATACCCTACTTAAAAAATAAATAATTTTCCTGTATACTAAATTATAAGGAAAAAATATTATACATTCTGCCTCCACTGAATACATGGAATGCTTTTACAAGTTTGGTAACAATAATGAGTGCCTCATTTGAATCAAGTCACAAAAGCAACTGTGGGGATTCACACTCCAATAGGAAATAAAAATATTACCACTGTACTTTTCTGTATCTATTTTAAATTTCTGTTTTTTTTCCTTTCTATATACTGAGTAATTTTCCATTCAACTGCATCCTTGGTCTTTTGCAGTATATATATTAACATTGCAGTTAAAGTTTCCAATAAATGGATAGGCTCAGGAGCTACCCCATTAATATACTTAAAAAGAAAAATCATTTGTGCCAGTTTTGCAAAAATAGTTAATGATTTGGAATGTGATTCATAATAAAAAGTGTCTGTTTTTTAACTCAAGAAGAATTTCCCAATTTGGTTTTTGTTTTGTTTTGTTTTGTTTGAGACCGTGTCTCACTCACTGTTGCCTAGGCTGGAGTAATCTTGGCTCTCTGGAAACTCCATCTCCTGGGTTCAAGAGATTCTCCTGCTTCAGCCTCCCGAGTAGCTGGGATTACAGGTATGTGCCACCATGCCCAGCTAATTTTTGTATTTTTAGTAGAGACAGGATTTCACCATGTTGGTCAGGCCGATCTCGAACTCCTGACCTCAAGTGATCTGCCTGCCTCAGCCTCCCAAAGTACTGGAATTACAGGCGTTGAGTCACTGCACCCAGCTGAATTTCCCAATTCTAAGCAAGCAGCATCTTCTATTACCAATTTAATAACTGCTGCCTTAAAAAATCGATAATTTATTTATCCAAGGCAATAAAATTTACACCTGAATTTTTAAACATAAAGAACTCCAAAACTAATAGGTAATATAAAAAGTTGTTGCATTTTATATTAATCTTTTATTTCAAAATTAAACCCTGAAGTGATTTAACACAGAATGACAAAAATTATGGGAGGTTTATGATGTAATCGCACTATGTGCCTTAATGCAACAGATACTTTTTAAATGCAGTTGTTTTCTTTTTTTTTTTTTAAACAAAAAAGATAACTTCATTACTCATCTGTAGGCCTTTTAAAAACTGAAAAAGCAGTTCAACTAAATTTTGACATGATTGTCTGGAAGCTAGTATTAATTTATTTTTCATAGTAAAACAGATGTAATAACTGATTCATGTAGTCTACGAAAGAAGATATTGGGTGTTTTTTTGTAGGTGGCAAATATAAAATAGTTAATTGTATCCAGGCTGGCAGCAAGTTTATCCATGCATTAAATGGCAACATGAGTAGAATACATGGTTGAAAAATGAGGATCGGACACATTCTTCTGCAGACATCAAAAGAGGATTGATATACTCAAAACCTTCAAATTCAGACTGATTAATCTTCCTCACAATGTCATCGACATCTGGAGTGAGCTGGACAGGTTCATTAGTAAGCTGAGAATCAAAGTTGTCCAAACCAAATTCCCCAGAAATATTTGCTTTAAAGGGAAGTACTACCTGTTTTTGCTCCATCATATCCCAATCAACATTTCAGAAGAACGGGTGTCCCTGAATATCAGCAAATCCTGTTTGAGGATGACAACCCAATCATTCCTTAGGGTCCTTGTTAAGAAAACTCTTCAGAACACTTGCAGCTTTTACAGACAGAGAACGTGGTATGCGAATTTGTTTTTCCAAAATAACTTGGAAGAGATAATCCTCTGTGTTCTGGTCAGGGTTATCGGAGCTCCCAACAGTATCAAATGGAGACTTTCCTGCCATCATCTCAAACATTAGCACTCCAAGAGCCCACCAGTCAACACTGAAACCATAATCTCCTCCTCTTAAAATTTCAGGAGCAATGTAATTAGGAGTACCACAGAAAGTGCTGGTTGTATCTCCTGGCCGTAATCCTTCCTTAACACATGCCGTAGTCAGTGAGTTTAATGTGGCCTTCAGAGTCCAGTAGTACATTGTCCAGTTTCAAATCTCTATAAATTATCCCTCGCTCATGAAGATAATTGAATGCTAGACTGATTTCTGCAGAGTAAAATCTGGCATGTTCTTCAGGAAATTTTCTTTGTCGCTGCATATGAAACATTAGGTCTCCTCCATTTACATACTCTATAACAAAGAACAATCTACTTTCTGTCTGAAAGCAACACTGCAGCCCAACAAGGAAAGGATGATTGGATGCCTACTCAAACACATATGTCTCTGTCTGCACCCAATCAATATCCTCATCATCATTAACAAGCTCTTTTTTCACAACTTTCATTGCATAAATACGATCTTTTTTTTTTTTTTTTTTTTTTTAATGGAACCAACAGTACTTTGGCTTAACTTCCTCTTCCTATTACCCGGAGCAAATCAAAATCCTGAAGACCTAGACTGGATGAAGCTTTGCCACTTTCCCTGGTGTTCATTGCCTCTTTTTCTTCACCAACTTGATCCAAACTCTCATGACTTGAAGGATTATATGGAATTACTGTCTGTGCATGGTCAGAATGCATGGATGACTGATCCATGGGCATCATTTGTTCCAGTGGCAAAGAATGCCGCCCACATTCAATTGTGAGGCGTTTATGGCACTTCTTATGAACCAAGAGTTTGAAGTTGATGCACTTATATCCTTGGCGTCCAAGTCCCCATATTCGGTCTGTGCAGATGGCACAGTGAGCACGCCTGTTGAAGCGCTTGGCTTGGAAAGTGTGGCCATTGGCACAATAAAGCTTTCTCCAGCGGCATGCACCTCTATGGTAGATGGATTTATCTTCTCTTGGACAAGGCATCCCGGGACGTTCTGGTACACAAGGGAACACATGAATCAACAGTTCAGAGTCCTTGTTTAGCTTATAAAGTCTAAAGGCTTCTTCTAACTCCAACTGAGATGATACTGTACACGGGTCTCCTTCCTCGTCTATCCATTTCATGGTGAAGAGCTGTTCGTTGTCAAAAGAACACGTCTCGAACCACATTGCAAAGGCCCTCAAAGGAGATGGAAGGTTCAAAATGTGTTATCATGATATCCCCGCGGTAGTAGGCTTTCACCCAGACCTGGTGGGAATGGTCCCCACTGCAGCCGCCTGCGACCGTGTGGGACATGGTGCTGCTGTCCCTCTGGGTCGGCATCTCCTCACTCCCCCGCCTCAACGCTGGAGGCAGGGGGTGCGGGGGGGCGCTTCGGACGCCCTGGAGGACTCAGCCGCCCATGCCTGTCGGAGAACCGCGGCGGTCCGCCCACCTACCTGCCCACCTTGCCCGCAGCGCCGACCCAAGGGTTGCCTCGCCTGAGCAGCCCAAAGATGGCACTTTAACTCAGTGAGCTAAAGAGGGGATTATTTGATAATTAGCATTAGGACAATTTGCTAGCCATTTGGAAGAAAATAATTCCATATGGACCAAATTTTTTTTTTTTTTAAGTATTTATTGATCATTCTTGGATGTTTCTCAGAGGGGGGATGTGGCAGGGTCATAGGATAATAGTGGAGAGAAGGTCAGCAGATAAACACATGAACAAAGGTCTCTGGTTTTCCTAGGTAGTGTTTGTGTCCCTGGGTACTTGAGATTAGGGAGTGGTGATGACTCTTAATGAGCATGCTGCCTTCAAGCATCTGTTTAACAAAGCACATCTTGCACCGCCCTTAATCCATTTAACCCTGAGTTGACACAGCACATGTTTCAGAGAGCACTGGACGGGGGGCAAGGCCGTAGATCAACAGCATCCCAAGGCAGAAGAATTTCTCCTAGTACAGAACAAAATGGAGTCTCCTATGCCTACTTCTTTCTACACAGACACAATAACAATCTGATCTCTCTTTCTTTTCCCCCAATTTTTTTCTTTTCAACAAAACTGCCATTGTCATCATGGCCCATTCTCGATGGTCGCTGTCTCTTCCGAGCTGTTGGGTACACCTCCCAGACGGGGCGGCCGGGCAGAGGTGCTCCTCACATCCCAGACGATGGGCGGCCGGGCAGAGGCGCTCCTCACTTCCTCCCAGACGGGGTGGCGGCCGGGCAGAGGTGCTCCTCACCTCCCAGACGGGGTGGCTGGGCCTAGGTGCTCCTCACATCCCAGATGGGGCGGCCAGGCAGAGGCGCTCCTCACATCCCAGAAGATGGGAGGCCAGGCAGAAACGCTCCTCACTTCCTATAGGGGATGGCGGCAGGGCAGAGATGCTCCTCACTTCCCAGACGGGGCGGCCGGGCAGAGGCGCTCCTCACTTCCCAGATGGGGCGGCCGGGCAGAGGGGCTCCTCACATCCCAGACGATGGGCAGCCAGGCAGAGACGCTCCTCAATTCCTAGACAGGGTGGCAGCCGGGCAGAGGCTGTAATCTTAGCACTTTGGGAGGCCAAGGCAGGCGGCTGGGAGGTGGAGGTTGTAGCGAGCCGAGATCACGCCACTGCACTCCAGCCTGGGCAACATTGAGCATTGAGTGAGCGAGACTCCGTCTGCAATCCCAGCACCTCGGGAGGCGGAGGCGGGCAGATCACTCGAGGTCAGGAGCTGGAGACCAGCCCGGTCAACACTGCGAAACCCCGTCTCCACCAAAAATACAAAAACCAGTCAGGCGTGGCAGCACGCGCCTGCAGTCCCAGGCACTCGGCAGGCCGAGGCAGGAGAATCACAGGAGCCCGAGGCAGGGAGGTTTCAGCGAGGTGAGATCACTGCAGTACAGTCCAGCCTCGGCAACGGAGGGAGACCGAAGAAAGAGGGAGAGGGAGAGGGAGGGGGAGGGGGAGGGGGAGGGGGAGGGGGAGGGGGAGAGGGCCAAACAGTTAAATATAAAAGAAAACATAAAAATTAGGAGAAAACAGAGATCTCCCTAAGCAGGACACAAACCTCAAAAATGTAAAGAAAAAAGTTGGTAAATTTTACACATCTACAACCATCTGATCTTTGACAAACCTGACAAAAACAAGAAATGGGGAAAGGATTCCCTATTTAATAAATGGTGCTGGGAAAACTGGCTAGCCATATGTAGAAAGCTGAAACTGGATCCCTTCCTTATACCTTATACAAAAATTAATTCAAGATGGATTAAGGACTTAAATGTTAGACCTAAAACCATAAAAACCCTAGAAGAAAACCTAGGCAATAGCATTCAGGACATAGGCAAGGACTTCATGTCTAAAACACCAAAAGCAATGGTAACAAAAGCCAAAATTGACAAATGGGATCTAATTAAACTAAAGGGCTTCTGCACAGCAAAAGAAACTACCATCAGAGTGAACGGGCAACCTACAGAATGGGAGAAAATTTTTGCAATCTACTCATCTGACAAAGGGCTAATATCCAGAATCTACAAAGAACTTAAACAAATTTACAAGAAAAAACCAAACAACCCCATCAAAAAGTGGGCAAAGGATATGAACAGACACTTCTCAAAAGAAGATATTTATGCAGCCAACAGACACATGAAAAAATGCTCATCATCACTGGTCATCAGAGAAATGCAAATCAAAACCACAATGAGATATCATCTCACACCAGTTAGAATGGCGATCATTAAAAAGTCAGGAAACACGGGTGCTGGAGAGGATGTGGAGAAATAGGAACACTTTTACACTGTTGGTGGGACTATAAACTAGTTCAACCATTGTGGAAGACAGTGTGGCGATTCCTCAGGGATCTAGAACTAGAAATACCATTTGACCCAGCCATCCCATTACTGGGTATATACCCAAAGGATTATAAATCATGCTGCTATAAAGACACATGCACACGTATTTTTACTGTGGCACTATTCACAATAGCAAAGACTTGGAACCAACCCAAATGTCCATCAATGATAGACTGGATTAAGAAAATGTGGCACATATACCCCATGGAATACTATGCAGCCATAAAAAAGGATGAGTTCATGTCCTTTGTAGGGACATGGATGAAGCTGGAAACCATCATTCTCAGCAAAGTATCCCAAGGCCAAAAAACCAAACACCGCATGTTCTCACTCATAGGTGGGAATTGAACAATGAGAACACTTGGACACAGGAAGGGGAACATCACACACCGGGGCCTGTCGTCGGGTGGGGGGAGAGGGGAGGGATAGCATTAGGAGATATACCTAATGTAAATGACGAGTTAATGGGTGCAGCACACCAACATGGCGCATGTATACATACGTAACAAACCTGCACGTTGTGCACATGTACCCTAGAACTTAAAGTATAATAAAAAAAGAAAAAAAAGTTGGTAAATTTTGTACTGTAAAGATAAAAAATTCTATATAGTAGAAGTCCAAAAAATTATAAATCGGGAAAATATTTATAACACTTATTGAAGTCAAAAGACTCATTTGCTTAATTTGCAGAAAGTTCTTATGTATTAGTAAGAAACAGATGAACAACTTAGTAAAAAAATGAGGAAAGACAGTACACAGAAAGATAAATACAGATGCTTAACAAACCTCTGAGAAGATGTTTAATCTCACTTATAATTAAATAAATTAATTATTTGGAGCACAACATAGAATGCATATATATGTATCTATCTATCAATCTATCTATCGATCTATATATATATATAAATTTAAGAGGTGAAAGTTGGCAGCATGGGTAAAATTTAAAATGAATACCCATTTTGACACAATTATTTTACTTCTAGGAATTTATCTTGAGGAAATAATATCATAGTTGCCAAAATATATGTATACAGAAATCTTCACTGTGGCATCTTTGTAATAGATAAAGATTAGGAAGAGGCTAAGTATCAGTCAGTAAAAGATTGGTTAAATTCTGGTAAATCCACGCTACAGAATATTAGTTTGTCTGCTAAAAAGATTCACATGATATATCAGGTGAAAAAAATAGTTATGCAGAATAATACGCACAGTATAATCCAAAATTATTTTAGAAAGATATATGTGTGCATACACACATAATGTATCTACATATATTTTTTGGTAATATATATGAAACAGCAACAAAACCTGGAAAGAGTCACCTGAAAAATTAACAGTGGTTTTCATAGGATTTATCCTAGGATTGAAGTAGATTGGTCATCACAGTAGTTATCAGAGGGGTGGGGAAATTGAGATTTTTTATTTTCTGTTCCCCTCTTTTCCTAGTTACCACCTGCTTTCCTTCATCTCAGCTGAAAACTTCACTCTCTCTGCCCCAGCAAGGAAACTTTCCCTGATCCTCAGACTATGCCACTTTTTTAAAAACGATATTAACAGAGGTTTTTTCCTTTACAGTATTTTTCTCAGTGTGTGTGTGTGTGTGTGTGTGTGTGTGTGTGTGTGTGTGTGCGCGCGCTTATTTTATTAAGGTCTTATTTCCACCACGAGAGAAGAGTCTGTGTTGTTTTTGCTCACCAATACATTCCCCATAAGCTCAGCACTTGTGGCCGCTCCCCTATTTCCTCTCCTTCCCAGTATTATGATGTGGACAATTTAATTTTCCTCAGTCTTATATAAAGGGTTATAAAAGTGCACTTTTAGGCATCCCCCAAATCATCCATACACAGATGAAGAAGAACACATGAAAAACAAACAGCAAATGTCAGGTTGCACTAAACAATGAAATACTAAGGACACTCCCATTTTCTTCAAGAATAAGATCTGGAGGCCCTCAATCACCATTATCATTCAAACTAATTCTGAAGGTTCTGGTCAATGGAATACATGCAGAAAATAAAAGAATAAGGAATATAAATACTGGAAAAGAAGAAATGAAAAATCATCATTTGCAGATATTATGCATGCATACCTAGAAAAACCAAAAGTATCAATGAAAAAACTATTAGAAATAATAAGAATGGTCACTAAAGATAAATATATCATAATTAATTACTTTACCTGAGACAAACAATAACCAGGTAGAATGTGTAATCATAATAGGAATGTCATTCATATAAACAAAACACAAACATAATAAGAAATGAGTATAAAGAAACATAACATTTATTGAAAATCTCAAAAGTTGGCATGGATAGAAAGACTCCATTTTTAAAGATATAAATTCTCCAATTAAAGTGCAGATTTATTGCAAGTACTGCAGTAAATGTCAATTGTTTTGTTTTGTATATTGTTCAACTTGGAACTCGACACATCCACATACATATACTGTATATTTGCAGGAAGAAAGGTCGATATCATTGAAAGTGCTTGGTGGTAGAATAGGCATTGCAGGGCAGTTTTGCATTCTACTCTACAGATTTCTGCACTTAAAAAAATAAGTATATAACTAGAGACAGAGAAGAGGGGAGAGGAATAGACTTTCTTTCTTTTTCTTTTTCTTTTCTTTTTTTTTTTTTTTTGAGATGGAGTCTTGCTCTGTTGCCCAGGCTGGAGTGCAATGGCACAATCTCAACTCACTGCAACCTCTGCCTCCTGGGTTCAAGCGATTCTCCTGCCTCAGCCTCCCAAGTAGCTGGGACTACAGGTGCGTGCCACCATTCCCGGCTAATTTTTGTATTTTTAGTAAAGATGGGGTTTTACCATGCTGGCCAGGCTGGGCTCGAACTCCTGACCTCAAGTGATCTGCCAGCTTCAGCCTCCCACAGTGCTGGGGAGGAGTAGATTTTCTATTGAGGGGATATATAGCTTTTTTTCAGGAAAGTATTAATAGTTCTTAGTTATTTTTTAAAAGTCATACATGCCTGTGAGAATCTGATGAAAGCTATGGCTCCTTTCTCCACAAAAATGAATTGCAGGTGGTCCACAAGGTTGTCCGTGTGAGAATGCCTACTCTGGGTTAATCCATGGGGATTGTTCCTTAGGCATATATTTGGCTGAGCGGGCACCAAGGTGGATATGGACTGGCAGGCAGTAACTCTGCAACAAGATTAGGTTCTCTTTTTAAGGAAGCCAGAGGCAAGAAGCCCAGCGGGCTGCACCTCTCAGGTCAGGTGGTGGCAGCACACAGTATTAGGAGCAATGCTCACTCAGGCACCATGAATAAGGGCAGAGGGGTAGGTAGGAACAGTAAGCCCTTCGATGCATTGCTGTTACCTCTGTGGGAATTTGGGGAAGGAAGGGAAGGAGCCAAAGGTGTTTACTCTGATTGGTCACCTGAGTAAACGTGGCATTTACCACCTTGGTCACTCATCTATATATATTTTTGGAGTGAACAATAGATGGGTGCCTGAATACAGGGGATGAGAGGCTATGGAATGTGGAAGGGTGGGAGGGCAGCACCTTCTTCCGCTCTTGACAGGGCAGGATTAGAACATCTCTGCATCCCTCACACCCTCAGGTGCCTCAGCCTTAGTAGACTGGAATTCAATTCAGAGGCAGGTGATCAGAGTAGCCATCAAATCACAAGAGGTTCATATAACAGTCGGTCAAGACTTTGGGACGTTAAATACATGCTTTTCTTTAATTAAATAAGACAGGGTTGTGTTGCTTTAACCTATCAAATTGCAAGTTGATTCAAAAATAGAAAAAGTAAGGAATTATTTGTGTAAAATGGCCAAGATTAGACAACTGGTTGTCTCTTTGTGGAGTAATTCATAGATCATGTAAAAAAAATCCATTTTTTTTAAGAGATAGAGGCTTGCTCTCTGTCACCCAGGCTGGAGTGCAGTGCTGAGATCATAGCTCACTGCAGCCTTAAACTCCTGGGCTCCAGCAATCCACCCACCTCAGCCCACTTTTCAATTTTAAAATGAGTTATTTTGTTTTAAAAGCTACTAATTGGCTGTAACCAGTAGAAATATTTTCCTTCTGTTACAAATAAAATAACGAAATTAATGAGGCCTTTTGGGTTTTCTCTCTCGTTTAAACTCTCCACTCAAAGGAAAATAGCATCATTTTATTTTCTCAATATAAAAGTAATGCGTTACTCATTTAAAAACAAATGAGCAGAAAAGTTTAAATAAGACACTCCCACGATCCTTTTCTAACATCTTGCTCCACATTTTACAGGAGTGCAGAAGAAATTGGACATTCATGACTGGTGATGGGGGGAGGTATAGAGAGAGACAGTTGGACTGGGACTAGAGAAGATAAAAAATTATTCCTCGAAGAGGAAGAAAAGGCCAACGGACAAGGGAGCAGATACAGCTTCTCCCTGTAAACCAAAGAAAGGCAAATTCCAACCACAAAGAGAAGCTGCTTCTAGTCTCCGGGGTTGGCAAAGAGGAAAATGAGTGGCAGGACCTGATGTGTCAGGGAAGGAAGGGGAGGGCCGGCTTCTGCGGCGCTGCTGATGGGAGTGGTAATTGGGGTCCTGATCTCATGGTTGACGTGGCCCTCACGTGAGCTGGAGCCGACGCGTGCAGACGTCCTTCTAATCCTAGTCTTCGTTTGGTCCGGTTGCACTCTCCCTGTCGCCCAGAGGGCGAGAGGGCCTGTGGCCTGGGGGAAGGAGGACGAGGTTACTGCCTGGATCCCAGCAGGTTTGTGTGTGGATGGGCGTTGCCAGGGGATCCCTGCGGCGCGAGCAGTGAACGGTGGAGGCCGAAGGGGGAGCACAGTTCGCTTTCTCCAAACCCTTGCAGTATCCCTGGCCCTTTCTAGAACAAAAATGGTGGACCTTGGGGCCGGATTCTAGGGGCGACCCCAGACTCGGGCGTCGTGGGACCTTTAACATCCAGGGCCTTGAATCAGGGAGGGCAGATATTCGGATTCAAGTCCTGTGTGCTGGTCCATCTACCAAGCCAGAATCTTGGGGCTGTGCGTCTGACAGTCATACCCCTTTTCTTTCAGTAGGACGCTGTGCCATTTGGGAACAAAGGAATAGTCTGCCTGGAATCCCTGCAGGTCAGTGTAAAGCTGGGGCTGTCCCGCGGCGCCCAGAAGGACTGGGATGACTGAAGTTCTTGCCTTAACTTGGGCCCTTTACCGACTCTCAAGCAATCGTCCTGCCATTTTTTTTTCTTCAGTAAAAGAGGATGTAACAGTGCCTGCAGGAAAAGTGCTTGTTATTGCGGGTAGGGTGCGTTGGGGAGAAGGATAGAAGAGATCGGTTGGTTTTGTTTTTCTCCTCGGATTTTCCATATCCCTCCCTCGCCCCGCCCCGCTTCCAGTGGTTTGAAAGGGGTGTGGTTTTGCTGGGAAAATGGCCGACCGCTGGGGCTGCGGGAGGGAGTGAGGGCCGGGGGCGGGGACGGGGGTAGGGGAACACTACCAAGCGAGAGGGCTGGTGTCAGCGGAGTCCAGAGAAGTGAGGGTAGGGTGAGAAACAAAAAGGTAAAATCCATTGACAGCCAGGACCCTGAATTAGGAAAAGTGGATATTGGGACTCCCCGAAGTGCTTTTCTGTCCGCTGAGCCATCAGTTTCTGCCTTGTTGCCTGTGTCTGCAGATCTTGGGGCCGGAGGCCAGTTCAACCCTTGGAGCAGGAAGAAACGCAAAGTTGTCAAGAACCAAGTAGGTCATAATAAGGGTGATGGCATTATTTGGGGGTGGAGCATGGTGGCGACTGCAACTCGAGTGGGCCCGTGGATCCCTTCCATATCCCCCTCCTTCCCTCTTATCTACACCATTTCGGAGCTTGCAAAAGAAATTGCTCTGCAAGTACAAGACAGGGAAGAAAATAGCTGAGAAGGGGTGGGCGTCAAGAGAGTCCAGGGGTTGGGAGGACGTTACTCCAAATTACTGTTTGGGGTACAGTGTCCTTGGCGTTGGTCCGTCGACCAAGCACTCACTTCTGAAGTTTGTCAGTCTTGAAGGTTTAGTGGAAGCGGAAACCGAGGTGAGGGAGGTAAGAAATTGCTCCAGAGCAGAGGTAGTTGGTATAATGACACGGGGGTGGGTGGGTGGGGGTGTCCTGGTACCTTTGAGATGGAGGAGTTGGCGGAGGCAAGGGCAGAGTTGGAGACCTTTAGGCATTTCACGCTAGTACGGCTTTTAGATATTGTCACTTCATTTTGTTACAAGGAAAATGTTAACGATGAAAATGTGTGGCGACATCTTCGGAGGATGCCAATGATGGGAGTAGGGGTGGAGGTGGAATGGAGGGTTAGAGGAATCATCGAAGGAGGAAGAGGGAGGGAGATAATGAATTCCAAAGCCGCAGCTCTGTGAGGAGAGGAGGGTAACCGAAGGCGGGAAACATTGGGCAAGGCAGTTGTAAAGGGCTAGGAATTCAGAAGACGGATGTGTGTCCCGTCCCAGGTGAGATCTATATGTCCCCCGAGCTCTCAGTACCCCTCTCCCCACGCCCTTGTCTGCAGGTTTGCACGAAGCAGTGCACTTGGAAGCAAGAAAGAGAAGGAAAAAAACTGCCTGGACCTCTGTGGGTGCATGTGAGGGCGCCACTGTTCACAGGACATCTGGAAGGGCAGGGGTGGCAGGGAACTTTAACGTTCTGGGGTGGGGTGGTGGAACGTGAGGTTGGAGAGTCTTTAAGCGGGGAAAATTTCCAAACTTAGCTTCCGGGTGGAAGAAAGGAATCAGTGATCTAGATATCAAGCCCCGAGTCTCTGCCAGTATCTCTGTATTTTTGTACGTTTGTTTGTTTTGTTGTAGTTTCAGTGTGTTTGCGTGCAAAGACATAAAAGGAGGAGGAGCCTGAAATCTGAAATGCATCCTTTATTCCTAGGTCAAGGTGCCTCAGAGCCAGCCAGCAGTAGCTGCAGACTCCGCCCGCGACGTGTGCGCGCTTCTCTGGGCCAGAGCGAGCCTGTTTTGTGCTCGGGTTAAGAGATTTGTCCCAGCTATACCATGGGCCGCACTCGGGAAGCTGGCTGCGTGGCCGCTGGTGTGGTTATCGGGGCTGGTGCCTGCTACTGTGTATACAGACTGGCTTGGGGAAGAGATGAGAACGAGAAAATCTGGGACGAAGACGAAGAGTCTACGGACACCTCAGAGATTGGGGTTGAGACTGTGAAAGGAGCTAAAACCAACGTTGGGGCAGGGTCTGGGGCCAAACTTCAGGGTGATTCAAAGGTCAAGCCTGAGGTGAATTTGGGACTCGAGGATTGTCCGGGTGTAAAAGAGAAGGCCCATTCAGGATCCCACAGAGGAGGCGGCCTAGAGGCCAAGGCCAAGGCCCTTTTCAACACGCTGAAGGAACAGGCAAGTGCAAAGGCAGGCAAAGGGGCTAGGATGGGTACCATCACTGGGAACAGGACCCTTGCACCAAGTTTACCCTGCCCAGGAGGCAGGGGTGGAGGCTGCCACCCCACCAGGAGTGGATCTAGGGCCGGGGGCAGGGCAAGTGGAAAATCCAAGGGAAAGGCCCGAAGTAAGAGCACCAGGGCTCCAGCTACAACATGGCCTGTCCGCAGAGGCAAGTTTAACTTTCCTTATAAAATTGATGATATTCTGAGTGCTCCCGACCTCCAAAAGGTCCTCAACATCCTGGAGCGAACAAATGATCCTTTTATTCAAGAAGTAGCCTTGGTCACTCTGGGTAACAATGCAGCATATTCATTTAACCAGAATGCCATACGTGAATTGGGTGGTGTCCCAATTATTGCAAAACTGATAAAAACAAAAGACCCCATAATTAGGGAAAAGACTTACAATGCCCTTAATAACTTGAGTGTGAACGCAGAAAATCAGGGCAAGATTAAGACGTACATCAGTCAAGTTTGTGATGACACCATGGTCTGTCGCTTGGACTCAGCTGTGCAGATGGCTGGGCTAAGACTGTTAACCAACATGACTGTGACTAATCATTACCAACATTTGCTTTCCTATTCTTTTCCAGACTTTTTTGCTTTGTTATTCCTGGGAAATCATTTCACCAAGATACAGATTATGAAACTAATTATAAACTTTACTGAAAATCCAGCCATGACAAGAGAGCTGGTCAGTTGTAAAGTACCATCAGAATTGATTTCCCTCTTTAATAAAGAATGGGATAGAGAGATTCTTCTTAATATCCTTACCCTATTTGAGAATATAAATGACAACATAAAAAATGAAGGGCTTGCATCATCCAGGAAAGAATTCAGCAGAAGTTCACTTTTTTTCTTATTCAAAGAGTCTGGAGTTTGTGTTAAGAAAATCAAAGCACTAGCAAATCACAATGATCTGGTGGTGAAAGTAAAAGTCCTGAAAGTATTAACCAAACTCTAATTTGGAGTCTGTCCCAAACTATATTGAGGTATTTGCAGTTGGTAAGATGTGATTTGTAAATTCTTTGTTTTTCATTGTGCATATATGGTAAAGAGATCTTTTCAGCTGCTATTTTGGAATAATGACTATCATATATCATAACAGTGACTGATGTTGGTTGTAACAGTTTGGTTTAGGATGAACCATTTTAAGGATGCCGAATGGAATATTAGTATTTGTACACAGAAAGAATTTATTGATTTGATCTTATTACCTAGATTGAGATTTTTTAATCTTTCCTCTACCTAAACTGACAATGAATTAGTTATACATCACGAATAAGCTACACTTTTATATTAGTTTATATTTGTTATTCTAAGACTTGTGTTTCATCAATAAAGTTGTGTTTTAAGAAGCAGAAAAAAAAAGACATTGTCTTTGTCCTTGAGTTTATGGTCTGTTTGGAAAGGTAAGATATATGGAAACTAAAACAAAGAGATATTAACAAAACCAGGAGACCATCAGCGCTTAGAGGCAGCAGAAACAGCTGCAGGCCACAGTGCTCAAGGAAAGTTTTTCAGAGGAGAACTCTTAAGTAAGCTGGGTTTGAAGGATAGGATACAAAAAGTCAGAAGGGCACTCAAGATGGGAGGAGGGATGAGAAGAAAGGCACGGAGATGGGAATCCTTCTCCAGAGAGAAGTGCTGGCCTGCTGGAATGGAAAGTGTAGGGAGGGTAGTGACAAGAGAGGGAGTCAGGCAGTAGAGGTGAGTCCTGTTCGTGGAGCACCCCTAACTGCTAAACTGGGGTGTCTGAATATTATTACATCCACCCCTGGGAGACATCAAGGCCTTTTGTGACCAGAGGAATGACAAGATGAAAGGAAAACGATATGGTAGATTTATGTGCAGCAGGAGTCCAAGCTGGGGCGGGGATAGGAGTGGTGACTGGAGATTGGAAAAACAGGAAGCTACCACAACTTAGTCCAGGCATGAGATAATAAAGGTGTGAAATTTTACTGGTGGCCATGGGAATGGTAAAGAGAGGATGGAAATGAGAGATCTTTTGAACCAAAAAGTGCTTAGATGTATTCTGGAGACATACAAAGAAGACCAATTTTATTTTGGGTCCTGGGGCATTTGACAGAAAAATGTCCTCTTAGCCAGTTCTGGTATCTATGTAAGTAAACAGTTACAACTTTGAAATAATAAGAAAGCATAAGTTTTAGTGCTTGTATCAGATTTCCTTTATAAGGTTGGTTAAGGTGGGGCCTTTATGGAACCATAGAGAGTGTTGTTGGGATACACATAGAAGATCTACCTTGCTCCTACGCCATAGTGAGGGTGAGGGCGTCAGGGGAGGAGCACTCTCAAACTGCTGGTGGGAGTATACACTGGTACAAGGTCCATTGGAATATATGCACGTCCTTTAACCCTGTAATTCCACTTGTAGAAATTTATCTTTAGGAAATAATCACATAATTGGCTTGTAGGAAGCTATGCATCTTCAAACTGTTTTGAAGGGTGAAAAGTTGTAAATGACCCAAGTATCTCAAGACAGGCAGTTAGCTAAATAAATTAATGTATGTCCACACATTTAAATATTATGCAGCTATTGAAAATGTTGGTGGACATCTACATTTACCTACATTAGAAATTCAGCATATAGTTTTTTTTTAAAAATTAATTTTTAATTTTTGTGGGTACATAATAGGTGTATATATTTATGAGTTACATGAGATATTCTGATATAGGCATGCAATGTGTAATCATCACATCAGGGTTAATGGGGTATCGATCACCTCAAGCATTTATCCTTTGTGTTACAAACAATCCAGTTATACTCTTTTAGCTTTTTTACAATGTACAATTAAATTATTATTGACTATAGTCACCCTGTTGTGCTATCAAATACTAGATCTTATTCATTATTTCT